>NC_067494.1:22214474-22929992 GCF_947179515.1 Apodemus sylvaticus | reverse complement strand
AAGTATGGGAACAGTTCTTGTTCTGTTCTTGTTCTCGTTCTCGTTTTCATCTCTTTCTTGTTCTCCTTCTCGTTCTCCTTCTCCTCCTCCTTCTCCTCCTCCTTCTTCTTGTTCTTCTTGTTCTTCTTGTTCTTCTTGTTCTTGTTTCTTCTTCTTCTTCTTGTTCTTCTTGTTCTTGTTTCTTCTTCTTCTTCTTCTTCTTCTTCTTCTTCTTCTTCTTCTTCTTCTTCTTCTTGTTCTTCTTCTTCTTGTTCTTCTTCTTCTTCTTCTTGTTCTTGTTCTTCTTCTTGTTCTTCTTCTTCTTGTTCTTGTTTTCTTCTTCTTCTTCTTCTTCTTCTTCTTCTTCTTCTTCTTCTTCTTCTTCTTCTTGTTCTTGTTCTTGTTCTTCTTCTTCTTCTTCTTGTTCTTCTTCTTGTTACTTCTTGTTCTTGTTCTTGTTCTTGTTCTTCTTCTTCTTCTTCTTCTTCTTCTTCTTCTTCTTCTTCTTCTTCCCCTTCTCCTTCTCCTTCTCTTTCTCCTCCTTCTCCTCCTTCTCCTCCTTCTCCTCCTCCTCCTCCTCCTCCTTCTTCTTCTCCTTCTTCTTCTAATACTTCCTGCAAAAGATGGCAGCAAGGTAAAAAAGAAAATAAAAAAGATAGTGAAACCAAGTAGACATGGTGAAGGTGAAGTAAATGACCTCCTCCTCTCTGAGTCTGCCTAGAGCCTCTCACCACCTGAAAAGTGGAGTGCAAATCCCAGGCAGAACTCTATAGGTGCTATAGAAGGCAGAATGTAAGGAGCGGTGGCGGCAGCAGCAATAGTAGCAGCGGCTGGTCCAGAGGAAGGGCCATCAGCAGTGGAACCAAGCTGACAGGGTTCAGGCAGACCCTGTGCCCATGACCACTGGCCATCGCTGGCCAGCCGGGCTGCAAGCAGCAGAGGATTTACGGCTCCTTTCACCACACAGAAGCCACTTCAGAACTCTGCCTAACGCCAGTCAGTTACAAGGCCTCCATATTGGTTCTCGGACGCCAGAGAAATCAGACAGACTGAGGTACGCAAATACATCCCGAGACCAACATCGCGGGGGTCTAAGCCCGACGGGTGTTGGCCTGCGCCCAGGCACTGAGCTGGTCGGGGGGCCACTGGTGTGCAAACCCGGCCAGGAGGTTGCTTCCCCGGGCCGGCGCCCCCCCCCCCCCCCCACACACACACACCATTTTGCCTACAAGAAGCCAGAGAGTCCTAGCAGGCAAAACCAAACCAGCTAACAGGCATAGGCCAACGCGGACATAGCAGGGGTCTCAGACGGTCAGGCCCTGGACTGCCCCCAGGCCCTGGGCTGCTCAGTGGGCCATCTATGTGCCGACCCGACCAGGAGGTTGTTAGCCCAGGCCTGTGCACGCTTATGCGAATGCTGCCACCATTTTGCCTACGGGAAGCCAGAGAGCCCTAACAGGCAAAATCAGCTAACAGGCTAGCCCGAGGCTGACATAGCTGGGGTCTAAGATGGTCAGGCCCTGGACTGCCCCCAGGCCCTGAGCTACTCGGTGGGCCATCTGTGTGCCGACCCGGCCAGGAGGTTGTTAGCCCAGCAGACTCTCCCAGCACTCTCAGGGAACGCACACACGCCACCATTCTGGCCACCTGACAGACCCAACAACACTCACAGCTGACGGGAACTTTGCTCAGACATTGGCCCGCCAGGCTGTTGCCTAGACTCAGGGCCTGAGCAGCAAGGCTAGCCTTGTGTGCACCAACCCAGTTGGGAGTTCCGCTGGCCAGCAGAGTGATCAGCACGCAGAAAAGGTCCCTGCAGCATACACCCTCAGCACTCCCTGAAGGAGCAAACGGGCACCATCTGGTTCACAGTCACAATCTGGGGCAAAACACACACACTAGGGCTGCAAAAGCACCCAAGAGGAGGACAGCACATCAGCAATCTGCAACAGGGGAAACCCTGCCATCCAGTGTTGCAGAAATAGCCCTAGAGCCTCTCAGGAGGCTGAAACACCAGCCAGAGACAAGACCAACTAGCTCCAGAGAACAAGATGGCAATGGGCAAACACAGGAACGCTACTAACAGAAATCTAGGCAATATGGCAACATCTGAACCAAACTCTCCAACATCAGCAAGTCCTGGTTATGCCAACACACCAGAGAAACAAGATTTGGATTTAAAATCACTGTTCATGATGCTGCTAGAAGAACACAAAAAGGACATGAATGAATCTTTTAAGAAATACAGGGGAACATGAATAAGCTAGAAACCCATATAAGGGAAACACAAAAATCTCTTAAAGAAATGCAGGAGAATAAGGCCCAAGAGATAGAAGCCAATAAGAAGAAAGGAAAAAAAATAACTTAAAGAAATGCAGGAGAACTTGAGTCAACAGGCAGAAGTCATGAAAGAGGAAACACAAAATTCTTTTAAAGAATTACAGGAAAACACAAACAAACAAATGATGGAACTGAACAAAACCATCCTGGATCTAAAAACAGAAGTAGAAAAAACTAAGAAATCACAAAGGGAGACAACTTTGGAGATAGAAAACCTTGAGAAGAAATCAGGGGCCATAGATGCAAATATCAACAAAAGAATACAAGAGATGGAAGAAAGAATCTCAGATGCTGAAGATACCATAGAAACCATTGACTCAACTGTCAAAGAAAATGAAAAATGCAAAAAGCTTGTATCTCAGAAAATCCAGGAAATCCAGGATACAATGAGAAGACCAAACCTAAGGATTATAGGTATAGATGAGAGTGAAGATTTACAACAGAAAGGGCCAGCAAATATCTTCAATAAAATTATGGAAGAAAACTTTCCTAACTTAAAGAGAGAGATGCCTATGAATATACAAGAAGCCTACAGACCTCCAAAAAGACTGGACCTGAGCAGAAATACCCCTGTCACATAATAAACAAAACCCCAAATGCACTAAACAAAGAAAGAATATTAAAGGCAGTAAGAGAAAAAGGCCAAGTAACATATAAAAGAAGACCTATCAGAATCACACCAGACTTCTTACCAGAGATCATGAAAGCTAGAAGATCCTGTGCAGATCTCATGCAGACTCTAAGAGAACACAAATGTCAGCCAAGACTATTATACCCAGCAAAACTCTCATTCACCATAGATGGAGAAACCAAGATATTCTATGACAAAACCAAATTTACACAATATCTTTCCACAAACCAAGCTCTGCAAAGAATAATAGGAGGAAAACTCCAATACAAGGAGGGAAACTACATCCTGGAAAAAGCAAGATAGTTACCTTCCTTCATCAAACCCAAAAGAAGATAACCACTCAAATATTAAAAGAACATCAAAAATGACAAAAAGTAATAATTAATATTCCTTAATATCTCTTAACATCAATGGTCTCAATTCCCTAATAAAAAGACATAGACTAACAGACTGGATGAGGAAATAGGACCCTACAATTTGCTGCATACAGGAGACACACCTCAGTGTCAAAGATAAAAAATACCTTAGAGTAAAAGGCTGGAAGACAATCTTACAAGCCAATGGTCACAGGAAACGAGCAGGAGTAGCCATTCTAATATCAAATAAAATTGACTTTCAACCTAAAGTCATCAAAAGAGTCACAGAAGGACACTTCTTGCTGGTCAAAGGAAAAATCTACCAAGAAGGACTTTCAATTCTGAACATCTATGCGCCAAATGCAAGGGCAACATCATTCATAAAAGAAACTTTACTAAAGCTCAAAGCACACATTGTACCTAACACAATAATTGTGGGGGACTTCAACACACCACTCTCCTCAATGGACCGATCGGGAAAACAGAAACTAAACAGGGACACAGTAAAACTAATTGAAGTTTTGGACCAATTGGATTTGACTGATATTTATAGAACATTTCACCCTAAAACAAAAGAATATACCTTTTTCTCAGCACCTCATGGTTCCTTCTCCAAAATCGACCATATAATTGGTCACAAGACAGACCTCAACAAATATAAGAAGATCGAACAAATCCCATGCCTCTTATCAGATCACTATGGTGTAAGAGTGGTTTTCAATAGCAACAAAAACAACAGAAAACCCACATACACATGGAGGCTGAACAATACTCTACTCAATGACACCTTGGCTAAAGAAGAAATAAAGAAAGAAATCAAAGACTTTTTAGAATTTAATGAAAATGAAGACACAACATACCCAAATCTTTGGGACACAATGAAAGCAGTGCTAAGAGGAAAACACATAGCCCTGAGTGCCTCCAAAAAGAAAATGGAGAGAGCATACACTAGCAGCTTAACAACACACCTGAAAGTCCTGGAACAAAAAGGAGCCAATTCACCCAGGAGGAGTAGAAGACAGGAAATCATCAAACTCAGGGCTGAAATCAATCAAGTGGAAACAGAGAACCGTACAAAGAATCAACGAATCCAGGAGTTGGGTCTTTGAGAAAATCAACAAGATAGATAAACCCTTAGCCAGACTGACCAAAGGGCACAGAGAAAGAATCCAAATTAACAAACTTAGAAATGAAAAGGGGGATATAAACACAGAAACTGAGGAAATTCAAAAAATCATCAGATGCTACTACAAGAGCCTATACTCAACACAACTGGAGAATCTGGAAGAAATGGACAATTTCCTTGACAGATACCAAATACCAAAATTAAATCAGGACCAAATAGATCATCTAAACAGTCCCATAACGCATAATGAAATAGAAGGAGTCATAGAAAGACTTCCAACCAAAAAAAGCACAGGACCAGATGGTTTCAGTGCAGAATTCTATCTGACTTTCAAAGAAGAGTTAACACAAATATTCTTCAAACTATTCCACAAAATAGAAACAGAAGGAACACTACCCAATTCCTTCTACGAAGCCACAATTACGCTGATAGCAAAACCACACAAAGATCCAACAAAGAAAGAGAACTTCAGGCCAATTTCCCTTATGAACATCGATGCAAAAATACTCAATAAAATTCTTGCCAACCGAATCCAAGAACACATCAAAACGATCATCCACTAAGATCAACTAGGCTTTATCCCGGGAATGCAGGGTTGGTTCAATATACGGAAATACATCAATGCAATCCACTACATAAACAAACTCAGAACAAAACCACACGGTCATTTCATTGGATGCTGAAAAAGCATTTGACAAAATTCAGCATCCTTTCATGCTTAAAGTCTTGGAAAGAGCAGGAATTCAAGGCCCATACCTAAACATAGTAAAAGCAAAATACAGCAAACCGGTAGCCAACATCAAACTAAATGGAGAGAAACTTGAAGCAATCCCACTGAAATCAGGGACCAGACAAGGCTGCCCCCTTTCTCCTTAACTTTTCAATATTGCACTTGAGGTACTAGCTCTGGCAATTCGACAAAATAAGGAGGTCAAAGGGATACAAATCGGAAAGGAAGAAGTCAAACTATCATTATTTGCAGACGGCATGATAGTCTACGTAAGTGACCCAAAAAACTCCACTAGAGAACTCCTACAGCTGATAAAAATCTTCAGCAAAGTGGCAGGTTATAAAATCAACTCAAGCAAATCAGTGGCCTTCCTATACTCAAAGGATAAGCAGGCTGAGAAAGAAATTAGGGAAATGACCCCCTTCACAATAGCCACAACAAATATAAAGTATCTTGGGGTGACTCTTACCAAACTTGTGAAAGATCTGTATGACAAGAACTTCAAGACTCTGAAGAAGGAATTGGAAGAAGACCTCAAAAAATGGGAAAACCTCCCATGCTCATGGATCGGTAGAATCAATATAGTTAAAATGGCCATTTTGCCTAAAGCACTATACAGATTCAATGCAATACCCATCAAAATCCCAACTCAATTCTTCACAGAGTTAGAAAGAGCAATTATCAAATTCATCTGGAACAACAAAAAACCCAGGATAGCTAAAACTATTCTCAGCAACAAAAGAAAATCTGGGGGAATCAGTATCCCTGACTTCAAGCAATACTACAGAGCAATAGTGTTAAAAACTGCATGGTATTGGTACAGTGACAGGCAGGAGGATCAATGGAACAGGATTGAAGATCCAGAAATGAACCCACACACCTATGGCCACTTGATCCTCGACAAAGAGGCTGAAAACATCCAATGGAAAAAAGATAGCCTTTTCAACAAATGGTGCTGGTTCAACTGGAGGTCAGCATGCAGAAGAATGCGAATTGATCCATCCTTGTCTCCTTGTACTAAGCTCAAATCCAAATGGATCAAGGACCTCCACATAAAGCCAGACACTCTGAAGCTAATAGAAAAGAAACTGGGGAAGACCCTTGAGGACATCGGTACAGGGAGAAAGTTTCTGAACAGAACACCAATAGCGTATTCTCTAAGAGCAAGAATTGACAAATGGGACCTCATAAAATTACAAAGTTTCTGTAAGGCAAAGGACACCATCAAGAGGACAAATCGGCAACCAACAAATTGGGAAAAGATCTTCACCAATCCTACATCAGATAGAGGGCTAATATCCAATATATATAAAGAACTCAAGAAGTTAGACTCCAGAAAACCAAACAACCCTATTAAAAAATGGGGTATAGAGTTAAACAAAGAATTCTCACCTGAAGAACTTCGGATGGCGGAGAAGCATCTTAAAAAATGCTCAACTTCATTAGTCATTAGGGAAATGCAAATCAAAACAACCCTAAGATTTCATCTTACACCAGTCAGAATGGCTAAGATTAAAAATTCAGGAGACAGCAGGTGTTGGAGAGGGTGTGGAGAAAGAGGAACACTCCTCCACTGCTGGTGGGGTTGCAAATTGGTACAACCACTCTGGAAATCAGTCTGGCGGTTCCTCCGAAAACTGGGCACCTCACTTCCAGAAGATCCTGCTATACCACTCCTGGGCATATACCCAGAGGATTCCCCACCATGTAATAAGGATACATGCTCTACTATGTTCATAGCAGCCCTATTTATAATTGCCAGATGCTGGAAAGAACCCAGGTATCCCTCAACAGAAGAGTGGATGCAAAAAATGTGGTATATCTACACAATGGAGTACTATTCAGCCATTAGAAACAATGAATTCATGAAATTCTTAGGCAAATGGATGGAGCTAGAGAATATCATACTAAGTGAGGTAACCCAGACTCAAAAGGTGAATCACGGTATGCACTCACTAATAAGTGGTTATTAACCTAGAAAACTGGAATACCCAAAACATAATCCACACATCAAATGAGGTACAAGAAGAAAGGAGGAGTGGCCCCTGGTTCTGGAAAGACTCAGTGAAACAGTATTCGGAAAAACCAGAACGGGGAAGTGGGAAGGGGTAGGTGGGAGGACAGGGGAAGAGAAGGGGGCTTACGGGACTTTCGGGGAGTGGAGGGGCTAGAAAAGGGAAATCATTTGAAATATAAATAAATTATATCGAATAAAATAAAGGAAAAAAAAGAGATTATGAGGCTTTATTTTTCATCATACATTTTAGTTTATGAAAATTATGTCACAATAAAATATATTAAGGCCGCCATGTAGATTATTACAAATTCATTTATCATGCATATTATGGCATGTATAATACATGTGATTTATATAGTTTTATGTGTGTGCTCTGTGTCTGTGCTCACACGTGCACATTCTTTTTTTATTAATCAGTCCATTCATTTACATCTCAAATGATATCTCAATTCCTCGTTATCCCTCTACCACTCCCCATTCCACATCTGCCCTCCCCTCTTCCCTTTCCCTTTATGAGGGTGCTCCCACTGCCAATTCACACTTACCAGATCCACCACTCTAGCATTTCCCTACACTGGGCCTCCCCTCCCATTGCTGTCACGCAAAGTTATCCTCTGCTACATGTGTATCTGGAGCCATGGATCCCTCCAGGTACACTCCTTGGTTGGTGGTCTAGACTCGAGGAGAACTGGGTGGGCAGGCCAGGCTATGTTGTTCCTCTACTAAGGTTGCAATCCCCCTCTGCTCCTCTAGTCCTTCCACCAAATCCCCCACCAGGTCCCCTGAGCTCATTCTTTCTGTTAGCTTCAAACATCCACATCTGCATTGGTCAGTTTCTGTCTGGACCTCCAAGGAACTGTCACACCAGGTTCCTTTCAGCAAGCACCTCTTGACCACAACAACAGTGCTGAGTTTGGTACCTGTACACATGATATATCCCCATGTGGCAGAGTCCCCGGTTGGCCCTTCCTTTAGGCCTTTTTTTTTTCTTCAGTTCCCTTGTTTTGTCCTTTTTTTTTCTTTTGGACAGGAACATTTCTGGGTTAAAAACTTTGAGAAAGGTGGGTAGCCCCATCCCTCACACAGTGGTTGTACCTATCTACTGGAGGTGGCCTCTACAAGTTCTATCTCCTCCTTCTCTGTAGATTTTGGCTAAAGTCATCCCTGTTGGTCCCTGGGAGACTCACATTTCCTTGGTGTCTGGGACACTCCAATACCTTTCTCCAATTCCTTCTCCACAATTACTTATTTTTGTTTGATTCCCTCACTCTCTATACCTCTCCCACATCTTCTCCAGTTCCTGGTACTGCCCCCCTTTCTTTCCTCCCCCTCCCTTCTCCCTCAAATCACTCTCTCCATCCACCTCCCATAATCACCCTATTCCCCTTCTCAATGTAAAACTGAAGCATACCCCAGTCTTTCTTCCTTCTATGGGAGATTTTTACATTTTTTGAAGTCTTCTTTTATTTCCTTTTTCAGAGTCTTGAAGTTCTTGTCATACAGATCTTTCACATGTTTGGTAAGAGTCACCCCAAGGTACTTTATACTGTTTGTGGCTATTGTCAAGGGTGTCATTTCCCTAATTTCTTTCTCAGCCTGCTTATCCTTTGAGTATAGGAAGGCCACTGATTTGCTTGAGTTGATTTTATAACCAGCAACTTTGCTGAAGTTGTTTATCAGCTGTAGGAGTTCTCTAGTGGAGTTTTTTTTTTTTGGGTCATTTAGGTAGACTATCATGTCATCTGCAAATAATGAGAGTTTGACTTCTTCCTTTCCAATTTGTATCCCCTTGACCTCCTTATGTTGTCTAATTGCCCGAGCTAGTACCTCAAGTACAATATTGAAAAGATAAGGAGAAAGGGGGCAGCCCTGTCTAGTCCCTGATTTTAGTGGGATTGCTTCAAGTTTCTCTCCATTTAGTTTGATGCTGGCTACAGGTTTGCTGTATATAGGCTCATACCTATACATAGTTAAAGCAATATACAGCAAAACGGTAGCCAACATCAAACTAAATGGAGAGAAACTTGAAGCAATCCCACTAAAATCAGGGACTAGACAAGGCTGTCTTCTCTCTCCATATCTTTTCAATATAGTACTTGAAGTTCTAGCTAGAGAAATTAGACAACATAAGGAAGTCAAAGGGATAGAAATTGAAAAGGAGGAAGTCAAATTATCACTATTTGCAGATGTCATGATAGTCTACTTAAGTAACCTGAAAACCTCCATCAGAGAACTCCTACAGCTGATAAACAACTTCAGCAAAGTGCCTGGGTATAAATTCAACTCAAGCAAATTAGTTGGCTTCCTATACTCAAAGGATAAACAGGCTGAGAAAGAAGTTAGGGAAATGACACCCTTCACAATAGCCACAAACAATATAAAGTATCTTGGTGTGACTCTGACCAAACAAGTGAAAGATCTATAAGACAAGAACTTCAGGTCTCTGAAGAAGGAAATTGAAGAAGACCTCAGAAAATGGAAAATATCTTCCATGCTCATGGATTGGCAGGATTAATATAATTAAAATGGCCATCTTACCAAAAGCAATCTACAGATTCAATACCCATCAAAATCCCAACTCAGTTCTTCACAGAGTTAGAAAAAGCAATTCTCAAATTCATCTGGAATAACAAAAAATAAAAAAATAGGATAGCTAAAACTATTCTTAACAGTAAAAGAACTTCAGGGGGATTCAGTATCCTAGACCTCAAGCAATTCTACAGAGCAATAGTGTTAAAACTGCATGGTGTTGGCACAGTGACAGGCAAGTGGACCAATGGAATAGTATTGAAGACCCAGAAATGAATCCACACACCTTAGGTCACTTGATCTTCAACAAAGGAGCAGAAAACATCCAGTGGAAAAAAGATAGCCTTTTCAAGAAATGGTGCTGGTTCAACTGGAGGTCAGCATGCACCT
Organism: Apodemus sylvaticus; assembly: GCF_947179515.1. Taxonomy (NCBI): domain Eukaryota; kingdom Metazoa; phylum Chordata; class Mammalia; order Rodentia; family Muridae; genus Apodemus; species Apodemus sylvaticus. The sequence goes on along the minus strand of NC_067494.1, from coordinate 22,919,894 downwards.
GTGTTTTTTTATCTTAGCCATTCTGATTGGTGTGAGTTAGAATCTCAGGATTATTTTAATTTGCATTTCCCTGAGAATTGTGGATTTTGAGCATTTCTTAAAGTGTTTCACAGCTGTTTGATATTCCTCCTTTGATAATTCTCTATTTAGCTCTGTACTCTATGTTTTAAGAGGGTAATTTGCTTTTCTGGAGTCTAAATTCTTGAGTTCTTTGTATATTTTAGATATTAGCCCTCTATTGGATGTAGGGTTGGCAAAGATCTTTTCCCAATCTGTGGGTTGCCGTTTTGTCCTATTGATGATATCCTATGCCTTATAGAAGCTTTTCAATTTGATGAGGTCACATTTGTCAATTGTTGATCTTAAAGCATAAGCCATTGGTGTTCTTTCCATGAAGATTTCCCCTGTGCTCAATATTTGAGGCTCTTTCCCACATTCTCTTTTATTAGATTCAGTTCATCTAGTTTTATGTGGAGGTCTTCGATCCACTTGGACTTGAGCTTTGTATAAGGAGATAAAAGTGGATGTTTTGCAGTCTTTTACATTCGGACCACCAGTTGAACCAGTACCATTTATTTAAAATTCTTTTTTCCCACTGGATATTTGAAGTGATCATAGGTGTGTGGTTCCGTTCTGAATCTTTAATTCCATTACATTGATCTACTTGCATGTCTCTGTGCCAATACCATGCAGTGTTTATCATTATTGCTCTATAGTATAGCTTGAGGTCTGGGATAGTAATTCTCCCAGAAGTTCTTTTATTGTTGAGAATATTTTTTGCTATCCTGGGATTTTTGTTGATCCAAATTATTTTGAGAATTGCTCTTTCTAAGAAGACCTCAAAAAATGGAAAAACCTAACATGCAAATGGATAGGCAGGATTAATATAGTTAAAATGGCCATTTTGCCAAAAACAATATACAGATTCAACGCAATATCCATTAAAACCCCAACTCAATTCTTCACAGAGTTAGAAAGAGCAATTCTCAAATTCATCTGGAATAACAAAAAACCCAGGATAGCTAAAACTATTCTCAACAATAAAAGAAATTCTGGGGGTATCAGTATCCCTGACCTCAAGCAATACTACCAAGCAATAGTGTTAAAAACTGCATGGTATTGGTACAGTGACAGGCAGGCGGATCAATGGAACAGGATTGAAGATCCAGAAATGAACCCACACACCTATGGCCACTTGATCCTCAACAAAGGGGCTGAAATCATCCAATGGAAAAAAAGATAGCCTTTTCAACAAATGATGCTGGTTCAACTGGAGGTTAGCATGCAGAAGAATGCGAATTGATCCATCCTTGTCTCCTTGTACTAAGCTCAACTCCAAATGGATCAAGGACCTCCACATAAAGCCAGACACTCTGAAGCTAATAGAAAAGAAACTGGGGAAGACCTTTGAGGACATTGGTACATGGGGAAAGTTCCTGAACAGAACACCAATACCTTATGCTCTAAGATCAAGAATTGACAAATGGGACCTCGTTAAATTACAAAGTTTCTGTAAAGCAAAGGACACCATCAAAAAGACAAACCAGCAACCAACAAGTTGGCAAAAGATCTTCACCAATCCTATGTCATATAGAGGGCTAATATCCAATATATACAAAGAACTCAAGAAATTAGACCCCAGCAAATCAAATAACCCTATTAAAAATGGAGTACAGAGTTAAACAAAGAATTCTCACCTGAAGAACTCCAGATGGCAGAGAAGCATCTTCAAAAATGCTCAACTTCATTAGTCATTAGGGAAATGCAAATCAAAAGAACCCTGAGATTTCACCTTACACCAGTCAAAATGGTTAACTATATGAAGAATTGAGTTGGAATTTTGGTGGAGATTGCATTCATTCTGTAGAGTGCTTTTGGTAAGATGGCCATTTTTACTATATTAATCATTCCAATCCATGAGCATGGGAGATCTTTCCATCTTCTGAGATCTTCTTTGGTTACTTTCTTCAGGACTTTGAAGTTATTGTTATATTGATCTTTCTACTGCTTGGTTAGAGTCACACCAAGATATTTTATATTATTTGGGAGAACTGAGTTCTGATGTTGCCATGTCAAACTGGTTTCTGTTGCTTATGTTCTTATGTTTGCCTCTCATCATCTGGTTATTTCTGGTGTTATCTGGCCTCCCTGACTCCAGCCTAATTTTCCTGTTAGCCTGTGAACCTGTGATCCTGGATATGTCAGAATACCTTAGGAATAAAGTTACAATGAAGGTGTTGGCTGTGTGGTTTTAGATACAGAGCCAAGGTTCTGCTCCCGGCACAGGTAAAAACCAGGGAAAATTGTCATGTTTTACAGGAATGTAATACCATTCTCCAAAAACGTTCTAAAAAATACACTGACTAAGATAGTCATATAAAACAGAAACATTTCTACCTTGAAAAGATTATTATTGACATAAGACAAAACAAATTTACTATAAATGTCATAGTAAAATACTGAAGTATGATTGCTTCCTTAACTTAATGGGTAATGTGGCATTTATTTATAGTTTTAGTGAACTAACAGTAAACATAGAAAAGGCCAGTAGACAAAACTTTCTTCCTCCTCCTCCTCCTCTTCTTCTTCTTCTTCTTCTTCTTCTTCTTCTTCTTCTTCTTCTTCTTCTTCTTCTTCTTCTTCTTCTTCTTCCTCTTCCTCTTCCTCCTCCTCCTCCTCCTCCTCCCCCTCCTCCTCCTCCTCCTCCCCCTCCTCCTCCTCCTCCTCCTTCTTCTTCTGGAATGAAAGTTTTCTGCACAGTATCATGGCAGGTTCTCTTTCTTCCTCCAGACATTTTAGGTCCCCAAAAAGCCTGCTCTTGTTCTTTATCTATGAAAAATACTGCATCCTTAAAAGAGCATTCTTGTGTGCTTATTATTCTTGTCACAAATTATTCTCTACTTTATCTGTTCATCTATATGACAGAGTTCTAGTAATCCTTTAATGGACTGCAGTATTCATATGAGGTATGCTTAAATAATAATAATACTATTCTTGTATTACTCCTAACCCAAACTTATAATACTTCACACACACACACAGCCAAAATCACAGAGAGATGGATTTGGGAGTGAATAAGTGAAGAATAGGGCGTTTCTGAATTAATACTAAATATTCAGACAGAATGTTATATATTCTATGCTTCATGATGAGTGTTTATTTCTATGAATACTTGATTCTTTTTGATTATTGAAAATTCTGCACCAGGAAAATATTATTAGATGTGAAGGTCACTTTGGATAAACCTCTCTATCAAATCTTCATATTTGGCATGCTAGTGCCTGTAATTGCAAGATATTTTTCATCATATTGTCTTCCATAAGTATCCCTGACTTCCAGGGATGGGTATAGGCATCTGTTTCAGTCAGCTGCTGAATAGAGTCTCTCAGAAGACAGACTAAGAGAATATATATATATATATATATATATACACACACACACATGCTAGACTCCTGTCTGCCAGCATAACAGTATCATTAGTAAAGTTGGAGACTGGTGCTTTCTCATGGGATAGATTTCAAGTTTAGTTGGTTATTGTTTGACCTTGCTATCAATTTGTGCTCCATCATGTTATTTTAGACAAGAAAAAAATTGGGGTAGAAAGTTTTGTGGGTTGGCTCCCCTGACCTTCCACTTGGAGTACTACCTAGCTACATACAGAAGGTAGCCTCTTCAGATTTCATGCCTCCACTGTTAGGTATCTCTACTAAGGTCACCAGCATTGACTCCTGGGAGCTTCTCCTATCCCAGGTCTCTGGTACTTCCTAGAGATTCTCCCTTTCCCATATCCCTGACAGCTGCAGATTTCCCTTTGGTTCTCTCTCCTGTTTCACCCCACACCCAATGTTACCTCCCCCAGTTTCTCTGCCGCCTATGACTATTTTGCTTCCCCTTTCTAAGTATGTTTACCATTTTGGATCTGTGAAGTTTATCATGTGTATTCTGCACTTTATGGGTAATATCTGCATAAGTACATCATACTTGTCATTTTGGGTCTGGGTTACCTTACTCACGATGACATTTCTAGTTATCAATTTGCCTGTGAAATTCAAGATGCCCTTGTTTTTAATGGCTAAGTAGTATCACATGCCTTTCAAATGAGTACTTTATAATATTTGCAATAGACGTATGCTTCCACAGATGATCATTTTCATTTTTATTTTAAGAATAATGACATTTATTCATTGTTTGTAAGTATGACATCTCATTTCTCATTGAAATTGATGGAAATGGTTTTATTTATTAATTGGTAGTAGTGGTAGACATAGAATCAGGACCTTTTACAGGAGTGTATATAATACCCCTTTGCTACATGCTGAACTGAATTTTTCTTTCACTTTATTTTAATAGTACATTAAATTATGTACTATACTTAATAAATACTAGACAAATAATCTTTGGTAGTAAATGTAAAGCTAACGTAGCAATAAAGCATAACTTCCAAATAAAGGCCAAAAGAAATATTGCAGATTGAATAGAGCATATCTGGTATGGTAAAATATACAAGAACTGTGACAAACTGCATAGAAGAGAACACGGTGTGTTTTGCTTTTATGTTGTATGTGTCCTAGTCAAAAAACAACATTTAAAGCTATTCCTTCAATGAACCAAACATTAGGTTTCAAATACTGAGACTAGATGTCATGTTTCTCACTTTGGTAGGAGAGATACTATTATTTTATAATGAAGAATCTACAACACTAAATGAGATAGGCAAAAGAAATAAAGTAGACTGCCTGCCTGACTGGTGGTAGCATACACCTTATAATTCCAGCATTTGGATCCCAGGGCCAGGCAAATCTCTGAATTTGAGGCCAGTCTGGGCTATAGAGTAAGTTTCAGGACAGCAAGGAATAGTCAGAGAAACATTGTCTCAAAGAAGGAGAAAGAAAGAAAGAAAAAAGAAAGTAAGAAAGAAAGAAAGAAAGAAAGAAAGAAAGAAAGAAAGAAAGAAAGAAAGAAAGAGAAAATTGTTAAATATTATGAGGACTATGAATTATCAAAAATACATGAGAAAAAGTTGTTGTCATGGAAACAAAGTAGAAAGTAGTCAAACTAGTAAAGCACCTATTGCCAATTGAGTGCATACATACTAGGACATTGAGAAACACTGGACAACTAGAGAAAGACTAAATAATAAGATTTGTGGTTGCATAGATAAATACTAAAGAAAAGAAAGTGAAAGGTAATTTTAGGATTTTAGACTATGTGTAGCTTTTACTTGTATTATATTTTACAGGTGTTTGTGTGCATGCCATATTTATCTGCGCGTCTGTTTATACATGTGTTGTTGAACATTTGTCCATATTCGTGAGTATGAACTTGAGTATAGAATTTCAAAGTTGGAATCAGGTATTTTCCTTCATCATTGCCACTTTATCTTGGCCATGTCCAATGAAGAATCGAGACCATGTCAAAGCAACTATTCATTCTAGACAGTTTCTTGTGCTTCTCAAAAGGTATGTTTCCTAAAAGCTAAAATTATAGGCAACCAAAATGTTGTCTTAGATTTTGAATGATAAAATCCCATGGATTTTGAAGATAAAATCTCTGGTCCTCATGATTTCAGAGTGAGTAATTTATCCACTGAGCTCTCTCCCCAGCCCCATATGTAGCTTACAGCAGACTTCATGGTAACACACTGGGGATTATTATCTTTTTCCAAAATATATAATGACAGAAATTCAGGAATGTTTCATAGACATGGTAAGAGTGGGATAAGACAATGCACTTGTCTTAGTTAGGGTTTCACGATTGCTGTGAAGGGACACTATTACCAAGACAACTCTTATAAAGGAGAACATTCAATTTGGGCTTGTCTTATAGCTTCTAAGGTTTAGAACCTATCCATTATCCTCATGGCTACAAACATGGCAGCATCCAGGCAGGCATGGTACAGGAGGATCTGAGAGTTCTACATGTTGATCCAAAGGCAAACAGAGTGCTGACTCCCCAGGCAGATAGGAAGAGGGTATTGCAAAGCACATCCTGACAGTGACACACTTCCTCACATAAAGCCACACCCACTCCAAGGTAACACTTTCTAACAGTGTCACTCCAAGGGCCAAGCATATTCAAACCACCATAAAACAAGTGTATATGTAGTGTATTAGTATAATTAAAATTTCAAACATGGTAATTTATTGAGGAACATCTAAGAAGATATGATTTTCTAAGTGGCATCATAGTACCTAAGCAGTGTATACAGTAGTGATGACCTCACAATGAAAAGTCAAAAGGCGAAATGAAAGGAGTGCAGCATCCTCTGAATGATGAACACGGTATATCTCACATGGGATATAGTATTATGGATATCTGTTTTCTCATGATTGCTAGTATTTTATTTCCATCCAATTTATGCAAATTATATCTATATTTACATGTTATATGGTAATATAACCTGTTGAAAAATATATCTCTAGACTCAAAACAAAAGTAGAGATAGAAATAAAACTTAAAGGCTTTTAGAATTAAATATTTCATAAAAATATGAAATAAAAATAATGGTGTGAGACATGCAATTTCAATTAGAGATAGAGTAGAAGGGGATAAGGAAGAGACACAGCAGCATAAGAATGTGAGCCACAAGAAAAGGAACAGAGAATATATAAATAAAAATTCATTGAGAGAGTAGAAATGTTAGAAGCAAGTTTTATCTCAAAATTAAAGAATATACATAGGAGAGCCACATTAAAAATTGAGAGAGTCAACAAGTTTGAAAATAGGGATTTCAATTTATCCAGTTTTTATGTGTGTCTTTGATATATATTATAGTCTGAAGACTGTCAAGTAGAGCTTCTATACATGTTGATAAAAATTTATGACTGAGTTAGTTTTACTATCAACAAACCCAGCAGTTAAAAATAAAGAGAAAGTGAGCAAAAGAGCCAGAAAAGTCTAGACAGGGAGTGGGACGGAGAGGGAGAGGGAGAGAGAGAGAGAGAGAGAGAGAGAGAGAGAGAGAGAGAGAGAGAGACAGAGAGACAGAGACAGAGAGACAGAGACAGAGAGACAGAGACAGAGAGATTGGTTTATTTCTCATAATTCTGGGCTCTTCAAGTTCAAGATTATGACTTCAATGTGGATCTTTCCTCCTAGGACTGTCTCTGCCCTTTTGGGGGAGGGGTTGTTGCTGTTTTGTTTTGTTTATTGGTTTTTTGGTTAGTTGCTTTTAAGAGCTTTTGTTCGGTTGGCTGTTTTCTTGTTTTGTTTTCTCCTGTTCTTCTGCAGGTTTTCTCTAATTCTGATATAATCATCTGGCTAATTGGTACTGATGCTGTGTTCAGATTAATCTGTCCTTATACAAATCTACCCCAATAACTTCATTTTAATAAGATACCTGTGTAAATTAAGTGGAACATCAGTCACATGACAGAAGTAGGGTTAGCAGTATATGAATAGACATTTTTAGAGGAACAGCACTCACTGCTTAAGAGTGATCTTGTTTGGGTATGTCTAGATAGCCCAGAACATTTGTAGTTACCTATAGCATACTTATTAACTCATTTTATAAGACGATTGTAACTTTCTCAACTATTACTCTTTCCTAATACTATTTCTGGATAAACAGAAGAATCATCTAATTCCCATCTAGGATAAAAGCCCTCTGAAAGAATTTGTAGGGAGATTTCCTACATCTAAAACATCTCACCAAATGGCCAAAATAATCTTGACTCTTAAAAGGCATAAACATAAGGATTTTGATGCTTTTGTGTTATTTTCTGGAAACCTTTCTCTTAGATCCTGATATTTTTGTTTCTTACTTCTGAACACGTTTTATGTATTTGTGTTAGGGAAGACATTTGCAAGGAACTCAATTTTTAAAATAATGACCATTTATTTCATGGACCACTTGTAGAATATCATGAATACAAGTTGTGCTATTGCTGTTTCCATGAACGTATCATTTATTATCTAGCACTACATGCTATTCAAAATACATGTTGCACCCTGGAGACTTACAGATGATCGCTTGGGAGCTCAGGATGTGAAAGGAAGAGAAAGGCTGCATGCCCATGATAGTCTAAGTTCAGAGTCAAACATACCATACACGAGTCAAGGTAACTTACTCTTGTATAATAAGAGCAAAAACAAAAGTATTAATAAAAGGAGTATCATATAAACTTGACTACGAATGCATTGAAATCTAATTTTATGCTCAGAGCCTGGACAAAGAAATAAACATGATTAAAAAATAATGTGAATTTGCTGGTAATGTTTTCATGGAACTGGGAGAGAGAAAACTCCGATGGAGACCTGAAATATATGCAATAACCATTTAAGCATCTGCCAGAACCCACATATTTGAGCCTCAGGAGACTCTTGATGGATTTGCTTTGTGAAGGTCAAAGATAATTTGTGCTTGCTCTACATCCTGATTTCTGTTTGTTATTATATGTGGGTTGCTAAAATAGAAACGAGTACATGTAGAAAAGGCTTGGTGCAGGAGTCAAACAGCACTGAGGAGAAAGGCTAGCAACGTTCAATGTATTTATAGATACATGATATTCTAAAGTATGTTAATTTATTGTACGGTAAGCCTTGTTTGAGCTTGTTTTATCCAAAAATAACAATTTCTCTTTATCATTCAGTATAAGTTTGTTTTAATTTGATAGCTAATACCAACCACAGAAATGCATGTGAGGCCCTGAGAGATGGGGCTTACTTGTGGCAATATCTGAGGTTTTGAGAACTGATGCTTGTCACGTGGTAATGCATAAGGTTATCTATCCCATTCTTCAAATCTTTCTCATAACTTTTGCTTATTCTACATCCTGATTTCTGTTTGTTATTATATGTGGGTTGCTGCAATAGAAATGAGCACAGGTAGAGAAGATTTTTTTTCTGTTACTTTCTTTTAAAAAATTGTTCTTCAATTATATGTGTATGTATGGTTGGGTTTATACACATTAGCATAAGGAACAGTGAAGGGTGAGGGGTGTCTACACCACTGCAACTCCAGTTATAGGTGAGTGCTCTGACATTGGTACTAGAGACCAAATTCCAGTCCTCTTCAAGAGCAATCAGATCTTATATTGGCTAATCGAGCTCTCTAACCCTAATTTTTAGGTTTTCATTGTGATCGTACATGTTTAAGTTAACTTTTAATCCTCCGTGCTATATTCCAAGAGTTTCATAGTGTTATTAAACATAGTCCTATTTTTATCATGGATATACATATGTAAGATTATAAGAAAATCACAGGAGAGTTATTAATCTTTGTATAAGAAGTTTATCCTACAAAGGTTTAAAAAAATCTTTAAATATCATAGGAAAGTTCTCCAGTTAAAAACTCTGATCAGAAGTTTTTACCCATTCTACAAAGGTAGTTGAGAGGCCCACACAAAGTTTCTGTGTATAAAACTCTTAATTCACAGTCTTGATTATGTGAGTTTAATTCCAAAATCCATGTTAAGATAGTAGGAGAGAATTGACTCCTTAAAGTTTGTAACTTCCTTATATACACTGTGGTACATCACTCAGGTGTAAGTTCCCTATACACACATTGCACACTTCACATGTAAACAATATAAAAACATGCACACACATCAATAATAATAAAATAATAATAATAATAATAATAATAAAATACCTCTTAAGAAAGAAGGTCTGGCATGTTTATTTTTTTCTTCATCCTTCCAACATTATTGGGCTTTTTGTTGTTGTTATGTTTTGTTTTTTTGTGACCTCACAGTATAATGTATTATGAGGTCTGTAGTGTATTTTTTCCAGTCAGAAGAACCTTCTAAACTATTTTAATCATTTTCATTTCATAAATGAGGGCATTCTAGAAAGTTCTATCAATTTAAGACAAGTCACATTGTCAGAAGAAGTATATCTGATACAAGCAAAATGGCCAAAGGTGGCCATTTCTTTTGGGCTGGATCAGTATCTACTGCGTTCCTTAAACCTTGGTATGTACCAAATTGGCAGTTCATTAAAACATGAGGCAACATAATCCACATATCATATGAGGTACAAGAAGAAAGGAGGAGTGGCCCCTTGTTCTGGAAAGACTCAGTGAAGCAGTATTTGGCAAAACCAGAACAGGGAAGTGGGAAGGGGTGGGTAGGAGGACAGGGGGAGAGAAGGGGGCTTACAGGACTTTCGGGGAGTGGAGGGCTAGAAAAGGGGAAATCATTCAAAATGTAAATAAAAAATATATCGAATAAAAAAAAACATGAGGCAAGAGTTATTTACTTGACATATAAAGCCTATATTTTTCCATCTTGAAGGTGATTGTGAATAAATAGAGCTGATTTGATAGGAACCAGTTAGTACCTAGAATTCAAAAAGAATTCTGTCTTCTAAACTGTTTTTTGAAAGCAAACAAAGACACATTTTGAGTTAGAAATCCTTTTGTCGTTGTGCATTTACACAAATGAGTATGTGCTTCTAGAAATCAAGGTACTGCATATATAGCTTATTATTGGTTGTTCTTAGAAGAGAGTTGGAGATTTTTACCAACTAATTTGTAGTTGAATAAACATTGGTAGGAAGTTAAAAGATAAGAAAAACTCCAGAAAGTGAAGATGTGTTGAGTCTTCCTATGATAGTTTCCAAAGTCTATAAATACCATTACTAAAGATAGTGTGTTATATAAAAAAAATCAATGGTTCATCCTAGTGCCACCAATATTATCTTTTGCTTTCAAAGAAAAGGAAAGGTTTGAGGATGAGGACAAAAGTTTATTGCCAATCATTCCTAAAAACCGAGTCTAATAGCACTGTACATGATACATGCTAGCCTAGTCCTAACCTGATATAGCAACAGAGAAGGAAGCATGTATAGCCAGTTAAATGAGGAAATAGATGTTCTGGTCTCATCATAAATTAAACCCAGAGCTTTGTTTGCGTTGCTCCAGTGTATTAAAGGATCCAGGATTGTTCTCTCTCCTGGACTTATATAGTCATGGCACAGTTTCAGAAATAGCCTGTGCTGTTTTTAGACCTTTAAAGACATCATCAATCATTGTCTTCTATGGTAATGCGTCAATTACCCAGGAGGTACAAAAATACAGTAGCCATGGAAGTGACATCCCGATGTGCAGAAAATACCAGCTACAAAAGGGCAGTGTTTGCATGTTAGCAATGTGAGCAAAGCAGGGCTGCGATGAGCATTAATAAGCCTCCCTGCCTCCCTCCCTCTCAAAGTATTCATGTATTGTGTTGCCTGACAGGCCAGATCTTTATAGGATTAGCTTAATGGTTTGTCACTTTCTGTATTGCTTGCTGCCCTTCTGCCTTTTTCATGCTAAACAATATCTCTCTGAGTGTTCTGTGTGGCCATGCCAGGCCACTGTTCCCCAAGATAAGCTTCTCTGTCCTAGACACTTGCCCCATTTTAAATGCCATCCTTACCAAAATGAATCTCAAGAGCCAACATTTTTTTAGACAAATTTTCTAACAATCAAGCTGGTTTCAATTTGGCCACTCCCAGGGGATCGGGGGTGGGGGGGAAACAAAACCAAGAGGGTTATGCCCTACACTCCCTATCATTTATTTCTATGAGAAAGGAAGCTAACACATGCAACCTCAGCCTGGAACACCACCCAATTGTGGTTTTCTTTAATGCAACTAGTGCCAGGCTCCCAGATGGCAGTCAAGAAGGCAGGGCATGTGTGAGGGAGAAAAAAAGAAAAAAGAAATAGAGGACATAGAATTTTTTCCACATTGAGGTGCTTGTGTAACCCTGATTCAGCAAAGAAATATATGCATGATTATCATTAAAATAAGCAATTTGTCTGCAGCTCCTTATGTGAACAAAACCTGTTCAGTGTCTGCACTAACAGGTTCATTGTGGCTTTGACTTGACAAAGAATGTGAAACGTTGAAGACAGCTTTTATCCATTGATATGCTTATTGAGACATTTAAGTGTACCTACTAAATATATACAGTGCCATTATTTTCAATATGAGAGATTTCACACTGCAGTAACCCCATAATTAGAGATTTCAGAATATTACCCGTGACTCTCCAATAATAAACACCCATTCCTTTGAAACATCAGAGAGGCCGGTGGCCTGTATCTCTGCTTTTATGAACCTTTGTGATCTGTGGTACCATCAAATTTATACTTGCTTTATATTCCATGTAAAACACTAATAGAAAATACCAGGAAAATCACATTACTTCCTTGCCTATAATACACACACATATTTATTACTTATAGTACTTTAGGGTCATTTTCCTAATTGTTTTCATTTTTTAGTGATTAATAACAGAATAAAGAGCTCAGTCATTTACGAGTCTAGTTTGAGTCAAAATCCTTAGTGTGAGACAGATGTTGTGTAACATCTATTTTCTTCTGAAACTGCAGGTTATAATCTATAGTTTGAAAATCACGGTAATGGTGTTGCAGTAATAACATTTTGAGCTTCAATGGTTGGCTGGAAAATGATAATTTATACAGTTTAAGAACTTGAGATTGCCTTTATATTACAAAGTTAAAGTAAAAAGTAATTAACTCAAATTCTATTTGCATGCATATTATCAAATTAGTTTGACTACACAAAGGACAAGTCTATCTCTGCAGTAAAACAATGCACAGTCAATTCTCTACTAGGAATAAAACACCATATCCTGGCTAGCTTTTAAATATTAAAAAAATTTTGAGTGATACTCACAAAAGCTCACACTAGTTCACTTAGTGACTTGTACAAAGAACATATCTTAGGATAATAAAGTGGCATGTATAAAACTTTCAGAACAGAATCAATACACACATACCTAGTATTGTGCAGATAGATAGATAGATAGATAGATAGATAGATAGATAGATAGATAGATAGATATTATTGGTATATAATAACCACATAATGGAATGAATTATATATATATATATATACATATATATAAGTATTTTATGTTTTCATACTTCTCTGACTTTGATATATAACAAAAATCTGACTTCAGAAAATCCCAATACTCTGTGAACACTATTAACTATTATAGAAATAGTCAGCATTTAAGTATAGTTTCTGTTGGAAAACACTTCCCATTATCCTCTGCTAATTTCTCATGTCTTCTATTAAATCATAAGGACAACCTAAGACTAGATTCACAACTATCAACTTCAGATGAGGCACCTCTCTCTAAGAATGAAAGCTTGGGAAGTCCAACTAAGCATTTGCCAAAATACAACTGTGTCTCTGAAACACAAAATTCCTTGCTTCAATGGTCCCGAATCTATTTGTTCTATATCTTTCTGCATCAACCAGTACTGGTCTATTAAGTAAGAAAAGATTTTAATAGAAAGAAATGACAGTAGGTTAAAATAGTTATTGAAAAGTATGATAACAGCAAAAATTATTGTGGAGATAGGAGGATCTGGAAGGAGATCTACCAAGTAAAAGCAAACTCTGTCTCATTTAATACATGAGAAACTAAGAAAGTGCCCAGATGGGTCGCAGTGGGAAAAACCTGCTACTCAGTGCTGTGACTGTTAGCTGTCATTGCTGCTCTGACATACACACAGGACCTTCCTACAAACAACGGGGTTAAATTTATCAGAAATTTCATGTTAATGGATGGTGAAGGGTTTTTTTTGTTTTTGTTTCGTTTTGTTTTTTGTAGATGACAATGATTGTCAGGAATGTGATTAGTTAAGCATACCACAGTGGGAAGGTAAGTATCAAGAATTAGAGACCCTATAATTCCATTGGAGAGTGGGAGGGATTCAATGCAGCTCAGGTCATGTCTCAGAGCGGCCAAAATTACTTTTCAGATTTTTAGAACTCAATGAGTGGATCAGTACTGAAATCTATTTATCTGCATCAACCCTAGTCCTAGGATTTCTAATAAGTGAAAAATAGCAAAAGCATCTTTTTTTTTAAAGAAGAAAGCTTTATTCTCTTTATTAAGACTAAGCCTGCCTTGTTATTAAGAAAATACCTGTTCTGTCCTATGGTAAGGAGAAGCCTGTCTGCTCCTTCTGTTCTCTCTGCAGTGTCTTCTTTTATTCTGCTTTCATTCTGCATTCTTCATATTGCTCTCTTAGTTTGTTATGTTACCTAGAGTTCCTAAGTTATTCCAGTCTGCATTCTCAATTTAATCTTGCTCTTTTTTTAATTTTCTATATTCTTTGTTTACATTCCAAATGATTTTCCCTTTCCCAGTTCCCCACTCCCCATAAGTCCCATAAGCCCTCTTATTATTCCCTCCACCCTTCCCCAATCAATCCCCTCCCACTTCTCTGACCTGGCAATCCCCTACAATGCTGCATCAAGCCTTTCCAGGGCCAGGACCTTCTCCTTCCTTTTCCTTGGGAATAATTTGATATCTTAATTGTGTCTTAAGTATTCAGCACTTCTAGGCTAAAATCCACTTATCAGTGGTTGCATTCCATGTGTATTCTTTTGTGATTTGGTTACTTCACTTAGGGTGATATTTTCCAGATCCAACCATTTGCCTAAGAATTTCATGAATTCATTGTTTTTAATTGCTCAGGAATATTCCATTATATAAATATACAACATTTTCTGTATCCATTCCTCCACAGAGGGACATCTGTGTTCTTTCCAGCTTCTAGCTATTATAAAAAAGGCTGCTATGAACATAGTGGAGCATGTAACCGTATTGCATGCCGGGGAATCCTCTGGGTATATGCTCAGGAGTGGTATAGCGGGATCCACCTGAAGTGTCATGCCCAGTTTTCTGAGGAACCGCCAGACTGATTTCCAGAGTGATTGTACCATCCTGCAATCCCATCAGCAGAAAAGGAGTGTTCCTCTTTCTTCACATTCTAGCCAATAACTGCTGTCTCCTGAGTTTTTAATCTTAGCCATTCTGACTGGTGTGAGGTGAAATCTCAGGGTTGTTTTGATTTTCATTTCCCTAATGACTAATGATGTTGAACATTTCTTAAGGTGCTACTCAGCCATCCAAAGTTCCTTAGGTTAAAAGTCTTTGTTTAACTCTTTACCCCATTTTTTAATAGGGTTATTTGGTTCTCTGGAGTCTAATTTCTTGAATTCTTTGTATATATTGGATATTAGCCCTCTGTCAGATGTAGGGTTGGTAGAGATCTTTTCCCAATTTGTTGATTGCTGTTTTGTCCTTTTGACAGTGTCCTTTGCCTTACAGAAAATTTGTAATTTTATGAAGTCCCATTTGTCAATTCTTGATCTTAGAGCATAACCTTTTGGTGTTCAGTTCAGGAACTTTTCCCCAGTGCCCAGGTTCTCAAGAGTCTTCCCCAGTTTCTTTTCTATTAGTTTCAGTGTGTCTGATTTTATGTGGAGGTCATTGGTCCACTTGGAGTTGAGCTTAGTACAAGTGAATAGGAGTGAATCAATTCGCATTCTTCTGCATGCTGACCTCCAGTTGAACCATCACCATTACTGAAAAGGCTCTCTTATATTCCACTGGATGTTTTCAGCTCCTTTGTCGAAGATAAAGTGACCATAGGTATATGGGTTCATTTTTGGGTCTTCAATCCTATTCCATTGATCTACCTGCCTGTCACTGTACCAATACCATGCAGTTTTTTAACACTATTGCTCTGTAGTATTGCTTGAAGTCCGGAATACTGATTCCCCCCGAAGCTCTTTTACTGTTGAGAATAGTTTTAGTTATCCTAGGTTTTTTGTTATTCCAGACAAATTTGAGAATTGCTCTTTCTAACTCTATGAAGAACTGAGTTGGGATTCTGATGGGGATTGCATTGAATCTGTATATTGCTTCTGGCAAGATGACCATTTTTATTAGAATACTCTGGGCAGATCTCATGCAAACGCTAAGAGAATACAAATGCCAGCCAAGACAACTATACCTAGCAAAACTCTCAATCAGCATACATGGAGAAACCAAGATATTCCATGACAAAACCAAATTTGCACAATATCTTTACACAATCCCTGCCCTACAAAGGATAATAGATGGAAAACACCAATACAAGGAGGGAAACTACACCCTGGAAAAAGTAAGATAGTAACCTTCTTTCATCAAACCCAAAAGAAGATAACTACTCAAATATAAAAATAACATCAAAAATGACAGGAAGTAACAATCACTATTCCTTAATATCTCTTAATATCAATTCCCCAATAAAAAGACATAGAATAACAAACTGGATACATAAACAGGACCCTACATTTTGCTGCATACAGGAAACACACCTCAGTTTCAAAGAAAAAAACTACCTTAGAATAAAAGGCTGGAAGACAATTTTACAAGGAAATGGTCTCAGGAAACAAGCTGGTGTAGCCATTCTAATATCAAACTAATATCAGATATCTAATATCATTCTAAAATTGACTTTCAACCTAAAGTCATCAAAAGAGACACGGAAGGACACTTCTTGCTGGTCAAGGAAAAAATCTACCAAGAACAACTCTCAATTTTGAATATCTATGCTCCAAATATAAGGGCACCCTCATTCATAAAAGAAACTTTACTAAAGCTCAAAGCACACATTGCACCTAACACAATAATTGTGGGTGACTTCAACACTCCAATCTCCTCAATGGACTGATCAGGAAAATAGAAACTAAACAGGGACACAATGAAACTAATTGAAGTTTGGACGAATTGGATTTAGCAGATATATAGAGAACATTTCATCCTAAAGCAAAGGAATATACCTTTTTCTCAGCACCTTATGGCACCTTCTCCAAAATCGATCATATAATTGGTCATAAAACAGACCTCAACAAATATAAGAAGATCAAACTAATCCTATACCTCCTATCAGAACACTATGGAATAAGATTGGTTTTCAATAGCACAAAAGCTACAGAAAGCCCACATACACATGGAAACTGAACAATACTCTACTCAATGATATCTTGGCCAAGGAAGAAATAAATCAAGAAATCAAAGATGTTTTAGAATTTAATGAAAATGAAGGCACAACATACTCAAATCTATGGGACACAATGAAAGCAGTGCTAAGAGGAAAACTCATAGCCCTGAGTGCCTCCAAAAAGAAAATGGAGAGAGAATACACTAGCAGCTTAATGGCACACCTGAAAACCCTGGAAAAAAAAGAAGCTAATTCACCTAAGAGGAGTAGAAGACAGGAAATCATCAAACTCGGGGCTGAAATCAATCAAGTAGAAACAAAGAGAACCATACAAAGAATCAACAAAACTAGCAGCTGGTTCCTTTAGAAAAATCAACAAGATAGATAAACTGTTAGCCAGACTAACCAAAGGGCACAGAGACAGTATCCAAATTAACAAAATTAGAAATGAAAAGGGAGATATAACAACAGAAACTGAGGAAAATCAAAAAATCATCAGATCCCACTATAAAAGGCTATACTCAACACAACTGGAAAATTTGGAGGAAATGGACAATTTCCTAGACAGATATCAAATATGAACATTTAATTAGGATCAAATAGATCATCTAAATAGTCCCATAACTCCTAAAAAAAGAAGGGGTCATAGAACCAACCAAGTCTTCAACCAAAAAAGCACAGGGCCAGATGGTTTTAGTGCAGAATTCTATCAGCCCTTCAAAGAAGACCGAACACTAATACTTTTCAAACTATTCCACAGCATAGAAACAGAATGAACACTTCACAACTCATTCTATGAAGCCACAATTATACTGATACCAAAACCACACAAAGATCCAAAAAAGAAAGAGAACTTCAGGTCAATTTCCCTTATGAATATAGATGCAAAAATACTCAATAAAATTCTTGCCAACCGAATCCAAGAACACAACAAAACAATCATTCACCATGATCAAGTAGGTTTCCTCCCAGGGATGCAGGGATGGTTCAATTTATGGATATCCATCAATGCAATCCACTACATAAACAAACTCAAAGAAAAAGAAAACATGTGGTCATTTCATTGGAGGCTGATAAAGCATTTGACAAAATTCAGCACCTTTTAATGCTAAAAGACTTGGAAAGAACAGGAATTCAAGGTCCATATCTAAACATAGTAAAAGCAATATACAGCAAACCTGTAGCCAACATCAAGCTAAATGGAGAGAAGCTTGAAGCAATCCCACTAAAATCATGGACTAGACAAGGCTGTGTCCTCTCTCCATATCTTTTCAATATAGTACTTGAAGTTCTAGTTAGAGCAATTAGACTACATAAGGAGGTCAAAGGGATACGAATTGCAAAGGAAGAAGTCAAACTATCATTATTTGCAGATGATATGATAGTATACTTAAGTGACCCCAAAAAACTCCACCAGAGAACAGCTGATAAACAACTTCAGCAAAGTGGCTGGGTATAAAATCAACTCAAGCAAATCAGTAGCCTTCCTATACTCAAAGGATAAACAGGCTGAGAATGAAATTATGGAAATAACACCCTTCACAATAGCCACAAACAGTATAAAGTACCTTGGGGTAACTCTTACCAAACAAGTGAAAGATCTATATGACAAAAATAATGTATTTGCCTGCAATTAAGGAACAGAGGCTTTTCTCCTGTGTCAGGCATCCAGGGACACTTAATAAATGTTTAGGGATGATATATATATATATATATCTTGCTGTGTAAACAAGCCTCATAGAGGTCAAGAAAGTTTTGATAATAATTTTCCCATGGCCTGTTTTTACATTAAATGCTTGTCAGTGGTTGGATAATATTTTATTTTATTTCTTGTGATTTATTGCTTAGTTTTCTATGAGTTGTTTCTGTATTTTTTTCTTGATCATAGAGGCAATTAGATTTGTTTCCTAGTTTCAAGTAGTATCCATCTGTTGCATTAAACAAATTATATTAATTCTGATGTCTCTCCTATTAAGAAACTAAATTTTCTTATTATAACTTTGCCCCTAACATGCTAGTTCTCTTAGAATACAAGTATCTGTTTTCTTCTTCTTTGAAAAGCTTCTCTTCTTTTTCATTTTTTAAAATTTATTAGATATTTTCTTTATTTACATTTCAAATGTTATCTCCTTTCCTGGTTTCCCCTCTGAAAACAGCCTATTCCATCCCTTCCTCCCCCTACTCACCAACCCATCCACTCCTGCTTCTCCTTCCTTGTCCTGGCATTTCTCCTATACTGGGGCATTGAGCCTTCTCAGGACCAAGGACCTCTCCTCCCTTTGATGTCCAACAAGGCCATCCTTAAACTACCCAAGGAGCTCAAGGAGCTTTCTGCCCCAAAGAAGGAACAACAATATTAAACAATCAGTACCCCCAGAGCTCCCAGGGACTAAACTACCAACCAAAGAGTACACATGGAGGGACCCATGCCTCCATGTATATGTAGCATAGGATGGCCTTGTTGAAAATGCTTCTCTTTTAAAAGATGGGATTTGATCACTCTCTGTATTATTTGGCCCAAACTTCTTTCATCTGTTTCCCTGGACATTCATGAGGCAAGCAATATCCGTTAGGTATATGTGATAGACCTCGCATGTCATAGTATCTAAAGAGAACATTCTATAGCATATGACATCCAAGACTAACAAATACATTCCAAAAATTGTGGAGCTCATAAACATTTCTTAAAATATTTTTCTTTTAAAAAATCATGTGGAAATATTATCCAGAGAGGATCTGGTATAGGATGTTCTTAAAGGAACAAACAATACTGTCTTTGTTGTTTGCGGTTGATTCCATTAATTTTATAAAAATCTAAATATAAGGAAATAATTTACTTAATATGATTCTCATATTTACTTCTCAATGAGGAAAGGATATTGCAGACATTGTGGCTTATTTTATCAAGTGCTAGGGTTGCTTCTCTTGCTCCAGTGTGCCTCCTGAGTTTGCAAGGCAGTGAAGTGTATCCTTTCTGTCAATTCTTTATAAGCTTTTCATCTTCCAATGCTCACCACATCTCTTCTCTGTCAACAGAGCCAGCTCAGAAATGTCCTTTAATCAAGACTAATTTGAGGAGAATTGCTACATTAACTGTTTACTCTTTATAAACTAGCAAAAAAAATCTTCTAGTTTGGCATAGAAAGCAGAAAAAATATCACAGGTAAAATTTTACATTGTTAAATATTACATATTGTAATTTTTTCTATATGTGTCCCTAAATATTGTCCCTGGCAAGTATAAAAATTATTCTCAAGTAAAATATTGAAGAACAAACCTGTCATATTCTACACCAATGTTTGTGTAGATCATTGTTATTTCTTGTATAGAATAACATAGCTATGTGTAATATTATTATGATTATGAGAAACATAAGTTGTTGGATTTCAACATAATAAGATTTTTACATTCTATTAGGTTTTGAGTTCCCAGAGGTTCCATTGAACAAAATAACTTGAATAAAAGCTATCATTCATGACAATTTGTTTCTGTTTTCATTTTGAGTATCTAGAACACAATAGGAAAATATAACTAACAATAAGATGAAGCAAGTTTTAAATGTTTGATAAAAGTAAGATTAATTCTGAATTTAAATAATAGAATATATTTGAATTATTGGTACATTTTCTTATCTCACCTTTTTTCACTAGTATTGGGATCTCAAAGAATTATTTAATAAAATTGACTAAGATCTTATATTTTCTCATGAACTGAACATGCAACTTATAAGTATATGTTTTCAACTCTGAGGAAACAATTCTAATGTTCCCATTTTAAATTAGTAGGTCAAACATTTATAACCAGCTTCCGTTATTCATACAGAATATTTTATGAATTTACTTTTATAAGTGTCAGGTTAGGACACACCTTTAGTTCTGACAATAGTTGATCTTTGAAATCCTAGGGTAGTTAAGAACATAGTCATAATTATTTATAAATTTAAATATCTAAAGACAAACACAGAAAAATAAAATAAACACTGGTAAGGAGTTGTTTACTCTTTCTTGTGACTTATGAAACACAAAGATGGTCAACTAAATAATATTAACAATCACGAAGGCATTTTTTTCTCTTTGAAATCATTCAAAACAAAGTTATCTGGTATCAAAATGTTTTAAATATATATACATTTTCTTTTAAATTTGACCAAAACTTGTAAATATTTGATTTTTTTAAAAAATTAGATTATTATTTAATTAAAAATTTTTTCCTTTCCTTTCTCCCCTCAAACCTTCCATGCCTTTCCTCCTCTGTTCCAAGTCCATGACCTCTATTTTCATTAGTTCTTTACATATGCAAAATATATATAAACATATATGCACATTCCTAAAAAAGTGAAGACAAAAATCTCTACTTGTATATATGTTTATGTTTTCAGTTTCTCCTATGGGACAACCAGTTAATGTGTTCTTTCCTAAGGAGGACCACCTCTCCTGTTCTGCATTTCATTCTCTCTGAGGTAGCTCTCTTTAGGGCTGAGGACTCCCAGGCTTTCTTGAGTCCTGTGTGGGTTGACTTGTCTGTTGAGGATTGGTCTTCCTGTCTATTATAATGCTAAGTGCAGCCCCAAGAACTGGAGTCTTCACTTAGACTCAAGTGATGCTGTGTTACCTTGTCCTGAAGTTATTTCTAATGGGTAAATAAAGATGTTGGCAGCTAATAGTTGGACAGATGAGGCATAGTTTGGATTTAGGATTTCAGTGCTTCTGCCACTAAGAGAGCAGAAGGTGAGGAGGAAGTGAAGCCTTCAAGTGTAAGCTGAGTTCATGAAAACATGACCCTGAGGGCTGGCCAACTGGAGTGAATTACAACCCAGAGGAAACATAGTAAGTAGTGAGTAATAGAGGTTATAAGTAAGAAAGTAGATTTGAATAGCATAGATGGTAGATATCTGCCCAGCTATAGTGCTATTTAAGGCTAATTGTCAATATAAAAGTAGGTATGTGTGTTTGTGTGTTTGTGTGTCTGTGTGTGTGTGGTGTGTGTGTGTGTGTGTATGTGTGTGTGTGTGTATTTGTGTGTGTGTGTGTGCATGTGTGTGTGTGTTCTTTTATCCAGAAACTAAATGGTCAGAGGAGGGGTAGAAACTCTATATTAAGATTTACAATTTCTACAACATATGTTCATTGTGTCATTCTTTTTCAGATAATGTTTTGACAGTGGTGGTGGTGAGACTATGTGCTTAGAATTTTAGAAGCTGGTTTCAAGTCAGTGCATAGTATTCTTAGTGGAGTTCTATGATGTGGTTCAAAGGAAAACTCATTTTATACCTTCACAGTAAGACAAGTGTAAAGCAAAAGAAATTCATACACACCACAGACCAGAAAATTGTGCTAAGACCTGATGACCATCACTCCACCCTTTATTGGCTTGGAACGCATTCCATAGACCCAGCCTCTGCTGCAGAGCTTGAAGCTCTTGATACCATTCTTGGTATTTTTGGTTGAAGGAGTGATTATTGGAATCTGATGGAACCTCTGGTTGAGATAGATCAGTGTCTGATAGCACGTGGTAAAGTGAGGAGTGGCAGATGAATGAAAAAGATATGTCAGTGTTTGTATGTGTGTTTCTCTTGCTAGATCGGATCTGTGTATATGCTGCTTTGCAAGTGGTAAGGTTTCTGATACTGTTTTATAAATCTGCAGAAATAAGGTAAAAAGTATTGAAGACAATGTTAAAATTCATAAGGTGTGGTTAGGTTCAGCAAAATATATATTGGTGGCAAAATGGCTTATAAGTACCTGTGTTTTATTCTATGTGTATGTATGCAGTAATAACTTTGGGGACTATTTTTAACCATTTAAAAGTTGAAGATGAGCCGGGCAGTGGTGGCACACACCTTTAATCCCAGCACTTGGGAGGCAGAGGCAGGTGGATTTCTGAGTTCGAGGCCAGCCTGGTCTACACAATGAGTTCCCGGACAGCCAGGGCTATACAGGAAAACCCTGTCTCAAACAAACAAACAAACAAACAAGCAAACAAAAACAAAAAAATGTTGAAAATAAGAACTTGGCTGTAGAAACTTATTTTTATCAATTCTCCTGCACTTTTAGCATATTAAATACTTATTTATAGCTTGACAAAACTATACTATATTCTTCGGCTTTCCCTGAGGATGGTAGTTGAAAGCTACTTTGTCATCCAAAAGCTAGTAGTGTTGGGAGTTTGTTGACTGTTTATAGGATGAATCCCCAGGTAGGGCAGTCTCTGGGTGGCCTTTACTTCAATCTCTTTTCCACACATTGTCTCCCTTATTGCTCCTGTGAGTATTTTGTTCCCTTTCTTAGAGGAAACAAAGCACTCTCAGTTAAGTCCTCCTCCTTCTTGAGCTTCCTGTGCTGGTTGGATTGTAACTTGTTTATTTTGAGCTTTTGGGCTAATATCCGCTTATTAGTGAGTGCATACCAGGTGTGTTCTTTTGTGATTGGGTTTCCTTCCTTCAGGATGACACTTTCTAGTTCCATCCATTTGCCTAAGAATTTCATGAATTCATTGTTTTTAATAGTGAATAGTACACCCTTGTGTATATATAACATAGTTTCTGTATCTATTCATCTGTTGAGGGATGACAAGAAGTATATACCAAAAGGAGTATGCCATGGTTGTCTCTGGAGGGGCCCTGCCAGAACCTTACAAATACAGAGGCAAAAGCTAGCAACCAACTATTGGACTGGGTATGGGGTCCCCGATGGAGAAGCTGGAAGGTGGTCTGGAGGAGCTGAAGGCATTTGCAGCCCCATGGGAAGAACAATGATTTTGGACACCTAGATGCCCCAAGACTCCCAGGGACTGAACCATCAACCAAGGGGCCCACATGGTTCCAGCAAAAAATGTGGCAGAGGAAGGCCTTGTTGAGCATCAGTGGGAGGAATGGTCCTTGGTCAGGTAAAGGCTCAACAGAGGCCCCAACAAAGGGAAACCAAGGGGGGAGGAGGGAGTGTGTTGGATGGAGAGGCATATACATGGAGGCAGGGGGAAGGAGGAGGGGGAGGGGTTGGAGTATTAGGTGAGGGGGATATCAGGAAAGGTTTTACCATTGACAATGTAAGTGAAGACAATATTCAATTAAAAAAGAAGAAAGCTGCTTTGCTAAAATTTACAATTGATAGTGATTGAGGTGATACTAGGAGCAGAAAAAAATCTGATTGCTCAGGTAACATAATAAAATATTTTTCAAGGAAAAAGTGTTACATCACAACTTGCTCACAATGTAATTAATTGTATTGAAATATAAAACTCAAATGCTATTATTAAGTACAGGGTTCAAGTAAATGAAATTTTATGATTTCTAATACCTGACTTTAAAAAAAAGGCTATAAAAATGTTAAAATTGTTGTAAAGTGTTCCAGTTATTGGCTAATTTACAAGATAATTATGAGTTGCTGAGTTACTGAAAGTTATGAAATACTTCCTATAATGTATTTCATGTACCAAATTTGAAATTTGTCTTACTTCCTTTAGATAATAGAAAGTATTAGAAACTTGAATTAATTTAATAAGTCTTGGTGATGTATGAAATAAGACTATGTTTTTCCATGAGTTTCCTTGATTTCTGGTGACTGTAACTGGTAATTATATGTCACAAGGTATAACAACAATTTGTTTAAAAGTTAAGAAAGTGTTCATTATGATGAGATCTTTGTGTTAATTCTAAAATGCTTTCTTAGCACTTCAAATGAGTGTGTAAAGGTGCCATCATATTCTGGTGAGCATTTTTAGGATCAAATCCCATAATACTTATTTTAATTTTATGTTTACAAGGTTCAGCTCCAATTAAATACCATGGGGCAATAAGTTATGACATTTTTCTCTAAACTTACATACATAAAATGAAGAAATTACAAAAAGAGTTGATTTTGATGTCCTCAAAAGTTTTGGGTGACTTTAACTATCAAAATGCTCAGAAAAAAAAATGCTGATTTAAACACAATGTTCAGTTGTCCAAAAAGTATGCCTGCAATAGGAAAACTTTGCTAACATAAATAAGCTTTCAGATTTCAGTAGAAGAACGTATAGTCTAGTTTATACAGTGTTGTTTGTAATTATATTGTTGTGTAAAGGATAAACTTTTACTAAGTAATTATAATACATTAAAGTTATGGGCTCCAAAGACAAATATAATTTCTTTCATTGAGATATCATCTATTGCTATAGTAAATTAGACACAATATTTCAGTTTCAGTACCAGGAGAATTTCACTATATATTTATGGTGCTCACACAAAGACTATAATAGAATTCAAATTTGAACTTCAGAAGATCATAGAAAATGTCATTGAGATTTAAATTCAAAAAGTACCTTCATCAAAGCAAATAAAGAAAATAAAATGGGCCTAAATCTACTTGGAAATTATTTATTTTATTATCAGATATGGACTATTGGAAATCTTGTTTCTTATAAGCTCATATATTAGCCATGTGAAAGCATTGTATATATTGGCTAGAATTGGATAAATGAATAGATAATGAGTAGTTCAAGTTGAAGGTTACAGATCAGCAAAATTGAAAGTTATAATGTTTCCTGTAGAGCTGCCTTTGGATTAATCAGATAAATAAGTTATGATATATTTTAATTAAGAGTAAACAAATGAATGAGTATTCACAAATATTTTCTATTTTGTGAACTTAGAGGCAAAGAAGCAATGACATTAAAGATATGAGAACATCTTTAATGAGCAAATATTGGGTACTAATAGCATTCCCCAAATTAAGAAAAAAGATCACAGAGAGACCCTTGGAAATATAGTTAGATCAAGATATTCACAACATAAAAGTAAAATTATATAGTTTGGCAATGGAACTTTTTTTTATTTAGAAGAAATAAAGTACTTAAAAAAATTGCATCCATGTAACTTGCAAGCCCATCACCAATGTAGCTTGCAGGGTCTACAGACAGGTGATACTGATTATAAATTTTCTTTTTCAGTAGTGTACATAGTATTTACAGAGTCATGAAGACAAGTGATATTTTTAGTTGTACACTAGCTCAGTGTTTCCATGTTTGATGTCACAGACTGACGAATAAGGCTATGTCAAAATGAAAATGATGTAATTATAATCAGGGCTTATTGCACACAATTGTGTTCCCAGTACTTGTGCTTCCCAAGCAAGAAGTCTTGGGAAGCAGTATAAGGTCAGCATGCTTTACCTAATTAGTTCTAAGTCAAACGAATTACAATGTAGGACTTTCACACTCCCCAACACAGTACAAGGATTTATCCCAGTTCCCCTCTCAAATAATGTAGCATTGTATTGCTCAAGAAACAAAAGAAATATGCTTAAATTCACACCTACACAAATAATTAATTGAATATGAAACATGTAAGCAAACAGAAAAATCTCCTGTGTAAAGGGACAAAAATATTACATAAAAATTCTGCTCTTGAAAAAGTTGGAAACTAAGCTACCAAATATTTTATAGGCTATATAAAACAGATGTAGTGTACAAAAGAGAACGTTGAAAAGCTTGATAATGGAATATACATCAGACTCTGTCCTATCCAGGTGAACAAAAGAAATGTATTATTTCAAGTCTATTTTAATTTGCTGAGAATTCCTCTTATACTTTGTGTTCATTCTTAAAGAAACTAACAATCTTAATCCTCCCTTGAAAATAGAAAGAGAAAAATCATGACCTACAAAATATTTAAACAGCGTTTCTCAAATATATATAAAATGTCAGAGGAACACTACAGACAAAAGAAGCCTAAGTAGACATTAGCAGTAAATGTAATATTATAGATTTTATACAAGAATGGGGATAATAACTTAGGAAATCTGGATACACAATGACTTTTGTTTTATTGATAGTAAAACATAGAATGTTTCATTTAGTATGGCAAATATAATGGTGTCTGAAGGACACGGTTCCCTTCATTTTATCCATCACTTCAGGCTCTTAACAACCTTTCTGTCTGCTCTTATGCATAGATTTTCTAAGCCTGGAGGCAAAGATGTAACAGAGATATCCTATGTAATGCCAGGCAATCCAAAGTCTCATACTGTCTCTTGGCCCAGCACCTAGCTGTGGGTGACTGTGTTAATTACCAATTACCATTTACTTCAAGAGGAACTTCTCTGATGAAGGTGGAGATAAGCACAGAATTATGGATATAGAAATGCCATTTAGATAATATTATTGCTATGTTCCTTCAGCAAATTACCAGTAGATTTTTTTTTCTTCAGGATACTTGACCTATCTACTCTCAGGACCTTGGTCACTTGAGCATTGTCAGATATAGATTCCAACTCACAAGTGGGTCTTTAATGCTGTCAAAATATGTTTGGATACTTCTATAACATTTGGGACACAATTATATCCGTGTATCTTGCAGGCCCACCACCAATATAGGTTGCAACTGGGTGATACTGATCATAACTTTTCTTTTTCAGTGGTGTGCACAGTACTTCCAGAATCATGAAGAGGAGTGACATTTTTAATTGTACACCAG
Organism: Apodemus sylvaticus; assembly: GCF_947179515.1. Lineage (NCBI taxonomy): Eukaryota > Metazoa > Chordata > Mammalia > Rodentia > Muridae > Apodemus > Apodemus sylvaticus. Next base: position 22,892,700 of record NC_067494.1, on the reverse strand, counting down.
CTCAGTTTTTCCATGTTTAATGACAAGTGAATAGAACCTTCCCTAGAAGGGCCTTAGTCCCAGATTGTATTGAAGAAACTAAAAATACCGTGTGATTCTTGAAGTTTCTATGGGACCAGAATATGTGACTCAACAAAATGTAACCCATTTTGGGTGCTGGTTGTTTCCAATCATAAGGCGGATACACATAGGAACTCATAGATACTGTGACAACTTATGCAAGACCTACCCAAGTTCAAAGAAGATAAATTTCTGTACTGAGAATGGGAGGTACACACATTTGGTTAGGTCCCACCCCTAACTCAAAAGGCTATTTGCAAATGATACCGGCTGTATAAACAAAAATCAGTTTCCTTAAATGTAGTATTTGGGGTATCAACCATACTCTGGAACAGGCTAAATGTCCAGGAATAGTTTATATATATATACATATATATATATATATATATATATATATATATATATATATATATTATATATATATATATATATATATATATATATATAGTGTGTGTGTTTGAAGGCATGCTCATGTTTCATGTTTTATTTTATTTTCTCATACATTTTGGGTTTGTTGTTTGTTTTGACTTTTTTTCAATTTCTGTCTTATGTAGTTTATTTTGAGAAAAAGATAAAGTAACAACATGAAGCTGGGTGATTAGGATGGCTGGAAGATCTGGCACGTGTAGGGGAAGAGAAATGGATACAATCAAGATAGGTTGTATGAAGAATTATAAATAAAGATTTAATTTAAGTAATTAACTACAAATATGCGCTCTTCCAAATGTTGTTGGAACATCCCCATAGACAAATGAAAAAAATTTCCTAGGCAGGTAAGACAAGTAGCAGTCTAAAACTTTAAACTTCTATAACAATGATTTAAGAGTGAATGACAGAGGCTAATGAATGACAAGATATTCTGAAAAGGAGATACAAAAGAAACAAAGTACATAAAGTAATGTGTAGTACTGGTTTAAAACAATTACAAACTTGAAAAGGCAAGTGGTTCTATTACAACCGCCAATGTGGGGAAGCTCACAATTACCTCTAATACCAACTACAGGAGATCTTACTTATGGTTATGGTCTCTGTGAACACTTCATTCATATGCATATACTTCTATATACCCATACATAATTAAAATAGAATAAAATCAAATATTTTTTAGGGAAAAGAACAATGGAGAAATCTTGAAGACATCTGAAAAAATATTGACACCAAAAATAATAACCCACAGAACCAAAATTAATGAACAGATTTCATTAAAATTAACATTGAAAATTAAAGGTTAAGCTAGTAAATGAATTAGGTATTTCATGCTACATGGCCAGAGAAAGACCACTAATACAAATATAAAAAGAATGCAAATGCTCAATCATGAGAATCAAACAATTCAATTTGAAATCTGTTATAATAAATGACTAGATATTCTGAAAAGGGGATACAAAAGAAACAAAGTACATAAAGTAATATGTAATAAAATTATCAGTTAGGTGAACTCAAACTAACAGTGTAACGATGCTTAACTATTTATCGTGACATCAAATTAACTTGCACAAAATTTCACAACTCATAGGGTGTGGAGGATGGTTCAAAAGAATACAGAAGAACAGTTTGACAATGAATCAATAAACAGCACATTCCCTGGAACGCATTCCATTTTATCATGGAGAAATTAAAAAAAATCAGGTAACACAAATGTTCATAGCCTGATTTGGTAGCAGCCCAAACTGAAAATAAACCAAGTTTTTTAAATGATAACTTAAATATAGGGCATACAGTCATGCCATATTCACCAATAAAATGAGAAATAATATAAATATATACAACATATATTAACAAACAGGGATTTTTTATTATGAGTAATAATCTAAAAATGCACAGTGTTGATTTCCCTTTATGAAGAAGTTTATTAAATTAAATTAATGGTTAATTATATAATGGAGATTAGTAAGCTGGGGCCTGGAGTCTGAGGCAAATCATATAGCTCCAAAGAAATAATGTGTAGGTGATGGGAAATAGGGAAATGGAAAAGGTCTTTTTCATTTTATCAGTATTGATATCCTTCTGTTGCTGTTTTGTTTTTGTTATTCTGTGATCAGAATATTTCAAAAAGATGTACTGGATTTCTTTGAGATATATTGTAAAAATGAAATATGGATTTATGTACTATTTCAAAATAAAACAATACAATAGTAAAATAAACTAAGTAAATATAAAATATTCAGATAGTACAACACTGAAGAATTTTGCCTATAGACAAATAAATCAATATTGTATACAATTGGGCAATATAAAGATAAGCAAGAGAGTGAAAAACCTGAGATAGTAAAGAGATAACACCAGTCATTATTTTACTTCTTATGAAGATGTTTCATGCATTATGTCAAAGTAATTATGAAGCATGAAGAAATTAGATCAACCTTTTTCCTTAATGTATTAAATGTTTGAAATGTTATGTCTTGAAGTATAAAATACTAATATGAATCCTAATCCTCTTCACCTTTGCTTCAGATTAGGTTTTGTTCACCTTTAACTAAAATGTTAATGTAAGTGATACATCTTATTAAAGAGCATCATATTATTATAAAAATCTGTATGTGGACATAGTCCAAGCTTGTGAATTCACTTACAAAAGTATTGAATCAGGCCTTCTAAGGGTATGATTTTCTAACTACAGCTATTGGCTCATTTACTTTAATTGTTGCTTTTCCCTCCAGAGTTTTATGTCAACATGATCTCATTTTCATTATGTTTAAAATAAGTCACAGCACATAATTATATTATTTGTTCTTTATAAATTGGACAGGAAGGATGTTGTACGCTGGCAATTTTGTGTCTTTAGTTCTATCATGAAGTGGGCTCTACCAAATCAATAGTGTCTACTCTAGTTCACTAAATAAGCTAAATATTAGAATTTAGTACATGTACTAGTCCTATATAGTTATTTAGATTCCCAGGATGCAGGGGATCAGTGATATTACCTATGGTTTATTTGCTGATATGCTTACAAAGAAAAGCTACAATAAGCATAACTTTAAGTATCTAAGAAGTAACAGTTCTAAAATTTCATACTGGCTGTCATCAAGGTTTATTTAAAATGAACTACCAGCACTCAAATGGAAACTAACATCAGGAAGTTATATAATGTAAAAGATGTGACACTTGGAAAAAATTTTCTTTCAGAAAAAGGGCCTTGTAAGACCACAAATGCTAGTGAGTGGAAGTGAAGTTCTAAATGAACACTACTGAAGGAGAAAAGTAATCAATTGAACAACCTAGAAACCATGAAAGCTACAAGAACCATCCTTTAAGATCCAACTGTAGGCACACTCCACAATATGGATTCTATAACTGGCACAATTGGACTGGTGGAGAATCCAAGACTAGGTAGGAATGGACCCTAGAGGAAAACATACTACTTCATAATTCTTCTATAAGAACACAGCAATAAAGTGACTCATAAGGACATATCTGTGTAACAGTAATTCAGTGCATTACTCAACATTCTTCAGGGAGTCTTCTTAGAGTAGATCATAATTATCACAAAGGTTCACAAATATACAGGATGCAGAGAGTGAAAGACATTGGAACATATTGGAATACATAAGTGGGTTATCTTTAGCCTTCCCCTCAAGTCTCAGGGATTTCTGCAGAACAGGAAGAAATACTGTAGGAGTCAGATATGGTAGATGACTCCAGTACAAGAGCATCTTCCAGATACAATAGGACTGATACATAGATAAACTCTCACAGACTATGGCACGATTCATAAAACCTCCATAGGCTTAGATTAACCAAGTACCAGAAAAGAGAATAAGAAATGGACACAAAATTCTATGACTATCTTAGAAGATATTTGCAATCAATGCTTGCTGGGAAATGGAAACAGAGTTTTCTCCAATGTATATCAAATACACTTCAAGACTACTCCCCATGCTTTCTGTGCTTGGGTGTAGTTGGCCAACACAAAACAGATGCCATGTTCTGTGTGCATTTTTTATTTTATTTTGTTTGGAATTATTTTGTCTGTTTTGATGCTCATGTTTTGTGTGAATGTGTGTGCATGTGTGTGGGGTGGGTAGTTGGGTACGGAGGAAAAGGACTGAAGGTCAAAAGTCAAAAGTCAAGAGGAAGAACAATAAAGAAGTTGGTCTTATAGGTAAGGATATAGTGGGGATGAATTTGGAAGAGTTTGGGAAGAGAACGAATATCATCAAAATATAGTATATACAAAATTAGTTAAAATATTATGAGAAATAATTTATAATAATTATACAAATATTACTATGCCCTGTACTAATTTTATTCCAACAACACATTAGAGCTTTTTGTTTTTATAAATTATGTACTCTTCAAAATATAATTGCAGAGAAATATACAATATTTGTACAATTTCTAGTTTCTTTAGGTAAGATTGTTTGTCTAGTCTGAATAATAATGTACTTTTAAGCCTGAGGTTTCATCACTACTTGTATCAAGCCGAAATTCGTCATAGTGTTGCAGCTACTAAAACAATCTTTAATGCTTTGATGATTATAAATTAATCACAGTAATTAATGTTTATGCTGTTGGATACCCTTTGTGATTCATTGACTTGTGGTCTAATGTAAGTTTTTGATAACACTTTTTAGAGAACAGTATTAGTCTTAAAAAACCTTCTGTGCACTACATACTTATACCTAGAAGTATGGCTTACGTATTTATTCAATGGTAATTTTCTATAGATTTTCCTAGTGAATGCTCAATAGAGGAAGGGGGCAGTATTCTCTGTTTATGCAATGACTCTGCTTCCTTGACCAATCTTAGTTTGAGCATTGTGTTTCCCTTAGTTCTCTCTTGGGGTTAGGAAACATCCTTTGAACTTGGTATGATTGAAGAACTATAATATCCACATGTGAAAACTCATGTTCATTCAGTTTCAGTAAAAAAACAGTTAGCAGATTCCCTCACTTTTTTGTTGTTGTGTCTCTAGATCCTTTGTGTGTCTAAAACATGATCCAAATAGGTAACCAATGACATGTGACTAGAAGAGCTTTTATGAATGAATAGTTGTGGACTCCTAGAACAGCTTTTATGAATGAATAGGTGTGGACTGCAGAATGAAGATGAAATTTTTCTAATAAAGTCATATATTTGTTTTCCTAGTCCCCTACTCCTTATTTGTTAAACTACATACCCTCACCAATTTTTTTTAAACCTCCAGGTATAGCAGAATATACATTTTATTTTATTGCACCTGGAGTTAAATTTGTGCAACCATTAAGCAGAAATGAATAAAGAAACGGAAATCAAACTCATCCTTAATTACCCAACTTTTGAAGGATTTACATAAAATTTGTTATTATGAAGTCATTAGCTAAGGAACCACTTTTCATCTTTTTTGTTTAATTTTGCTTAATAGGGGAGAGAAGTTCTAAACTTTTTCTATGCTCAATTCAACAACTAAGTTCAAAGAGGTAAGAATAGTAAATTATTCATAGCATAAAGAATAGTTTCTGCAAGAAGAAAAATGCTAATTAAGTTTCAAATCTCTCATACCTAAATACTGTATAAATATTACATGTGTCACGAAAGACAAATCTTATCAGTGGTACATCATCTCTTCTCTCCAAGACCTGTAGCTCAAGAGATGCAGTGAGAATACATTTTTTTTCCAAAACTTTATTTAGAAGACAGACTGCCACTGACAGTAAACCTGATAATTAGATAAAATTCAGCATAAATGAACTGGGGCATCAGGGAAGTCTCTACAGATATAGTCTAACATGCTACATAATACACATTATCAAGTAAAAGTAAAAGCACCCCAAGAGAGAATTTGGACTTCTCAAGTCTGAGGATCTGTCTTTGTGAACTGCCTCTTGGTCTCCTGAGCCAAAAATAAATAATCTTTTGTTATGTTCAGGTGTCCATCTGTTAATGAAGTGAAAGGTCTGAATCAGCTTCACAATTCGCAATTATCCCTTAAGTACTAAGTGACAAGGACCTATCCTCAAGGAGCTCAAGACTATAAAGCAAATGGACATTTTTAAAAGTAATTATGAAATATGTGTCATATGCTAAAATTGATAAGATGGGCAGAGTCCTGTAGGAGTATAAAATAATGCAAATTGTAGGAGTATGATGGTCATTGCATTTCTTTCAAATGACAAAAAAAAAAGCTAGGAATTACTCAGGCCAGGCTTTTCTTCAGGGATGGAGCTGATGGAATGAGTATATATCATAAAACGGACTAGTCTGACTTACATTTGAGGCTAGGTAGCCAACAATATCTGCATACTGGAGAACTTGGGATCCTAATTATGTACCCCAATCTGGTAATAAGAGCCTGGAAAATTTCTGGAGGGCCACTTGTCCTGCAATGGAAAGGTGAATGCAGCTGCATTCTGAGGTTAGAAAAGGCTGCAGGTAGCAGCAGCAGTTCAACAGTGAGATACACACTTTGTCCTTGAATTTCTTTAAAACCTGGGCAACTGCTGCAAGTTACTTCTGAGTCTAAGTAAAACCTCCCTTATCAGTTCATTAAAAGATACACTGGGGCATTCCCAGAGCTGTGTCTTTGTTGATACCAGATGTAGTAAGTTGACATCCAACATTAGCAATCACACTCTAATGTGCTAAAATCCCTCCTTTCATATGTTATACATTGTCAATGTATGTCCATATGTCATTCTACACATGACCACTTGCTTTATTCAAGTTTATTCTGTGTTATTAACTTACTAATTACATCATCATATTGTCTCTTACGTATCTCAATTCTCCCTTTAATATCTCTGTTATGTTTCTATGACAGGATACTAAGGCCTAGGTAGTAAAAGTTTTAGCATTAGGTATACTTTTGTCTGTAGCACTGGAGGTTATGGAGATCAAAATTTGCGTACCTATATCCAGACAACTTCCACTGAACAGTGGAAGCAGGGCAAAAAGGTGCAGGTGAGAAAATGCCTGATTTCTGAGATGGCTAATACACCTATCTCTACAATCAATGCATTAATTCATCTATGAAGATTTTGCCTCCACCCTTCAAAAAACCTTCCACTAGAATGTGCCTCTGAACACTGATGAGCTAAGGGTCAGCACACACCGAGGTTTTGGGGGGAGATAAACTGTGTTTAAGCCACAGAATTTCCCATGTCAGTTTAGAAACTACAGATACTGTTTGCAGTAAAATTCCGAGAAGGTTTGGTATCTACTCTTATTTTGTTGTTGTTATTTTGTTTTGTTTTGCTTTGTTTCTGTTTCTGTTCTGTTTCTGTTTTGTCTTGAATCAATGCTGCTGTCTGTGGACCTATTACCAAAGAAGGTGTTCTTGCCTCCAAAGTAGACAGTGTCCCTGTTAATAGGCTCTGTAATGCTGTCCTTACCCCATAAGTCAATTTACTTTTATTCATTTTCCTTCTAGAAAAGATTATGTTTCTGTAAAAAAATATATAGCACCCCAATTATTTTCCAGTTCACTTAGTTTTTACTACTGCATGAGCACAGGAGAATAACTTAAGATCACAGACTCAACTGAAACCCAAAATTGGATCTTTAATTTTACAAGGTCATTTTCAAGAAAGAACAAGATGATTAAATGGGCCTTATTGTAAAATTATATTATGACTCTAAAGAAATAAAATGAAGCACTTTATTAATAATTTTCTCACCTAAAGTTCAGAAAAAGTACTTTAATATTAGTGTCAAATGCCTTTCCACTGAATAGAACCATCTATATTTTATGAAGTATTGGAAAGTACAACATAAAGATGTGACAAAGTTATCCATCCTAAATTAACATAGAAAAAAGAAATCATATAAGTTGCTTAAACATGACCTGATGGTACACTGGGCTTTTGATATGACATGGTTAGAGATCTTCAAATTGGTAATGAGGACAAGTTATGAAAATCAGAGCAAAACACAGCAGACAAACCAAACCCATCAGTGCGGAAAACAGACATCACAGCACAGAAATGTGAACTCAGCCTTGGAAATATATACAACCATGGAAGGCAAGAACTGCACTCAACATACCAGTTATCTCATATAAATTTGCTTCACTGTTCTCTGTAAGTATACATAAAAGAAACATTGAAACAACATGAACCATACTTGAAAATGATAAACTATGAAAAATATATCTTTGAATATGTCAAAACATGAAAAGCTCTTTTATATATAAAGTACAGCTGGTGTAGATGTCTGGTAACTTTTAATCATTATTGAAATCATTGTGTTTGCCATTAAAACACAAAGAAGATATTTAATTCTCTTTATACATAATTAAAGATTTATTTAAAAAATAAACAAGTGAAAAATACCAGAAGGGAAAATGTTTAAATTGAGATTAATGAACCATTGTCTAATTATAAATATAATATGAAATTTGCATTATTATTCTAATCAAAATTCAGATAAAATTGGAAGCATTCAAAACAATAATCTGAGACCTTTTTTTTAAAGACCATCTCAATTTTGAGGGGAATCTAGTAATTAATGAAAGTAATGAAATAAATATTAATAATATAAGTCAATTAATGAATTAAATAAAGGCTAACCAAGAAACAAGATAAGTCTACTAAATATCATGCACTTGAACATAAATCATGATTTAAATGCATGAAGAGATATGACTGATAAGGAATTATCCTGAATGTCTTCTGGACATGGGAACTTAGCATTTGAGGTCATTCATGTCTTCAGTGAATGATGACTGTGCCATCAGAATACGGTCTGGTCTTTTTTCTCTTCCTAGCAGTTTTCCATTTCTTTCAAAATAACACCAAGCCATGGAGTAACAAACTAGATCAATAGATAATGAATCATGGATTACGGCTTCACAACTGCGAGTCCACATGACCCTTTTATCTCAACTTGTATTTTATCTCAGAAATCATGTTACAACTAACACAATCACAAAATGATGATGATGAAATTAGTTGAAGAAAACAGTACACAAATGTTTAAGACCCATGGGCAAAATGTACAATACTGAATTACTAAGGCAATCAATATAATCATTAAAGTTCTCTAGGTTATAACTGAGAAGTTTAATAAAATTGAAATATTTTAAGCCAAAGCACTGATATCAACATTTCTCAGCTAACAAAGTCTACTTATGTGGAACACAATTGCATGAAGAACATTCCAAACATGGGGATTTAGCTCAGTAGTAGAGCACATGTCTAGCAATGCAAGACCCTGAGTTTCTCCACTAAGGATCTACTAGCGTTTCATAGCTTTGGGAAAGGAAAAATCAGTTTTCTCTAAGTGTGACCCCTGCAAGGTTCACTATATTCCAGTAGATCCCATACTCAAGAGTTCTTGGCCAATACAAACTGGTTTCTTTTTTTCTTTTAGATTATCATATAATGTACCATTTATACCTTTACCTTTCTTTATCAAAACTCTCACATATACCCCTCCCTGTTCTCCTTCAGATTCATAACTTAGTCTTTCTTTCATTGTTATTTCATGAACATGTGTACATATGTGTGTATATATTTATGTTCCTAAATATAAACTGAAATGTCTATAAAATATTATTTCCATGTATATTTTCAGGAAATACTGTCCATTTGACACTGACTATACAATTGATGCGTTCCTCCCTCAGGAAGATGACTTACCTGAATCCCATCTCTCCTCAGTGGCCTATAGTTCTTTGTGTATGGCTTATGCTTCATGGGGTATCTCTGTTTACTTTGTTATGCACATTGGTGTCATCCTTGTTCAGCTAAAAGACTCAACACATTGTTCTTGCTTGTAAAGAGAAAAACCTGAAGTGGAGAGAGAAGGGCATAACGAGAGACCTTGGAGGAGTTGAGGAGAGTGTTCATATAATAAATATAGATTGTATAATGTTCTTAAATATTATTTCCAAAAAACAAAAATAAGTTCTGAAAGGAAGAATATCTAAATGTATATGGATTAAGTGAGTATGCCTTGGAGAGCATATTAATTCCATCTCACTGCAAGTGGACACTAAAGAGAGAACATCCCAGCAGATACCTGCTCCTTTCCCCTAGTATTAGAGCTAAGAATAGGACACAGCCCATGTAAATTATATCAAAATCTTAGCACTAATAGTAACATTTTCATTCATTTTATAAATAATAGTAATGTCTTAGAAATGAAGAACTTACATATAAAAATATATACATAGAAACACATACATGTGCATTTATAAATCATATATGTTAGGTAGAAAGGAAATGACCTATATATATTGAAAACACTTTAACCATTTTTATAAGCAGTTATGGGGTTATCATATGTCTATTCTACAGGCAGAAATTAGCTAATACCAAAGAGTGTAGCTTTCACTGTTAATATGCACAATGAAGGTTTTATTAAGCAAGTATTATAAGATATAATAATTTTGTTATTATAGTGATACTTCCATTCCAGCCCATCTTGCTATGTGTATCCCCTGTATGGTTTACATGGTGATTATAATATTATATTGCTCTGGTTTACACATAAACATCCGTTGTATTTTGTTTTTGTTTTTGTTTTTTGTATATGAGTACACTGTAGCTGTCTTCAGACACACCAGAAGAGGGCATCTGAACCCATGCCAAATAGTTGTGAGCCACCATGCGGGTGCTGGGATTTGAACTCACACTTTCGGAAGAGCAGTCAGTGCTCTTAACCACTGAGCCATCTCTTCAGCCCCCACACATGAACTTCTAACAATAGAATATATTACGCCTTTCCTCTTGCTACATTTTGTAAGCAGACAAGGCTGACCTTGAACTCCTCCTACATTAACTTTCAAGGTATAATATGTGACTAGGAATTTCAATGTTCATGATCATAAAAGATATGACCCTAAAGTTTTCATTTATTCTGAGTTAGGGTGCATGACTCTTTATATTCTCCTCTGAAACAAACTGTATAATGACAACATAACTTCTCCATAGATATTCATGTATTTCTTTACCCAGCTTTTTCTTGCTTCTGTTGTCCTTGGTATTTATAAAACTTTCACTTCTCAGATTTGCTTATTCCTAGCTGTCATTTCCCAAAGGTCATGACTCTCCCCATACTTTCTTCACACTGCTTTCAATCAGCTACATTTTATTTTTATTTGTGCTAGTATTTATTTCATTCTGCCGTCTCCTTGAGAGAGGGACAATACTATGTTTGATTTAGCCTTCTCAGTGCCATGCTAAACACAAGAAACAAATTTGATCTATTCCACTGAAATTCATGGGAAAAATTGTGGTTTTTGGCAATTTGAAGGCAAGCATGTAGCTTGTCTTTAAACTTTGAGAGGACAACCATTGTTATTTGTCAAGGACATATAATGATGCATCTTTAGTATTTGATATCCATTTTCTCATTAAGACATCAAGAAATCCCACCAATCTTCCCAGATGTGGTATTTGAAATTTAGAGGTATTGATTTCTATGACAAAGATATATAATGCAGAACTTGTGTATGACTCATGAATTTAGATTTAAACTTAAATATAATTACAATTTTGTATATATATTAATGTGTGTGTGTGTGTGTGTGTGTGTGTGTGTACGTGCATGTGCATATAGTTGCACATGCTATGGATAAATAAATGTTGAGGCTAGACATTGATCACAGGTGATTTTTTTTCTTAATCTCTCCCAACCATTGAGACAGAGTCTTTCAATGAATCTAAAACTCATTGATTTAACCAGACTGGTTTCCAGTGAGTTCCAGACTAAAAGCACCATTGTCTCTATAGCATGTCGTTATACGTAAATACTTTAATGTAAAATTGTTGTGTGGGTTTCAGGAATACAACTAGTGTGTTCATGCTTATACAGCCATTTTCTTGGTCCATAAATATAATACCACTATCAGTATAAATTAAAGAAATAATTTTAAATCTATTTTCTACCTTATAAACTGATAGAATGGGATTTTCCTCAATAGTAGAACAAGAAAAATTTTGGGTTATTGTTCAAATGCATATGAATATGTATACTGCTTATGATATAACCTTATGTAGTTAAAAACATACAATAAACCATACTGAGTATAAATGGATTGTCATACTGTTTAGATATAAAATTATCTTTTAATTATAACATTCTATACTCTTTTGATTTTGAAAAACATATATTACCAATATATTTCCTAGCAAAAGGGTAAATAAAGATAGCATCAATATATATAGTTTTGATTTGAAATGACGAAAGTCAACAAAGACTAAAAATAACCCTGAGTCGCTCTTTTGTATAGAAGCTTCTCAATTGAAAAAAAACACAGTTGACAAATATTAATCCATGAAGTGTAAACATACTGAATAAAGAGGAATCAGCAAACAATTTATAGTATAATTATATCAGCAAAATAAGAAAGTTAATACTACTGGTTTAAATTATGTCATATAAAAATATATATTTGAAATAAAATATGAACTTGCAAGGAAAACATGTAACCATATATTTGTGCTTGAAAAATAGGTCGAAAAGAACCTTATCTCTACCTTGGCTTTACAACATTCCAGAGTCCAATTGTATTAATACTCCTTGTGTGTTTTCAAAAAAGATTCTGAAGTGATTTCCATGATAGGATTCCTACACTTGCAATGAACTCAGGAAGTTACTACCGCTTTAAAGGTGATCCTCACTGTTAACACTGACCTTAGGTAGTTATTGTCCACTATGAGACAAACGTGTCAACAAATTCCTCATTGCCATTAGGTGTTAGCTGTAAGTACTAAGACACATAAAGAAAAGTCAGACTATCACCAAGACCTGTTTCTCAGTACATTTCTGTAGAAAGAAAACATCCCTTGAGAAAGAAAACATTGTTTCCTAAATGACCTGCTCAGGGCCATGAGGCTCCTGGTCTCTGAGCTGTTTAGTGGCCTGTGTCAAAAAAAATTACTTGTTTCAGTCCAATTTCTCTCAACTCAATAAACCCTAAGCCTCTCAAAACAAAGTAAAGTTGAAATGATTTCCAATTGCTCTGGATGTGGATGTGTTGAGCAGTTCCCCTTCTTTCAGGGACATCAATGGAACAATGCTCTGACCCTTAAGCCTCTCTCTTTTTCCCATTAATCAAGATTCCAATGAGCTGATTCCTTTTCTTAGTCTAGTCTAGAAGAGATTTATGAGAAGTGCGATTTTTCTGACTTATGACTTTGAGTTAAGTACTCCGGATGTATTTCCAGAGGAAAACAAAACTCTGTCAATGTGTGTTTGATTACAGATCTGATTCCAGAGACCAGCAACCGGAAATGTGAGAGAGAGCTGAGGGCAGGGGCTTTCTGATCTCAGCTCTCATTCCTGGTGAATAGCTTTTCCTACTGTGGCTTATTTAGTCCCACATTATAATATAAGTTTATTGTGTCAGAAAGGTAAAAATCACAGGAATTACATGATAGCAGGTTTCATTTACTCAGCCGCCTGTCACTACCTGTCAACTCTCTACCCATTCATCACCTTGCTTGTCACATTTGACATAAGCTTCTGAAGGGCTGGGGGACGGGGAGGCAGGAGAGGCTAGATAAATGTCTTCATGATCATCTTTAGCAATGTCACTAGCTCGGCACTCTCAGTATCTCAGACTTTCGGGTGACAGCTTTTCCATGAGGACTGAAGCTGCATTCCAAATTGATATTTGTGGCAGCCTGGATTTGGGCTTGAGCCATGCCTTCAGCAAGCCAAATTCTGCAGTTGGATAGCAGTAAACATGATGAACTCTCTTTGTGTTTGTGAGGGTGTGGAATGAGGGAAGGATAACTTCAGATAGCAGTTGCCATAGGTGATTAATATTTGGTTTTGTCTTGTCTTTTGCAGATTTAATCAGTCTTCTCTCATTTTGGTTAATGTTTATAATGGTCCTTTCATTTTATATAACATCTGAAGAGACCCTGTCAGTAATACAATGAAGAAGAACATGAAGACTGAACCTCATTATATAAATTAAGTTTGCTCTTGCACGGCATTTGATTTTGCATGATGTTACCTGAACCGGTAACTTGTGAACAGGGAAACGTAGTTGTAGGGAGATGATGGAGAGGGGTTGAGAGCAAAGAGATAAGACTGAGGCAGGTGTGTGCATATGTGTGTATGAGTGTACATGTCTCTATCTGTCTGTCTGTATTTCTGTCAGTCTGTCTTTTAGTATGTCTGTGTGGATAGAAGATGGTATGTTTGTGCGCGTGTGTGTGTGTGTGTGCATTTGTCTGCATGTGGGTAGATATTGGTCTCCCCCCCTCTCTCTCTCTCTCTGTGTGTGTGTGTGTGTGTGTGTGTGTGTGTGTGTGTGTCATACAGGGTATATGCATGTGCCTGATTGTCAGAGAGGATAGAGTACATTGTTCATGTGTTTGTCTGTCTTCCTGTGGGGATAGAGAATGCTATGGTACGTGTGGGGGCATGTGTTTGTCTCTTTAGATATATTTGTTCTCCCTCCATATCTCTCTCTCTCTCTCTCTCTCTCTCTCTCTCTCTCTCTCTCTCTCTCTGGTGTGTATGTGTATGTCTGTGTGTCTGTGTACATGTGTATGTTTCTAGAAAATAGCTTGATGTTTTAGAAAGAGCCTAGAGGATAGAGAGCGTGTTGTAATCAAGGAAATTTGAATTAATTTCTTTGTCCTTCAATGAGTACTGGGATAATGAATGAAATCTAGTGCACAAGGACATTGTGAGGTTATGACAACACTAAACAAGCAGTGTAAGTTATCAAGGATTGCTCAAGCATTAGTTAAATACCATTTAGAGTTCTCTGCTATCCAAGGGAAACTGACAGGCTGATAAGTGAGTCTTTAAACTTGGCCTTGGGAATCAAAGACACTGGAGAATCTCATGTTTTAATAACTTTGCTGTGTTTTAGGGTCTAATCTTAGCCATCTTCTAGGTTTCCAATTTGGGATATATGTAAACATAACAGCACTAAGATTCCTATATATCAAAATATTTAAGCAATAAGCATTTAGAGAGCTTGGCAGAATAGAAATGAGCAAATTTTGAGAGTAATTTTAGCCCTCCCATGAGAAAACTGCAATAAGAAAGAAAACGAATCTGTGCAATGTTTTACTGCAGACTGTGGGTTAAGAGGTATTTTTATTGTAATGGACAAAATCCTCTCCCATTTGATTGTATAAATATCCTTAGAATTTATGATCACAATGGAAAATATCAGGGTTTTTCTCATTCTCTTTGCTCAGTCAACAGTGATGGGCTGTACCGTGATTACCTGACACACAGTCAAACAAATGTGACCTCGCACATTGATCTATGACTCTCTGGGGAGTGAAGCTCGCTGAAGTTCTGTTTCAGAATAACAAGGTGAGAGGCGACTGATACAAACTTCCTTTGAAAGAAAATGTCAGATATAGATTAGAGAAACAATAGAAAGACCCAAGCCATCTTCAGAAGATACCCAGGATTATATTTCCTAAACTTTTGGAGACCTAAACCTAAGGAGTAGATGTGTTCATCTATTAACTCCCTAGTAGATCCAGAGGGGCACATGTGTGAGCACCTGTAAGCCATATTTAATATTTATCATTTTGGTACAAATGTAAGCAATGCCTTTTTTTACTCATTAACTATTGCTAATCTTACTAAATTATGTTAGTGCCATTTATAACTAAAAATGCCAGTGTTAATAATATTATTACCATACCTGCACTCAACCCCCTATCCCACCTCCTTCCCCCAGTTCATCAACACAGCCACTCCTGCTTCCCTGTCCTAGCATTCCCCTACACTGGGGCACTGAGCCTTCACAAGACCAAGGGCCTCTCTTCTCATTGATATCCAATATTGACATCCTCTGCTACATATTCAGCTGGAGCTATGGGTTCCTCCAGGTGTACTCTTTGGTTTGGGATTAAGTCCCTGGGAACTCTGAGGGTTCTGGTTGGTTCATATTGTTGTTCCTCCTATGGGGCTGTGAACACTTTTAGATCCTTTGGTCCTTTCTCTAGCTCCTCCATTGGGGACCCTGTGCTCAGTCCAATGGTTGGCTGTGAGCATCCACCTCTGTATTTTCCAGGCACTGGCAGAACCTCTCAGGAGATAGGTATATCAGGCTCCTGTCAGCAAGTACGTATTGGTATTTAGAATAGTGTCTGGGTTTGGTAGTTGTATATTGGATGGATCCTCAGGTGGGCAGTCTCTGGATGGCCTTTCCTTCAGTCTCTGCTCCACACTTTGTCTCTGTATCTCCTCCCATGGATATTTTGATCCCCCTTCTAAAAAGGACCAATGTATACACATTTTGGTCTTCCTTTTTGAGCTTCATGTGGTCTGTGAATTGTATCTTGGGTATTCTGAACTTTTGGGCTAATATCCACTTATAAGTGAATGCATACCATGAGAGTTCTTTGGTGATTGGGTTACATCACTCGGGATGATATTTCCTAGTTCCATATTTGCCTAAGAACTTCATAAATTCTTGGTTTTTAATAGCTGAGCAATACTCCATTGTGTATGGAGTACCACAATTTCTGTATTCATTCCTCTGTTGAAGATCATCTGGGTTCTTTCTAGCTTCTGGCTATTATAAATAAGGCTGCTATAAGCACAATGGAGCATATGTCTTTGTTATATGTTGGAGAATATTTGGGTATATACTCAGGAGTGGTATAGTTGGGTCCTAAGGTAATACCATGTCCAGTCTTCTAAGGAACTGCCAGACTGATTTCCAGAATGTTTGTATCAGCTTGCAATCCCACCAATAATGAAGGAGTAAAACATGTGGTAATCTGAACAGGTGCTAGATTCACAGTATCCATGTCATGTATCTCAAAATCACCCGCAGCTCCATCTTTTAGGAATTGGGTACCATCCTCGGGCATTCATGAACAACCATATACCATGTAGGGCAGTAAACACAAATATGTAGATGGGAGTACGGAGTGGAAAATAAGGATGTTCAGAAATATTTAAGTGTTTCCTATTCATTTACCATTATTGAGCATTTTTTTTCAGTTCCATTTCCCATATTTTAACTAGGTGGTTTATTTATATTTTAAAAATTTTGTTGTTGTGATTTTTAAAGTATGTTCTAGTTACTAATTCTATGTTAAACAAATAACTAGCAAAGACTGTCTCTCATTCTTGTGTTGGAAGTATTTTTCTATATTACTCGAAACTTATTCAAAACCTCTGAGTTAAAATGTGCTTCCCAAATATTCCTCTAGATGTTTTGGAGTTACTGGTCTCATGTTGAAAATGTTGTGCACTTGACATTTGTGTATCAGAAGAGGTACTTACCTAGTTTCACTTTCCTCCATGAAGCTCTCCAGTTTGAGCATGTTCCTTTGAAGGAACATGTTGTCCTCTTCCTTTAAAAATTAGAGGACCTTTTCTCTTTGGTGTACCTGGGTATTCTGTTCTATTCTGTTGATTTATGTGTCTGGTTTAATGCCAACATTTTTGTTGTTCTTTTTACTCTGTCTCTGTGATAGACATAGTAAAATAGGTACAATTGAAAAGGGTAACTACCACAGTATTATTTTGGTTTAGGATGCTTTATCTGTCATTGGTCTTTTGTATCTCTGTATAAACCTTGAGACAGCTTTTGTATATCTGTTAAGAAGGGCCCTGGTATTTTGATTAGGATTATTCTGAATGTGTAGATTGTTTTCTTGTATTGTCATTTTCACAGTAGTAATTCTTCTAATCTATGATCATTGGAGGTTGTTTTGTCTTCTCTGGTCTTCTCTATTTCTTAAATATCTTAATATTTCTTCTTGTAAGATCTTTTGTTTCTTTAGTTAAGAAACTAAACTGTCTCTCCCCCCTTTCTCTCTCTCTCTCTCTCTCTCTCTCTCTCTCTCTCGTGTGTGTGTGTGTGTGTATTGTGATTGACCGTGTTTCTTACTTCATTTTTAGTATATTTATTATGGATAGAAAAGTTACTGACTTTTATAGAGTATTTTACTCTATACTTTTCATACTCATACTTTTCAAATTATTCATCAACTGTAAGTGATTGATAGAAAATATTCAGTGTCTCATATATAGAATCACATAATCTGAAAATAATATTTTTAAATTTTTATTTTTCTATTTGTTCCCCTTTCATATTTTTCCTTAATGTCATTGCTCTAGCCAAGACTTCAAGCACTATATTGAGCAAAAGGAAAGAGTATAGAGGCTTATCTTGAATGCAAACTTAAGTTTTATCCATTTAGAATGGAGTAGAATGTCAGATGCATGTATGAGTATAAAGAGAAATGGGGTATAACAGGTGTGGGAAGAATAAAGAGATGGACAGAAATGTTCAACCAAAGGAGAAGCTTATGAAAACCTACTGAAATTTATTATATCACAAATAAACATTTTTATAAAAGAAAAATCATAGAATGCATGTGAAATGAGAGCAGGAGGGATTCTGTGGGTTAAAGGTTAGCTGGTGATGAAACATGCAATCTGGGAAAAAATACTAGTAGTGCATGCACCAAAATGGAGGATATATGAAAAACATTTTGGAAGCCCAGCAGTGAGTAAACTAATTCAAAAATACAAGTTTAAGAGTGTTAGAACAGAATTCTCTGGATGGATGGACAAGGTTGCTGCAAGGAACTATTCATTATTGAATAAAAATTACAGTTGGTTATAGAGGCCATAAACATCTCCACAGTAGCATAGGATATTGTCACCATCCTTATTTATCTACAATAACTTTATATTAAGACCCTATTATAGAAGAAAATAGACACTTTGTCTGCATGATATGGAAAAATAAATCACAAAACAAGCAAAAACTCCCTTACTGTTGGCAATTTCTCATAGTGTTACAAGATGAGTATGGTTAGAGGAAAAGAGATATCAGGGTTCTTATCCAGTAATGGATCCCTTATGCTGAAATGCTGACTTACCAGGGAATATATATCATTACTATAAATAGAGATGTTGGCATAAATAATTCTGATCTTATTTTGATGCCTCATTCACTGGAAGGAATTTCTGGAGTGGTACTTTAATCATGGACAAAGGCTTATGTCTGGAAAAGTCATAGACGCTACAGTACAGCATGCTATTGTTATTTTAACAAACTGTCCGGTTTACAAACAGCCCTCTACTACTTAAGTTCACAGCTATAAATCCAGTATACTCTCAATCTTTATTGTAGAGGCAGCCTCTTTTTGCTGAAGTTAGCAATACATAAGCTATTCAATGCTGTTAAAAATGATGAGAAGGAAAGATTCAGGTGACAAGCAGGCAGGTACAGCCAGGAGGCATGGACCAAGAGCAGCAGAGCAGCTGAATCCATCCAGGCTCCAGCTGAACCCAGGGGCTGGGTGTCTCCATGATCTTTTATGTACTGCCAGAGGGGTACCACTCTGCAGGGAGTGAGTTGACTCCCAGCTTTGGAGGTAAGGCCACCACCATCTTCTCTCTGGTTACTGAGTGGGATGGTACAGTAAGGAGGCAGGGACCAGGAGAGGCAGAACGACTGGAACAGAGTCAGTCCAGGCTCCACCTGCACCCAGCATCTGGGCAGACCCACAGCACTCTGTGCCAGGGGAAAGCCGGTCACCCAGGGGTGCTGAGACAGGTTTTCAGGCACACAGGAGGGACAAAGCACCCATCAGAGAAAGCAGTGCAAACTAATCCCAGAAATAACCAGATAGCAAAAGGCAAACATAGGAACTTTACCAACAGAAATCAAGGCAATATGGCAATATCTGAACCCAATTCTCCCACAACAGCAAGTTGTGGAGACCACAACACACCAGAAAAGCAAGATTTAGATTTAAAAATCACAGTTCATAATGCTGATAGAGGACTTCAAGAAGGACATAAATAAATCAGTTAAAGAAATAGAGGAGAATACAAGTAAACAGGGAGAAGCTCTTAAAGAATTACAGGAACGCACAACAAAACAGCTAAAGGAATTGAACAAAACCAACCAAGATCTAAAACTTGAGGTAGAAACAATAAAGAAATCACAAAGGGAGACAACTCTGGACATAGAAAACCTAGGAAAGAAGTCAGGAGTCATGGACACATGTATCAACAACAGAGTACAAGAGATAGAAGAGAGAATTTCAGATGCAGAAGATACCATAGAAAGCATTGAAACAACAGTCAAAGAAAATGCAAAATGCAAAAAGCACCTAAGGCAGAATATCCAGGAAATCCAGGACAAAATGAGAAGACCAAACCTAAGGATTATAGGTGTAAAAGAGAGTGAGGATTTCCAATTTAAAGGGCCAGTAAATGTCTTCAACAAAATTATAGAAGAAAACTTCCCTAAACTAAAGAAAGAGATGCCCATGAACGTAATAGAAGTCTACAGAACTCCAAGTAGTTTGGACCAGAAAAGTAATTCTTCCCATCACATAATAATTAAAACACCAAATGAACTAAACAAGGAAAATATATAAAAAGCAGTAAGGGGAAAAGGTCTTGTAACATATAAAGGAAGACCTAATAGAATTACACGATACTTCTCACCAGAGACTATAAAAGCCAGAAGATCATGAGCAGATGTCATACAGACTCTAAGGGAACACAAATGAAAACTCAGGCTACCATACCCAGCAAAACTCTCAATTACCATAGATGGAGGAATGAAGGCATTCCATGACAAAAACAAATTTACACAATATCTTTCCACAAATCCTGCCATCCAAAGGATAATGAATGGAAAACACCAACAAAAGAAGGGAAACTACACACTAGAAAAAGAAAGAAATTAATTATCTTTTAACAAAACAAAAAGAGAGACACAAAACATAATTCCACCTCTAATAACAAAAGTAACAGGAAGCAACAATCACTTCTACTTAATATCTATTAGTATTAATGGACTTAATTCTCCAATAAAAAGACACATACTAACAGACTGGATACATAAGCAGGACCCAACATTTTGCTGCATATAGGAAACTCACCTCAGGCACAAAGACAGACACTATCTCAGAGTAAATAGCTGAAAAACAATTTTCCAAGCAAATAGTCCCAAGAATCAAGCTGGTGTAGCCATTCTAATATTGAATAAAACTGATTTTCAACCTAAAGTAATCAAAAAAAAGAAAGGAAGGACACTTCATAGTCATCAAAGGAAAAATATACCAAGATTAACTCTCAATTCTGAACATATATTATCCAAATACAAGGGCACCCACTTTCATAAAAGTAACTTTACTAAAGCTCAAAGTGTATATTGCAACCCACACAATAACAGTGGGAGACATCAACACCCCACTGTCATCAATGGACAGATCAGGGAAACACAAACTAAACAGAGAAATGGTGAAACTAACAGAAGACTAAACCAAATGAATTTGACAGTTATCTATAGAATATTTTATCCTAAAACAAAAGAATATACCTTCTTCTCAGAGCTTCACAGTACCCCAAATTGACCATATACTTGGTCACAAAATAGACCTCAGCAGAAAAAAGAAGACTGAAATAATACCATGTACCCTATAAGATTACCACAATATAAGGCTGGTCTTTAATAACAACAAAAACAACGGAAAGCCCACATACACATGGAAACTGAACAAGGCTTTACTCAATGATAACTTTGTCAAGGAAGAAATAAAGAAAGAAATTAAAGACTTTTTAGAATTTAATGAAAAAAAAAATCACACCATACCTAAACTTATGGGACACAATGAAAGCAGTGCTAAAAGAAAAACTCATAGCTCTGAGTGCTTCCAAAAAGAAACTGGAAAGAGTATATAATAACAACTTAAGAGCACAGATGAAGGCTCTAGAACAAAAAGAAGCAAATACACCCAAGAGGAATAGACAGCAGGAAATAATCAAAATCATGTCTGAAAACAACCAAGTAGAAACAAAGAGAATTATACAAAGAATCAACAAAACCAGAAGCTGGTTCTTTGGAAAAAAAACCAACAAGATAGATAAACTCTTAGCCAAACTAACCAGAGGGCACAGAAACAGTACCCAAATCTGCAAAATCAGAAATTAAAGGGTAGGTATAACAGCAGATACTGAGGAAATCCAAAAAATCATCAGATCCTACTACAAAAGCCTACACTCAACAAAAGTGGAAAATCTAGAGGAAATGTACAATTTTCTAGACAGATAAAAGGTACCAAAGTGCAATCAGGATCAGAAAAATTATGTAAACAATCACCAAACCCCTAAAGAAATAAAAGCAGTCATTAATAATCTCCCAAACAAAATGAGCCCCGGACCAGATGCAGAATTATATTATTTGACCAGATGCTCAAAGAAGACCTAATACCAATACTCTTCAAACCATTCCACAAAAAGAAACAGATGGAACACTACCCAATTCATTTTATGTAACTAGAATTACTCTGATATATAAACCACACAAAGAACCAACAAAGAAAGAGAACTTTAGGCCAATTTCCCTTATGAATATCGATGCAAAAACACTCAATAAAATCTTGCTAAATGAATCCAAGAACACATGAAAATGATCATCCACCATGATCAAGCAGGCTTCATCCCAGGCATGCAGGGATTGTTCAATATACAGAAATCCATCAATGTAATCCACTATATAAACAAACTCAAAGTAAAAAAAAAAAAACCATGATCATTTCATTACATGCTAAGAAAGCATTTGACAAAATCCAACATATCTTCATGATAAAAGTCTTGCAAAGATCAGGAATTCAGGGCCCATACCTAAACATAGTAAAAGCAATATATAGCAAATCAGTAGCCAACATCAAATTAAATGGAGAGAAACTTGAAGCAATCCCACTGAAATCAGGGACTAGACAATGTTGTCCATTCTCTCGATATCTGTTCAATACAGTTCTCTAAGTCCTAGACAGAGCAATTAGACAACAAAAGGAGGTCAAAGGGATTCAGACTGGACAGGAAGAAGTCAAGTATCATTACTTGCAGATGATATGATAGTATATTTAAGTGATACCAAAAATTCCACCAGAGAACTTCCAAACCTGATAAACCACTTCAGCAAAGTGTCTGGATATAAAATTAACTAAAACAAATCTGTAGCCTTCCTATATTCAAAGGATAAAGAGGCTGAGAAAGAAATTAGGGAAATGACACGCTTCACAATAGCCACAAATAATATAAAATACCTTGGTATGACTGGAACCAAGCAAGTGAAAGATCTGTATGACAAGAACTTCACGTCTCTGAAGAAATTGAAGATCTCAGAATATGGAAAGATCTCCCATGCTCATGAATTGGCAAGGCTAATATAGTAAAAAAAAAAAAATGGCCATCTTCCCAAAAGCAATCTACAGATTCAATGCAATCCCCATCAAAATCCCAACTCAAATCTTCATAGAGTTAGAAAGAGCAATTTCCAAATTTATCTGGAATAATAAAAAACCCAGGATAGTGAAAATTATTCTCAACAATAAAAGAAGTTCTGGCAGAATCACCATCCCTGACCTCAAGCTCCACTACAGAGCAATAGTGTTAAAAACTGTATGGTATTGGTATAGAGACAGGCAGGAAGATCAATGCAATAAAATTGAAGACCCACAAATGAACCCCCCCACCACCACCTATGGCCACTTGATCTTTGACAAAGGAACTAAAACCATCCAGTGGGAAAAAAGACATTTCTACAAATGGTGCTAGGTCAACTGGCAGACAACAAGTAGAAGGATGCAAATTGATCTATTCTTAGATCCCTGTATAAATTTCAAGTCCAGGTGGATAAAAGACCTCCACATAAAAGCAGATACACTGAATCTAATAGAAAAGAAAGTGGGGAAGAACCTGGAGCACATGAGCACAGGGGAAATTTTCCTTAAGAGAACACCAATAGCTTATGCTCTATGATCAAGAATTGATAAATAGGACCGCATAAAACTGCAAAGCTTCTGTAAAGCAAAGGACACCAACAGATAAACTATAAAACAACAGATATTGATTTGTCAATAGGACAAAGCAGCAATCAACAGATTAGGAAAATAGCTTTACCAATCCTACATCTGATAGAGGGCTAATATCAAATATATACAAAGAACTCAAGAAGTTACACTCCAGAGAAATAAATAACCCTATTAAAAATGGGGTACAGAACTAAATCTGGAATTCTCAACTGAGGAATATAGAATGGCTGAGAAGTGCCTAAACAAAAGTTCAACATCCTTATTTATTAGGGAAACAACCCTGAGATTCCACCTCACACTAGGCAAAATGGCCAGGATCAAAAAATCAGAGGGCAGCAAATACTGGAGAGGATGTGGAGAAAGAGGAACACTCCTCCATTCTTGTTGGGATTGCAAGTTGGGAAAAACCACTCTGGAAAACAGTTTGGTGGTTCCTCAGAAAATTGGACATAGAACTACCTGAGGACCCAACTACATCAATCCTGTGCATATACCCAGAAGATGGTCAAACATGTAATAAGGACACATGTTCCACTATGTTCATCACACCCTTATTCATAATAGCCAGAAGCTGCAAAGAACCCAGATGTCCCTCAACAGAGGAATGTACCAACCAGTACCCCCAGAGCTCCCAAGAACTAAACCACCAAGCAATGAGTACACGTAGAGGGTCCCATGGCTCCAGCTACATATATATGTAGAAGAAGATGACCATTTCAGACATCAATGAGAGGAGAAGCCACTGGTCTTGTGAAGGCTCAATTCCCTATAATCAGGGCATGAAAATCAGGAAACTGGGGGGGGGAGCAGGGGCAGGGGCATGGGATGGGGGTTTTTGGTCGGGTAAGGTGGAAAGGGGTTAACATTTGAAATGTAAATAAAGCAAATATCTAATAAATAAAAAGAGTCAGTGCTTAGCTCTAAATAGGATATATATATACCCTCCCATTTCTACCACCAATACTCAGGAAATATTCTAGAAGGTATGTGTAAATAATAGAGCACTTGAAAGATATGAAGAATACTATGAAATATTGTCTTCTCCACATGATATGGACACCACACCCTTGAACTCAGAGCTTGTGGAGTTACTATACTATTAGTGTGAAACTGAGGGTAGAAAAATTTAAGCATATTGTGGCAGGAAATTTCTGAGTCCCAAACTTTTCTAACAACAATTGGTAGTGGATAGCTGTTAAGGAAGAATCATCCCCTTTACTGAAGATGTTACCAAGGATAGTATTTCCAAGGCCCAGTGTCTGGACAACTGAAGTGGAAACTTCTGCTTCCTTTGGACAGTCATTTCTGTCATATTGTTTTGTTGGTGCACACTGGCGAAGAGACATTTCTCTAAATTCAATCTATGAAAAGACATATGATGTTAACAAAGAATATAAATATAACCCAACAGATGGTGGCAAACTGGATGGTATTGGTATGCCTTGCCATTCCTTACTGGTTATGATTTGTCATGACTTCATAAAAAGAAATGCACCAAAACACTTTTGGTGGGGCTTTAGCAGCTTCTTGCTGTTTCCACAGACTCGAACTGTTAGATTGAAGTGGAAGTTTCTAGATATGTCAGCTGATACAAACTTACATGGAATTTTGGCAAGACAGACTCATGTGGCATTTTGCTGAGGCAAGATTCATGGGAGGACATAGGATGTTTGGAGCGAGTATAAGTAGGATTCAAGAGACAGCATTGGCTGGTTTGCATAGCTAACTTTGTAATGCTATCGTTGTCTTGAGTCTTCATCTTTACTGATCTTCACTTTGTTGAGAGAGTCACAGCAGAGAAGTCCTCCTGCTGTCCTTGCTGGTCTTGGTTGCTCCTGATGACTGATGATGATTTGAAGGAGGCCTAGCTGTTTCTGTTGGTTCATGCCACCACTGCTAATTCATGTTTGCTATCTTGACACTACTGAACTGGACTGCTGGTATCCTGACCAATCAAGATTGAAATTGCCCCAAGAAAATACCTGTAAACAGCATACAACAGAGCCTTGAGGCTTCTTCTGGATAGACCTACCAATGCTGATTCATGAAAGATGTTTGCAAGCGGAACTAGCTGCTGCTATGAGACTCATGTGATGCCTGTGAACTGAATTGCTGATAACTTGATAGGGAAGATTGGATTTGCTTCAAGAACTATTTCTGAACAGATCCACTTTCTCTTTATCAAAATAACCTTTTATTCCTACTGTCATTGTTGGATGGTGGGATAGAAGGGAGGTAAAAACATTTAAGAACTCTCATTAGAAGGAAGTTTTGAAAAATAATAAGCCTGCAACACAGATCCATTCAAATATAGGCAGCACTAATTCTACTTAATGAATTATATAAATATACATATATAATAATGAATTTAGGTAGCTAATATGTGTTGAGAAAACTAATGGAGGTTAAATCTCAGAGCATGTAGAGTATACATTATAAGATTTCACTCTAAACATGTATGAAATGCTCAAAATACAGAAAAATTATTTCAGTCGAAACTGAATTTTAGAGAAATACTCATCAATTACTATTTATTTTCCAAAATAATATCATTTTCAAAACTCATGGCATTTTAAGTGGATCAAATTCACTTTATAAGCTATGAACATTAAGCCTCTTCTTTGCCTAAACCATTGGCACAAATTTATTAAATATAATAAACTTTATCAAAGTTCATCTCTGACTGAGAGTCTGGTTTTCAAACTTGTAGTGACTTCCTAGAGCTGGCTCATGCAGTTTTGCACACAGCCTCTGGGAATGACCTCATGTTGCAGCACTTTTACTAGATTTTCCCATTCTTCTCTTTTCTTCCCTATTATGTTCACATTCCATTAAGAAAAAACCATTCTACTTTCTTCCTAACATTCCTTAGGTGTTTTTGCTTTTTCCCTATGATCATAATTTTTTTTGCTGGTTTATTATCACCATTCTTTCACCTCAGCTGCCTTTATATTTTACCTAAGTTTTAAATGTAATGTCCAAACCAAACATTAATTGGATATCACTCCAAATTTGCTCTAAAATAACTCTGAATCCATCTACACATATACTACATCTTACCTATGCCTTTTAATATCTAAAGGCAAGCCAAAGTCATACTGAAAAAAATTGGTTTCGTTAATTACACATGTGGAAACCTGAAGTGCTTTCCGTGTTGACTGCAGATCCTTACCCTCATTTGGAGGCCACCGCCCTCAGAATATTGATCAAAGCAACAGCTTGCGCCAACCTCTGCTGCAAGATCTATACACTTTACTCCATGTTTCTCCATTACTTACCTGCAAAGTTTTAGGTTTCGAATATTTAGTTGTTTATACACACTGACACTTCCACCTGGCTCTCAGCTGTAGAACTGCAAATACAAAGCATACCAAATATTCATGTGTAGGTTCCTGTGGTTCGATTCATTTTACTAACATCATACAAATATTTTTGGCTTTCTTTATTAGCATTTAGGACATCTTGTGTGTATTCAAATTAATGCAAGTGTTTTTGCTTACTCTGCACATGTGTGATATGCATTACAATACAAAAGGTGATGCTCATGGCTGATAGGTGAAGCTTTCTACATTTCTGTGAAATTTTCTGGTAACACAAGCTAAGGGATTTGTGCAGTGCATATAGAATTGTCACTTTTCTTTTTCTGAAATCATGTTTGAATGTGATTTTCTCACTGATGGGAGAAGTTAAAATGTTGACATTTTGGGAGCCTACGAAAAATACTGAATATTCAGTGAAGTAATACTTTAAATTTTTTAATATATTCTTCATTCCAGCTGCAAGCAAATATTTGACACTTATAACAACCCAAGTCTTCAAAACAGACATTTGATTGGGATACAGAAAATGATCTTTTCTGAAAATATGGAAGTTATTTTGAGTGACTAAAGTAATTGCTCTCTTTTTCAAAGAATAACCTAGAATAAGAGATTGTGAAACAAATAAGACAACAGAGTCCAATATCATTTTGTAAAACTTGAGAGATTTTTACAGTAAAGTGAGATTTCCATTGGTGCTACCAAAAATAGTTTAATTGTTAACAGGACTCATAAAAGTTATTTAAATAACTTTTTTAAATAGCTTATTTAAATAACTTTATTTAAACACAAAGAAAAAACTTTGAAGAGAAGAGGAAAACATACCAAAACATCATACACACACACACACAAACATACACACACACACACACACACACACATACACACACACACACACATATGCACACACCTACACACAGGTAGCTCATTTTTGAGTCATGCATAAAATAATTGATAAAATTATATCTTAAATACACTTACAATTTTAACATTACATAGGATCTTTGGAAATATTTTGTAATTTATATATAAGCTCAGTAATATGAGGAAAAGCAAGGAAAACGTGGGCACTTTTCTAAATAAGGAAAGGTAAACATAAATGTTCCTTGAGGAGTATGGCCTGGACATTCTTTATTTATTGTTTTTGTAAATGATTTAGAGAAAGGTACTTTAGGGAATTTTTGCATTTGTGAAAGATCTTCCAGAGTTATAAATATTTCATGACATTTAGGAATCTCACAGATTCCTTGAGATTTGCTTTAAAAAACAGTGAATTTACTTTGGATGGCTATGTTTGGTTATATTTATTATGTACATATTATATTTATTACATATCATATATGATAAATATTTAATATATAAAATATAATTATTAATATTATAATTATAATGCAATTAATATTTTATGTTTATATATATAATATAAAACTTTAAGTCATTAGTTTCTGTATACATTTCAAACCTTGAAGGTATTATAAATTTTAGCCCCCAAATTATCAAACAATGAGGTTATTGAATTCAAGTGGTTAGATAAGTTTCAAATGACTATATTTTCTTAGTTAAAATATTCTAAACTTGCTGGACAGTGGTGGCACATGACTTTAATCCCGGCAGATTTCTGAGTTCCAGGCCAGCCTGATCTACAGAGTGAGTTCCAGGACAGCCAGGGCTATATAGAGAAACCCTGTCTAGAAAAACAACTTAAGGCAAGTGAAGAGCCCTCAACTAGGCTCCAAGCACCACCATTTTCTTCCTTAACTATATCCACGTTTTTCTAACTCCTGCATCTTCAGCACTACATGTTCACAGTGGTCCATCCTTCACTTTAGCATCAATAACTAAGGCTCATAGTTTCTACTTAAATTATACCAAAGATATCTCTTAAAATTTTTAGAATAACCTCAAAAAAGCATGGGTTGATGAAATTTGTCTATTTCTGCAGAGGATATGTGTTGAGATGAGCAATACATATGTATATATGTGTGTATATATATATGTATATATATATGTATTATATGTATAATTTATTACTTGTATTTCTAAATGATAAAGGCCTGTGAGAATAAAGTATATACATAAAGAAAAATTCTAGTGAAGAACATGAAAATCTTCTAGCGAAGCAAATGTGTAAGATGTGCACATAGATTGACTCAAGTTATCAATCAAAAGTAAAGACCAGGAGGGAAAATATCGACATCAACAACAGAAGAGATAATGTTTTTCTATTAATATAAGCCTAAAAGTTAGATTGCTAAGGAAAGAAAAATGAATTACCAGTAGTATTAAAATATCTCTGACACAACATAAATAAGTATATTAAGTATAGATAAGGTGTGAAAAAAATAAAAAATAAATAAATAAAAAAGTATAGATAAAATGCTGTATCTTTTCTATTCATTAGACTTCCTAAGATCTGTCTAAAATAGCACTTGATTGTGTTTATTGATCTAATAAATGTAAGTATAAAGGAAATATAGTTATTACAGGAGATATCATTTTAAACAAATTTTTGTTGGAGAGCATTACAAAATAGTTAATCATGTCTCACACACAGCACACCAAACAGCATTTAACTTACAATGGATAACAATAAGAAATTGTGTTTAATGTCCACCATTTTTATGATTGGTATAAAAATATATTGTGCTGAATATAATAAAAATTAAAATTAAGATTAAAAAATAATTTCAATCAAACTGAAAAAAAAGAAATAAAGGGAGATGAACACAAAGCACACGTTCATTGCTCTCTGAATCTCGATTATGGGTGCAGCACCACCAGCTATTTCAGGAAGCTACCACTGCCTGGATATTGCCTATCATGATGAACTTTGTAGTATGAGCTAAATAAGCCCTTGCTACATTAAAAAAGGGAAAAGGAAATTGTGTTTACTAATAAAATGTAACGTGATTTAAATAATTGTGAGGCAGGAATTCAAATAAACCAATGAAAAGGAGTACAAAAATAACTTTGCTGAGATCTCTGTTCTCTTCTTGATGATCAATAAAGCTTAAGGCCAATTTGGGCAGTTTTCTGCTTGTTTCATAACATCCATTTCTATTTTAGAATATTGTGCAGGGAACTGGCTGAGATGGGAGAAAAATCTAGCACAAATCCGAGAGTTAATTCTCTAAAAAGGTATATGGCTTATACTTTCGGTTCATTTAAAAATTGTTCTCATATCATTAAATTACCTAATTGGAAGTTATTTAAGGTTGATCTAAAATAAAATGAATAATGATAAAATATAAATATTAACATTGGTAGCACAGGTATTTGCAAGTCGAATAAATTCCCAATGCGGAGATTTACAAAGGTCCAGACACTAGCCTCAGAAGTGAAGCCTGAGTATTCTCCCTTTATAAACATCCCTAGGCTTCTGTTACATCAAACCAGCAGTGCTATGTCTTCCTGCACTCAGAAGAAAATGGAAAGTATTACACAGATTTCTTTTTGTTGTTAAAGCAGGAAAAATCCTGGTAGATTCTCATGTTAAAGTTAAGATTAGATCCGTCAGTTATAATACAACAGCAAAAAAAAAAAAATACTAAAACACAAAACAGAATAAAAACATAAGAAAATGAACAAACCAGAAAACTCAATAAAACTCAATAGTCCAAACCTGTACTAAATTTGTAGCAAGAAATGCAATTAGAAGCACATTACCATTCAAAAGAACATCATTTAATATTAACACACTGTGTATGATATTTTCTAGTAAAAATTTATTTTGTTTTATTGGCTGTCAGTCAAACTAATTAGTAGCATATGGAAATAACTTCACCATAAAAGAGGTCTGCTTAGTTTAAGCTAATATAAAGCTTATTGTTGAACTTATTAAACAGAGGAATGAGTATAAATGCCAGAAAAATAAGGTCAATAGAAAGGATACATTTAAAATATTATATAAATAAAACATAAAATAAGACTCAATATATCTTATCATTCTGTAGCTCAGCGTTCTTTTGAGAATTCTAACATGAGGAGTTGCAATTGTCTCTGAATCGATTGTCTGCCTTTTGGACTCTTTTCCTCCTGCTGTGTTACCTCATGGAAACTTGCTTTGAGAACAGGCATTTGTGTTATTGTTGCTTGTTAGACAAAATTTGGCTGATGTCTTTGGAAGACATGCTCTTTCCTGAAGTGAGATGAAGAAGGGATGAATCTGGGGGAAAAGGGAGGTAAGGGTAGAAGTAGACTTGAGGGTAAGAAAGGGAGGGGAAGTTGTTCTTGAGATGTAGTAGATGAAAGAAGAATAAATGAAAAGGAAAACATATAAGAGCATTAGAACGCTTAATATGAGATTCCTACTTTTATGTCCATAGATCTCTGCATTATATGTGCATATGTGCCTATGCACATAAACATACATAACCAAATTTGTGTGTGTGTGTATATATATATAATGTGTGTGTTTGTGTTTGTGTGTATGTGTGTGTCTGTGTGTATATTCTTATATATTATATATTAATATATAATATAATATATACATATATACAGCAATACCAACAAATATGCTACATTACTTCTCTTCAATTAATTTATTGTGTGATGAATTTTCATCAGTTTTCTGGGCTACCCTGAACAAAGCTTTACTAGCTATCTCCTCTATATTTAACTACAGCCATCCAATGATGTTTTTTATACATTTCCTTTAATCTATGATTAATGTATTGGTTTGTTGGCATTTGTACCTTATTTTATCATCTCTAAATTCAATGCATGTTCTATAAAAGTAACTGTGTTTGGACTAGGGCATATTTGCAACTTGTAATATTTAGTATACACACACCCATTATCTACTTCCTCACATGGCACAACTTTCGTGATGAACATGATAACCCATGAAAAAAGAGGAAATTAGATGAATTTGGATCACAAAATCATTTTTAAATAGTTCAAAAGATGCTAAAGACACAAAGTATGTTGTCTGACCATAATGAAGTTAAATATCAAAGCTAGAAATATCTATGAAAATTTGAAAGTTTAAATCTATGAATTTAAGTCCAAGAGCAGCAAGTTTCAATATATTATTAGAATAGCATTTGATATGAAAGACAAGAGAAAATGTAAGGAAACAAATTAAACCAAAGATTTTTTTTTTAAAAAAATCAATGTAATTTATAAGCAAACTATAGAAGAAATTCAAATTACACATGGCAGAATATGAATATTTTCTTCATAGGCTGTACAAATACTCAATCATAAAATGAGCATGATTATCAACAATTTTATGGCAATGCACATGAAAATGAGGATTTCAGTAGGAAAATCCTTAATAGAGAGTGGTTTTTACCAAAGTCATCTCAATAAAAGACAATGATACTTAATATTTTGGTAATATAAGCTTAGTTAAAGATATTCTAGAAAGAAGATTCCAGAAATGCATCATTTTACTGATGAATTCATTTAAATGTTGAAAGAAGAAATAACAGCAATGCTACCCAAGCTCTTAAGGAAATCCAAAGAGAAAATACATCTTGGCTCATTCTCTAAAGTCAACATTATTCTGTTATTAAAAGTAAGCAAACTTATTAAGGAAAAAACACACACAGAAACCAATGTTCTTCATGAACATAGACTTAAAAATTCAAACCTAAATAGTAATAAACAAATACTAACAAGAAACCCCATTGGCTTGGTTAACATTCTCAGTAATCAGTATTTTCCATGGTAACAAATTATTAAAAAGGTAAGGCAAACACAACCTTAATGCATCATCTGTAAAGCATACAGAAAAAGTACACTATAAATCCAGCATTCTTTTAAAATTCTCAGGAACTTAGGAACATAATATAGATTCGATCTCTTATTCTGTCTTTAAGAACAATCATTTAAAGAATGTGAATTACTCAATCATTTTGCTGTAAGATCAGGATCAAAATGAGGCTTGCACTGAAACTTTCCTGTTCTGTCAACATTACAGGGGAGGTTCTGTTAGGTTCACTAATATGGAAAAGAAATAAAATTAATTTAGATTTTAAATCTTATATGAATTTATATTTGCCAGTTAAATGATACTTTCCAATCTTTCATTGAAGCTAGAAGAAATGTGTAAGTCTATAGCGTGTATATGATTATATTTCTATAAATATTGTAGAAAATAGGAACAGAAAATACATTGTAAACCCTATAAACAGATGTACAAAAGGAAAACAATATTATAACTATGGTAATGATAGAGAAGTATGTTTTGAGATATTTATGTTTAAATATTCCATCCACATGCAAGGCACCAAGCTGTAAGATCAAGTCTTTTGCCTAAAGGAGCAAATGCTGGTATGTGACCTATACGCAGTCTCCCGTACACTTGAATGATCTAAAAAAAATCATTTAAAGTATTTAAGATCATATATTCATAATACACAAATAAGAAGAGGTCTGTATAGTTCAAAGTCATAATGACAAGGAAACACCTGTGTCTACCCAATACGAAGCAACTGGTTTCTATCAATATTCTTGATCCGCAGTTGGTTGAAAGAAAGTGTTGAATGGAGGGATGAAGAACACAGTCTTATTGGTGATGATTGATTCATGAATGTACACATATGTCCAACTTATCTAAGTCTCTATTTAAATACATTCACACTGTCTTCTCTCTTTTCCTGAATATTCATTGTATACCTTCCTGTATAACATAAGGACATTTTCATTCAAAGATATAATGCACTTGAAGCATATTGTTCCTTTCTCAACACTCTCTTTTTTCCTCCTTCCTGTTATTATACTTTGTCCCTCAGACAGTTTTACTTCTACATTTATCATATATGAATATATACTTTTATGTATCTACATAAAATATACATGGTTTTTTTCTTCATTGTGACCAAAATTTACAGAGGCTATAGCCTCCATCTCCCAACTGCTGGGAAGACAAATGAGCGCTGACATGACCTTCAGTGCAACTGCAATTTGAACCTTTCTGAGTGTTACTGGTGTTGAATATTTTGTCATTCATCTACTCTTATACTTCGTGTTTTGAGAATTATTAATTATATTAGCACATGTAAAGTTTTTTGTTTGTTTCCATGTGATACTTTGTTGTTCTTATTCTTTCAATGCCATTCCTCTACAAAGTTGCA
Organism: Apodemus sylvaticus; assembly: GCF_947179515.1. Lineage (NCBI taxonomy): Eukaryota > Metazoa > Chordata > Mammalia > Rodentia > Muridae > Apodemus > Apodemus sylvaticus. The sequence continues at coordinate 22,858,524 of NC_067494.1, read as the reverse complement.
AGGGTTTTTCGCCAATTGTGTGTGTATGATCTGTTCAGTCTCATTGTTTGCTTTGCTATACAGCGCCTTTTAATATTCCTGACGCTGTCCATTGTCGGGAGCAACTGGAGTTTTATTCTACAGTGTTCCCTTGCTCATTTGTTGAGCGGTTTGATGTGTTCAGTCATTGATAGATGCAAAGCCGATTTTTGTGCAAGATGAGAACTCAGGACCTAGTTTTGCTTGTGGATGTCAGATTTCCCCAACACTATTGGGGTAAAAGGCTGCCTAAATGCTAATCCTGATGCTGTAGAATCATCCTCTCGCTTGTTGTACTCGCCTGCTTGAGAGCCTCCTGAAAACCGAATGGATATTCTTACCCTGACCACTAAGTTAGGTCTTTGGAACTTGATGACTATGACAAATTACTTTTTAAAAATTTAAATAATAAGTGAGGTGGCTCAGAGGGAAAGGACACCTGCTGCCATGCTTGAGGGCTGGTTTTGATGCCTGTACATTTGGTAATAATAGAGAACCAACTTGGGTCACCAAGGGATAGTATCCCCTCCTTCTCCAGCAAACACCTTAATTTTATCTGACTGGAAGGACAGTAAGAAATAGTGTTTGTCATTTTTTCTTTTTTTCTTTCTTTTTTTTTTTTTTTTGTTCTTGAGGGAGGGACATTGAGAGTGGTCAGGCTGTATGACTTCATTTTTCCACCCTCAGGAAATGACAAATTTGCCATCTGCTAATATTAAGGAATCTTTCTGAGGACATTCTCCCTAGTGGGCAAGTTATTTGTGAGCTCTTCAGGAATGAATAATTATGTTGCAGAATGAACATGCCATGCATATTGTGATCAGTCCCCAAACAAACACAGTTCTCTAGACAGCCTATTTTAAAGTCTATTGATCGAATAGATAAACAGATTGAGATGTTTTTAGTGTAGCCTGCCAGTTTCCCGTCACAGTTAATCAGGGAAGGAACACTTTCCTGAGCATTAGAAGAGTTTAGTTCTTCCCACTGGGTTTCTCTGGATCCCAGCAAGTTTCTCTACAAGAAGGTACATTTGGGAATAAAGTCTCTTTTCTACAAAATTTAATATCTTACATTTACTTTGTATTTGATATGAAAATAAATGGAGTTTAAAACAGAAAAATTATAAACTGATGAAAGTATATATTGCAGAAGAAAACTGATTTAAAATGAGTCTTCATGGAAAAGTAGAATCTACATAATAATTCAAATATATTTTATACTGTTTTACAGTGAGAATATTTATCATTTTTACTGTCTGAGTTATGCATATCTTATACTGGAATCTATATGATAAAATGTAGCAATATTTTCATTGTTTTTAGTTACTATCTTAGTATGCATTTATTCTTCATATTTTAGTCTCCATAATTTATTAAATATATATATATGCAATTTTCATTTCCATTTAAATTTAATTAATTAGTTTATCCATCACTACCACAAAATCACTATAAAGCAAAGGATGACCTTGAACTCTTGGACCTTCTGATATTTTTCTCTCAAGTACTAGGATAGAAATGTGTCTCATCATATTTATATCATAATAAAGATCAGACATAGACTATAGAAAAGCTCATGCATAATTTGAATGTATTTTCTATATCTCGGACACTGTAATATCTGCTCAAATCCCAATGTAAACAATTTTGGAACCACAGTCTAGATGATGTAGCACCAATTAATGGAATAAAATTAAGAGATTAACAAACTAAATCAATAGGATAGATGCTTTAAAATGCAATAAGACAAGTGTAGAGAGTTGCAATATGTAACCCATATTTTAACATAAAGAAATATCACAGTGAATATATTGCTTCATTATTTTATAATTCACTGTTTTATTAAGAAAAAATATTTATGACACCAGCAAGGCAATATTTCTGAAAAAGGAGGGATATGTTTACATTTTTAGTTAATTCCTTCAATGCATATTTAATTGACTAAGGCTACAGTACATGTAGTGATTAAGCACAGCTTGCAAATAGTTGGTAAAAACCAGCTACACATAATAGCATAAAAGGAAACTGAAAGTCATTGAAACGTTGTGATGAATTAAATCATGAGATTATTATGACATTTTTTCTCAATAATCAAACACAGTTCCTTGTAAGAAAGGATTCACACTGTAATGAAATGGACTGTCTTGAAAGTAACCCAAATCTCATTCATATTTCTTCTCTGTACTCGGTCTTTTTTTTCATTTATTATAAATAGCCATTAATAGGTCTACCCATAAATCACATAATTAATATCTTAAGAAACTGAAGGATTTCCTTTATATGAACATATATATACTCATTATTTTGAAATATTTAAAAATTCTGAATTATAAAAATGAAATATTTTGAAATTTTTGTTATGTTTATTTGCGCATGTGCATGGACATATTAAGTGGTGGAGGACAGATGAAAATTTGCAGAAAACAGTTTTCTCATTTACCCATGTGGATCAGGAACTGGATCTGCAAACTTGGATGTTATTTAATGAGCATCTCTCCTGGCCCCTACTGAAATATTTTATAGACATTTTGAAGCCTTGGATCACATCACTTCATAGCATTTTATGGAAAAGTATTCACCAGTAAAACATACATGCTTGGAAAGTTTTCTAAATAACATTAAACTAATGTCCAGACTCAAAATAATGTATTCAATGACTATCTTTTCTTATTCTTTTGCTTCAAAGTATAAAGCTATCAGGATCATCAGCAATACATTTAAAAACAAAATCCATCTAAACAAAAAGTGGGCCAAACATGATTTTTTTAATTCTTCTAAGCTTTAGCAATATTCTATCTGAATTTTTTCCAAAGAATATTAGAAAGTGTTTAAGTCATTTATTACTTTCCATCTCATTTCTGAAACATCTTCTGAAAATGTGTATTTAGTTCCAGGAAAGAGCATAAGGGACACTTGGAGCAAGGTCAACTGTGCCATCCTCTGTGTCATATGTTCTAGAACCTAAGGCTGGGTCACTTGAGGATATATTCTCTCTTTGGACAATAAATTGCTTTTTTCAGTGTTCCTAAAATTTCTGCTGATCCCGGGTATAGAGAAACATTTGATGTTGTCTAAAGTGCTGAGTAGTTTGAACTCAAAACAGATTCTTCAGGGCCAGCTTTCCTAAGTTCAGAGCAGAGCAAATTGGAAGTGAACCCTGATGCAGACTCTTCCTCAATGAGTCTCCTTGTTCAATTAAAAATTTGGTCCATACTGACCAGTGTGAACCTGGAACAGATTCTCAGTAACACCTCTCGTTGGTCAGTGCAGTATAAGGCAAATGCCTGAACAGCTGGTAGATATCACCTGATTAACCCTTTCCACCTGAATCTTCAAAGTAAAAAAAAAAAGTTAATAAAAAATGAATGCAATGTTTTGAGTTGCTATTATTTCTAGAAAATCAGTTCAGCACATAGGGCAAGAGATGGGTTCTCAGTTGGAAAGTCAATATTTTTCTAATGCTTTCCATTTTCTGTCTACACTTAAAGATAGCCATATGAAGTAGTATGCCTCTGGAAGACATGCAATAAGCTCTACTCATTCTGAGGCTGGAAGACTAATGCATATACCAGTTTGGAACTGAAGAAATGTTGTTTGTCCCTAACTAGATGAGACACAGGAATTCAAGGAATAGTCTGCTTTGCACATCCCTTCTTTCTTCAAGGTATTTAACACATAAACTAATGTATCACACAATTAAGGAAGTCACTCAATGGTATATACCTTACTTTATAGAAAGGTATGAGAAAGGATTCTGAATTAGATGTGCAAGGAAATACCCAAAGTCCAAGGTAAGGAACGTTTCTCTAAGTCTCACTTTAAAAATAATATAATGCCTTGATACTAGGACTTTGAAATGCCGTCCTAAATAGACCCCAGGTGAATCTCAAATTTCCCTCCAGTGAGAAGAGCACCAATCAGAAACACTGTCTTTTCTGGGTATTTTGCTTTAAAGTATAAAACTATCAGAATTATTAGCAAGGGACTAAAAAAGAGGCCCCAGTCAGTTCAGAAAGATCCAGTTCAAGAAGGGACCCATACAAGAAAACAAATTAGGATCCCTCTATCAGCTTCAAAGGGCTGTTTGACAGTTTATGACACATCATATGGAGTTTGGAAAGGAAATGCAATCAGAAATGTCTACAAAAGCCTTCTCATCATTGCCCAAAGATCTATCCAAAGATGCCTTGAAGAGCAACTTCTTGCTATCTAGATAGATCCTGCAAATCCAGTTCTGGTCACTTATCCGTTTGTAGGATGTTCCACTTACCACAGAAAAGGCAGGGCCTTCTCTCTTAAAGGGATGCCACAGGATATTTCAGTATATTTTTTGCCCAAGAGTTTTTATACTTTCCTTGGCAAATGAAGCCTCTGCAGTGATCTCCACCTAAACCTGACCTGACAATATGTATGACCATATACTGTGTTTCGGGAAAATATTGAAAACAAAACAAAACAAAACAAAAAAAAAAAAAAAAAAACAATCTGGCACGTTCCAGCACATGTGCCAGGCACCAGCAACTCTGCCCCTCGGGGCCTGGCCAGTGATGCACTGGTGGGCAATAGCTGACCTGTTTTTATCTCATGACTCTGACTCAGAATTCCACAACCTCTCCACCCAGGTAGCAAAGTTCCCACTGGCTGGGAATTACCATGCCAACCCCATGCTTCAAATCCCCCACAGCTGGTGAAGTTGGCTCAGCAACTAAAATCCTAATTTTGTATACCTTATTAAATCCAAATCCTCCTGTGCTGAATCCTGACAGATCCACCATTGAAACTGGGAGACACTCACAGCTACATTTTGTCCTCGATCTATCCCTGTCCAAAAAAAACCTAACTCTTTCCTGCTTCCTCTTTTCCCCTCTACAACCTGGAAGTCCTGCTTACTGGCCCAGTGATTGACTGCTTTATTCATTAGGCGATTGGTTCACAAGAAGTCACCTGATTATGACTCAATTCTTGTCTATAGTCCCTCCCAGGAGAACAGAATTAACATCAACATGCAAACAGCACCAGACACATCCACAAGAGTACTGTGTAATTAGAGTGTTTGCATTTCATTTCAAGTTTCCATGGTTTCCTGATAACTGAGGCTATTCATTAGCTCAAGGCAAAATACATTGTTAGACAGCCCAGCATCACAAGTTCCTGGACCGAGCTCAGGGCTCTAGTTCACAACTGTCACAAATCTTTAAACCATAATCTACAAATGGTAGATTGCAGTTAAGCCTGAAATTGACTGGCATACCATTAGTGTTCATTAGTTAACAGTTATGTTAGTTGGCTCTGATTTTTTTGAAAGTTATTTAACATGTGAACCTCATATATATATATATATATATATATATATATATATATATATATATATATATACACACAAAGCATACATATGTTTCAGTTTGCTATAGTGAGGTCATAATTGTAATATTATTTTAGTTTTAAATATGATGGTTTTACAACAAAGGATTAATTCAATGACTGAACTTCAAAAGTGCTTAATAAAGTAAAATAGTTGTAGTTATTACTGTTATCATTGGAAAAGCTTTAAGAGGTTTTGGTTTGGGTGAGTACAATCACTATCTCAACTCATCGAATTTGTTCCCTGTATTAATTGATTAGATCATTGTGACAACTCACTTTCTAACTACATCTTGGAAATGATTGGACTCTGGGAAACCTCATTAGATTAAAAAAAAAATAGAAGAAATTTGGCCAAGACAAAATTTGTGTGCTCTTAATTTCACCCAGAAAATACTCATATAAAAGCTTGGGATATCACCAGCACTGTGGGGTTCTAATCCTTTCCTGGTTTTGCTGAGCTCTCATAGATCTTTTACTTATTTGTTTATTAAAAGAGTAGCTAGAGCTTAGATTGGGTTCTAACTCATCACATAGTTGATGTATTAGATACCAACTGCTGAGATTCTAGGCATGCCACCCCTGCCCTACTTTAGATGTTTTGTGAAAATAGTTTTGTAATAAGATGAATCTACAGGAAGGAGTGACTCAGAGCACTGGTTAAGGTTGACCTCTTTCTTGTGTTTCCTGTTTTCCTTACAAGTATGTATTTTTGGCAGAGAGTCTTGTTATAAACTGTCTGTGGTAGTTGTTTCATGACACTGTATTAAGTTGCTAAAAAGAGAGAACTTGGAGTTAGTGAATGACTAACCAGTGTTTTCATCCTGAATAATGATAGACCTACTAGACAGTAGTAACTAGATTTTCCATTTCTTCCCTGACAAGAGCACATGGTTGTGATGTCAAAAGTCCTTTAAATAGATACATATACAAAGTCTAAATATTCCGGTCTTACTTATTTTCTTCCTAATAATAACATTGAGACGACAGTCACATTTTGGTCACATTCTTATTTTTGTAGGGAACTTTAGCTATCAGGGTTCTTAACATAAAATTCCATCTTCTTTTTAGTCTTAGTTTTTCTCCAGAGTTAAAGCTTGTAGTCACAAAGAATAAGAAATCAATCTAATATGCCATTTTGAAACTTTGTTCTATTTAAGATGAGTAGTTTTCTCAAAGGGGAAACATATTATTCCTCAGACTGAAACAAAATATTATTGCTGACAAGAAAGAGACTTTAAAATGAGCTACTATGACAGCAAAGTGAATTTTAAGACAATAGAAAAGCTAGCTTCTCTCCAGTAAAATACATATTTCTGTCTATTGATCTGAGATATAAAGTGCTTACCGCTCTGCTATCAAAGTAACAAGAAAAATACATTTCTAGTCAGTCTAAGAACTTGATAAACATATCTGTATTACAGGGCACTCCACTGTGTGTTTTCTATTTCTATATGATGAGATCTGCTTACAAATTTGCAATCACTCATAAAGCAAATGGGTAAAAGAAAGAGGCATTTTTATAATATTCTTGATATTTCGATTAAGTGCTTAAACATTTTAGAGTATTTCATCAAATTCGTGCTTCAGAGAGGTATTTAAGAATGTGTAATAGAGGGCAAAATGACAACCTCAAGACAGATGAGGCTTTAGTACACTGACTTAAATCAAATTAGTGACACTCAGGTTAGTGTTTAGCTGGGAGGAATTTGAAATATGAGCATAAAATCTGCAATTATTTTCTTTTCTTTTCATCCTATATTTTATTACCATCAAAAGATTACAAGATGATGTTTCAACTTTTTAATCTTATAATACAAAAATCATTCAGCTTCTCCATCCATGTCTATAGTTTCCTATGGGTAACTTGTTATTCTTATTGACACCATATAAAAGTGCTCTTTAATTAGAAGACTCTATCTTTTACAGATTGTCTTCCTGATACTTAGCCTTTCTGTTTTTTTTTGTTGTTGTTGTTTAAAATAAATTCCTCAAACTAGAACAAAGAGAATTCATGCTTACGGAATTTATAGTTATAGGATTGATAAATGATGAATTCCTTCAAAAGAAAAAGCTGATTTTCTTGGGTATTTTTTTTTTGGTGTTGAGTATTCAACTTAATAACGTGTAATAGTATGCAAAATGTTAATCTCAAGATAGCACATTTTGCATGGCAGGCAAAAATAAAACAATAACAACAACAACAACAAAGCAAAACAAACACAACAACAACAAAACTCTACTACAGATATGTCTCAGCTTCTCTGGGTAAAAACTAATTCAAAATATCTAAATTAGTTTTCTCAAAATTTAACAACAAAGCAGCCCCAAAACAATTATTCACCCTAAAAAATATTCTCTATTCATCAATCTGGTTTCAGGTCCAAGCTCTAAATAAACACATATACTCAGATGAGAAAGAAATTTTATTTTGAGATTCAATTTCTTCATATCTAAAACTAATGAAATTATTTTATCAACCTTTATAGTCGTTGTTTAATTAATGAGTTCAACATGTTTAATGAGCTGATTTTATTAAACTCACTATCCTCTCAGAGAAAAATTGACTGACATGAATTTAACCAATTAATCTTTGCCAAAGGAGAATATAATTCAATAGCCAGATGAGAATATCTTCCAAAGGTAATACTGGAAAAGGAAGAGATCATTTTGTGGGTCCTCATGTTTTTTGTGAAAATATTAGGCTTGGAGTTTGAATATCCAGCACCCTTGTAAATGCTGGCTATGAGTGCATATGCATGTAATCCCAGCCTTAGCAGGTGAAAATCCCTGGATCCTATGAGCTTGCTTGTCAGATAGCCTAGCCAGAATGGTGATTTTAATTCTATGAGAGAACCTGTCTCCAATAAATAAGGAGGAAAAACAAATAGGAAACAAAATCAATGTTCTTCTTTGGCCACATGTACACATACATAAATATGTACTCATGGGCTCACGAGAGGCATTTGCTAAAGGATGGTTATCAAATGTAAAATTCAGTAAAAAAACAAAAAAAAGGAACTCTTGTGAAATTGGTAAAATAACAGAATAAAAACTCTAAAGAAAATATACAACAGGAAAGGAAGCTTACAATTATTTTCAAATTCATGTGGTTAGCAAATTGTTAACAAAAATCACATGAGAGACAGTGAAACTTGATAGAATGAACAACATTCAAAATATTAGCAGCTTCTTCCCTCCAAGGGCTCAAGAGGGTTGTTTTTTACCACACACCTTCAACATGATGTGACCAGAGAAGGCTAATAAATGGAGGCAATTGTTTCTTTTTGTACTGTGCACAATTGTCTTTCATGATGTTTTCTCTGCTTGTCTTTATCTGTTGAATAGAACGTACTAATAAGAGCCTACTTTGGTAGACTTAGGAACTTGGTTACTTCTGCATTGCCTTGTGACTGACTTTGTTGTTGAGCAACATCTGTCTTAGGATTGTTTTTCAAAAAATAAATAAAACTTCCGTGTGATGTTGGAAGACATGTCTTCTAGTACCACTAACTCTTGTGTTAACAAAATACTATATTTTTGTGAGACTGTGAGCATAAGGACAGGAGTGAAAACTTGTATCCATTACCTAGACCATAATGAGACTTTCAGCACATGGAAAAATATGAATGATAAGTAAATGCATGCTGAGGATCCATGCTTTACAAATAACTTTTATTTTATCATATTTTATTATATAGGTAATGGCTACTATTAAAGAGTAATAATTATTTTATCATTTTCCTATGTATAGTCTTAGGCCTTCTTAGGATAATTGCTGTTTCTGTCTTTGATATCCTGCCTTGCTTCCAAACACAGCAAAATCATTTCTAGTGTTTTGTGGAATGTAGTTATTTTTATGGTTCCATTCTAGGAGGGTTAATTTTATCAAAATACTTTCCAGTGAGTTACTCACAGCACTTTTTATTTATGACATTCACAAATAAGGTGTACTGACCCAAAGCCTTACCAACGATGTATGTATTTCTCATCCTTGGACATACTCTGTTTTTATCTATACTAAACAAAATTCTATTTTCATTTATTTTGCACAGAATATGAAATATTTTCATTCATACTTGTTGTTACATGTATCCTCTATCACAAAAATATTGTTATCTTAGATATTTCATAAGTATTTCTTTATATTTTCAAACATTACAAATATACTTTAAAATTATCATCCCAGAGTTGATATTCAAGTGTGATTAAAAAGATTTTTACTTTCCTTCCTAAACTGCCATCATGGGAAATTGAAACTTACAAAATAAAATATTTCCTCCAGGTTCTTGGGACCAGAAGATTGTGAAACACACATCTCATCAAATTCTTACTCTCATGTGTACTCTATGCTATCCTTCAGTCTGATTCCCATTTTCTATTTCTCAGTGTCTTGTTCTTCTCCCTCTCTCCCTTGCTCCTTTCTCCAACTCTCTCTCTTTATTCTTATCTTTATCTTAAGATTAAACATTCCTGAGGTTGAAAAAAATCCACAACCAAATTAAGATTTACACTTATCAGAGAACTATTTGATAAAAATCTGTATTCCTGTAGCTCTTCTAATAGTCACATATTGGTTATGGTAATTGACAAGATCTTGTTGAATAAGTGATATAAATTAGAAGAAAAAATACAGGTGAAAATAATACAAGCTCTTATTTTGTGACCAATAGTTACATCTACAAAACACTCTAGGAAAAGTTTTGGAAGAGGGCTGTGTATATATGTGTGTGTGTGTGGGGGGGGGTAATTATAAGAGGCAGAAAATCAAGGATTTACTGTGGAAATTTATCTAGGAGGGATACCAGATGCTATACACAGGTTTCATCAATAAGACTGCCCAAACAAGAACTAAAAAAAGGTGACACCAGGAAGCACGCCAAAGTAGAATGTGAAAAGTCCATAAGGCCTCAACCTTACAAAGCTCTACAGGGAGCTAAAGAATGCTCAGAGTGGGAGAAATAATATTCTGTAGGTAAAAGAGCAGCAATTGGTTATCCAACACCAACGGGTCAGCCCTAAGAAAACATATAAACAGGTAACAGTATACATATTAAACAGGTTATATTTAGAAATATGCATATATATGCATTCAATAACAGTTACTGAAAAAATAAAAGGCTATGAATTTTAAGGAGAGTGGGGAGAAGTATATGGGAGGCTTTACAGGAAGGAATGGGAAGTTTTAAGTCTAAAAAAAAATAAATAAATGAAGATTTAAAAAAATGTCAAAACCCAAAAAATGAAAGCAGATGGTGTGTGTGTCAGGGAAAACAATATGGCTGCGGTTTCGTCTACTCTGCTAGAAAGCCAATCTATAGATAGGACTAAGAGAAACCATTGCTATTTGAGTGGATAAAGTGTTGACTACTTTCTTCTACCTCTGCCTATAATTTTGACACCTGGATAACATTTTTCTGCCTGAGGAGCAGTGAAAGTTACAGTCACTCTAGCAATAACTGAACTAGTTAACATGAAAAAAATAAAGATATTTTCATTAATCTTTACTGTTTTTTGAGGTTAAAAATAAAATTATTATTTTATATGATAGTAATATTTATAAAATTCCACATAATGCATATACATGTGTTTGATTCTTAATGTCTTAATATTGGTGTGTGAATACAGCATTCACAACCTTAGAACCACTATAGATTTATGTAAAATGTTCTTTAATGAAGCCATAAGTCATAAATCTGCTCTCATATTTCTATGATGTGTCTTATCCCCTAATTGTATAACCTCTTTTTTATATAAATTTTAGTGTTCCTGTTACATATGGTAATGTTATGACATGTGCTGAATGAATTCACTAGCTCTGTCATGTTTCATATTTACTCCATATGCCTGTCATAGACAGCATATCAGATTGTAAATGTGGATATCATATGATATTGATACTGATTATTTGCTTGAAGCAAATATCACAAGAAATGACAGATTCTTTTCTATTCTTAGCAAATAGGGACACAAGACTAGCAAACCAGAATCAGTACTAAGTTCATCAATGGGTAGAGATGTTTTCTCTAAATGGAAAAATCCTACACAGTAGAAATGGCGTATCTGATCTAAAATCCTAATATTACATTTTGGGTGTCACACGGATTCTTCTGTATAGCTCTCATCAACAAGGAAATAACATGCTGTTGGGTATTCTGTGGGAGAAAAGTCTTTCTTTAAAAAACCCTCCAATGATGAGAAATTTCCTAGGACAGTCATCATCTTTGTTTTGTTATAAGATGGAAAAATACGCAGAGATTGAGTGAAGAGGAGGGGCTATATACATGTGTGAGCTCATGGAGAAAGAGTTTGGAATACAGCCAAGCAATCCTCGATACTGCTGCATCTGTGCTGAAGCCCAAAATAACCAAAGAGGGAAAAACCTAAGATCTTTCTTACTCCAACGTGCATGCAATGCTTGTTTCTATCACAGTACCTAGAAATACCAATGTCAAACAACACTAAATTATAACATCAGTACCAATGGCAGTTTATGCTCAGGAGAAACAATATTTGGAGACAGTACTAGCCATTCATAGCCAAGGTAAACAAACGCATTTGCTGTCACGCATAAAAAGCACACATTTCTAAAGCCTCCTATGATTAGAGACATACAGATTGGATCTTAGACTTTGCAAATCATGGGCATGAAAATCATATCCTGAGGCTAAAAAACACATTTTTGAACGGAAGCATTCAAAAATCTGTGGATTGCAGCATCTTAAAAAAAAAATTCCCTTTAAAAAATTCCAGTGTTTACCATGTGCTAAAAAGTTTGAAGAGTATTCAGTGTTTTATTTATAGTCATGAGTCACCAAAGTTTTGAAATGGTTAACACAAAATATGTAATGTGTCCAACAGTGAGAAAGGAACTGGGGAAAACCTGATGACTCACTCTAATCATCTTTTTTATATAAATATATTAAAAGATAACATTTTATAATAAACTATTTTCTATATAATCTTTCCCACCTACACATACACACAAAGCTAGTAGGGATAACATGTCTTAATATCTGTTCAGCACAGGATTGAAGATCCAGAAATGAACCCACACATCTATGGCCACTTGATCCTCGACAAAGGAGCTGAAAACATCCAATGGAAAAAAGATAGCTTTTTCAACAAATGGTGCTGGTTCAACTGGAGGTCAGCATGCAGAAGAATGGGAGTTGATCCATCCTTGTCTCCTTGTACTAAGCTCAACCCCAAATGGATCAAGGGCCTCCACATAAAGCCAAACACTCTGAAGCTAATAGAAAAGAAACTGGGGAAGACCCTTGAGGACATCGGTACAGGGGGAAAGTTCCTGAACAGACCACCAATAGCTTATGCTCTAAGATCAATAATTGACATATGGGACCTCATAAAATTACAAAGTTTCTGTAAGGCAAAGGACACCATCAAAAGGGAAAATCGGCAACGAACAAATTGGGAAAAGATCTTCGCCAAGTCTACATCAGATAGAGGGTTAATATCCAATATATATATAAAGAACTCAAGAAGTTAGACTTCAGAAAACCAAATAACTCTATTAAAAAATAGAGTACAGAGTTGAACTACAGATGGCGGAGAAGTATCTTAAAAAATGCTCAACTTCATTAGTCATTAGGGAAATGCAAATCAAAACAATGCTGAGATTTCACCTTACACCAGTCAGAATGGCTAAGATTAAAAATTCAGGAGACAGCAGATGTTGGCAAGGATGTGGAGAAAGAGGAACACTCCTCCACTGCTGGTGGAGTTGCAAATTGGTACAACCACTCTGGAAATCAGTCTGGCGTTTCCTCGAAAAACTGGGCACCTCATTTCCAAAAGATCCTGCTATACCACTCCTGGACATATACCCAGAAGATTCCCCAGCATGTAATAAGGATACATGTTCCACTATGTTCATAGCAGCCCTATTTATAATTGCCAGAAGCTGGAAAGAACCCAGGTATCCCTCAACAGAAGAGTGGATGCAAAAAATGTGGTATATATACACAATGGAGTACTATTCAGCCATTAGAAACAATGAATTCATGAAATTCTTAGGCAAATGGATGGAGTGGGAGAACATCATACTAAGTGAGGTAACCTAGACTCAAAAGATGAATCATGGTATGCACTCACTAATAAGTGGATATTAACCTAGAAAACTGGAATACCCAAAACATAATCCACACATCAAATGAGGTACAAGAAGAAAGGAAGAGTGGCCCCTTGTTCTGGAAAGACTCAGTGAAGCAGTATAGGGCAAAACCAGAACAGGGAAGTAGGAAGGGTTGGGTGGGAAAACAGGGGGAGGGAAGGGGCTGATGGGACTTTCAGGGAGTCGGGGTCTAGAAAAGGGGAAATCATTTGAAATGTAAATAAAAATATATCGAATAAAAAAACAGAAAAAATATCTGTTCAGCAGGCAGAAGTTTTAAATGACAAGCAATAGATAATGTTTACATGGGTTAGAGATAATATTGCTGTTGTTCATTAAACTACAAATAAGTGATTCAGTTTGCCAAAATTAATTTTCAGAAAAAAATAAAAAAATGCCAAGGGTTTGGAAAGCATTTATAAGTTAATGTGATCCACTTACACACCGACCTGTTTCTCTGTACTCTCACTTACATGCAAGTTTTCCATAATCTACCCACAGGGCTCTCCTCTCAGTGACTGTGGTTAAGGGAATATCCTGAATTTCTTCTACTTTATATATATGATTTAAAACTATCTGTATTAACTAAAATAATGTGTATATGATTAGTTATTTAAAAATCAAAGAAAATTGAAGTATGAATATTTATGCAGTTATTTAAAAATTCAAGCAAATCGTTAATAAATGTCGGTCTAAAATCCATGAAGTTTAAATCAGGCAACATTTAATAAGTGATAAGTGAATCATTATAAATAACTATTGGAAATTACTAAACATCCAATAAAGGATGAATGGTATGAGTGATTGCTAAGTTATTTGTGTATGAACAGCTAATGTGACAATGATAAGGCTCGCAGATTTCACCTTAATTAAGAGAAGCAACATTGTGTTGTATGGTTTTGTTTTGTTTTTTATAATTTTCAATGTTAAAAGAATATACAAAATGATGTTCCTTGAAATGATACAAATATTAACAAAGTTCTGAGAAATACATTTAAGTGCAAGTATAGTATAATAAAAATGATATAAAAAGTAAAATAAAACTCAGCTAGTGAAATTAAGGGAAAAAAAAGTGGTGCCTATGTTTAATTGTACAGAAAATGACTAAGATGAATTAAGGCATCATTTTTATGCTTCCTATCCAGGACCTCAGTAAAAATGGAGATCATCTTTCTTATCACCCATGGTAGACAGCTTGTCAACCTCATTTAGGACCAAATGGCTTTTCAAGGTTGTATTTTTCCTCTTCTAGTTTTATATCTTCTATTTCACTCTAAAATTAGATTCTGAAGTAATAGAGGTACAAACATGACTCCATTCAATGCAATGATCATTAGTAAATGCACTATGTGTATATATAATTATGGATTTATGAATATTAAATGAGTGTACATTTATGTACCAAGGGTTTTCCTGAGACTCCTGTGCAATTTTTTTTATTTTATTCGATATATTTTTTATTTACATTTCAAATGATTTCCCTTTTTCTGGTCTCCCACTCCACAAAGGTTACATAAGCCCCCTTCCCTCCCTCTGTTCTCCCAGTCATCCCTTCCCACTTCCCTGTTCTGGTTTTGCCTTATACTGCTACACTGAGTCTTTCCAGAACCAGGGGCCACTCCTCAGTTCTTCTTGTACCTCATTTGATATGTGGATTATGTTTTGGGTATTCCAGTTTTCTAGGTTAATATCCACTTATTAGTGAGTGCATACCATGATTCACCTTTTGAGTCTGGGTTACCTCACTTAGTATGATGTTCTCCAGCTCCATCCATTTGCCTAAGAATTTCATGAATTCATTGTTTCTAGTGGCTGAATAGTACTCCATTGTGTAGATTTTTTGTACCCATTCTTCTGTTGAGGGATACCTGGGTTCTTTCCAGCTTCTGGATATTACAAATAGGGCTGCTATGAACATAGTGGAGCATGTGTCCTTATTACATGCTGGGGAATCCTCTGGGTATATGCCCAGGAGTGGTATAGCAAGATCTTTCAAAAGTGACATGCCCAGTTTTCTGAGAAACCGCCAGACTGATTTCCAGAGTGGTTGTACCAATTTGCAACCCCACCAGCAGTGGAGGAGTGTTCATCTTTCTCTATATCCTCGCCAACACCTGCTGTCTCCTCAGTTTTTAATCTTAGCCATTCTGACTGATGTAAGGTGAAATCTCAGGGTTGTTTTGATTTGCATTTCCCTTATGACTAGTGAAGCTCAGCATTTTTTTTTATTCTATTTCTATTGACTTTTTTAAAAAATATTTTTATTTTCTATATTCTTTGTTTACATTCCAAATGATTTCCCCTTTCCCGGATCCCCCATCCCCGTATGTCCCATAAACCTTCTTCTCTCCACCCATTCTCCAATCACCTCCCTCCTTTTTTTCTCTGTCTTTATATTCCCCTCCAATGCTAGATCAATCCTTTCCAGGATCAGGACCCTCTCCATACTTCTTCATGGGAGTCATTTGTTATGCGATTTGTGCCTTGGGTATTCAGAGCTTCTGGGCTAATTAATATCCACTTATCAGAGATTGCATTCCATGTGTATTCTTTTGTGACTGGGTTACCTCACTTAGGATGATATTTTCCAGATCAAACCATTTGCCTAAAAATTTTGTGAATTCATTGTTTCTAATTGCTGAGTAGTATTCCATTGTGTAAATATACCACATTTTCTGTATCCATTCCTCCTTTGAGGGGCATCTGGATTCTTTCCAGCTTCTGGCTATTATAAAGAAGGCTGCTATGAACATAATGGAGCATGTGTCTTTATTGCATGGTGGGGAATCCTTTGGGTATATGCCCAGGAGTGGTATAGCAAGGTCCTCTGGAATTTTTTAAGATGTTTCTCCTCCATCCGAAGTTCTTCAGGTGAGAATTCTTTGTATAACTCTGTGATCCATTTTTAATAGGGTTATTTGGTTTGCTGGCATCTAATTTCTTGAGTTCTTTGTATATGTTGGATATTAGCCCTCTATCTGACGTAGGATTGGTGAAGATCTTTTGCCAATTTGTTGGTTGCCGGTTTGTCTTTTTGATGGTGTCCTTTGCTTTACAGAAACTTTGTAATTTAATGAGGTCCCATTTGTCAATTCTTGATCTTAGAGCATAAACTATTGGTGTTCTGTTCAGGAACTTTCCCCCTGTACTGATGTCCTCAAGGGTCTTCCCCAGTTTCTTTTCTATTAGCTTCAGAGTATCTGGCTTTATGTTGAGGTCCTTGATCCATTTGGAGTTGAGCTTAGTACAAGGGGACAAGGATGGATCAATTCGCATTCTTCTGCATGCTGACCTCCAGTTGAATCAGCACCATTTATTGAAAGGGCTATCTTTTATCCATTGGATGGTTTCAGCCCCTTTGTCGAGGATCAAGTGGCCATAGGTGAGTGGGTTCATTTCTGGATCTTCAATCCTGTTCCATTGATCCGCCTGCCTGTCACTGTACCAATACCATGCAGTTTTTAACACTATTGCTCAGTAATATTGCTTGAGGTCAGGGATACTGATTCCCCCAGAATTTCTTTTGTTGTTGAGAATAGTTTTAGCTATCCTGGGTTTTTTGTTATTCCAGATGAATTTGAAAATTGCTCTTTCTAACTCTTTGAAGAATTGAGTTGGGATTTTGATGGGTATTTCGTTGAATCTGTATATTGCTTTTGGCAAAATGGCCATTTTAACTATATTAATCCTGCCGATCCATGAGCATGGGAGGTTTTTCCATTTTTTGAGGTCTTCCTCTATTTCTTTCTTCAGAGTCTTGAAGATCTTGTCATATAAATCCTTCACATGTTTGGTAAGAGTCACCCCAAAGTACTTTATACTGTTTGTGGCTATTGTGAAGGGTGTCATTTCCCTAATTTCTTTCTCAGGCTGCTTATCCTTTGATTATAGGAAGGCTACTGATTTGCTTGAGTTGATTTTTAGTTTTTTTTTTAACTTATTTTTTATTCGATATATTTTTTATTTACATTTCAAATGATTTCTGCTTTCCTAGCCCCCCTACTCCCAGAAAGTCCCGTAAGCCCCCTTCTCTCCCCCTGTCCTCCCACCCACCCCTTCCCACTTCCCTGTTCTGGTTTTGCTGAATACTGCTTCATTGAGTCTTTCCACAACAAGGGGCCACTCTTCCTTTCTTCTTGTACCTCATTTGATGGGTAGATTATGGTTTGGGTATTCCAGGTTTCTAGGTTAATATCCACTTATTAGTGAGTGAATACCATGATTCACCTTTTGAGTCTGGGTTACCTCACTTAGTATGATGTTCTCTAGCTCCATCCATTTGCCTAAGAATTTCATGAATTCATTGTTTCTAATGGCTGAATAGTACTCCATTGTGTAGATATACCACATTTTTTGCATCCACTCTTCTGTTGAGGGATACCTGGGTTCTTTCCAGCATCTGGCAATTATAAATAGGGCTGCTATGAACATTGTAGAGCATGTATCCTTATTACATGGTGGGGAATCCTCTGGGTATATGCCCAGGAGTGGTATAGCAGGATCTTCTGGAAGTGAGGTGCCCAGTTTTCGGAGGAACCGCCAAATGGATCAAGGACCTCCACATAAAGCCAGACACTCTGAAGTTAATAGAAAAGAAACTGGGGAAGACCCTTGAGGACATCGGTACAGGGAGAAAGTTTCTGAACAGAACACCAATAGCGTATGCTCTAAGATCAAGAATTGACAAAAGGGACCTCATAAAATTACAAAGTTTATGTAAGGCAAAGGACACCATCAAGAGGACAAATCGGCAACCAACAAATTGGGAAAAGATCTTCACCAATCCTACATCAGATAGAGGGCTAATATCCAATATATATAAAGAACTCAAGAAGTTAGAATCCAGAAAACCAAACAACCCTATTAAAAAATGCGGTACAGAGTTAAACAAAGAATTCTCACCTGAAGAACTTCGGATGGCGGAGAAGCATCTTAAAAAATGCTCAACTTCATTAGTCATTAGGGAAATGCAAATCAAAACAACCCTGAGATTTCACCTTACACCAGTCAGAATGGCTAAGATTAAAAATTCAGGAGATAGCAGGTGTTGGATAGGGTGTGGAGAAAGAGGAACACTCCTCCACTGCTGGTGGGGTTACAAATAGAGTTGATTTTATAACCTGCCACTTTGCTGAAGTTATTTATCAGCTGTAGGAGTTCTCTAGTGGAGTTTTTGAGTCATTTAGGTAGACTATCATATCATCTGCAAATAATGATAGTTTGACTTCTTCCTTTCCAATTTGTATCCTTTTGACTTCCTTATGTTGTCTAATTGCCAGAGCTAGTACCTCAAGTACAATATTGAAAAGTTAAGGAGAAAGTGGGAAGCCCTGTCTAGTCCCTGACTTTAGTGGGATTGCTTCAAGTTTCTCTCCATTTAGTTTGATGCTGGCTACCGGTTTGCTGTATATTGCTTTTACTATGTTTAGGTATGGGCCTTGAATTCCTGTTCTTTCCAAGACTTTAAGCATGAAAGGATGATGAATTTTGTCAAATGCTTTTTCAGCATCAAATGAAATGACCATGTGGTTTTTTTTCTTTGAGTTTGTTTATGTAGTGGATTGCATTGATGGATTTCCTTACATTTAACCAACCCTGCATCCCTGGAATAAAGCCTACTTGATCATGGTGCATGATTGTTTTTATGTGTTTTTCGATTCAGTTGGCAAGAATTTTATTGAGTATTTTTGCATCGATGTTCATAAGGGAAATAAGTCTGAAATTCTCTTTCTTTGTTGGATCTTTGTGTGGTTTTGTTATCAGCATAATTGTGGCTTCGTAGAAGGAATTGGGTAGTGTTCCTTCTATTTCTATTTTGTGGAATAGTTTGAAGAGTATTGGTGTTAAGTCTTCCTTGAAGGTCTTATAGAATTCTGCACTGAAGCCATCGATGCTTTGCTTTTTTGGGTTGGAAGGCTTTCTATGACCCCTTCAATTTCTTTAGGGGTTGTGGGACTGTTTAGATGATCTATTTGGTCCTGATTTAATTTTGGTATTTGGTATCTGTCTAGGAAATTGTCCATTTCCTCCAGATTCTCCAGTTGTGTTGAGTATAGGCTTTTGTAGTAAGATCTCATGATTTTTTGAATTTCCTCAGTTTCTGTTGTTATATCCCCCTTTTCATTTCTAATTTTATTAATTTGGATACTTTCTCTCTGCCCTTTGGTCAGACTGGCTAAGGGTCTATCTATCTTGTTGATTTTCTCAAAAAAAACCAGCTTCTTGATTCATTGATTCTTTGTGTGGTTCTCTTTGTTTCCACTTGACTGATTTCAGCCCTGAGTTTGATGATTTCTTGTCTTCTACTCCTCCTGGGTGAATTGGCTTCTTTTTGTTCCAGGGCTTTCAGGTGTGTCGTTAAGCTGCTAATGTATGCACTCTCCATTTTCATTTTGGAGGCACTCAGGGCTATGAGTTTTCCTCTTAGCACTGCTTTCATTGTGTCCCAAAGATTTGGGTATGTTGTGCCTTCATTTTCATTAAATTCTAAAGAGTCTCTGATTTCTTTTTTTATTTCTTCTTTGGCCAAGGTGTCATTGAGTAGATTATTGTTCAGCCTCCATGTGTATGTGGGCCTTCTGTTGTTTTTGTTGCCATTGAAGACCACTCTTACTCCATAGTGATCTGATAGGAGTCATGGGATTAGTTCGATCTTTTTATATTTGTTGAGGACTGTCTTGTGACCAATTATATGGTCGATTTTGTAGAAGGTACCATGAGGTGCTGAGAAAAAGGTATATTCTTTTGTTTTAGGGTGAAATGTTCTATAAATATTAGTCAAGTCCAATTGGTCCAAAGCTTCAATTAGTTTTATTATGTGCCTGTTTAGTTTTTGTTTTCCTGATCAGTCTACTGAGGAGAGGGGAGTGTTGAAGTCACCCACAATTATCTTATCGTGTTGGGTGAAATGTGTGCTTTGAACTTTAGTAAAGTTTCTTTTATGAATGAGGGCGCCCTTGCATTTGGCGCATAGATGATTAGAATTGAAAATTCTTCTTGGTGGATTTTTCCTTTGACCAGCAAGAAGTGTCCCTCAGTGTCTCTTTTGATGACTTTAGGTTGAAAGTCAATTTTATCTGATATTAGAATGGCTACTCTGGCTCGTTTCCTGAGACCATTGTATTGTAAAATTGTCTTCCAGCCTTTTACTCTAAGGTAGTTTTGTCTTTGACAATGAGGTGTGTTTCCTTTATGCAGCAAAATGTAGGGTCCTGTTTCCTTTTCTAGTCTGTTAGTCTATGTCTTTTTATTGGGGAGTTGAGTCCATTGAGGTTAAGAGATATTAAGGAATAGTGATTATTACTTCCTGTCATTTTCGATGTTATTTTTATATTTGAGAGGTTATCTTCTTTTGGGTGTGATGAAAGAAGGTAACTATCTTGCTTTTTCCAGGGTGTCATTTCCCTCCTCGTATTGGAGTTTTCCTCCTATTATTCTTTGTAGAGCTGGGTTTGTAGAAAGATATTGTGTAAATTTGGTTTTGTCATGGAATATCTTGGTTTCTCCATCTATTGTGATTGAGAGTTTTGCTGGGTATAGTAGTCTTGGCTGACATTTGTGTTCTCTTAGAGTCTGCATGAGATCTGCCCGGGATCTTCTAGCTTTCATGGTCTCTGGTGAGAAGTCTGGTGTGATTCTGATAGGTCTTCCTTTATATGTTACTTGCCCTTTTTGTCTTACTGCCTTTAATATTCTTTCTTTAGTACATTTGGGGTTTTGATTATTATGTGACCAGAGGTATTTCTGCTCAGGTCCAGTCTGTTTGGAGTTCTGTAGGCATCTTGTATATTCCTGGGCATCTCTCTCTTTAAGTTGGGAAAGTTTTCTTCCATAATTTTTTTGAAGATATTTGCTGGCCCTTTCAGCTGTAAATCTTCACTCTCATCTATACCTATATTCCTTAGGTTTGGTCTTCTCATTGTGTCCTGGATTACCTGGATGTTCTGGGATACAAGTTTTTTGCATCTTGCATTTTCTTTGACTGTTAAGTCAATAGTTTCTATGGTATCTTCGGCATCTGAGATTCTTTCTTCCATCTCTTGTATTCTGTGGTTGATATTTGCATCTATGGCCCCTGATTTCTTCTCAAGGTTTTCTATCTCCAGAGTTGTCTCCCTTTGTGATTTCATAGCTGTTTCTACTTCTGATTTTAGATCCTGGATGGTTTTGCTTAGCTCCTTCACTTGCTTATTTGTGCTTTCCTGTAATTCTTTAAGAGATTTTTGTGTTTCCTCTTTCATGATTTCTGCTGTTTGAGTCACTTTCCCTTGCATTTCTTTAAGGTTTTTTGTTTGTTTGTTTGTTTGTTTCTTCTTTATTGGCTTCTATCTCTTGAGCCTTATTCTCCTGAATTTCTTTAAGTGATTTTTGTGTTTCCATTAATTGGGTTTCTAGCTTATTCATGTTCCCCTGTATTTCTTTAAGAAATTCATTTATGTCCTTTTTGTGTTCTTCTAGCAGCATCATGAACAGTGATTTTAAATCCAAATCTTGTTTTTCTGGTGTGTTTGTATAATCAGGACTTGCTGATGTTGGAGAGTTTGGTTCAGATGCTGCTATATTGCCTAGGTTTCTGTTAGTAGTGTTCCTGCGTTTCCTCTTTGCCATCTTGTTATTTCTGGCATTAGTTGGTCTTGTCTCTGGCTGGTATTTGTGCCACCTGTGAGGCTATATGGCTATTTCTGCAACACTGAATGGCTGGGTTTCACCTGTTACAGATTGCTGATGTGCTGCCCTCCTCTTGGGTGTCCTTGCAGCCCTAGTGTGTCTTGCCCCAGGTTGTCTGTGTGAACCAGGCGGTGCCCATTTGTTCCTTCAGCGAGTGCTGATGGTCTATGCTGCTGCTGGACCTTTTCAGAGTGCTGGTCACTCTGCTGGGCAGCTGATCTCCCAACCAGGTTGGTGCACACAAGGCTAGCCTAGCTGCTGAGGCCCTGAGTCTAGGCAAAAGCCTGGCAGGCTAAGGACTGAGCAAAGTTCCCCTAGGGCTATGACTGTTAATTGGTTCTGTGTCAGGTTACCAGGATGGCAGCATGCATGTGCTCCCAGAAAGTGCCAGGAGAGTCTGCTGGGCTAACAACCTCCTGGCCGGGTTGGCACACAGATGGCCCACTGAGCAGCCCAGGGCCTGGGGGCAGTCCAAGGCCTGTCCTTCTTAGACCCCTGCTATGTTCACCTCAGGCTATGACTCTTAGCTGACTTTGTCTGCTATAACTCTCTGGCATCCTGTAGTCAAAATGGCGGAGCGTGCACAGGGGCCGGGCAAACAACCTCCTGGCCAGGTTCACACATAGATGGCCCCTGAACAGCCCAGGGCCTGGGTGCCGGCCAACGCCTGTTGAGTTTAGACCCCCGCGATGTTGGCCTTGGGTTATATTTGCGTACCTCAGTCTGTCTGATTTCTCTGGTGCCCGAGATCCAAGATGGTGGAGAGATTCTCTTAACTGACTGGCGGGAGGCAGAGTTCTGATGTGGCTTCTTGGTTCCACTGCTGATGGCCCTTCAGCTGGACCAGCTGCCACAGCCACCGCTGCTGCCGCTGCAATTCACTGTTAAGATCCTCATAAAATTTTTATTTAATAAACTAAATGTCTACCTGACAACCTGAGTTTGATTACTCAGATCCATCTGGTAAAATGACTATATTGACTCCTACTAATTTCTTTGTGACTTCAACATTCATGTCATGGCATATATGTACTCCCAGACATCCATTATACAGAAAAAATATTAAGATGTAACTTGAAGCATTAAAAATTCATATTCAACATATAATGGTTTAAAATCTAGTTTTACACACAATAGATATATTCGCATGATGATTATGTATTTCAACAAGGAGAAACTTACAGTCTAACCTGAGATAGCTTGTATAATATTTCTGTTTAGGTGTCTGCTAAAAAAAAACAATAATTTATTGGCTGATATTTTTTAGAAGGAACAAAACTATAGTTTTTATATATCTATGTTAAAATATTCTGATCAATTGACTACATATATTAGATGAAAGATAAATATACTTTCTATTTGTCTTGCACTTTTGGCATATCAAGTTTATAACATATCTACAAAAAAAATGTTTTTTTCCTCAAAAAGTTACAATAACAAGACCTCCGCTGAACGCTATAACATGGGGAAAAACTGGTATCCACATTGTGCTTTTACCATGTCCTAAGTATGAGCATGACTTTTACCTATAATAATTTCTTTTTGACAGTGGACAGGGGATTAGTAAAATAACTCTCTGAACATAATAAAATTAGAAGTACTATCCTGACATATATGGGTAAGGTGTAGAGCACAGAGGTTCATCCATTTGGGAGAATTGGGTCTTATAATAGACCAGCCACCTAAGCAGAGAATCACCACTATCCCCCCAGAATAAAACTAGAGAGCAAGTGTCATATTACAGGGAGTTCAGGCAAAGCACTTCAATGAGTAGAATTAGGAAAGACGATGGGCTTAAGATGGATAAAGAAAGGGCAAAATAAATCAATACCATATGTACAGTGCTATAGGGCAATGGTCAATATTGAATTAAATCTAAGAGTCAATGGAACACAGTTTTATAAAAAGGAAGGCGGGACCAGGCCTCAGTAGGAACAACCTCAGAAATGTGGAAGGAATTGTAAACATTCCCCTTCAATTATAAACATTCATGGCAAAGCAATCATAAAACCTTTTTAGTTCCATTGGTGCACTAAAGCTTTTGGTGTGAGCTCAAAACGTTTCTGTTTGTTATCTGCTCTGATCTTTCAGTTCTCTCTTGCATGCTCAGATGAATGAGTTATGCATATTATGTCTGAAAAATGTTACATTGGTTTCCTGATTATTTTTTCTTTTCTATGGTTAAGGCCAACATGTTAGTGCCTAAATAGATTGTGTGGGCTATGTGACTATTACAAAATAATTGTTATAGGATTTTAGTAATTTCTATTTTAATTCTAGCTCAAGGCATAAGCATTAGAGAAAGCTGCAATGAGATAGGCTGTATCACTAACAAGATAGAAAATTGCATTCTTAAATTTGTATGTATCATTAATAGGATTTTCATGCCAGATCAAGCACCGTCCTCCATGCTGCTAGGTACAAAGTAGTTCCGTGTTCTATGCTCTTAGAAACAGCACCCATACTTCACACATGAGCCCTATACATGAAGATTTCTACCACAAAGAGAGATAACATGCTTCTTCATTTGTTTACATGACAACCCAGTATATTTATGGATATTAAAGTTCTTAGGAAGTTGTATATATTGAGCTTGACTTCAGATTCAAATCTCTTTAGGTTTAGAGTGGAGAAGTCTCTACAATTACTCAACATTGTGCTACACTTAATTATGAGTATATTTACTTTGGCTTATCATTGGAAGTTTTCAGAATTTAAGAGTGCTTCCACACAGTTAATTCATTTCAAAAATAGTATTTATATGTAACGACTTAAAGAGATGATTACAGTTAAAGTAAATCCAAAAAATAGTGTTAAAATCGATGCATATTGGATATTGAAAATTTAACACGATGTGTGAGATGGTTCTTTTTTACATGATAGGGGATAATGTTGCTTCAAGAGTTCTTTTTTAAAATTTATTTATTTATTCATTTTATATTCCAGTACCCCCTCACTCAGATCTTCCCCCATTTCTCCCTCCCCTTATTTTCTGAGAAAGTTGAGTCCCCATCCCATGCATCCCTTGCACATCAAGTATAGGGAGTGCAGCGGAGAGAGAATAGGAATAACCTTCTAAAATTCTTTATCCTTTAATTTCTCATGTTTCCAACGTTAGTTAGTGTTTCCTTCTCTTCTGTTGAAAGTGGTGAACTTCCAAATCACACCTTATCATAATCATAATTGAAGTCTGTTAGTGATTATCCAAAAGGAAATATATACACAGCAAAGAAAAATCCATTGAATTCCAGGTCAGGTGAAATCAGGATATGACCCCTGCATGTGCTGTTCTGAATTTTCCCAAAAACTCACAAATATAACTCACTCCTTTTATTTAAAATGGACTGGTCTATCCAAATATAGGTTATATGGACCCTGAGGGGATCTGGCCTACTTTTGTAATCATATTGAGTAAATTATCAAACACAGTAGACATATAGAGGAGCACCAAAAAATATCTCATAAGTCTCTTGAACATCATTCTGATCTCTGAGTCTTATAAGGATTGCTTGCTTTGGCCTGTGAATCCCTGATGTGATCACTACAGAGAGAAACCAGTGTGGGTTTTATGGCACCTATGAGGTATCATTCTATGTTCTGTAATTAGCAGAAATGTTGAATTAACAACAATATAATCAATGGAATATCTTATCTAGACTACTCTGAATGTATGCTTCATCTCTTCCAAAGGGTTCTTTTAAACAGATGTTATCCAGTTATTTAATGATAAATGTGTCAAGCCATTTGCAGCAGTCTTATACTCTTTTTTTATTAGATATATTCTTTATTTACATTTCAAATGTTGTCCCCTTTCCTGGTTTCCCTCCCCCCGAAAATTCTCTAATTCATTTCCCCTCCCCCTTCTCACCAATCCACCCACTCATGCTTCCTGCTTTCCTGTCCTGGCATTCCCCTATATGGGGGCATTTAGCCCTCCCTGACCAAGGATTCCCCTTCCTTTGATATCCAACAAGGCCATCCTCTGCTGCATATGCATCTGGAGCCATGGGTCCCTCCCTGTGTACTCTTTGGTTTGTGGTTTAGACCGTGGGGGTTCTGGGGGTACTAGGCAGCCCAATGGCTAAGATAAAAAACTCAGGAGACAGCAGATGCTGGCAAGGATGTAGAGAAAGAGGAATACCCCTCCACTGCTGGTGGGATTGCAAGCTGGTACAACTACTCTGGAAATCAGTTTGGCAGTTCCTCAGAAAATGGGACATAATACTAACAGAGGACCCTGCTATACCACTTCTGGGCATGTTCCCAGAGAATGCTCCAGCATGTAATAAGGACACATGCTGAACTATGTCGATAGTAGCCTTATTTATAATAGCCAGATGCTGGAAAGAATCCAGGTGTCCTCAACAGAGGAATTGATACAGAAAATATGATACATCTACATAATGAAATACTACTCGGCTATTAAAAAATCAATGAATTCATGAAATTCTTAAGCAAATGGGTGGAACTAGAATATATCATCCTGAGTGAGGTAACCCAATCACAAAAGAACACACATGGTATGCACTTACTTATAAGTGGATATTATCCCAGAAGCTTGAAATACCCAAGGTACAATTCACAGACCAAATGAAGCTCAAGAAGAAGGAAGAGCAAAGTATGGATACTCTAGTCCTTTGTAGAAGGGGGAACAAAATACCCACAGGCGGAGATACAGAGACAAAGTATGGAGCAGAGACTGACAGAAAGACCATCCAGAGACTGCCCCACCTGGGGATCCATCCTATATACAGTTACAAAACCCAGACACTATTGTGGATGCCAACAAGTGCTTGCTGACAAGATCCTGATATAGCTGCCACCTGGGAGGCGCTGGCAGTTTTATACTCTTAAGAAAGGTTGTTACTGTGGAGTGGTGGGTTAGACATAAAAATACTCATATGCAATTTCATTTGGTAAAACTACAGAAAAGCCATGAGTATTTGTTTGCTCTCTTCCCATAGCTCAGCCAAAGGCAAATGTCTGCAAAAGCTGGGACTTAGGGTGCTTATAAGAGAAGACACGATTGGAAAGTGTGTTTGTGGATCCCTTCACCGGACACAGAGAGCCCAGATTCAGACCTACTCTGGCATTAGGAAGTAATAGGATAAACCATCAAACTTTATATGAATTCTTTTTCCATTTTTTCTCACGTACTGGGTGCCTGATCATAAGTTTATGTAGGGCAAGTAGTAGTTGAACAGTGAAATATAATTACACATACTACCAAAAAGCAGTATGTTAGTTACCTCCCGTCAATTCCTACATCGTCAACTAAAATCCAAATGGTTTCGAGACCATCATGAAGGTGTTGTCCAATTATTATGATTAGAAATACGATTATATCCTCATCATATTAAAGGCAGCTACTAACAGTGACAGGAATTAAGTGAGAGTTAATGACAATATTAACTGAAGAAATGACATCAGGTATAGTCAATTTTAAATACTTTACATGCTTTATTATATTTCTAGCTCTATCCACTTTGCAGCACTATTTTAATAAGAAGGGCAAACCCTAGAAATAGGTGTGGACGAGAACCCAGGTGGAAGGGGATTCCATAATTGTAACACTGGAGATAGAGAGCTTCTCTGCCCAGTATCTTCAGCTGTGGCAGCTCTGTGGATCTGATCTCTCTCCTTGCCTTGGTAGGCCCTGAACTCAAGTGCACAAACCCATACTCGCATGTACACACACACACATAACAAAAAAATAACAATGCAATTTTAAAATAAATTCTGAACACTTAATCATTTAACCACATTTCCCCTAGCTATTTTAATGTTTCTACAAAATAGTTGACCCTGTTACATAAATTAAACATTTTATTTTTATTTTTGCTTTTCTAGGTTACCCAGTGTGTTTTCTGAGGATAGAATTTCAGGCCCTTATACAATAAGACTGTTTATAGTCCCCAAAAGCTATTGATTTTCCAAAAAATTTTTCAAGACAAGAGGGCAAATGACAATATTTATAAATTTTTCACTCACTGTAACTTGCGATTATACTCCTTTCAACTGTAAAGCTCTCTCCTATCAAGAATATCAGGACTTGGGATCTGGCTTATTTTACCTGTAAGGTCACATATATTCATTTAAAATTTTCTCTGAGATCTACTATTTAAAAATGCTTCAAATGTATATTCCCTACCAATGTTAAAGGATGATTTTTCTATCTTAATATTTAAACATTTTTATTTTATCATTATTGTAAGAATAAGTTACATTTTGTTTCTTCCAGTAACTTTGGCCTTAAAAACTATTGATACAAAACAAACTTCATTTATATTGCCTTTCTTAGACTTGAATATCAACAATTTTTATGAGAAGCCTATCTGTTTTAGATAAGACTTAAGGAAAAGAAAAAATGTTACCAAATTCTCTGTAGGAATTTTCCAGATGGCAAAACATAATGACATGCAAATTCTTCCTTAATATGTATCTCTTCATGCTGTTTCCTGAGAAAATAAAGTACAGTAGTGCTTCTGAGAAACTGAGAAAAGGATTCTCTGACTCTATGTCTGTACTAGAGGCAAAACTGAAAGTGGGTAGTGGTAAAAGCCATATGATAGGAGTTAACTTTGGCCTCGGTGCCTGAGCGAGACCTGGGCTATCATACCCCATAACACAAATTTAGTCTAAACTCTCCTTTCACTGCAGTTTTTCTTATTATTTTCTTTTTGTTTCCTGAGGCAGGATTTGTCTATGTAGCTGTGGCTGTCTCTGTAACTGTGGAGCTTGCTATAGAGAGCAGACTGGGCTCAAACTTACAGAGGTGCTCAGGTCTCTGATCCCTGAGTACTGCGACTACAGGCTGGTGCCAATATTTGCAGCACTTCTTTGTAGTTCTTTTCTTTCACTGCTCTCAAAAACCCTCATGATTCATACTTCTTTATTTCCCCACAAAGTATTATGCATTACGATTAAAAATTATCTAATTCCTTTTCTGAATTACCTTGATTTAGGGTTTCTTAGCTAAGTGTTATTTTCAAATTCAGAAAGGTATCACATATCAGTAGATTGTCAGTGTGCATGGTGTAGGGAAAATACTGAGCCTTTCTAATCCCTGAAAATGTGCAACATTAACAATAGACAATGAAAATAAGAATGTATTGGAAATAAAAGGAGAAATATGGCAGGGAAAGATGATAGATACTCTCAGAACTTGTTAGCAATTCTAGGAAAGTTAGGAAAAGCATTTTTTGGACAAAACAGAGATCATCATACAGAGACTGTGGCAATGTGCACAAGGCCTGTACAAGCACAAGCCAAACAAAAACAGCACAGAGGAGGGAAAGTAGGCTCACAGTCCAAGTTTAGACATACACACACACACACACACACACACACACAAACATATATGTTTGTGTGTATATAAACTTTATATAAAAACTATAGTTTATATTGTATATAATATATAAAGTATATATCATACATATTATATAATCTATTTCTTTATTTATTTACTTAAAACTCCAGATTTTTTTTCCCTCCCAGTCCAGCCTCCAACTGTTCCACATCCCATACCTCATCCCTATTCACCATCCTCCACCCCCTGAAGACCTCTAAACTCCCTGGGGCCTCCAATATCTTGAGGAACCCAGATCCAGCAATCTTATACTGTATATGTGTTGGGGGTCTCGTATCAGCTGGTGTATGCTGCCTGGTTGGTGGTCCAGTGTTTGAGAGATCTCAGGGATCCAGGTTCATTGAGGCTGCTGGTCTTCCAACAGTGTTGCCCTCCTCCTCAGCTTCTTCCAGTTTTTCCCTAATTCAACCACAGGAATCAGCAGCTTCTGTCCATTGGTTGGCTGCAAATGTCTGCATCTGACTCATCTGCTTCTTGGGTCTTTCAGAGGACAGTCATGCTAGGTCCATTTTTGTGAGCACTCCATAGCCTCAGTAATAGTGTCAGTCCTTGGGGCCTCCCCTTGAGCTGGATCCCACTTTGGGCCTTTTACTAGACCTTCTTTTTCTCAGGTTCTTTTCCATTTCCATCCCTGTAGTTGTTTTAGACAGGAACAATTATGGGTCAGAATTTGGGATGGCAACCCATCCCTCACTTGATGCCCTGACTTCTGTTGGAGGTGTACTCTACAAGTTCCCTCTACCTACTGTAGAGCATCTTGTCTAAGATCCCTCCTTTTGATTCCTGATAGTCTCTCACCTCCCAGGTCTCTGGTATATTCCTCCCCCCATCCTCCTACCTTCAGAGGTTGCCTGTTTCCATTATTTCTGCTGGCCCTTAGGGCTTCATTCTTTTTCCTCTGCCCAATATCACATCATGTTCCCTTCCTCCTCCCCTCACCCACTTTCCTTCCCTGGTCCCTCCCTCCCTCCCACCTTGTGATTGCTTTCTTCTCCCATCCAAGTATAACTGAGGCTCCCTCACTTGGGCCCTTCGGCTTCTTGCACTTTTTGAGTTCTGTGGACTGTACCTTGGGCACTCTGTACATTTTTTACTAAAATCCACTTATTAGTGAGTATGCATGTCATTTTGGGTCTGAGTGCCTCACTCTGGAAGATTATTTTCTAGTTCCATCCATTTGCCTATGAAACTCAGAATGTCTTTATTCCTAATAGTTGAGTAGTGCTCCATTGTGAAAATATACCACATATTCTGTATCCATTCCTCTGTTGAGGGACATCTGGGTCCTTTCCAGCTTTTAGTTATTATAAATAAATATGTTATGAACATAGTGGAGTATATGTCCTTATTACATGTTGGAGCATCTTCTGAGTATATGCACAGGAGTGGTATAGCTGGTTCCTCAGGTAGTCCTATGTCCAATTTTCTGAGGAACCACCAAATGGATTTCCAGAGTGGTTGTACTAGCTGGCAATCCCACCAGTAATGGAGGAGTGTTCCACTTTCTCCACATCCTTACCAGCATCTGCTGTCACCTGAGCTTTTGATCTTAGGCATTGTGACTAGTTTGAGGTGGAATCTAAGGGTTGCCAAAAACAATCTATAGATTCAGTGCAATCCCCATCAAAATTCCAACTCAATTCTTCATAGGGTTAGAAAGAACAATTTCCAAATTTATCTGGAATAACAAAAAACCCAGAATAACAAAAACTATTCTCAACAATAAAAGAACTTCTGGCAGAATCACCATCCCTGACCTTAAGCTCTACTACAGAGCAATCCTGATAAATCTGCAAGGTATTGGTACAGTGACACGCAGGTAGAAAATGGAATAGAATTGAAGACCCAGAAATGAACCCACACACCTATGGGCACTTGATCTTTGACAAAGGAGCTAAAACCCATCCATTGGGAAAAAATATAGCATTTTCAAAAAATGGTGCTGGTTCAGCTGGCAGTTAGCATATAGAAGAATGCAAATCGATCCATTCTTATCTCCTTGAACAAAGCTCAAGTCCAAATGGATCAAGGACCTCCATATAAAATCAGACACATTGAAACTATTAGAAAAGAAAGTGGGGAAAACCTTTGGGCACATGGGCACAGGGGGAAATTTCCTGAGGAGAACACCAATAGCTTATGTGCTAAGATCAAGAATTGACAAATGGATCCTCATAAAATTGCAAAGCTTATGTAAGGCAAAGGATACTGTCAATAGGACAAAACAGCAACCAATAGATTGGGAAAAGATATTTACCAATCTTA
This sequence comes from Apodemus sylvaticus, assembly GCF_947179515.1. Lineage (NCBI taxonomy): Eukaryota > Metazoa > Chordata > Mammalia > Rodentia > Muridae > Apodemus > Apodemus sylvaticus. The sequence continues at coordinate 22,826,711 of NC_067494.1, read as the reverse complement.
GGGCTAATATCCAATATATACAAAGAACTCACGGTTAGACTCCAGAGAAACAAATAACCCTATTAAAAATGTGGTACAGAGCTAAACACAGAATTCTCAACTGAGGAATGCCAAATGGTTGACAAACACCTAAAGACATGTTCAACATCCTTAATCATCAGGGAAATGCAACTCAAAACACTTCTCCAATGCTTTTAACATGAAGGGGTGTTGTATTTTGTCAAATGCTTTTTCTGCATCTAAAGACTTGATTGTGTAATTGTTTTTCTTTGAGGGTGTTTATATAGTAGATTACTATGTTAATGGATTTTCATTTTTTTTTCCATAGATCTTTATAAGTGAGATTTATCTGAAATTTGTTTGGGTCCTTGGCTGGTTTAGGTATCAGAGCAATTGTGGCTTCATAGAATGAACTGAGTAGTGTTCCAAATGTTTCTATTTTATCGACTAGTTTGAGGAATATTGTTATCAGGTCTTCTTTGAAAGTTTGGTAGAATTCTGCACTAAATCTACCTGGCACTGGGCTTATTTTGGTTTTGAGGGTTTTTTTTTGTTTTTTTTTTAATGATTTCTTTTGTTTCCTTATTTGATATGGGCCTATTTAGTTTACCTGTTCCTGATTTAACTTTGGTAGGTGGAATCTTTCTAGAAACCTATCCATTTATATTTCTGATTTTGATAGTATGGATACTGCCTCTGGGCCCTTTAGTTAGTTTGGCTAGAGGTTTATCTATTTTGTTGATTCTCTCAGAGTGCAAGCTTTTGGTTTTATTGATTCTTTGTCTTATTCTTTTTGTTTCCATTTGGGTGATTTTAGCCCTGAGTTTGTGTATTTTGAGCTGTCTACACTTCTTAGGTGCTTTTTATTCCTTTTGTTCTAGAGCTCTCAGGTTTGCTGCTAAATTGCTAGTGTAAGATATCTTTATTTTCTTGCCAGGGCACTTAGGGCTATGATTTTTCTCTTAATACTGCTTTCATTGTGTTCCACAAGTTTTCATATGATGTGTAAATATTTTCATTAAATTCCAGGAAGTCTTTAATTTCTTTCTTTATTTCTTCCATGACCAAGTTATCATTGAAGAGAGAGCTGTCAGTTTCCATGTGTATGTGGGTTTTCAATTGTTTTTGCTGTTATTGAAGGCCAGCCTTAGGCCATGCTGATGTGATAAGATATACGGAATTATTTCAGTCTTCTTGGTTCGGTTGAGGGTTGTTTTGTTATCAATTATATGGTCAATTTTGGAGAAGGTACCATGATGTGCTGAGAAGAAGGTGTATTCTTTTGTTTTAGGGTAAAATGGTATGTAGATGTCTGTTAAATCCATGCTTCATAACCTCTTTTATTTTCACTATGTATCTGTTTATTTTGTTTCAATGACTTTTCCATTGATGAGAGTATTGAAGTCTCCCACTGTTATTGTGTGTGGTTCAATGTGTGTTTTGAGCTTTAGGCAAGTTTCTTTTATGAATGTGGATGTCCTTGCATTTGGAGCATAGATGTTCAGGATTGAGACTTTCTCTTGTTAGATACTCCTTTCATGAATATGAAGTGTTCTTCTTCATCACACTTGATAATTTTCACTGGGAGTCTATATTATTATATAGTAGGATAGAAAATCCAGCTTGATTCTTGGGACCATTTGCTTGAAAGACCCTTTCCAAACTTTTACTCTGAGTATGTCTTTGTTATTTAAGTGTGTTTCTTCTATTCAGCAAAATGCTGCATCTTGTTTGAGTACCTAGTCTGCTAGGTTATGTCTTTTTATAGGTGTGTTGAGTCCATTAATATTGAGAAATATTAAAGACAGGTGACTGTTAGTTTCTTTTATGTTGGTTTTGGAGGTGGCTTTATGTGTTTGTAGTTCTCTCCTTTTGACTTTGTTGTGAGATGTTTAATATCTTTTATTTTCCTTGGCATAGGTACCTTCCTTGTGTTGGAGTTTTTCTTCTAGTATCCTTTGTAAGGCTAGATTGGTAACTTGATAGTGTTTGAATTTCATTTTGTTCTGGAAATTTTTGTGTTCTCCATCTATGTTGATTGAGAGTTTTGCTGGGTATAGTAACCTGGACTGGCATTTGTGTTCTCTTAGAGTCTGCATGACCTCTGACCCAGCTCTTCTGGCTTTCATAAGCTCTGTTAAGAAGTCTGGTATAATTTTGATAGGTCTACCTTTGCATGTTACTTGGCTCTTTTCCCTTGATTCTTTTCATTTTCTTTTATCTATGTGTTTTGTGTTTTGATTATTATGTAACAAAAGGATTTTCTTTTCTGGTCCCATTTATTTGGTGTTCTAAAGGCTTCTTGTACCTTTATGGACATCTCTTTCTTCAGGTTGGGAACTTTTCTTCTATGATTTTGTTGAAGACGTTTTTGGGTCCCCTGAGCTGGGAATCTTTGTTCTCTTCTCTTCCTATTATTCTTAGATTTGTTCTTTTCATTGTGTTCTGGTTTCCTTTGATGTTTGGATTAGGAGATTTTAATGTTTTAAATTTTCTTTGACAGTTGTGTCAGTATCTTCTACATTTGAAATTCTCTCTTCTATCTTTTGTATTCTGTTGGTGATGCTTACATCTGTAATCCTGATCCCTTTCCTATGTTTTCTATTTAAAAAGTTGCCTCCATTTTTGTTTTCTTTATTATTTTTCTTTAACTTTTAGGTCTTGAACCTCTTTGTTCAATTTCTTCACCTGGTTGATTATGTTTTCCTATATTTCTTTAAGGTATTTTGTTGTTGTTGTTGTTTCCTCTTTAAGGAATTATTTCTTTCAGTGAGTTATTTATATCATCCTTTAAGTGCTCTATTATTTTCATGAGATAGTATCTTAGGTTACCTTTCTTATTTTCATGTGTATTGGTATAGTCAGGGCTTGCTGTGATGGGACAACTGGGCTCTGATGATACCCACATATATTAGCTTCTGTTGCTTATGGTCTTGTGGTAGGAGAACTATGCTCTGATGATGCTCACTTATATGTTGCTATGGCCTTGATTTTGCCTCTCATCATCTGGTAATCCCTAGTGTTTGCTGGTCTGGGTGACTCTGTCTGAAGTCTGCCTCTTTTGTCTGTGGGTTGCTTCAAGTCTTCTGGTAGGCCTGTTGCCCTGGCTCTAGCAGACCACCTGTAGGGCCTTCCTACTGGGTACTCTTCAGAGGGTCAGAGAAGCTGCTGATCTGTTTCCCTGGCTTCAGAAGATCTTCTGCAAGGCCTTTAGACTGTTGGGTCTTCAAAGGAGGAGTAAAGCTATTGTCCTGTGTGAAGATGTTCTCCACGGGGGCCTAAAGCCTGTGGTTTCCTCTTTCTCTGTGTGCAGCAGAATTCCAGGGAGACTTTCAGTCTGTTGGGTCAATTGCCCTGCATGCCACAGAACCCCCCAAAAGGTCTTCAGACTGTGGGGTCTGTCGCCCTGTTGTGCTGAATACAACGGAACTCCTGAGATGCCTTCAGGGAAGCAGACAAGTTGTGGTCAGTTGCTCAGTTGCCCTGTGTGCATCAGATCTTGGATGACTCAGGCTGTGATATTAGTTACCCTGTGGAACAGAGGGTATCCTGGGATGCCTCAGGCTGTGACGTCAGTTATCAGCAGTGCAGCGGGGTCTCCTGGAATGGCTCAAGATATGGTGTCTTCAGGGGAGCAGACTAGCTAGCAGAAAGGACACAGTCCCACTTCTAACCAAAATGCATGCATAAATGATAGTTTCTAATAAAGGGAACATTACTTTAAGAGATTGACACTGAATGTATTAACCACACTCGAGATCAGTTCTCACATTCAAGAATAGTTGCACAACAGAAATCAGACTCAATGTTTTTAGTGTGTGCTGTTGTTTTTGGTGATAATGATTATGATGATGATGTTGATATTGCTATAACTTACTTCTTTTCTTATTTTAAGAGAGAAATAAGAATATGGTTTGGTGGGTAGTAAGGGTGTAATCTGGAAGGAGCCAGCCTGGGGTAGATGAAAAAGAATATGATGAAAATTTTCAAATGAAGAAAAGTGAAAAGATTTACTATTTGTTTATAAATGTCTAAGCACTGAAATTGGAATGTGATTTTACAATTAGCAAAAAAGGAACGGAATAAAGTCAAGATGTTGCCAACATTTAATTCTCTGTGTTGCTAGGTGGGTTTAATGAAGCATTGTTAATGAAAGTATTCCAATGCTATCCAATTTTAAAGTTTTGCATAACTAGATAGAATATTTATTCTCCTTGAAAGGAAGATGAAATAGTTTTGTAAAAAGCAACACGTTTTTTAAAAAAAGAAAGAAAAAACAGAGTGTGGTTTTCTAGATGTTTGTCACTGATTTCTTTTAAATAATCTCATAAAAGATGAAAAAATGTGTAACAAAAATTCGTGCAATATATATGAGATATTTTAACAATTATCAAGTCTGGCTCAATCCCACATTTATACTTCCCAAAGGAATACTTACAGTGAAGCAAATTCCTCCCTCCAGAACTTTGTATTTGCACATATCAATTCTACTTTCTTTGAAGAAACAGAGAAAAATATAAATATCACTTAAATTTTGTAATATATAAATAATAAACTGTAATTGGTTTAGCCTGTAAAGTTTGGAGTTATGACCTAATAAATATTGCAATTTTCTCAGTTTATATTAATGTATTTGATTACAATAATACAGAGATCCAGATACAGCACAAATGTTTTACAACAATTTTTGTCATTTAACCATAGTATTTTAAGAATTTTACTTTTTTAGTTGAAAAACAGAATATTTAATTTATTTCAGTAAGCTTGATATTTTATTTGAGATTTTTCAGGTTTATTTTATTTTTAGTGTGATTACACGCATTCCATGAATAAATGTTAGACAATAAATAGATCTTAGAAGTAGCTAGTTGTCATGTGATTACCACTCCATTATCATTAACTGCTGTCTGTGGTGACAATATTCACATTGTTAATTATGTTTCCCTTAAGCCACATGTCAGTCTTCATTCTCAACCAAAGTATCTATGGTTGAAAAGCAAGTGAAGACAGAACCACTGAGGCTGCTAAAGCATTGGGAGGTTAGCACATGTACCAAACACACTAGCCAATGTGAGGCAGTGAGTAAGCATTTGAAATAGAATTGTGTTTTTGTTCAACTGCATTCAGACTGAAAGTCCAACTTGTTCCTTTTTATTTCTGTGCTACAATTTGATGGAAATGAGTCAGGGTGCTATAACGATCATATAAAAGAGACTTGAGCATGGTGATGTCATCCTTTATTTCAATCCTGGTTTTCTTTTATGAGCATCTGCCCACTGATGTTACTCACCAAGTATAGAGTAAGAGAATAATGAGGCTTTTGGAAAAAAGAAACGAGCCATATACTCGGAAATAACGATAGCATCTTGGAAAGAGAATAACAAGTGCTGCTGCCTAGAATTTCACAAATATTAAATAGACACATTTTAAGCATCATTTACTCTAACCAAATAATTGTAAGCACTTCACTCATTCAGCCACTGAAATTTAAGGAATATATGCAAAGTTCCTGTACCTGTATCTAGGTAGTTGGAAAAGCAAAATTTCTTTTATTTCCTTAAGTGTATAATCAATGGACACAATACACATTTTTTCTCTTCCTTATGATTCTTTAGAGCAATATGGAAGAAATAATCAGGAAACAGCACTAATAAGTCCTGTGAATGATGCACTATAGGGTGTGTGTGTGTGTGTGTGTGTGTGTGTGTGTAATGCAGTCGATTCTTCAGGGCTTAAGGGAGGCTACATAGAGAAAGGTACATTCTAAACTAGGAGTGTGGTAACATACCTCTGTAACTGTAGCACTGCAAAGCAAGGCCAGAAAATGAAGAATTTTTTCTGAGCCTGGGAGAAACCTTTATGGTACAGTGGTATGGAGTATTTCAGAAGAGGTAGAAACAATCAGGGGTGGAGGAAGTATTTTTAAAAGAGCATGAAAGTCCATGGAAAGGAACATAAAAATACCACCAAGTGGTTAAAATATGACAAGGATTGCTGGAGAGATGGCTCAGTGGTTAAGAGTACAGGCTGCTCTTCTGAAGGTCCTGGGTTCAAATCCCAGCAACCACATGGTGGCCCATAACCATGCGTAAGACACCTACAGTGTACTTGCATATAATAAAATATGACCAGGGTGAAGCAATCAGATCAGCAGAGCTAGATGTGAAGAGAGAGGCAAGACTGATGTTTCTATATGGCCACAGAGACAAATAATAAGAGACTACTGACTATTAGAAACAGGGAGATGACAGCCATACACTGATTTTTAGAAATTCAACTCTGGAATAGGTAGTACTTTAACTATTTTAAATGATCGCCGTCATTAGACAATCTATACAATACATTTTACATTCCTGTGAGTCTTCTCTCTCTAGTTAAGGCTCTTTAGAAATTTCTGCTTGCACATGCATATGCAAACACACATACATGAAGAGGGTATCTCACCAGTCTTCCAGCTAATTTTCTCAAAAATAGAAAAATGATGATTAAGTATGATAGTCATTAATATCAGACAGTATTTTCTCTTAAGCAAAATTAAAGAAAACTAACAAGTAATGCACAACTTACAGAAGACTGGATGAGCTCAGTTTGACAAGATGATAGAGTGAGGAATCTATATTTCAAAAACTTATCTTTTTCAAAATTCCAACATGAATTAATAAATTAATAAATTAATGGTAAATACTGGAAGAATTAAGTAACAAAACCTGCTGTAAGCATTCCATAGAACGTATAACATAAATTTCTGCTTCTATTTATCAAACAGCAGTAATTAACATAATTAAAAATTGTATATGTACTATATTATCTGAAATAGAATATAAAGAGAACTCCAAAATTGTAATAATGTGAACTAACAGACACATAGCAATAAAATAATGGTGAAAATTTTGTAGATACCTCAAAAATGTAATGCCCAGAAGGTATTCTGTGCTAATAATGATTGAAGAAAATGAAGTCACTGCAACAGTAAGAAGCCAGACAAAACTTCTAGACTCAGTATTGACAAGAAGTTTGAGGAATACAGATAGGCATGGTGCCACATCAGTAAACTGTGCACTGAGGATCTGTGGCAGGAAGAACATGTGTTCAAAAGGCCAGACTTGGCTACATAATAATCTTCAGGCTCACACATACTGTGAAGAGAAATGTTGTTTTCAAAACAAACCAAAAAAGAAAAACTAAAGTGAGAAGCAAATTTTTAGAGAACATGACAAACTATATGATCATTTTGGAAAATGGTGTAGTTGTTTCTTAGAGACTACAACTTTTAAGTGTAAAAGTTGTGTATTAGAGGAAGAAGTTATCCAACAAGGTTTTAAAAACCTATATATGCTCAAATAATAATGTGAATACAAAAATCATATACATACATGAATTCAAAATTGTGGTGATTAATCCCCATTGTCAACTTGCTGAGGTTTGAAAGCAGCAAGAAAATAAATCTGTGAGATCTGTAATGGATTTATCTGAACTAGGTTAATTAAAGTGAGAAGATGCAACTTAACCTTGGGTAATATACCTCCATAGACTGAAGCATGGACTGAAGAGGAGAAAATGACAACAATTATCCATTACTATCAACTTTCCAACTCCAGAAATTTGTTTATTTGTTTTATTTTTTAATTACAGCAAGGGAAGAATAACTTATACAGCCACATGCTTACAAGGACAAAATTGCACCAATGAAAGCAAGTCAGTGTTATCAGAGAAGAGCACTGTAAAGAGAGTGAGCAATCAAGGCCTTGAAATTATGTTGGGGAGAGAAAATATTCCATATTTTAATTGTGGTGGCATTATCGCATTTGTATGTACTTTCAATGAGTTAATATGAGCCAATTTAAATGATACACCAATAAATCTGTTAGAAGAATTATGCCTCCTTAATCCTCCCACACTACTGTGTTGAAATATAACCACCGGAGCTTCAGGATGTGACTTTATCACATCAATTAAAGTGAGGTCATCACTATGAGTCCAGTGCTAGAGGACTCATATTCCGTAGACATAAGGCTTCTGTGCATAGACAAATGTGGATAGAAGGTGACGTTAAGATATTTGGGAAGAATATTACATGTACATCCAAAGATAATAATTTAGGATAGTATTTTTGTCTCAGTTCTCAGAAGACTAATTCTGCCAGGACTTTGTTTTTGACTTCTAGACTCTAAAATAATGAAGCTGTAAAATTCTTGCATTTGGGCCCTGTAGAATTACCATAGCTCTAAGAATCTAGTATATCTGACCTGAAAATTTACTTTAGAAAATTTTAGATTCACAATTGAAAAATAAAAGCAATCCCTATGATACTACACACAGTTTCTCTATCGATGGTGCAAAAAAATTCATCTGTAACTATTTATTCATACAAACCAAACAAAAGCTACTTATTGTGTATCTTTTTCATTTGTTTTTAGTCTAAATGTATTTACATTGATTATTACCACAATGCCCCTTGAGACAGATGCTCTCTGGCTTGAACTTTATTTTCATTTGTTTATTTTGTTTTTTATTTTATTTGTTTGCTTGTTTTTGCAATGTTTTACACTTGTGTCTTATCTTCAAACACTGGTGAATCTTCTGGAAAGGAAACTCTGTGACTCTATAGGAAGATTGTTGAGATAGCTATGGCCATATTTTACTATCTTTGCTATTGAAAATAGTTTCTATAGGCAGTCAGTTCTACACAGGAAATATGGGACTTTAGATAGTCTATTTGGACTTGAAAAGATAAAATGTCATGTTAGAGTCATCACTTGGCTAATGACTAAAGTACAAGAGGATGACAGTAAGAGATCTACTCCTTGATGAGATGAAATACGGATTACAAAATATGAAAAGCAAAATTCACAGTAAATCATACATTATTTTACTAAAGACTTTAGGTGTACTTTAGAAAATAATTACTAAATGTTTCCAACTCTCAAAGCTGACATATTCAAACATATCATCCATGACACTGAATCTTGGAGCTATGCCCATAGGAGGAGAACTTTCAACTGTAAGTAGCGGAGAATTGTTGTTCATCAACATACCAAATCTAAATTAATTTCTGAAGTCATGATAATAATTATTCATTGTATTATTTATGATCATCATTCTATTAATTTTTTACAAATAAAAAATTACATTTAATACAATACTACAAATATGATGACTGCCCTGTTCAATCTTCTGAATGGATAAATATCTAATTCTATTTCTCCTCTATCATTTCTAATATGAATATAGGTGAAAGTCATATGTTAAAAGCTTTAATATTTTACTTCATTTTGAAAATTAAATGAGGCTTAGCTTTATATATTCTATCTCTATTTAATGAATAATTATATAAAGAAATCTGGATATCTTTTCAAGGATAAAACATAATATAGAGCTATCCAGTTTCAGATAATAGTTCTAAGACAAGAAAAAGCTGTATAACTAGAACATGCTTTAAAAAAAATTATTTGAGCATAGGAAGGCTGAGACAGAAAGACCAAGTATGAATCAATGTTAGCCACAAATAAGACCCCGTGTCAAATTAAGAAATGAAAGAATAACTGAACAATGGGAGGGGACAGGAAAACAAAAGGAAAGGAATGGAAAACAGCAAAGACAAAATAGCCATGAAAATTCATGTTATGAGCCAACAATTTTATATAAATGTTTCCATGAAAAGAATTAAAAAGTGGAATAGGATAATGAACCCAATTTAAATACATTTATTTACAACCATCTGATTTTAAATACTTGTGCTAAAGTAATACAGTGGATAAAATATGCTGTCTTTTCGATAAGTATGTTGTGAAAATTTAATTTGCCAAAATAGAAGAAGGAACCTTGACCCCATCTATCTCCTTGAGCAAAAATCAACTTCAAATTGGTTAAAGATCTTAGTGTAATACCCAGAACTCTGAAATTATCAGAGGAAAAAAATAGAGTAAATGCTTCAGCACGTACAGGAATTTTCTGATGAGAAATTTAATCACTCAGAAAAGAACTCCATGAACTGAGCAAGGAGATTTCATGAAATTACAATGCTTCTGCACACTGAAGGAGCCTGTCAGGTTAGAATGCAGCTCAGAGTGGGAGAAAATATTTGCTCACAATGTATATGAAAGAAGGTAGATACTTAAAATATACAAACAGCTCAACATGAAATATCAAAGCTAAAACAACCAAGAGACTAAATGTGCTAATAATGAACAGTTCCAAAAAGATAAAACATAAGTGGCCAACAGGTGTATCAATAAAATCTAATCCCACTTTCTATTAGGGAAAAAAATTAAAATAAATGTCCATCTCTTCAAAGACAGTATGGCTTCCAATAAAAAAATAAACACTATGTTCTGGTGAAGGTGTGGACAAAGGAGGCTTTTATAAGTGGGTGGTGGGAAGGAAACGACTCCAGCCACTTTGAACAAGCATGAAGATTTTACAGAATACTGAAAATGCATTTAAGTTATGAATCTCTACCTCCAGAATGGATGTGAAGGACTTGGAGTCAACACATTACATTGGCACTTGCATTCCACTGACTTCAGCATTAATAAAGACTTTATGGAGTCAGCATAGGTGTCTATCAAACGACTTCATGAAGCAATTGTGGCACATATATAGGCCATGATTTGTACAGCTACAATGGATTTACTAGAGAACCAAACTATCATTTGTGGGAAAATAGATTTAAGAGGAGACCATCATGTTAAGCAAATTGAATCTGATTAAGAGGGAAAAAAACTACATTTTCTCATGTATAGAAAGTCTATATTTTTTATAAATACACCAGTCATGTATGTATATATGACATAAAAATGTCTGGGGGATTTATAAAAAAATAAATGGAATGGGGAAGGAGAAGGATAATGGGATGATAGAGAGATGTAATAGTATATAGAATAAATACACAGCAGAAAAGAGGGAAAAAAGCAAACAAAACAATAAAAACAAAGTAAAAAAAGCATTTCAGAATCTTTGTAAAATTTCCCTGAAACAAAAAGATTATTTTACCTAAAATCCCAGAAGAGACAAGAAAGGAGAATATATTTATGTACAAGAGCAATGCACATGTATTTTATGTAGAATAACTTTGGTCTTCATAAATATGAGTCTATTTTCCTTTGTACAATGTCACAGATCTAAAAGCAGGAAGGAGGTGTATGCTGTTGTCTTCCCTGTTATCTCAAGATTACCAATTCCCGTAGAATACATAGATATAGATCTATGGATATTGGCGCAAGCCTTTCTTCTTACAGTTTTGATCATTTGAAATTATGTATCAGTGCAAAAGCATATATTATATCTGAATCATTTTCACTAAATTTTGTTGATGAATATTAAAGATATATGTGGGCGCAGTGTTGTTCCTCTGTGTGTGGGCATGTAGTGTGCATGTGTGTGTGTGTGTGTGTGTGTGTGTGTGTGTGTGTTTGTTTGTGTCTGTTAGCATTCTATATAAGCTCCATCCCACTGTTACTTGGCAATAACCAGGTAGGCCTGACACCCTATAAAAGGTTCTCCTTGCTCCCTCCTTCTCTCTTGCTCTTTTTTCTCTATCTTGCCCTCTTGGGCTCTTTTGTTACCCCTTCGCTTCCCCATTCCCTTGCCCCTCTTTCCAAGTGTTCATGGCTTGTCTCTATTTCTCTCCTCTCTCCTCTCTGATTTTCTCTGCCTCTACTACCCTCTTGACTCCCCTCCCCATGCCCTGAACAAACTCTATTCTACAGTATACTTTCCTGTGGCTGGTCCGTAAGGGAGAAGAGATGCCTTTTTATAAGCACATCAGTGTCTGTTGTGACATTGTCATCTTTCCAGCACATCTACTTTTTCTTGTTTGTTTTCTCTTTGTTTTTGTCTTATTTTTCTGAATGTAGACTACAGAGTTTGAACTGTGTTTCTTATGCTTACAAGGCAAATCATTTACAGACCAAGTTTTTACTTCCATCCAGAATTCTCATTGTCAATGGATGATAATGGATGTATACTATAAGTGTGCCCTGGCTCTCTGTATATTTTGCCTTTATAGAGTCTATAGTCTAGCCAAATTAAGGGGGTATTCTTAAAGATCTGGTTCACCAGTGTTCTCTCTGCAGAAGGCTGAAGTTAAATGCCTAGATGTGGTTCTGACAACTGGTGGGTGTGAAATAGTTGCTGTATGAGTATGTAACTAGTGCAAACAATCCTATCAAATGTGAGCAGAAGAAAGGCTTTGAGGAGACACCATAGCAGCCTTGAATCAATATTAATAACTGGGAAATGACAGCAGGAGCCTCGCTCCTCTAGTGTGAAACAATTAAGGTTGACAGGGCTCAGCTTGAACAACGTGTTGCACTGGTCATAAAGCTAAGAGTCAGATCTGCAAACAGTGACAGGCTCCTTGTGCTTCGACTGCTGTCACTGGTCACTGCTGCCTGAGTGGTCAGGAGGATTAATTGGTGACCTAGGAATCACTAATTGGATACTAATATTTCAATCAGTCATGTTTGCCTATAGAAATGCCAGCAGTATATCCTGTGTCTCTGTCAGATATGAAAGAGAGGAAGGAGATGGAAGGAGAGGAGAAAGAGGAGGGAGAGAAGGAGAGAGTTTAGGAGGAAGGAAGGGAGGAAGGATAGAGGGAGGGGAAGAGAGACAGTAGGAAAGGGAAAGAGGAAGAGGCAGCGAGAAGAGAGCAGGGGACACACACTTACAGAAGGAAGCTCTGGCTTTTTTTCCTCTAGAAGGCAGGTTTTCTTAAGTAATTGATTTAATTTTCCAATGGACAAAAACCACAGATCCCAGAATTAGAAATAGGGCTTCAAATGGCAGGGAATTTAGTAAAATAATACTTTACCTTAAATTGACAGTGATGGATGAACACATGTGACTGTTCCCTTTCCTAAGAACTGATTTAATTGACAGAGGTCAGGGAAATTCACCAGGATAGAGAGTTCCTTAAGAATGAAAAATATAAATAAATAAGTACTCTAAGGAGCAGGATAAGCTGCCTAAAGTAGGGTGGCTGGTGCCACTGCCAATTTTCTCCCTCACATTCTTGCCTGGGGCAGGTGCCGCCAAGACTAAAGAGATAATGACATCTGTATGGCACATTCACAGCACTGTAGCATTTTATTTTACACCTTGGTAGAAATAAAGAAATATTAGGCTTCTTTGTTAAAAAGAGAAAAATGAAAAGGATGAAATTACGTGATTGTTGATGTAAAATTTGTATTTCTCCACATCAGTCCTGTGCGCATCAAATTTTCATTAGCTGCAATCCATTTCGAAATAGTGCTACTTGTTCTCAAATTGGAAGAATTATTTTTGTTCTAGACCCAGTAGGTAGATCTGCAAATATTCTCAAATAGAATTTGCTGCTGATGGGAGATATCTTTGGGGTTTAGTGAATATTTAATGAAAAATTTTACTACTTGTGTTTTGAGGAGGGGTGTGCTGAGATTATAAGTGTATTTAAACTTTTCTCATTAAGAAATAGTCTCAAGCTGCTTCTTTGCATTGTAGGCTACTTCTGTTTAACTGTTTCTAGAGTGGAAACATATTAAAATAAAATGTAAATTTGGAAAAAAATGAATGTCTTGAAGCTGGATAAGCTATTATCCAAATGAATGTAAGCATGTTGATTAATATAGTTACAATACTTATCGTTTCATATAATGAAGTTATCAGCTTTCATTTTCTTCATATATCTTTAAAGGCTGATTTTCATCATAGTCATCATTTTATATCACTTACATACACAATTATCTTTAGTTGTAAAATGCAATTTCTCATTTCAATGCATTCTCCAAATTCAAAGAAGACAAAGACACTAGCAAGGTCCTCTCTCTCTTCCTTTCAGACATACTGAAAGGCACTAACAATGCTAGTTCCAGAGTTCTCTTCCAATTTTCTTTATGTTTTATCAGATTTTAAAATCATTACTTTTCACCCTTCTTCTTTCTAAACCCCTCCTTGTACCCCTCCCTGTTCTCTTTCAAATTCTTGGCCTCTTTCTTATTAGTTGTTATGGTGTGCATATATGAATGTGTGTTTACATATATAATCCTGAAGAGTACCTGCTGACTCTGGATAATGTTACTCATCTGTTTCTTTTCAGGGTTGACTGTTTGTTGTTTGATAAGCAATTTTTGTGCTCTTCCTTGGGGAAGACGATTTCTCCTTGTCCCAGCACTTCATAGCTCCCTATTACTCTTTGAAAACCTTAATAAACTCAGCTTTGGGACACAAAATAACACGACTTTAAAGTGCTTTGTTATTTATCAGAGTTCTTTAATATAACCCATATTCATAACCTCTTTATTTTCCAATTCTATATTAACTCAGTATTGCATCAAAGAATAGAATCAGAAATCTACCACTGTATACATGTCCCACCTATCCCCCAGGGGCCTCTGAGAAATCAAAGCTTTAAAATTATTATTTCAAAAGTGCAACAATTAGTCAAGAGCCAGAGAACTAAGTCAGTTCATAAGGTGGTTGCCATGCACCTATAAGAATGTGAGCTAAGGGGGCTGGTGAGATGGCTCAGTGGTTGAGAGCACTGACTACTCTTCCAAAGGTCCTGAGTTCAAATCTAGTCTTTTGTGGTCATTTACTCCAAGTGTCTGTATAGTTGTTTTTTTTTTTAAAGTCTTACAGAAAACTTTCATTTGCTGACTGTTCCATGCTATGGCATTTTGTTAGAGTTGTGATGTATATCTGGAGGAGGTGGATAAGGACTTTATTTATCCAGTTTGCCATGGTGGGTAATGAAGCTATTTCCAAATGTGACAGTGGGTGAAAACTCGTGTACAGGTCTCTCACAGTACACTTGCATGCATGTCTCCTAGGTGAGAAGACATGTGGAAATTAGAGCATATTGAAGTTCACCATGAGAAGGAGGTCATTGAACGCCCTCTGTTCTGAGACACAAATGCAATACCAATGCTTTAGCAATAGTTACCTTTCAACTTCTCCAATGACACACCATGACCAAGGCAACTAGTGGAAGACAGGGTTTATTTTGGGTTGAGAATTACAAAAGGATAAGAGTCCATTCCCACTATGTCAGAGTCCTGTGGCAGGAGGTAGGCAGGGGGAATAAGAGCTGAGAGTTCACATCTCAAGGTCTGGAGTGCAAACTAGAAATAATCTATAGCTTCTGAAACCACAAAGCATATCTCTAACACAACCACACCATCTAAGCCAGCCCAAAGAGTGACACTAGCTGCTGACCAAGTAATCAAAAGCCTCATACTATGGGAGGACATCTCATCCAAGCTGCCAAAGCAATCAGCTATTTTTATCTTTAATGAACATTCCATGTTTTCTCAGAATCCTCTGGTTGGTAGAACTGCAATATTGAAATACTCGACTATTGCTGACAGTACAATTCTATAAATAACACATTGTTTCCTTGTACTTTCAACTTTTTTGGCCCTGTTTTACTAAACTGAAGAGCTTCAAAAATTATCTATTTCCAGGGGCTCCTGAGAAATCAAAGCTTTAGAATTATTGATTCAAAAGTGCAACAATTAGTCAAGAACCAGAGAACCAAGTCATTTCATAAGGTTGTTGCCATGCACCTATAAGAATGTGAGCTAAGGGGGCTGGTGAGTTGGCTCAGCGGTTGAGAGCACCGACTACTCTTCCAAAGGTCCTGAGTTCAAATCCCAGCAACCACATAGTGGCTCACAACCATCCATAACGAGATCTGACTCCCTTTTCTGGAGTGTCTGAAGACAACTACAGTGTACATACATATAAATAATAAATAAATAAATCTTAAAAAAAAGAAAAAAAAGAATGTGAGCTAAATCTAGCACACACAATTTTGAACAGTCTGGGATGGTGGCTCTTACCTGTAAACCTAGCTTGGGAAACAGGATCAGAATGATTTCTGGAGCTTTCTTATAAGCTAATCTTGATGTATTAGGAACCTCTAGGTTCAATAAAAGATTTTCAGTCAATAAATATGGTGGAAGATACCAAACTTTTACCTCTGGTCTCCCGAATTACATAATTACACATGCCCTCGTGCACACACACACACACACACACACACACACACACAGAGACAGACACGGAAAACATATCAAATCAAATAAAAGACATATTGAACAAGTCATTTCAATTCATGTTTTTTGAAATATCATAAAATAAAAAAATAAATTCCAGGAAACAAAAAAAAATCTCAAGAATAATTAAATAAAATTTAAATGAGCTCATTTTAATGTAGCCAAGTTGGTGAAATACTTTGCTGTATCACATTTTATTTATAATAAATTGATGCAATATTAAACCAACAAATATACATCACATAAGAATGAAAGTAAATTAACATTATAGGGTTTAGAAAATATGTTTGTGCATGTGTTCAGCTCTGACTTTCATCTTCTGAGAAAAGTAGACACGAATAAACTCATTATTTTAATTATACATCAGGATCAATTTTTTTCTGCATGTTTACTAGAAGAAAGGATATGCTACTGAAAAATAATCAGCAAAGAATCTATCATTAAATTTTAATTTGCTAGCAGGAAGTAGGATACATTTTAACCCATAATAACTCAAATTAAGATAGCTCTTTCCCATAATTAATACATATTTTAAGATGCCATTTGACTATATAAGGCTTGACTACCACTTTGAATGTGGCACATCATTGCTATTCATCTGTAATTTTTGTCATCATTAATTGAAAAGATACTACCTGAGTTTTACTCCAATTATAAGTAAATGCTAAAGTAGGCAGCTCCATTACTATATAAATTTATATTTTCTTTTCTTTCCTCCTGATGCATTTTATAGATAGGGGTTTGAAAATAGCATTTAATAATAAGTATTATTATATATATGTATATGAATATAAACCATTTTAAGGAGTTTGTTACATATTTTAGGAAACTCCATGGTTTTAATTATGTATTTTCTCAAGATCAATACCTTATAAGGACATTGGGGTTTGGCAGCAGTGAGATCATTAAAAGAAGATTGCCATCACTCCCAACAGCATCAGTTTTCCATGTGTCTGATTTGAGAACTTATAATAAAGAATAAAAATTTTCTTTCTTCTTTATCAACATGTCAATCTGCATAATTAGAAAAAAATCTTCTCTAGTAGATTAAATAACCTCAATAATAAAACCATTAATTACAAAAATAGTATTCTGAACTGTTTGATGAAATAAAGCATAGAAATGTTGATTTATGACACGACGGATCGGTAGATGGCCAACACAAAAGAAACTCAATGACATATTTTTTTGTATGTGTTATAGCTTTTCTTCCATTTTTATGTTTTTATGGGATTTTTGTGTGTTCTTATGAGTGTTTCTCTGCAGTTATGTGTGTGACTTGAACTTTTTCTTTAGCTGTTTGTCTTCGGATTGTTTGTTTGTTTGTTTGTGTGATCGATCTGTCCTACGCTAGTTTTCTTGCTTTCTTCTAAATTGGTTCTTAATTTAATAAAATAGGTTCTCTGTTGAATGCATACCTTAATAATTCTTCAGATAAACAAGGCAGAATGAAAATAGCTGATCACTTTACTTCTCAATGTAGCAAAGTGAATATGAATATGCTACAGTCATTTTCATTTAATAATGAAAAAATGAACAAATCAAAACCTCATCTCAAAGAGAAAAACAAAAATGGTCTTTCTGAAAACAAAAATGAATGAAGCAGGACCTGAGAAAAAAAGAGAAAAAAAATGATTCAGGTTACATAGAATGCCATTTTCTGTGTGGTAACAGTCTCTTGAGTTTTCTATAGTAACAGCACAAAGAAAGACATAAACAACACACTTTTATAAACATCAAAAAGTGGGCATTAGAGCAAAGTTGGGATATATCTGTTAAAAGTTCCCAGGTGCTTTCAGAGGCATGTTTAGCCTTTGGTTTTGGAGAAGCTAGGATCCCAAACTACCCAGTGGTCACAAGAATTTTATATCATACCCAGAGGTAAACTCTGAATCACTACTCAAGAAGCTAAATCAGATACCCTAAGACAGTATGTCTTAGGACCTGGAAATATTCCAGCTCTCCACACACAGAGAGGTTCTAATAATTTAATCAGAACTATAGAATGTGAGGACTTTATTCTTTTTCTCTTTTATTTTTCTGGGAACTTCAGTTAACATATTCAGTATTCATTTTACAGCTTATTCTGAAAAGTGATTCATCCTATAGAATAAGAACAGTCTAGTCTCAAGACTAGCTGTAGCTCAGGGGCAGGCTGCCAGAAAATCAAAAACCACTGAAGCCATCTTGGTCATCAAAGAGCAAAATTCACAGACCACAGAATGCTGACTTCGAGGACAAAGTGTGATTTATAGGATTTCAGGTGGAAGGTTAAGAGAAAAAAATGCCAGAACCCTTTCATAGTAGGAGTGGGTACTGAAAAATGGAACAGAGGCAAGTAATAATCTCAGAGTGTTTCATATAAATGACTTACTATAGACCTGGGATAACATGGAGTTTGGGATGCTCTGGTCCATCTGGTTGACCATTAGGTATATGAGTGCCTTTCAGCTCTGGTCATGTTATCACATGGTTTTTCCCTTTTAAGTAAAGGGAACTAACAAACTCGACCACCCTTTTCTTATTCCCCCTGGCCTCCTGCAATGACAGACTTGTCAAGAGGACAAGTCATTTCTGGCATCTAGCCAAGGATAAGGGTTAAAAGAAGAACGTGCTCACCCTTGGAGTACTGACCACCTCTTCAGTTTCTGTATCTGCTCTCATCACAATTCTGTACTAAGTATTTAAGCTTCCTTAATGACTGCAAAACATTTATTATTACCAAGAGAGTCACATAAGCAAAGAAATCCTTTATAGGTTGGCAGATGCTTTAAAGACACAAACTGTGGGCCAAAGGATTTACATCTAGCTTGTTGAGGTCTATTAGGACATACTGTGGATCCTTCCTGACTTGAGTTGTGTAAACAGAGCACCATAGTTCTGGCTGATGAACTGTCTACCTCAGTGTTCACAGTAGGAACACATGAATCCTCTCTCTGAACCATGTTTGGGTTTTTAACCTAAATATAATAGACAACTATTTTTGAACTTCTAGAAACTAAACTATTTGTGGAAAAAGGTTCTGTTTGGTATTGCTAAGCCCCAGGCAACTGCAATTCACCAGGACTGTTCTCCCTGGCCTCCTGAATTCCCTGAATAAGACACTGTGTGAAATTCCAACCTCATTAAGTCTGCTGTTTAGCTGCTCTCTCTGCAGCCTCGGAGAATCTGCTCAGGGTCAGCCTCCTGCTTGTGAAACCATTTAAGGCAAACAACATGCCTGAACCATGAGGTGTAACATAATACCAAAGTCAGAGGGCCCACATTCTTTACTACTTAAGTAAATTTCAACATTCTTTGCTGATCAAACTAAGTGCTTGTTCTGTTTTGATTTGGTGGAATCTTTAGAGAAAATGTAGTTTCTTCAAGATTATTAAATGGTATTTGAAGATATATAGTTTAGAGTAAAAAATAGTTTGTACTTTTTTTAAACATTGCTAAACTTTACAATAGGATACAAATTAGATCTTAGATGATTCTACTAGGTAAAATGTCCAATTGAATTCTGGAAAGAAAGTTGTTTGAAGACTGAACATGGACAAATCAATCAAAATTTTCTACACTGTGACTTCAGAGGGGATGACTTATACTAGAACTAGGCTCTAAAAGAAACTAGGAAGAATTGAAATGCGTTTCTGAAGAATGTGTGTGTGCAAGTGCCTGTGTGTGTGTGTGTGTGTGTGTGTGTGTGTGTGTGTCTGTGCGCACGCGCGCGTGTTTTGGCTCATCATCAGTTAAGAACAAGATGGAAAATATGTCTCCTGGAATTGAGACCATATTCTCATTTCATATCATTTGACAGTTTTTGTATGGCAGGAATCACTGTTTTTTTTTCTCCTACTCCTGTGACAGTGTTAAACTCAGTGACCTAGATGGGAAAGATTTTATGGCCCATTACCAAAACCTTCAGTCATCCCACTAGGGCTATGACAAAACTGTTTTTTCAATACCAAAAATAGACTCTGTCGTTAAAATGTTTGAGACAGACCTGATGAAGGTGGTGATAAGGGTCAGTGATGTGACCCAGCGATTCTCTACAGGATCTGTGATATGTGGCATAACTTCACTTATCTCAATGAAGTAGTCTTAAACTCAAAGAGTAGTCAATTTAGCATATATTAGCATGTGAAAGAAAACAGTAAATTCCTAGAAAATATGTCTCAGGCTATTTAAAGTATGTGGGATTTCATAAATGCTAGTATTTCCAAGATTCGTGAATTTTTCTAATATAGCCAAAGTGAAAGGCATGCATGGTTTTGCTTATATATGTTATCACATAAAAGCCATAGCAAATGAACAGGAGATTTTAAAAAGAAGCAAATAAATCCATTGTGCACATGTGCACGTGCGCACATGTGCACACATGCGTGTACATACACACACACACACACACACACACACACATGCACATCCCAATATATTGGGGTATGTCATTAAAAGTCATCAAAATGTATTTGTAAACACAGTTAGGATGTTTTAGTATATAAAAATGGGAGAAAGACGATTAAATAATTCAATAAAATATAAATTATTTATAGACTACTTCATAAATTTGAGGAAACTTAATAATAGATATAAAACTTTATAGAATTTGTAAAGATAAATTTTAGTTGGAGTACCTAGAATCTGTTGAAACACTACCTTGGGTGCATCAGCAGCAGTTTCAAGACAGTGCAGTTTGAAGATCACCACTCAATACATACAGGCAATATCTGATCAGCTTCGGAATTGTGAACTGGAAAGAAATGAAGAAGTCACACACAATGATTGTTTGCTCTTGTACATGGAATTCATAGACTTTCTACTTTTGCTCTAGGACACTACAAGTGTCTGCTCTTCAAAGTGTGAGAATCTAGGTTGTGCTCCAATAAGCTTCTAGGTTGTCAGTTTGCAACTTTAAACTGAGAATTTATTGGTTTTTCTTATAGGATTCTCTGGCCTCATTGGTCAGACTTCCATTAAGTTATACCAGGCATTGTAGCTAACAAGACATATATGGTAGGACTTCTGAGCCATCATAACAATGAAAGATAATTCAACTACTATATTTCTTCTTATATGTGTGTCTACTCTCTATCAAGGGCACATTGGCTAATATAATATTGTATGATCTCTAAACAATTTTCAATAACTGAAATGTTGTAGATGTTAATGGACCACAAGAATCCATAGGAGAAGAAAAACTTCAATTAATAAATTTATAAAAGGGTATCAATTATTAAAACAGCTTAGAAAATATTTTCTAGAGGGATAATGAATGATATCAAAGTTTACTTGCATACACACACACACACACAGACACACACACACACACACACACACAATGTAATGAATTATCATATCCCTTTAATTGTTCTTTATTGAAATTGTGATGACTAGTTTCTCAATGTCTACTTTTTGAAAAGAAAAATGAGAAAATATTTAGATATTTTGTATTGATTTTCTCTTACTATTATAACCAGGTAGACTATAACTCTATAAGCAATAGTAAAATTATTCATTTATTTCTATTTTATCATGAGGCTTAATTCAAGCAGAATCTCATGGTTGAGTTTGGATTTCATAAATGGAAATGATCATTTGTATGATCAAGCATGATGCAAATGAGTAAGATCAGAGCATTGCATTGCATATAATGGTTGTAAGGGAAACAAATGACCCAACTTTACATAAAAGAAACAGAAAATAACAATCTGAAGGATGTTTCTAAGAAAAAAATGTCATATGACTTGTCAGTACAGCTTAATATAAAGAGAAAGTGAGGGATGTGGGTTTTATGGTTCATGTTTATTTCTGGTTCATGCCCATAAACCAACTTCAGGACAAAATGGCAACTAACAGATTGGGAAAGATCTTTACCAATCCTATATTCAATAAAGGGCTTATATCCAATATATACAAAGAACTTGCGAAGTTAGACACCAGAGAACCAAATAACCCTATGAAAAATGGGGTAGAGAGCTAAACAAAGAATTCTCAACTGAGTAATATAAAATGGTTGAGAAGCACATAAAGAAATGTTTAACATCCTTAGCCATCAGAGAAATACAAATCAAAACAACCCTGAGATTCCAATTCATACCAGTCAGAATGGTTAATATCAAAAACTCAGGTACCAGCAGATGCTGGCAAGGATGTGGAGAAAGAGGAACACTCCTCCATTGCTGGTGGGATTGCAAACTAGTACAACCACTCTGAAAATCAATCTGGGGGTTCCTCAGAAAATTGTCCACAGTACTACCTGAGGACACAGCTATACCACTCCTGAGCATATATCCAAAAGATGCCCCAACATATAACCAGGACACATGCTCCACTATGTTCATAGCAGCCTTATTATGATAGCCAAAAGCTGCAAAGAACCCATATGTCCTTCAACAAAGAATGGATAGAGAAAAATGTGGCACATTTACACAACAGAGTATTATTTAGCTATTAAAAACAATGAATTCATGAAATTCTTAGGCAAATGAATAGTACTAGATAATATCATCCTGAGTGAGGCAGCCTAATCACAAAGAACACACATGGTATACATATAATGATAAGTGGATATTAGCCCAAGATACAATTCACAGACCACATGAAACTCAAGAAAAAGGAAGACAAAAGAGTGATGCTTCAGTCCTTCTTAGAAGAGGGAACAAAATACTCAATGGAGAAAATACAGAGAAAACGTGTGGAGCAGAAGTTGTAGGAAAGGCCATCCAGGGACTGTCCCCCCTGGGTATCCATCCCATATTCGGACACCAAAACAAAACACTATTATGGATGACAAGAAGTGCTTGCTGACAGTAACCTATTATAGCTGCCTCCTGAGAGGCTCTGCCAGATCCTGACAATACAGAGGCAGATGCTCGCAGCCAATCATTGGACTGAGCATGGGGTCCCCAGTGGAGGGGTTAGTGAAAGGACAAAAGGTGCTGAAGGGGTTTGCAACCCATAGGAAGAACAACAATATCAACCACTCAGACCCTCCAGAGACAAACCAACCAAAGAAAAACCAACCAAATATAAATATAAATATTTATATTTATATTTATATTTATATTTATATTTATATTTATATACACATACCTGGAGGGACCCATGTCTCCAGCTGCATATGTAGCAGAGGATGACATTGTCAGACCTCAATGTGAAGAGAGGCCTTTGGTCTTGGAAAGGCCTGATACCCCATTGTAGTGAATTGTTAGGACAGGGAGTTGTGTGTGGGTGGGTGGGTGAGTGCACACCTTCATAGAAGCAGGGAGAGGGAGGACAGGATAGGGGATCTTTGTAGTGAAAACTAGGAAACAGGATAACATTTGAAATGTAAATAAATAAAATATCCAATTAAAAAATACAAAGGTAAATTTTGAGCTTCCAAAACATGGTAGTAACCCTGTTCATATATATGAAAGCATATATTCAAAACTTCATGAACATACCTATATTTAGATGATAAAAATATAAAAGGCACAGAAACAAAGAGCAGAAAAGTGGCAGTAACAAATATGGTCTGGAAGGGGAAGAAAATGAGACACTGCTCAAATCTTTAAGCTATGAAATCAACTAGTTCCAGAGACTGAATGGACAGCATGGTGATTTTGAGTCATAGCAAAGTTTGCACACTTGAAATTTGCAGAAGGAATAGATTTAAAGTGCTATCATCAAAAACAAAACAACAACAACAAGACAAAACAAAACAAAATCCTTAAAGGGTACTTAGTTGGTGAAAGATTGATATAGGGATTGATTTACTGTTGGTAATCATTTTATAAAGTGTGAATATATTTTAAAAGTTAATATGTCTGATATGGCAGAGTTTTATTTAGTGATTATACCTCAATACCTCAATACCACAGCTTTCATGTACTTTCATTAGAACTCTTCATTATAGCTTCATTATAGTCTTCTAGTCATAACACTAGACTTTTAAAAAAGATGATGAGTATGAATTATTAATAGACAGATAATAAATAGAAAATATAGGTAGACTGAGAGATGATGATGATAGTTTAGAATAATTTGATCGATAGACACACAGATACAACAGCCATGGGTAAATAGATTATATTTCAGCTCCCTATTCATACATTTTATCAGCTTCTATCTACTTTCATAAAAGCTTCAGTAAACACAGGATTTGCACACACAAAAAAAATGTTCTAATACAGATATTGGCTTTAGCTTTACAGTATCCTACCACTGAATAATTTTCTTATGCTATATACCTAGGTCTTGTTATTATACAATTATGCAATTCTTTTAGAATAGGATCATAACTACTCTGCTTGTGACAAGTTCAACAACCATTTAAAGACACTCAACAAACATTCATGAGGCCCTGGAGGAAAAATCTGCAAGCAATTTGACAACCACAGAAGAAATGTCAGAATAAAAACATTTTTTGAAAATAGTATTTTGGTTTACCATAGACTGTACAAAAACTGACACAAACACTGGACTTTCTGAGATATTTAAAGAAAAACAAAAGAGTTGATTTTTTAAGGCACCATGCCTATAAACTGCATGGTCTAATATAATAGAGGAACTCATCCAAAAGGAATTAAGGTTTTATTGAGTTTTAGCCTCATAAAATATGAATCCTGAGATGGACGTTTTATAGGGAACATGTAACCCTCCAAAACAATACGGGAGCTATCTCACCAGTCCAACAGTGACAATCATTTTTGTAGATTGTTTGAAAAATAAGCACATTTAACTTGATAACATGACAATTTTCTGTTTAGTGTAATCATTTGATATTATTATTGATATAGTATAACTGTATCTAGTAATTGTTTCATATTATTATGAAGCAATTAAAAAATGAACAGTGAGACTCTTCCAACTATGAAATATGATACTTTAAGTAAGTTAGCCAATTCAGTATATTCAGTTGTTCTCCGATAGAAATCATTGTAAGAGAATCTGCCAGTCTTAAACATGAATTGGTGCATGACTAATATTTAAAAAAAATCAATCTATGGATAAGGATGTATTATTTTTCAGCATTGTTTATCCTATTCATCAGTTTGTTCGTTTGATTATGTATTTAGGTATTTATTTAGTTATTCATTTATTTAGTGTTGGGTGTGTATGCTTACAAGAATGCACAAGTGGAGAACATAGAAGAACATGTAGAAGTTAGCAGGAATGACAAACAGTCGTGGGTCTTAATGATATACATCCTTATTTGCTGGGTTATCTCATCCACTCGTAATCTTTTTTAATAAAAAAAAAAGCTTCATACATAGTCAAGTGTCCAATCTAGCACTTCCCAAATTTAAAATCCAACAGTGTATATCTATTGTATTATAAAGGTTGAAACTATACATATTCAATTTATAGTGTGTCTGATATATTCAGGTTTATTCTAATTTGGTTTCTGCTCTAAATCTATAATGGTATGATAGTATCCACTCTAAATGGACTTCAACTCTAAACGTCTTTTAAGCACACTTGACTTTGTTGAATCATGACTGTAGACAGAGATGCTTATGAAATGTTGGAGATAGGTATAGTCACACACCTATTATTTTCAACATTTGGGAAGCAGACATGAACAGATTAGTGTGAATTTGAGACTAGCTTGGTCTACATAGTGAATACCAGGCCAGTCTGGACTACATAGTGAGATTCTGCCTCAGAATAAAACTTTTTTTTTTTGAGAATGCCATTCCTTGCAATTGTACAATATTTCTCTCCCACCACCATTTCCCAAATCCAGTGTAATACCCACCCCACTTACTATTTTTCCCAGATTTGTAAAAACTGTTTAAGTACAGTGAGTGTTCTTTATTTCCTCTTGAGTATGTGAGTGCGTAAAGAAGCAAGGTCAACTCAAAAGTGTCTATACCTTAAAGAAATCTTTCCCAGAAGTTATTATTAATACCTCCTCAATTAGAGGTAAGATTTTGTTACCACCACCAATGATGTGATGTTGTCTGGCTTACTCTAGCTCTGGTGTTGTACCTGTTCCAATCACTATGAGTTCATATGTTCAACTGCACTGTTGTGTGAGAAACAAAGTCATAGACCATGGAGAATTCAAGCTGGATTAAAGTGGAAGCATCGTCATTAGTGGTATACTTCTTTGTGCTAAGAACTACTAGATGACAAATTACATGTGGATAAAAGTATCCCCTCATGTTATCCAGCTATAATCACTACTTGTACTAAAATTGGGGCCAGAAACCTGCATCTAGACAGATAGATCATAGCTCTAGTGTATTTCAGAGGTGAGGAGTGGTCATCTGTTAAATTCATTCCATGGGATGTACAAAGAATTGTAGGAAGAGACTCACTCAGAAATTAAAATGAAGCCATTGTGAGAGAGAAAGAGAGAGAGAGAGAGACAGAGACAGAGACAGAGACAGAGACACAGAGAGAGAGACAGAGAAAGACAGAGAGAGACAGAGACACAGAGACAAAGACGGAGACAGGGAGAAGGGAGGGAGAGACAGAGACAGAGAGAGACAGTGACACAGAGAAAGAGACAGAGACATACAGATAGACAGAAAAACAGACAGAGAGAAAGAACTGCAGATGGAGACAAGACACATAGAAGCAGACAGAGTGATATACACAGAGAGACAGAGACACACAGAGATCGAGACTTCTGACAGAGTATGACAGCTAGAAATAAGAGAGGGGTGTATCAAAACCAGCAGTGAGTGGAGAGAGAAAGAAGCAGAGATCTTCCTGGGGCTATAGAAAAAATGAGAGATTATAGACCCGAGTAGAGAACCGCAAAATAGAAATGGCTAAGAGCAAAAAGGAGATCTTGAGAAAATGGAACACAAAATAATAATTATAAATCCTGAGGGCAATTGAAAGAGTGAAATTACCTCACAGAATAACAGAGAAGTAGAAATGCCAGAGACATAGTGAATGAATGAATGAATAAAAAGATAAATAACCCACTAACTTAATTACTGACAAACAGCTACCATCAAGAGATGAGAGAGACCTTAGAGGTTAGAGTCTTCTCTTTCCTCCCTGACTTGTCCTACCCAGTGTACCTACCCTTAGATAGTCTATGTTCCCTGCATTTTGAAACAATTGTAATATCCTGGGAATGGCAGGCAACCTCCTAACAAAGGAATAATCTTTCTTAAAGTTGCCAGTTCCGTTTTCAGATTTGACCAAGTTCCCTTGACCTTCCTAAGGACATCACTTGGTTTGATCAGAAACCCACTTACAGTTCCAGGAAATTGGCTATGGCAACTTTTCTGATTATTGGAGTGTCACAGGGTTTCACAAATGATGGAAGGATTGTAAGAAATCATGTACTCATTCTCTAGTGAGCCATGGCAAAAGAGAAAGATGAGAAGTCCTGAAAAACAGAACTTTATTGTCTCATAAGTCTTGGGGGCTAGAAATCTGAGAACAAGATAGACAGTGTGGAGTCTGCTGACGGGTGAGATTGCAGACTCTTGCCTCACCCTAAGTTTCTGGTGATCTGCCAGCATTCCTTGGTGAGTCATATAATGCTTCTCAACAACTTTATCTTTACTTGGTATTTCTGTGAGCTTGTCCATTTCCAACTTTCTTTTTTATAAGTAAATATATCAATAATATTTTATTAGAAGCCCACAGTAATTATTTTTTATTGTGTGATTACTTGTGTAAGAGCCCTGTACAAGCAGAGTCATATTTGAAGACATGATCAGGATACAATTTCACCACGTAGAATTTATGGGTTCATATTTTTCGTATGTTAAAGATTCATGTCCCTGCTCTTTTGCATATGACATGCACACTGTCTTGACTGCAACAGCAGAAGCTTATTCCTTAGATAAAAACACTACTAAGGAATCTTGGAAAGTTCTGATTACCTGGATGATAAGCTCTGTGTAAATGACTCAATTTCAATGAGGTCTCACCTAACTTTTATGGAATATGAAATTTTATGGTGCTAAAGATTAACTTGCATACAGGGAGTTCCATGGATAGATTCAAAGTGGTTGTTTTAATTTAGAAAAGACAATCCTTACTCAGACATCTACAATTTAATCATAAGTGTGTCACAACCTTCCTTGGAATGATTTTCAATGAGTGATGTCATAGCATATTTTACTTATGAAAACCACATGTTGTCATTTTCATTGATGCAAATTATTCAACTCTGGTATGCAACTCATCTTTTATCAATTATCTACTATTTCAACTATTCAGAGAGTTAAAAATATATGCTTAAAATAAAAGTAATAAGAAACCACTATTCTATTGTGGAGGCTCACACTTGAAATCTCATAAATTAGAAAACTGCACCAAGGGGATTTCAATGAGTCTTAGGCCAAAAGGAACCTTTTGATTCTCCTTCTATAGAGTTTGAAGTCCTATTATCCAGAATTTTTATCATTTTATAATGCACTAAGCTTTTCAATGTACAATGAAATTATGGCTACCATTTTAATTCTACCAAAAGGGGAAAATGACTAGTCACTAGAAAAACACATTCATAATATTCATAATAGCAGTACTGTGCAGCAAACAACAGGTGGTATAAAAGAGTATTTTATGTATACATACAGACAAACAAGCATATACACACAGAAAGAGAGAGAGTGAGACCTTCAGGAGAGTACTAGTAAATAGATACTATTTGAAGATATTTTTATTAAAACATACTTTATAATTAATGATACATATTATATATATATATATATATATATATATATATATATATATATATATATATATATATATATATATGCCTGTTTTCCCTTTGTAGTGGAAATGTCCCTTTATGTTGAATTGGAAGCTGAATAAAATTCACACAGCTCTTTTGGTGTCGATAATATCTTAAGATCACACTCAGTATTTGTGTTCCTGTTATCTGTACGGGCTATGAACAAGCCCTGGCTGTCCTAGAACATGGTGTGTTCTAGCTGGCCTCAGAGACCCACCTGCCTTTGCCTCCTGACAGCAGGGATTAAAGATGTGTACCACTACATCTTGGCTAAACTAAATATGACTTAGTATAGGGGACAAAAGATCATTTGCAAAAGAATAGAAAGCCTCCATACTAAGAGTCATTTAGCCTGATGGTAGCTGAATCTGTCTTTTTTTTTTATTCGATATAATTTATTTACATTTCAAATGATTTCCCCTTTTCTAGCCCCCCCACTCCCCGAAAGTCCCGTAAGCCCCCTTCTCTTCCCCTGTCCTCCCTCCCACCCCTTCCCACTTCCCCGTTCTGGTTTTGCCGAATACTGTTTCACTGAGTCTTTCCAGAACCAGGGGCCACTCCTCCTTTCTTCTTGTATCTCATTTGATGTGTGGATTATGTTTTGGGTATTCCAGTTTTCTAGGTTAATAACCACTTATTAGTGAGTGCATACCATGATTCACCTTTTGAGTCTGGGTTACCTCACTTAGTATGATGTTCTCTAGCTCCATCCATTTGCCTAAGAATTTCATGAATTCATTGTTTCTAATGGCTGAATAGTACTCCATTGTGTAGATATACCACATTTTTTGCATCCACTCTTCTGTTGAGGGATACCTGGGTTCTTTCCAGTATCTGGCAATTATAAATAGGGCTGCTATGAACATAGTAGAGCATGTATCCTTATTACATGGTGGGGAATCCTCTGGATATATGCCCAGGAGTGGTATAGCAGGATCTTCTGGAAGTGAGGTGCCCAGTTTTCGGTGGAACCGCCAGACTGATTTCCAGAGTGATTGTACCAATTTGCAACCCCACCAGCAGTGGAGGAGTGTTCCTCTTTCTCCACATCCTCTCCAACACCTGCTGTCTCCTGAATTTTTAATCTTAGCCATTCTGACTGGTGTAAGATGAAATCTTAGGGTTGTTTTGATTTGCATTTCCCTAATGACTAATGAAGTTGAGCATTTTTTAAGATGCTTCTCTGCCATCCGAAGTTCTTCAGGTGAGAATTCTTTGTTTAACTCTGTACCCCATTTTTTAATAGGGTTGTTCGGTTTTCTGGAGTCTAACTTCTTGAGTTCTTTATATATATTGGATATTAGCCCTCTATCTGATGTAGGATTGGTGAAGATCTTTTCCCAATTTGTTGGTTGCCGATCTGTCCTCTTGATGGTGTCCTTTGCCTTACAGAAACTCTGTAACCTTATGAGGTCCCATTTGTCAATACTTGCTCTTAGAGCATACGCTATTGGTGTTCTGTTCAGAAACTTTCTCCCTGTACCGATATCCTCAAGGGTCTTCCCCAGTTTCTTTTCTATTAGCTTCAGAGTGTCTGGCTTTATGTGGAGGTCCTTGATCCATTTGGATTTGAGCTTAGTACAAGGAGACAAGGATGGATCAATTCGCATTCTTCTGCATGCTGCCCTCCAGTTGAACCAGCACCATTTGTTGAAAAGGCTATCTTTTTTCCATTGGATGTTTTCAGCCTCTTTGTCGAGGATCAAGTGGCCATAGGTGTGTGGGTTCATTTCTGGATCTTCAATCCTGTTCCATTGATCCTCCTGTCTGTCACTGTACCAATACCATGCAGTTTTTAACACTATTGCTCTGTAGTATTGCTTGAGGTCAGGGATACTGATTCCCCCAGATTTTCTTTTGTTGCTGAGAATAGTTTTAGCTATCCTGGGTTTTTTGTTGTTCCAGATGAATTTGATAATTGCTCTTTCTAACTCTGTGAAGAATTGAGTTGGGATTTTGATGGGTATTGCATTGAATCTGTATAGTGCTTTTGGCAAAATGGCCATTTTAACTATATTGATTCTACCGATCCATGAGCATGGGAGGTTTTCCCATTTTTTGAGGTCTTTTTCCATTTCCTTCTTCAGAATCTTGAAGTTCTTGTCATACAGATCTTTCACATGTTTGGTAAGAGTCACCCCAAGATACTTTATACTGCTTGTGGCTATTGTGAAGGGGGTCATTTCCCTAATTTCTTTCTCAGCCTGCTTATCCTTTGAGTATAGGAAGGCCACTGATTTGCTGGAGTTGATTTTATAACCTGCCACTTTGCTGAAGTTGTTTATCAGCTGTAGGAGCTCTCTAGTGGAGTTCTTTGGGTCACTTAGGTAGACGATCATGACTTCTTCCTTTCCAATTTGTATCCCTTTGACCTCCTTATGTTGTCGAATTGCCTGAGCTAGTACCTCAAGTACAATATTGAAAAGATAAGGAGAAAGGTCTTTTTTTCTGCCCAACAGATCTGAATTTTCTGAAAGACCCTGAACCTATGATGAAAGTATCCAACTTCAATGTCAGAGATATTTGGACTCTTTATTAATTGGAAATAGATTCTTATCTCATAAAATACATCCCAACCACAGTTTTCCCACTGCACCAAAGAGACTAGAACATAAGGATGAAGACTTCTTGCAGGTATCAGCTTGATCTCTCCAAGTTCAGTGAGCTGAATGGTTGTTGTCTTCAGCAACTGGGCCCTGCTGTCAATTTAACGTGAACCCTCTGACCTAGTATTAGCTTAGATTGTTTATGAATCTCTAAGGTGCCCTCTTGGCCAACAACAACCATTGAATGCAGCTCAGTTTACTACTTAGAGACTTACCAAACTAGAAGAGATAGTCAGTTCAGACTTCTTATATCCCATTAATAAGTGTCATTACTAGGATAATTATCATAGATTCTAAGAAGTTTTCACTGCCACAGGATTCCACATTATCCCCCAAAAGCCCTCTAATTACAGTCATCTCTCCCTAAATCCTCTTCCTCTATCCATCTCACTGTACCTGAACCATTAGACTTATGTACCACCAGTCTCTACAAAACTTATTCTATTTCTCCTTCCCATTCATTCCCTTCTTTAAGTCCTCATTTTTACTTAGCTTCTCTGGGCCTGTATTATAGCATTATGATCCTTACCTTACAGCTAATATCCTCTTATAAATGAGTACATACCATGTACTTCTTGCTAGGTCTGGGTTACCACTTTCAAGATATTTTTCTTGAAATATATCTTCTACTTTCATGATCTCATTTTTTTAAATCATCCTGTAAATGTCTATTTTATCTATCGTTCCTTCAGTTGATGTACAATTAGGTTGTTTCCCTTTTCTAGTAATTATGAATAAAGCTGCTATGAACATAGTTGATGAAATGTTGATATGATAGAATGGAATATCTTTCGGGTATATGACCAAGAGTGTTATAGCTGTATCTTCAGGTTGATGAACTTTCAATATTCCAATGAAACTTCATCCATATTTCCAATATTAGCTATAAATGTTTGTTTTCCCATCAGAATGGAGTAATGTTACCCTTGCTTCACATCCTCCTGAACATGAGCTGTCACTTGTGTCATTGATCTGAGTCATTGTGACAGGTTTAAGATGGAATCCCAAAGTAGTTTTGATTTGCATTTTCCTGATGGCTAAGCATGTTGAAGACTTCTTCAAATCTTTCTTGGCCATTTGAGATTCCTCTACAGAGAATTCTCTGGGCCACCATCTTGGCTTCTGTGACCAAGCAGCAAGCTCAGCTAGGTATGCAGGGAACACCAGACTGAGAGATCGCTCTGGACACATCCTGCCTGGGTTCCTTCTGCACATAGGAGCTGGGCAGCTCTACAGCTATCTAGGCATGTATCCTGCAAGGGAGCATCTGACCTGCAGGGAGTCCCGCAGTTAGAGGGAGCCCTACAATCTGAGGTCACCACCATCTTGTCTCCTGTGACCAAGCAGTCAGTTCAGCCAGAGACATGTGCCACTTCTGACACAAGAAGATCCCACTTCCTGATACTCTCTAGAGAATCAGCAGGAACAGGGTAATCACCACTGCCCCATTCCATCGGATGTGGTAGACCTGTGTCACATCTGACATGGGGAAGATCCTACTTCCTGATACTCTATCGAGAACAGACAGGAGCAGGTTATTTGGTAGAAGCAGGGCATTCTAGAACCAACATCAGCAGAGCATTTGAACTCTGAAAGCAAGCCCTGTGTTAAGCCCTTTGCCCTGCAGAGTGATCAGTGGTTGGAGGGAGTCCTTAGTCTACTGTCTTTGCTACTAGGGAGACCAGACAGGCAACAGCAGGTCCAAAGAGACAACCCGAGATTAACATTGCTTGAGGCAAGAGACACCAGGGCTCCAACAGCACCTAAGAGTAGGGCATCACATCAGCAATCTGTGCCAGGAGAAATCCAGTCATCCAGTGATAGGAAAATAGTCTTCAGGCTCACAGAGGTTCAAGAACAAGCCAGTGACAACAGGACCAACTAACGCCACAGATAACCAGATGGTAAAAGGCAAAGAGGATTGTTGCTAACAGAAATCAAGGCAATATGGCAGCATCTGAATCCAATTCTCTGACAACAGCAAGTCCTAGATACCCCAACAAACCAGAAAAACAAGATTTGGATTTAAAATCACTGGTCATGACGCTGTTACAGGAATGCAAAAGGGACATAAATTAATCTCTTAAAGAAATACAGGGGAACATGAATAAGTTAGAAACCCTTACAATGGAAACACAAAAACCACTTAAAGAAATTCAGGAGAATATGGGTCAACAGATAGAAGCCAATAAAGAGGAAATGCAAAAATCACTTAAAGAAATGCAGGAGAAATTGGGTCAACAGGCAGAAGTCATGAAACAGAAAACACAAAAATCTATTAAAGAAATGCAGGAAAAAAAAACAAATAAGTGAAAGAACTGAGCAAAACCATCCAGGATCTAAAAACAGAAGTAGAAACAACTAAGAAATTGCAAAGGGAGACAACTTTAGAGATAGAAAATCTTGGGAAGAAATCAGGTGCTATAGATGCTAATATCAACAACAGAATACAAGAATTAGAAGAAGGAATCTCAGATACCGAAGATACCATAGGAACCATTGACTCAACAGTCAAAATGTACAAAGCAAAAAACTTTTAACCCAAAACATCCAGGAAATCCAGGACACAATGAGAATACCAAACCTAAGGATTATAGATATAGATGAGAGTGAAGATTTACAACTTAAAGGACCAGCAAATATCTTCAATAAAATTATGGAAGAAAACTTCCTTGACCTAAAGAGAGAGTTGCCCATGAATATACAAGAAGCCTATAGAATTCCAAACAGACTGGAGAACAGAAAAAACTTCTGTCACATAATAATCAAAACCCCAAATGTACTAAACAAAGAAAGAATATTAAAAGCAATAAGAGAAAAAGGCCAAGTAACATATAAAGGAAGACCAATCAGAATTGTACCAGACTTCGCCCTAGAGACCATGAAAGCTAGAAGATCCTGGACAAATCTCATACAGACTCTAAAAGAACACAAATACCAGCCAAGACTACTACACCCAGCAAAACTCTCAACCACCATAGATGGAGAAACCAAGATAGCCCATGATAGAACCAAATTTATACAATATCTTTCCACAAACCCAGCGCTATAAAGGATAATAGGTGAAAAACACCAATAAAGGAAGAGAAACTACATCCTGGAAAAAGCAAGAGAGTAAAATTCTTTTATCAACCCAAAAGAAGATAAACACTCAAATATAAAAATAACATCAATAATACCAGGAAGTAATAATCACTATTCCTTAATATCCCTTAACATCAATGGACTCAATTCCCCATAAAAAAGACTTAGACTAAAAGACTTGATATGTAAGTAGAACCCTACATTTTGCTGCATACAGGAATCACACTTCAGTGTTAAAGACAAATACTACCTCAGAGTACAAGGCTGGAAAACAAGCAAATGGTCTTAGGAAACAAGCCGGAGTAGCCATTCCAATATCAGATAAAATTTACTTTCAACCTAAAGTCATCAAAAGAGTCACAGAAGGACACTTCTTACTGGTCAAGGGAAAAATCTACCAAAAAGAACTCTCAGTTCTAAACATCTAATCTCCAAATGCAAGGGCACTCTCATTTGTAAAAGAAACTTTACTAAAGTTCAAAGCACACATTGCACCTAACTCAATAATTGTGGGTGACTTCAACACTCCACTCTCCTCAGGAAAACAGAAAATAATCAGGGACACAGTGAAACTAATTGAAGCTTTGGACCAATTGGATTTAACAGATATATATAGAACATTGCATCCTAAAGCAAAAGAGTATACCTTTTTCCTCAGCACCTCATAGTACCTTTTCCAAAATTGACCATATAATCAGTCACAAGACAGACCTCAACAAATAAAAGAAGATCGAACTAAGACCATGCCTCCTATCAGATCACTATGGAGTAAGAGTGGTCTTCAATAGCAACAAAAACAACAGAAATCCCACACACACATGGAGGCTGAACAATACTCTGCTCAATGATATCTTGGCCAAGGAAGAAATAAAGAAAGAAATCAAAGACTTTTTAGAATTTAATGAAAATAAAGATACAACATACCCAAATCTATGGGACACAATGAAAGCAGTGCTAAGAGGAAAACTCATAGCCCTGAGTGCCTCCAAAAAGAAAATGGAGAGAGCATACACTAGCAGTTTAACAACACACCTGAAAGCCCTAGAACAAAAAGAAGCTACTTCACCCAGGAGGAGTAGAAGGCAGGAAATCATCAAACTCAGGGCTGAAATCAATCAAGTAGAAACAAAGAGAACCATACAAAGAATCAACAAAACCAGGAGCTGGTTATTTGAAAAAATCAACAAGATAGATAAACCATTAGCCAGACTAACCAAAGGGCACAGAGACAGTATCCAAATTAGCAAAATTAGAAATGAAAAGGGAGATAAAACAACAGACACTGAAGAAATTCAAAAAATCATCATTTCCCACTACAAAAGCCTATAATCTACACAACTGGAAAATCTGGAAGAAATGGACAATTTCCTAGACAGATACCAAATACCAAAATTAAATCAGGATCAAATAGATCATCTAAACAGTTCCATAACCCCCAAAGAATAGAAGGGTTCATAGAAAGTCTTCCAACCAAAAAAAGCACAGGGCCAGATGTTTTTAGTGCAGAATTCTATCAGACCTTCAAAGAAGACCTAACACCAATACTCGTCAAACTATTCCACAAAATAGAAACAGAAGTATACCCTTCTACTCTCCAACTTGTTCTATGAAGCCACAATTACACTAATATCAAAACCACACAAATATCCAACAAAGAAGGAGAACTACAGGCTAATTTCCCTTACGAATATCTATGCAAAAATACTCAATAAAATTTTTGCCAATAGAATCCAAGAACTCATCAAAATGATCATTCACCATGATCAAGTAGGCTTCATCCCAGGGTTGCAGGGATGGTTCAATATACAGAAATCCATCAATTCAATCTACTACATAAACAAACTCAAAAAAAAAAACCCACATGGTCACTTCATTAGATGCTGAAAATTTATTTGACACAATTCAGCATCCTTTCATGCTAAAAGTCTTGGAAAGAACAGAAATCCAAGGCCCATACCTAAATATAGTAAAAGCAATATACAGCAAACCAGTAGCCAACATCAAACTAAATGGAGAGAAATTTGAAGCAACGCCACTAAAATCAAGGAGTAGACAAGGGTGTCCCCTCTCTCCATATCTTTTCAAGATAGTACTTCAAGTTCTAGCTAGAGAAATTAGACAATACAAGAAGGTCAAAGGATACAAATTGGAAAAGAACTATCACTATTTGCAGATTATATGATAGTATACTTAAGTGACCCAAAAAACTCCACCACATAACTCCTACAGTTCATAAACAACTTCAATAAATTGGCTGGTTATAAAATCAACTCAAGCAAATCTGTAGCCTTCCTATACTCAAAGGATAAGCAGGCTAAGAATGAAATTAGACCCTTCACAATAGCCACAAACAATCTAAAGTATCTTGGTGTGACTCTATTGAAACAAGTGAAAGATCTGCATGACAAGTACTTCAGGTGTCTGAAGAAGGAAATTGAAGAAGACCTCATAAAATGGAAAAATCTTCCATGCTCGTGGATTGGCAGGATTAATATAATTAAAATGGCCATGTTGCCAAAAGTAATATACAGATTCAATGTAATCCCCATCAAAATTCCAACTCAATTCTTCATAGAGTTAAAAAGAGGAATTTTCAAATTCATCTGGAATAACAAAAACCCAGGATAGCTAAAACTATTCTCAACAGTAAAAGAACTTCTGGGGGAATCAGTATCTCTGACCTCAAGCAGTACTACAGAGCAATAGTGTTAAAACCTGCATGGTATTGGTACAGTGACAGGCAAGTAGATCAATGGAATAGAATTGAAGACCCAGAAATGAACCCACACACCTATGGTCACTTGATCTTTGACAAAGGAGCTGAAACCATCCAGTGGAAAAAAGATAGCCTTTTCAACAAATGGTGCTGGCTCAACTGGAGGTCAGCATGCAGAATTTATCCATTCTTATCTCCTTGTACTAAGCTCAACTCCAAGTGGATCAAGGACCTCAACAGAAAAATAGACACACTGAAACTAATAGAAAAGAAACTGGGGAAGAGCCATGAGGACATGGACACAGGGGAAAAGTTCCTGAACAGAACATCTAAGATCAAGAATTGACAAATGGGACCTCATAAAATTACAAAGTTTCTGTAAGGCAAAAGACACTGTCAATTGGACAAAATGACAAGCAACAAATTGGGGAAAGATCTTCATCAACCCTACATTCGACAGAGGGCTAATATCCAATATATACAAAGAACTCAACAAGTTAAACTCCAGAGAGCCAAATAACCCTATTAAAAAATGGTGTGCAGAGATAAACAAAGAATTTTCACCTGAAGAACTTAGAATGGCTGAGAAGCACCTTAAGAAATGTTCAACATGATTAGTCATTAGGGAAATGCAAATCAAAACAACCCTGAGATTTCACCTCACACCAGTCAGAATGGCTAAGATTAAAAACTCAGAAGCGAGCAGGTGTTGGTGAGAATGTGGAGAAAGAGGAACACTCCTCCACTGCTGGTGGGAATGAAAGTTGGTATCTAGAAATCAGTCTGGCAGTTCCTCAGAAAACTGGGCATGACACTTGCAGAGGACCCTGCTATACCACTCCTGGCCATACACCCAGAGGATTCCCCATCATGCAAAAAGGACACATGCTCCACTATATTCATAACAGCCTTATTTATAATAGCCAGAAGCTGGAAAGAACCCAAATGTCCCTCAATGGAGGAATGGATGCAGAAAATGTGGTATATTTATGCAATGGAATACTACTCAGCAATTAAAAACAATGAATTCATGAAATTCTTAGGCAAATGGATCTGGAAAATATCATCCTAAGTGAGGTAACCTAATCACAAAAGAACACACATGGAATACAGTCACTGATAGTGGATTTTAGCCCAGAAGCTCTGAATACCCAAGACACAATTAACATATCAAATGATTCCCAAGAGGAAGGAAGGAGAGGGCCCTCTGGTCCTGAAAAGGCTTGATGCAGCATTGTAGGGGAGTACCAGGACAGAGAAGTGGGAGGGGGTTGATTGGAGAAGGTGTGGAGGGAAGAGGGCTTATGGGACTTACAGGGAGGGGGGACAGGGAAAGGGAAAATCACATGGAATGTAAACAAAGAATAGAGAAAATTTTTAAAAAAAAGGAAATGAAAAAAGAGAGAATTCTCTGGTTAGATCTGTACACTATTTAAATTTAATTATTTGGTTTTTTTTATAATTATTTCAGTCTGTTTATCATTTGTGTATGGAAGGGCTGTTGACTTTTTCATTAATCTTATATGTCTTTCATTTATGATTTTATTAATTTGAATATTCTTTTTGTGTCTTGTAGTTTGTTTGAATAAGATTTGTCTCTCTTGTTCATTTTTCTCAAAGAATCAACTCTTTGTTCCACTGATTCTTTGCTTTGCTCTCTTTGTTTTAATTTCAACCCTTTGATTATTTCCTTGCATCTATGCCCTGTGGGAATGCTTGGGTCTTCTGCTGGAATTTTCAGGTGTACTAAGTTACTAGTATGAGATCTCTCTCCTTTTTTAATGTAAGAACTTAATGCTATAGTCTCCTAGAACTGCTCTTATTGTGTCACAAAATAATAAGTATGTTCTGTATTCATTTTCATTTAATTCTAGAAAAATTTTAATGTTTTCATACTTTTTGTTTTCATCCGTTTCTTTTTTTCTAAAGATTTATTTATTTATGAAATGCTTTAGTTGTTTTTTTGATGATCTCTCCATTTGTGAGATTTAAGTATTAAGTCTCCCAATATGAATGTGTGAGAGTCAATATGTGATTAAAGTTGTAATAGTGTTTCTTTTCCAAATTGAGTTTCCTTGTGTTTGGTGCATAGAATTTAAATATTCATTTGGTCATTTTTTTTCTTTGATGAATATGAATTGTCTTTCTTTATTTTTTTTTAATTAGGTTTGTTTTGAAGTCTGCTTTGTAATATATTAAAATGGTTGGACTAGCTTGCTTCCTAGGTCCATTTGATCTGAATATTTTTTCCAATCTGTTACCCTGAGGTAATGTTTACCCTTGATATTGAGCTGTGTTTCTTACATGCAGCAGAAAGATGATCCTGTTTTTTGCTCCCATTGTATTAATCTGTGCCTTTTTATGGAGGAAATTGAGATTGTTGATATTTAAGAATATCAATCAATGTCCAATGATTATTGATTTCTGTTAATTTGTTGTTGTTAGTGGTGGTTGTGTTAGTCATAATGATGATGGTGGTAGTGTGTATGTGTTGTGTTTGTGCATGTGTGTTTCACTTGTTTTGGTTTTACTGGTGTAAGAATATTTATTTCTTGTGTTTCAAAAGCCTATTACCCTCCTTTGGTTGACCTTTTTCTTCTAGCACCTTCCATAGTAATGGATTTATGGATAGAATTTAATGTTTAAATTTGGCTTTATCATGGAATAACTTGATTTTTCCATCTATGCTGATTGAAATTATTGCTAGGTATATTTGCCTGAGATGGCATCTGTGGCCTCTTAGAATCTGCTGCATATCTGTCCATGTAAGTCTGCCCTTTTCCCTTAAAGCTTTTAATATTCTTTCTTTTTTCTGTATATTTATTGTTTAGATTATTACGTTGCAAGGGGCCTTTATTTCCTGCTCCAAATGATTAGGGGGACTCTATGTGTTTCTTGTATCTTTATAGCCACTTCCTCCTTTAGAAAAAAATTCTTCTATGATTTTATTGAAAAATTTTTCTAAGCCTTAATGCTGCGAATCAACTTCTTCCTCTCTTTCTAGTATTCTCAGCTTTGGTCTTTTCAGAGAGTCCCAGATATTCTAGATGTTTTATAACAGGGATTTTTGTTGAAGATTTAAAATTTTCTTTGGCTATTGTATACATTTCCTCTTCTATCATATCTTCAATGCTTAAGATTCTTTCTTCCGGCGGGCGGCGGCGGCGGCGGCGGCGGCGGCGGCAGCGGTAGCAGTGGCTGCTCCAGCTGAAGGGCCATCAGCAGTGGAACCAAGGCGACACAGGGTCCAGTTAGGCCCTGCGCCCACGACCACTGACCTTCGCTGACCAGCCGGGCAGCAAGCAACTGCGGTTCTGCGGAGCCTTTCGCTGCACGGAAGCCACTTCAGAACTCGGCTGCCCGCCAGTCAGGAGAGACTCACCGCCATCTTGATCCCGGGCTCCAGAGATCGGTCAGACTGAGGTACACAAACATAATCCTAGGCCCAACACCGCAGGGGTCTGAGCCAGACGGGCGTTGGCCTGCACCCAGGCCCTGGGCTGTTCGAGTGGCCATCGGGGCGCCAACCCAGCCAGGAGTTTTTTTTTTTTTTTTTGCCCCGGCCGGTGCACGCGCCGCCATTTTGCCTACAGGAGCCAGAGTGCTCGGGAGGGCAGAGACTGCTAACAAGCGTAGCCTGAGGCTAACAAAACGGGGGTCTAGGCCCCAAAAGGCACAGGACTGACCCCAAGAACTGGGCAGCTTGGTGGGCCATCTGTGTGTCAACCAGCCCAGGAGGTTATTAGCACAACAGACTCTCCCGGTGCTTTAGCGGAGCGCGGACGCGCACGCCCGCCATCCGGGTCACCTGGCGGACCCAAATAACAGACATAGCCCTAGGGGAACTTTGCTCGGACCTTGGCCTCCCAGGCGTTTGCCTGGACTCAGGGCCCAGGCGACAAGGCTAACCTAGTGTGCGCCAGCCCGGTTGGGGAAATCGGCTGCCCAGCGGAGTGAGCGGAGCACAGGGGAGGTCACAGCAACATTCACCTTCGGAGCTCCCTGGGGGTGCACACGGGTTCCACCTGGTCCACAGACACAATCTGGGGCAAGGCCTCAGGCAGAAGCCCCCAGCTCAACTCTCTCCGCTTCAGATCAGCCTGGGTGGCCGCCACATCTCCAGGTCCCTCAAGAGGCTAGTGGGGGCTTCCGGGCGGCCAGCTGGGAGAAGTCGGTGTGCTCCAATAAATCCTGCGGGCCCCAGCGGGAGCCTTCAGGTGCCTGCTTCGGGATCTGAACAGCCTGGACAACAGCACCCTGTCTATAGGCAGTGCAGAGTGTAAGCTGTGCACCAGAGGCCAACGGGGAAGGGGCAGCTTGCACTGGTGAGTCCAGCACTGACAAGACCAAGTAACACCAGTGAGAGCTAGATGGCAAAAGGCAAACGCAGAAACGTCACTAACAGAAATCAAGGCAATATGGCAACATCTGAACCAAATTCTCCTCTACCAGCAAGTCCTGGATACCCCATCACACCAGTAAAACAAGATTTGGATTTAAAATCACTGGTCATGATGCTGGTACAGGAACACATGAAGGACATTGAGGAGAAAATGGATCAAAAGTTAGAAGCCCTTGCAAGG
The DNA here is from genome assembly GCF_947179515.1 of Apodemus sylvaticus. Classification (NCBI taxonomy): domain Eukaryota; kingdom Metazoa; phylum Chordata; class Mammalia; order Rodentia; family Muridae; genus Apodemus; species Apodemus sylvaticus. The sequence continues at coordinate 22,785,003 of NC_067494.1, read as the reverse complement.
GAAACACAAAAATCATTGAAAGAAATCCAGGAGAATACAAAAGCCAACAAGGAGGAAATGCAAAAAACACTTAAAGAAATACAGGAGAACTTTGCTCAACAGGCTGAGGTCATGAAAGACGAAACACAAAAATCTCTTAAAGAAATACAGGAGAACTTTGGTCAACAGGCTGAGCTCATGAAAGAGGAAACACAAAAATCTCTTAAAGAATTACAGGAAAACACAAACATGCAAGGGAAGGAGCTAAGCAAAACCATCCAGGATCTAAAATCAGAAGTAGAAACAACTAAGAAAACTCAAAGGGAGACAACTTTGGAGATAGAAAGCCTTGGGAAGAAATCAGGGGACAGAGATGCAAATATCAACAACAGAATACAAGAGATAGAAGAAAGAATCTCAGATGCTGAAGATTCCATAGAAACCATGGACTCAACAGTTAAAGAAAATGCAAAGTGCAAAAAGCTTGTAACCCAAAATATCCAGGAAATCCAGGACACAATGAGAAGACCAAACCTAAGGATTATAGGCATAGATGAGAGTGAAGATTTACAACTTAAAGGGCCAGCAAATATCTTCAATAAAATTATGGAAGAAAACTTCCCTAACCTAAAGAGAGAGATGCCCATGAATATACAAGAAGCCTACAGAACTCCAAACAGACTGGACCAGAACAGAAATACTTCCCGTCACATAATAATCAAAACACCAAATGTTCTAAACAAAGAAAGAATACTAAAGGCAGTAAGAGAAAAAGGCCAAGTAACATATAAAGGAAGACCTATCAGAATCACAGCAGACTTTTCACCTGAGACTATGAAGGCTAGAAGGTCCTGGGCAGATCTCATGCAGACTCTAAGAGAACACAAATGCCAACCAAAACTACTATATCCAGCAAAACTCTCAATCACCATAGATGGAGAAACTAAGATATTTCACGACAAAACCAAGTTCACCCAATATCTATCCACAAACCCAGCCCTAAAAAGGATAATAGGAGGACAACACCAATACAAGGAGGGAAACTCCACCCTGAAAAAAGCAAGATAGTAACCTTTCATCAAACCCAAATAAGTTAAGCAATCAAATTTAAAAAATAACGTCAAAAATGATAGGAAGTAACAATCACTATTCCTTAATATCTCTTAACATCAATGGACTCAATGCCCCAATAAAAAGACACAGACTAACTGACTGGATACGTAAACAGGACCCTACATTTTGCTGCTTACAGGAAACACACCTCAGGGTCAAAGACAAACACTACCTTAGAGTAAAAGGCTGGAAGACAATTTTACAAGCAAATGGTCTCAGGAAACAAGCTGGAGTAGCCATTTTAATATCAGATAAAATTGACTTTCAACCCAAAGTCATCAAAAGAGACTCTGAGGGACACTTCTTGCTGGTCAAAGGAAAAATACAACAAGAAGAACTCTCAATCCTGAACATCTATGCTCCAAATGCAAGGGCACCCTCTTTCATAAAAGAAACTTTATTAAAACTCAAAGCACACATTGCACCTAACACAATAATTGTGGGTGACTTCAACACTGCACTTTCCTCAATGGACCGATCAGGAAAACAGAAACTAAACAAGGACACAATGAAACTAATTGAAGCTTTGGACCAATTAGATTTAACTGATATATATAGAACATTCTATCCTAAAACAAAAGAATATACCTTTTTTTCAGCACCTCATGGTACCTTCTCCAAAATCGACCATATAATTGGTCACAAGACAGACCTCAACAAATATAAAAAGATAGAACTAATCCCATGCCTCCTATCTGATCACTATGGAATAAAAGTGGTCTTCAATAGCAACAGAAACAACAGAAAACCCACAAACACGTGGAGATTGAACAATACTCTACTCAATGACACCTTGGTCAAGGAAGAAATAAAGAAAGAAATTAAAGACTTTTTAGAACACAATGAAAATGAAAACACAACATACCCAAATCTATGGGACACAATGAAAGCAGTGCTAAGAGGAAAACTCATAGCCCTGAGTGCCTCCAAAAAGAAAATGGAGAGAGCATACATTACCAACTTAATGACACACCTGAAAGCCCTAGAACAAAAAGAAGCTATTTCACCCAGGAGGAGTAGAAGGCAGGAAATCATCAAACTCAGGGCCGAAATCAATCAAGTAGAAACAAAGAGAACCATACAAAAAATCAACAAAACTAGGAGCTGGTTCTTTGAGAAAATCAACAAGATAGATAAACCCTTAGCCAGACTGACCAAAGGGCACAGAGAAAGTATCCAAATTAACAAACTTAGAAATGAAAAGGGAGACATAACAACGGAAACTGAGGAAATCCAAAAAATCATCAGATCCTACTACAAGAGCCTGTACTCAACACAACTGGAGAATCTGGAGGAAATGGACAATTTCCTTGACAGATACCAAATACCAAAATTAAATCAGGACCAACTAGACCATCTAAACAGTCCCATAAAGCCTAAAGAAATAGAAGGAGTCATAGAAAGTCTTCCAACCAAAAAAAGCACAGGACCAGATGGTTTCAGTGCAGAATTCTACCAGACCTTCAAAGAAGAGTTAACACCAATACTCTTCAAACTATTCCACAAAATAGAAACAGAAGGAACACTACCCAATTCCTTCTACGAAGCCACAATTACGCTGATACCAAAGCCACACAAAGATCCAACAAAGAAAGAGAACTTCAGACCAATTTCCCTTATGAACATCGATGCAAAAATACTCAACAAAATTCTTGCCAACCGAATCCAAGAACACATCAAAACGATCATCCACCATGATCAAGTAGGCTTTATCCCGGGAATGCAGGGTTGGTTCAATATACGGAAATCCATCAATACAATCCACTACATAAACAAACTCAAAGAACAAAACCACATGGTCATTTCATTGGATGCTGAAAAAGCATTTGACAAAATTCAGCATCCTTTCATGCTTAAAGTCTTGGAGAGAACAGGAATTCAAGGCCCATACCTAAACATAGTAAAAGCAATATACAGCAAACCGGTAGCCAGCATCAAACTAAATGGAGAGAAACTTGAAGCAATCCCACTGAAATCAGGGACCAGACAAGGCTGCCCCCTTTCTCCTTATCTTTTCAATATTGTACTTGAGGTACTAGCTCGGGCAATTCGACAACATAAGGAGGTCAAAGGGATACAAATTGGAAAGGAGGAAGTCAAACTATCATTATTTGCAGACGACATGATCGTCTACCTAAGTGACCCAAAGAACTCCACTAGAGAGCTCCTACAGCTGATAAACAACTTCAGCAAAGTGGCAGGTTACAAAATCAACTCAAGCAAATCAGTGGCCTTCCTATACTCAAAGGATAAGCAGGCTGAGAAAGAAATTAGGGAAATGACCCCCTTCACAATAGCCACAAACAGTATAAAGTATCTTGGGGTGACTCTTACCAAACATGCGAAAGATCTGTATGGCAAGAACTTCAAGACTCTGAAGAAGGAAATGGAAGAAGACCTCAAAAAATGGGAAAACCTCCCATGCTCATGGATCGGTAGAATCAATATAGTTAAAATGGCCATTTTGCCTAAAGCACTATACAGATTCAATGCAATACCCATCAAAATCCCAACTCAATTCTTCACAGAGTTAGAAAGAGCAATTATCAAATTCATCTGGAACAACAAAAAACCCAGGATAGCTAAAACTATTCTCAGCAACAAAAGAAAATCTGGGGGAATCAGTATCCCTGACCTCAAGCAATACTACAGAGCAATAGTGTTAAAAACTGCATGGTATTGGTACAGTGACAGGCAGGAGGATCAATGGAACAGGATTGAAGATCCAGAAATGAACCCACACACCTATGGCCACTTGATCCTCGACAAAGAGGCTGAAAACATCCAATGGAAAAAAGATAGCCTTTTCAACAAATGGTGCTGGTTCAACTGGAGGTCAGCATGCAGAAGAATGCGAATTGATCCATCCTTGTCTCCTTGTACTAAGCTCAAATCCAAATGGATCAAGGACCTCCACATAAAGCCAGACACTCTGAAGCTAATAGAAAAGAAACTGGGGAAGACCCTTGAGGACATCGGTACAGGGAGAAAGTTTCTGAACAGAACACCAATAGCGTATGCTCTAAGAGCAAGAATTGACAAATGGGACCTCATAAGGTTACAGAGTTTCTGTAAGGCAAAGGACACCATCAAGAGGACAGATCGGCAACCAACAAATTGGGAAAAGATCTTCACCAATCCTACATCAGATAGAGGGCTAATATCCAATATATATAAAGAACTCAAGAAGTTAGACTCCAGAAAACCGAACAACCCTATTAAAAAATGGGGTACAGAGTTAAACAAAGAATTCTCACCTGAAGAACTTCGGATGGCGGAGAAGCATCTTAAAAAATGCTCCACTTCATTAGTCATTAGGGAAATGCAAATCAAAACAACCCTAAGATTTCATCTTACACCAGTCAGAATGGCTAAGATTAAAAATTCAGGAGACACCAGGTGTTGGAGAGGATGCGGAGAAAGAGGAACACTCCTCCACTGCTGGTGGGGTTGCAAATTGGTACAACCACTCTGGAAAGCAGTCTGGCGGTTCCTCCGAAAACTGGGCACCTCACTTCCAGAAGATCCTGCTATACCACTCCTGGGCATATACCCAGAGGATTCCCCACCATGTAATAAGGATACATGCTCTACTATGTTCATAGCAGCCCTATTTATAATTGCCAGATGCTGGAAAGAACCCAGGTATCCCTCAACAGAAGAGTGGATACAAAAAATGTGGTATATCTACACAATGGAGTACTATTCAGCCATTAGAAACAATGAATTCATGAAATTCTTAGGCAAATGGATGGAGCTAGAGAACATCATACTAAGTGAGGTAACCCAGACTCAAAAGGTGAATCATGGTATGCACTCACTAATAAGTGGTTATTAACCTAGAAAACTGGAATACCCAAAACATAATCCACACATCAAATGAGATACAAGAAGAAAGCAGGAGTGGTCCCTGGTTCTGGAAAGACTCAATGAAACAGTATTTGGCAAAACCAGAACGGGGAACTGGGAAGGGGTGGGAGGGAGGACAGGGGAAGAGAAGGGGGCTTACGGGACTTTCGGGGAGGGGGGGGGGGGCTAGAAAAGGGGAAATCATTTGAAATGTAAATAAATTATATCAAATAAAAAAAAGAATATATCGAATAAAAAAATACTTAAAAAATATAAAAAATAAAAAAATAAATAAATAAATAAATAAATAAATCTTAAATAAATAAATAAATAAATAAAGCTTTTCTAAACAAAAAAAAAAAAAAAAAAAAAAAAAAGATTCTTTCTTCCATATTTTGTATTCTGTTGGTGAAGCTTGCCTTTCTGTTCAAATTCCTAAATTTTTCATTCTCAGAATTCCCTCAGTTCATGATTTTTATTACTTCTATTTCAGTTTTCTGTTCTTGAACAGTTTTGTTTCCTGAAACTATATTTTTCCTTAGCTTACTTGAAGAGATTTAATTATTTGTGCCAATTGTTTTTGTTCTCCTGGTTTTCTTTTAAAAATGTATTCATTTCCTGCAATTGATTGTTTGTGTTTCACTAGCTTTCTTTAAGGGAGTTAGTCCACCTGAGTTGAATGAGGGAGGCCAGGAGAAAGTTGTTTGAGAGTTCCACAGAAGGTATGGGGACAGGGAAGTGGGCCTGCTGCTGGTGTTCCCTTATCGAGCTAAAGGATGAACCTGAGAGAAGTTCTGTGGGGGAAATGGGAGAGCAATATTAGCACCTTTAGATCTTTCATTTCATCCTTGGAACTTAAAATTCCATTTTTCGATATGCAAGTAATTAACACTACTAGCATTATAATGATTCTGGTACTTCATCCATAGAAAGACATACAGAAGTTGGCTGGTACCTCAGACTATGGTGCTGTCGATTCTGCAGAAGGTTGTGTACAAAAGAGCACCATGAAGAGAAGACTTTCATTAATTTGAGAATTATTGTTTATTATTTATCAAGACTATTTTATCATGAGTTCAATTCATTACCTTTTCCATTTACCTTGGCCTCTATGTGCACCAATGAAAACATATATCATGTGTTCTGAGACCTAGCTCCATAATAACAAGAAACTGCTAGCACTTACCAAATAATGATACAACATATTATAGTGTATCAGGCACTGTTATGAATCCTCTACAAAATTTTCTCAATTAACGCTTATACTAACCCAATATAGAGTATATATGGATTGGAACTATAGATGCCTGATCAGCCATTGTTTGTCTCCTGATCAAAACACATTATATCTGCTTCCATGTACTGACAGAGAAAATCAGACAATGAGGAATACAAAATCCATCTCTCTGCAAATAAATCTGCAGCTAAGATGCTGTCTACTACTGACATGAAGGCTTGCATCAGTGTTGGAGTGAGGTGAAGGTGTTGATATGCCCTTAGCACAGTGTTGTTCCTCTATAAAACTGAAGTCAAAAGAGCTATGTGCCTGAAATCTGGAAATATAAAATCTGACCCTGATACTCCATTTATGTAGATATATATAGGCATAAAAAAAGCCACAACACCACTTTTGGGACTCTCCCTCCATCCTTACAAACGAAGATGGAACTAAAAGCTTTTGATTTATGAAAGGGATATACTTATTCTTAGAATCTTAATGAGTAGAAACCATGATAGATCTAGGGAAAAAGGAAGATACTTTACAGAGCTTATAATACTTGATTGAAAATAACCTTACTGTGGTCAAACTGCTATTCTCTAACTGTGAATGTGCACAAATTGATGCATTTGAACATTTATATTGACCAATCACAGAAAACAACACCTTAAAATTTCTTGCTTTTGAATTTTGACTAATAGGAATGAATGTCACATGAGAAACAGCAGATTGAAGGATACTCTAATCTCAACTGTACTCAAAACAAAATAAACCAACAACAACAAACCTGTAGTCTACAATCTAGAGACATGAGGCTCCAACATTAAAATCATTTGCAGAAGAATCAGGTTTCACTCCCATCTCCCAAGGTGGCTGGTTCACAAGCTTCTTGTAACTCCAGGCTCATAGGATCCAGTGCCCTCGACAACCCTCTTAAATTACCAGCACTCACACGCACAAATCCACACAGAGACATATGATTAAAAATAAACCCAAATCAAGCAAACAACAAACAGGATATTACATTCTCACGTGAGAGCCATATCCTTCAACCTTAAGAAAGCACATTCTCGGACCATTGAGGAAAGGCAGGCAGACATCACTCTGTTCAACAACACTGTATTAAAAAAGATTTTATACTCGTATTTTCCCTTGTTGCTATCCTTTCTTATTTGAAGCAGTGCCTCATGGCCAGACTGACCTCTTGCTACATATCCAAAAATAACCTTGTTTCCAATTCTTAACTGCTTCCAGGATTCTATTACTGGAGTTACAGATATTTCAAGCAAGACCTGTCATGCATGGGCTAGTTTTTTTTTCTTTTATTCATGATGTTAGGAATTGAACATAAAAATTTATACAGGTTGGATCTCTCACTAACACTGAGATACATCACAGTGTGTGATGTTTCCTAAGAAATTTTTTTCTAAGAAAAATAGAACCTAAATTAGAGAGTCTTTCCTCAAACTACTGTGTCTTCTGTGCTCCCCGTGTTATTTTTCCATCATTGTCATTCTTCGTTTTAACTTTAGGGTTTTTTTTTTGCTAGTTCTTTGGGTAGCATAAAATCATATTGAATTAACATACACACTTTTTAATTAATGCCTGTGCTATACTACACAAATTTGCACAGTCAGTCAGGATCACTAAACAAATGGAAATAAAGCATTGTCTCCACTGTGGCATACAAGCATGGAATCGTTACTGGAAACAGCAAACAGATACACCTATGTTCAGGCTTTCTCATGTATTTTTAATGTTTATTTGTTTTTGCTGATATGAGCAGTTCACAAAGATCTAGTCTCTTACCAAAGTTCTAAGTAAACACATATACACACACAGAAGAAGAAGAAGAAGAAGAAGAAGAAGAAGAAGAAGAAGAAGAAGAAGAAAGAAGAAGAAGAAGAAGAAGAGGAAGAGGAAGAGGAAGAGGAAGAGGAAGAGGAAGAGGAAGAGGAAGAGGAAGAGGAAGAGGAAGAGGAAGAAGAAGAAGAAGAGAAAGAAGAAGAAGATGATGATGAAGAAGAAGAAGAAAGAAGAAAGAAGAAGAAAGAAGAAAGAAGAAAAGAAGAAGAAAGAAGAAAGAAGAAGAGGAGGAGGAGGAGCAGGAGGAGGAGGAGGAGGAGGAGGAAGAGGAAGAAGAAGAAGAAGAAGAAGAAGAAGAAGAAGAAGAAGAAGAAGAAGAAGAAGAAGAAGAAGAAGAAGAAGAAGACGAAGCAGAAGAAGAAGCAGAAGAAGAAGCAGAAGAAGAAGCAGAAGACGAAGCAGAAGAAGAAGCAGAAGAAGAAGCAGAAGAAGCAGAAGAAGAAGCAGAAGAAGCAGAAGAAGAAGAAGAAGAAGCAGAAGAAGAAGAAGAAGAAGAAGAAGAAGAAGAAGAAGAAGAAGAAGAAGAAGAAGAAGAAGAAGAAGAAGAAGAAGAAGAAGAAGAAGAAGCAGAAGCAGAAGAAGAAGAAGAAGAAGAAGAAGAAGAAGAAGAAGAAGAAGAAGAAGAAGAAGAAGAAGAAGAAGAAGAAGAAGAAGAAGAAGAAGAAGAAGAAGAAGAAGAAGAAGAAGAAGAAGAAGAAGAAGAAGAAGAAGAAGAAGAAGAAGAAGAAGAAGAAGAAGAAGAAGAAGAAGAAGAAGAAGAAGAAGAAGAAACCACTAAATACAAGCATGGTGCTGTTGTCCTAAGTGAACGGAACTTACTCAACTTGCCCTGGAAAACCACTATGCTCTCTGAGTTTTGCCATTTTAGACACCTCAAGTGAATGAAGTCATGTAGTATTCAACCAATACAATGAATATGCAAACAATGTAGTTCCAATATGTGGATGCAGCTGGGGACATCGCTCTCAGGGTACACACTCAATTTTAACAAGTGTTATGACAGAGTGGGGTCAGTTTCTATGTGAATGCAAAAGCATATATTTATCCCAGACTAAGAAAATTATGGAAGATTTTTTCTAAAGGAGATGAGTATAATTTGATTATTCAAATTACTTAGGGTTTAAACATGTTTTAGATGGAAAAATAGTTCAGGCAAAAGAATCATTATTTTATGTGGAAGAAAAGAAACAATTGGGCTTGTTGAAGAGCCTGTGTAAGATTCACATGCAGAAATGTGAAAATGAGTAAAACAGATACAGAGAAAAGAACCTGAGAATAAATCAGGAAGTTCCCATGCTGTTTCAAATAAATAACCTAAGGGCCTATTTCCTAATATGTGATCCTGGAAATACAATTGGGAAATAATACATAATGCATTATATATTAAATAAGAAAGTGCAAATTCAATTATTAATGGCTTAAAGAATTTCTAGAAAAATGGAACTTACTCAATTTTAACAAGTTTTCTAAATGTATTTCTTAAACATATTTGACCATAAAACATCCTCAAGTAAATGCTTATTGTGAAACACCAAGGATGCAAGCTAAAAATGTTCACTATTTATAGATCAGTAGGAAAGGAGAAACCAAACACAGCACAGACACATGCATAGGAAATGACCGGCTCCCTAAAGATTACTTCTGTCCTGACTCGAAATATCATTTTTTTGCCTTAAAAGGAAAACAATAGAATGTGATTTACAATAAATTGATTTATACTTGATTTAGTCTTGTGGTAATACAGCTTATTCATTTTGTATGGATTGAGATTAGAGAAAGTCAATTCAGTTTTAAGATTAAACAGTTCTCTTTTGGTGAACACATAGTTTTTTGCATATTCTCTCTTGTAGCCTATTTTAACATATGATATAGTATCCTGTTATCAATCTTCTTGTAAGTGGGTTTGGTGTACTAAGTATGTGAGGTTGTTGAATGTAAACTTTGTAGTCAAATTACCACATCAAATAGCCCATGATACACTTCTTTTAGTCATATCACAAAATTTTGTCCTCAAGTACTTTTGCAAAGTATAGACTGACACAGTGTATGTTAGATTTACTGTATGTTGCATATGGCTGCCCAACGAATCCAGTCATTGGATTTTTTTTTTAATTAGAATCATTCATGTAGTTGTTTGATACAATGTCCATGTACTACATCTTCAATTTCCTAGAGTATTAATGATACCGAGCACTAAGTTGTATGTTCTGGTTATTTCCCTAATTTATTATGGCGAAATTTTAAATTGGCTTCAGGAGACACAGAAGTGATTAAAACAATTGTTGGTGCTATACAGGACCAGGGTTTAGTTCACAGGATCTACAGGATGCTTTACAACCATACGTATAACCGGTTCCAGGGTGCCTAAAACTGTCTTTTGACATCAGCAGGTATCAGGTTCAGATATGTTTCATAGACAGACAAATACATACAGGAGAGAATCTCACATAAAAAAATACACACATCTATCAAAAATATAGCTGGGTTGACAATTTAGATGTTTAGCTGCTCTATTTTTAATTTTCTATTATATATTTGCTGAAGTTCTTTAAGTATTACAAAGGTCAATTCTTTGGCAGTTGTATGAATTATAAATACCATTAAATTTTATTGCCCATTAGGTTGCTTTGTTTTATATAGCCCTTTAATGTTATTTTTATGAGAAGAAATATTCATAGGAGAAATTTTACTACAGACTGAAATAAGAGTCAGAATACATTTTTACAAGGTATATTCAATTAATACAGAATAGCTTTTTAGGAACGACTTCTTCCTATCCTCTGCAGTAAAATATTGTGACTTTACCACCCATGTATGCTCTGCTTTATTCTCAATTATAAGTTCTTTCTTTTTGTTTTTAGTTTTAATTTATTTCTGGTTGGCTTCCTTGTCTGTATGCCAATACCACCACAGCTCTTTGATGTTGTATTAGTAAATCCTAGATAAGTTAATTTTGCATTTATGAATAAATCTGACAAATCTGAAATGAGGGTGATCCTTAAATTGATAAAAAATTGAATAATTTTTGCTTATTTTCTGGAAATAAACAGCAAGAATTGACAAGAAAAAATAAGTATGTAAATTATACAGACAAGCAAAACTTCAACATCTAAGGAGCCTCTGTAGGTGAGGATAAATCAGAAGTAAATGAAGGTATAGCTTAGTAGTAGCCATTTTGCCATAAGATTCCCTAACCGACACCTATACCCTGAGAACTTGGTTCAGTGTTCTTGCCCAGGAATGGCTTGAATTAATTTTTTGTCTACCTAGTTACAATCACTTGGAAGTAACTGCTTTTCATTAAGAAAACCCTCCTATAAGATTGGCCAAGGGGAAAGTCTATCACTGGGCCTTTTCTTAATTAAGCATTGATGTGAGTAGGCTTAGTGTTTGGTAAGCGGTAACAGTTCTGGGAAGTTGGTCATGAAACATATAAGAAAAAAAAACAATAAGAAACATTTGTCTAAGCCTCTGCTTTATTAACTGCTTCTAGGTTTCTGCCTTGAGTTCTTGCACTGACTAGAATATCATGTAAAAGTTGTAGGATTGCCATGACCTAAGAGTTGTGGGATGAAATAAACCCTTTCCTCTCAAAGTTTCTAAGGCTCATAGAGTTTTATCACACCAATTGACAATTAAATAATACAGTTATAATTGACTTTTTGTTCAACATATATAACTATATATACAAAAATCACACCCAGTACAACTTCTGGTCAAGGTGTAATCTAATTTGTTGTACTGCATTTTTTTTTTTTTAGATAAGGGGTCTCCCATTCCCCAGGGTAATCAATGGCTAAAATGGTAGCAAAAGAAGAATGCCTCATATCCCTAGTATTGGGATTAAAGATGTATAGCACCAGGTATCATGGAGAATCTTTTGTAGGAAAAATATCAAGCCTTATGATATCAAGCCTATAAATTCATGAAAACATAATTTTTTGAAACCTTGGAATGTTTATATTTTTATCTGTTGTATGTTTTGTTAGACTTGATGTTTGGTGGACTTTTGTCTTTCCAGGTTATCTAAGGCCTGTGCTTATACTGGCCATGTAACAAGTGCCATTGTTAAACTGATTGACTTGGACTATGAGTATTTTCATCATTTTGAATTTTCCCTATCAAAATGCTATAATCTGTTTATAAGGTTTTATGTCTTTTAAAAAAAATTGCATTTTTTCTATTGTTTCAGATATTAAATGGCTCCATTAATAAAATGTTTAATATGATGTTCTCTAGCTCCATACATTTGTCTACGAATTTCATGAATTCATTGTTTCCAATGGCTGAATAGTACTCCATTGTGTATATATACCACATTTTTTGCATCCATTCTTCCATTGAGGGATACCTGGGTTCTTTCCAGCTTCTGGCTATTATAAATGGGACTGCTATGAACATAGTGGAGCACGTATCCTTATTACCTGCTAGGGAATCCTCTGGGTATCAAATGATGTACAAGAAGAATGGAAGAGTGGCCCCTGGTTCTGGAAAGACTCAGTGTAGCAGTATAGGGCAAAACTAGAACAGGGAAGTGGGAAGGGGTGGATGGGAGAAAAGGGGGGAGGGAAGAGGGCTTATGGGCCTTTTGGTGAGTGGGGAGCCAAAAATGGGAAATCATTTGAAATGTAAATAAAAAATATATCAAATTAAAAAATTGTTGAAGAAAACAAAGTAAAATGTTTAATAACAGAAATTACAAGATCAAGAATTGTTATTATATATTTTTTCCTCAGGGATGGAGAAGATTTAAAACGTCATCATGGAATATAATGTTTGCAAAGAATCTTTTGAAACACATTTCATCAGACTAAGGAAATTATAATCTGCCCAGTTAGTTAAGAATCATTATTGCAAGTTAAACTTTATTGATACTTAAGAACATTGTGAATAAAATCACATTATTTTTATTTTTTAATATTAAGTATAAAATAAACAGTAATTCTCCATACTAATGGAGCTCTAAGCTTCTATAAAATTAAGCTTTACTGTAATAATTTTTATACATTATTGGATTTTTAATATCATAATTATGAATGAGTATTTGATTTTAGTCATTTTCAATTACTGTAAAATTGCTTTCTCCTGTTTTCTCCTAAAGTTTAATATCTTACCTATAATTCTATGGTTCGAAGATTTAAAGTTACAAAGATAAACTAATTAGAACCAAAAGCTATTGGCATAAGGCAAGGAAAACAGACCCATAGAACCTAGAAATAGATGTATGTACTTATTTTAAATAGGTTGTCTCAGAAAAGTAAAGGCAGTTTCATGAAAGAAAGCATAATATCTTATAAAAGTACTTCTGGAAAGCAGAAATACAATCTCAAATCAATAAACAAATGGCATGTCAAACCACAGGCCCTCATATAAGGAACAATTGCACTCCCCAAGTCCACTGTTATAAAAATCTAAATTCCAATCATGGAGGTGGTCTTCCAACCTCAGCTGAAGCCTTGCTCCATAGAAATATTATTTTAGGACTTCATATTGAATATATGGATGAGGGCATGATATACAGCATCAAAATTTTAAGAACAGAAAACTTCTAGTAAATCATATTATCTGCGTCAAAAAGGGAATCAGATTATATCAGTTATTTAAAATAATCATTTAAACATATAAAATTAAATGCATAACTTAAAATTATATAAATACTAAAATAACAAATTATTTACAAGCTTCATATGTAGCTATTCACAAAACTTCATGAAAGAAAGCAAATATTTGTATTATTATTAATTGGTTATTTTATTTATTTATATTTCAAATGTTGTCCCCTATACCAGTCTCCTTTCCACAAACATTCCCCATCCCATCCCCTCTCTCTTTGCCTCTAAGAAGGTACTTCCTCAGTCACCCACCCACTCTAGCATGCCCTTACTCTGAGACAACATGCCTCCACATGATTAAGGGCCTCCCCTCCTATTGGTACCAGATAAGGCAATCCTCTGCTACATATATAGCTGGAGCCGTAAACTGCACCACTTATACTCTTTGGTTGGTGGTTTAGTTTCTGGTCTGAGGAAGGGATCTAGATAGTTGATATTGTTGTTCTTCCTAAGGGGTACAATGCCCTTCAGTTTCTTCAGTCCTTACCCTAACTCTTCCATTGGGGACTCTGTGTTCACTCCAATGGTTGGTTGTGAGTATCTGTATCTGTATTAGTCAGATGCTGGGAGGGCCTCTCAGAGGACAGCCATACTAGTTTTCTGTCTGCAAGCAATTCTCGGCATCAGCAATAGTTTCAGGTCCTACAGAGAGGATGGATTCCAAGGTGGAGCAGTCTCTAGATGACCTTCCCTTCCATCTCTGCTCCATCTTTTGTTCCAGCATTTCCTTTAGACAGAAACAGTTTTGACCTAAAATTTTTTGAGACGAGTGGGTGGACCAATCCCTCAACTAGGGGGGGGCGTCAACTGGAGGTTGACATTTCAGGTTCTATGTTGCTATGCTAATGCCATCCCCACTAGGTACTGGGAACCTCTCACTTCCCTGGTATCTGGGACTTTCTAGTGGTTTCCCAGAGCCCTACCCCAACTGCTACATATTTCTATTCATGTTCCTGACCCTTTGGACTGCTTTCTATTCCCATGGCCCTGCTTTTTTTCTTCCCCTGTGCTCTCCCTCCCAGCTGCCTTTGATATTCTCTATTGCTCTACCTCCCATGATTTTTTTTTGTTCCCCCTTCTAAGTAGTATTGAATCATCCACACTTGGTTCTTCCTTCTTGATAAGCTTTACATGAGTTGTATATTGAGAAGTCTAAGATTTGAGGCTAATATCCAATTATTAGTAAGTACATGCCATATGTGTAATTTTGTGTCTGGGTTATATAACTCAGGATGATATTTTCTAGTCCCATCCACTTGCCTGCAAAATTCATGAATGCATTGTTTTTAAAAGGTAAATAGTACTCTGTTGTGTAAATGTACCACATTTTCTGTATCCATTGTTCCATTTAGGGACATCTAGGTTATTTTCAGGTTCTGGTTATTATAAATGAGGCTGCTATGAACATAGTCAAACACATGTCTTTCTTATATATTGAAGCATCTTTTGGGCATATACCCAGTAGTGGTATAGCTGGGTATTTAGTAGAACTATATCCACTTTTCTATGGAAAGGCTAAATTGATTTGAAAAATCATTGTACTGGTTTGCAATTCTACCAGCAATGGAGGAGTATTCCTCTTTCTCCACATCTTCCCCAGAATCCCCAAAAACCAGAGTTTTTGATCTTAATCATTCTGATTTGCATAAGGTGGAATATCAAGGTCCTTTTTATTTGATTTCCCTGATTTTTTAGGTGCTTCTCTGCTATTCAAGATTCCTCAGTTTAGAATTCTTTGTTTAGTTCTACAACCCTCTTTTTAATAGGGTTATTTGGTTCTCTAGAGTCTAACTTCTTGACTTTGTGCATTTTGGATCTTAGCCCTCTAGAAGATGTAGGGTGGGTAAAGATTTTTTTCACAATCTGAGTGTTACCATTTTGCTCTATTGACAGTGTCCTTAGACTTGTAGAAGCTTTGCAATTTTATGAGGTCCCATGTGTCATTTGTTGATCTTAGAGCCTAAGTCACTGGTGTTATGTTCAGGAAATTTTCCCCTGTGCCAGTTTATTAAGAGGCTCTTTCCCAATTTCTCTTCTATTAGATTCAGCTTACTTGGTTTTAAGTTGAGGTCTCTGGTCCACTTGGACTTGAGCTTTGTACAAGGAAATAAGAATGCACATATTTAGGCTAATATCTGCTTATCAGTGAGTGCATACAATGATTGATCTTTTGAGCCTGGGTTATGTCACTTAGTATGGTGTTCTCCATATCCATCCATTTGTCTAAGAATTTCATGAATTCATTGTTACTAATGGCTGCATAACACTCCATTGTGTAAATATACCACATTTTTTTTATCCATTCCTCTGCTGAGGGACATCTGAGTTCTTTCCAGCTTTTGGCTATTATAAATAAGGCTGCTATGAACATAGTGGAGCATGTATCCTTTTTACATGCTGGGGAATTCTCTAGGTATATGCCCAGGAGTGGTATAGCAGGGTTCTCCAGAAGTAACATTAGCCTAGAAACTTGGAACACCCACGACATAACCCACATATCAAATGATGTCCAAGAAGAATGGAGGAGTGGCCCCTAGTTCTGGAAAGGCTCAGTGCAGCAGTGTAGGGCAATACCAGAACAGGGAAGTGAGAAGGGGTGGATGGGGCAATGGGGGGGGGGAGGAAGAGGGCTTATGGGACTTTTGGTGAGTGGGGAGCCAGGAAAAGGGAAATCATTTGAAATATAACTAAAAAAATATATCGAATAATAATAATAATAAAAAGAATTCACCTATTTGCATTCTTCTACATGCAGTCCACCAGTTGAACCAGCACCATTTGTTGAAAAAACTGTCCTTTTTTTACTGGATGGTTTTGGATTCTTTGTCAAATATTAAGTGACCATAGGTGTGTGGGTTTATTTTTGGGTCTTCAATTCTATTGCAATTATCTACGTGCCTGTCACTGTACCAATACCATGCAGTTTTTATCACTATTGCTCTGTGGCACAGTGTGAGGTCAGGAATGGTGATTACCCCAGAAGTCCTTTTATTGTTAGAAATTTTTTTTAACTGTCCTGAGGTTTTTTGTTATTCCATATGAAGTAGATTATATAGTCATTTTTGGAGAAGGTACCATGAGATGCTGAAAAGAAAGTATATTCTTTTGTTTTAGGGTAAAATGTTCTGTAGATATCTGTTAAATCCACTTTGTTCATAATTTGTTAGTTTTAAAATATCTGTGTTTAGGTTCTGATTCCATGATCTGTCCATTGGTGAATGTGGGAGGTTAAAATCTCCTACTCTGATTGTGTGAGGTTCAATCTGTGTTTTGAGCTTTAGAAACATTTCTTTTACAAATGAGGGTGCCCCTGAATTTGGGGCATAGGTGTTCAAAACTGAGAGTTCATCTAGGTGGATTTTTCCTTTGATGAGTCAGAAGTGTCCTTCCCATCTTTTTGGGAAAATTTTTGGTTGAAAGTCTATCTTATTGGATATTAGAACTGCTACTCCAGCATGTTTCTTGGGATCATTTGCTTGGAATTCTTTTTCCAGCATTTTGCTCTAAGGTAAAATTTACTCTACTATCTGTCTTTGTCACTGACACATGGATTTGTATGCACTAAATGCTGTATCTTGTTTATGTATCCAAACTGCTAGTCTGGATACCTAAACAAGAACCTAAAGTATCTTTTTATTGTGGAATTGAGTCTACTGATGTTGAGAGATATTAAGGACCAATAATTGTTGCTTTGTGTTATTTTTGTTTCTAGAGGTGGAATTATGTTTGTGTGGTTCTCTTCTTTGAGTTTGTTGTGAGAAGATTAATTTCTTGGCTTTTCTTGAGTGTAATTTACTTCCTTATCAGTGAAAACACTCAGGTAACAGAAAAGCTCACAAGTCTTGAGATATCAAGACAGGAGAGCCAATGCAGGCCAGATGGTAAGTGACAAAGCAAGGCATTTGTATCCGAGAAGGAGTCAACTCTATGCCCCTGGAGCCACAGATGTGGATGGCACAGTAAATCCAAGCACAGAGGGAGTTTACTAAAGTTCCATGGAAGCCATCATTGTGTTTGCAGGGTAGGCCTTCCTAATAAAAGACAAAAGTCAACACACAGAACCAAGACCCAAGTGACACTTTTGCCTCCACCTTGCAGACCAGGTGATCCTTGTAAAACCCCAAGTTGAAACTGCTCAAGCTAATTGGGTAAATATTAAATAGAAAGTCATAACTTCTAAAGGAGAACTGATCTCATTCACATTTAATTTAATTTAAGGAGTTTTCTTCCTTGTACCCTCTGGAGGACTGGGTTAGTGGAAAGATATTGTGCAAATTTGACTTTGTCATGGAATATCTTGGTTTCTCCATCTATGGTAATTGAGAGTTTTGCTGGGTATAGTACCTTAGGCTGGAATTTGTGTCCTCTTAGGGTCTGTATGACATCTACCCTAGATCTTCTGGCTTTTAGTGTCTCTGATGAGAAGTCTGGTGCAATTCTGATAGGTCTGCCTTTATATGTTACTTGAACTTTTCCCTTACTGCTTTTAATGTTATCTCTTTGTTCTGTTTTTTTAATGTGTTGATTATTATGGGATGGGAGGAATTTCTTTTCTGGTCCTGTCTATTTGGTATTCTATAGGCTTTTTCTATGTTTATGGGCATCTATTTCTTTAGGTTAGGGAAGTTTTCATCTATAATTTTGTTGAAGATACTTAGTGGCCCTTTGAATTGGGTATGTTCAATCTCTTCTATACCTATTATTCTTAAGTTTGTTCTGTTCATGGCCTGAATTTCCTGTATGTATTGGGTTAAGAGCTCTTTGCAATTTCTAATTTCTTTGACTGTTTTGTCAATGCTTTCTACAGTATCTTCTATGCCTGAGGTTCTCTCTTCTAAATCTTGTATTCTGTTGCTGGTCCTTGCATCTGTGATTCCTGATCTCATTTCTTGGTTTTCTATCTCCAGAGTTGTCACCCTTTGTGATGTCTTTATTGTTTCTATTTCCATTTTTAGATCCTGGATGGTTTTATTCAATTTTTTCCACATGTTTGGTTGTGTTTTCCTTTATTTCTTTAAGGGATTTATGTGTTTTCTTTTTAAGGGCTTCTACATGTTTATATGTGATCTTCTGAATTTCTTTAAGAGACTTATTCATACCCTCCTTGTGGTCCCCTATCATCTTCATTAGATGGCATTTTATATCAGAATCTTGCTCTTCAGGTATGTTAGGTTATCCTGGGCTTGCTGCTGTGGGAGAACTGGGTTCTGATGTTGCCAAGTGGCCTTGGTTTCTGTTGCTAATGTTCTTGAGCTTGCTTTTTCTGGTGTTATCTCTGGTGTTAACTGGCTTCACTGGCCCTTCTGTGAGCTTAGTTATGTGGGCCTCCTTGGGTCAGGCTGTCTCAGGGTGTGGGAGGAGGTCTGAGGTGCCTGACCTGTGAACCTGGCTGTGGTATAACTACTGGGAGGCAAGCTGACACTGTGTATGTGCAGGGTGGGGGTTGATGGAGCACATGATCCAACTTAGTACAGTTGACAACTGGAAAAAAGATCAAAATCAAAGATTTAAATACACCAAGAATCTAAAGTATTTGAATGGCCCAAGAATCTGCATATAATTCTGTTCCCAAAGAATGATATTAAATATAAATTATATTTTATTATCAAAGCTTTTAACAAAAAATGACAAATTTATTCTGAAATTTATGTGAAAAACAATGGAACAAAATGAGCAAAACTGGACTGAAAAGTAAGAATAGTAGAACATGTATTTCAAAAATTGAGACTTTTAATGTAATAGGATGAAAAATGCTGTTTTGTTAAAAATTACTTAACTTTTGGAAAAATGAAAGCTATCACTGTAAATATGATATTGTTTGACCATAACAGCACGTATAAAACTAATTGACAATTGATGATAGGTATATTTGTAAGAGTCTAAAGCCATAACTTAAAAGCATGTAAAATCTTCCATGGTTTGTAGGAGATATCTAATACATCATTTAAATCATAGTCAGTAAGAAGAAAAATGTTAGATTGGATGTTACAGATATTAAAATGTTTGTTCCACAAAATGAGACCAAAAAGGATAAATATTAATCCATTTTAGGATTAAATAATTAATCCTAAATTTAATTTATCTTAATTTAATTAATCCTAATTTAATTATTTAAATAATTTCCAACTAAGACATTATTTAAGAACCACAGAAACACAAACCCATCTAGAACATGTAAAAATCTCTCAAGGCCAATAATAAAACCTGAAAGAGTACATACGGAAAATGGGCAACAAATAAAGAGATTTCACAAAATATAAAAAAAAATTTCAGAGAAGACAGTCACTATAAATATATAAATTATAAATAAACATGTTATGTGCAAATAAATAAAATTCAAATTTTGGAGAACCTGACTTTGGGAAAGCATGTCATAATATTGATCTCAGAGGAGTTCAAGGAAAGAATAGGGTACAATATGCTCAAAATATATTATTTGAAATTATGAAAGATTTATAAATATTAAAAATAAAAAATAAGCTACCAATTCCATTGTTGATGTGGAAAGGCAGGATTATCAATGACTGGTGGCAGAAATGTAGAAGTATAGAATGGTGTAGCCATTCTTCAAAATCAGTTGCTAATTTCCAGGTCAACTTCAATTTTGAACAATAAGTCTCAGCAATAGCATAGATAGAAATTTGTCCTTCAGAAAAGGAAACATCCATTCATAAAAAATGCATGTAAAAATGTTTATTGCTAGCTGGTCAGTAGTGGCACACACCTTTATTCCAGCACTTGGGAAGCAGAAACAGGCAGATTTCTGAGTTCAAGGCCAGACTGGTCTACAGTACAGAGTGAGTTCCAGGACAACCAGGGCTACACAGAGAAACCCTGTCTCAAAAAAAAAAAAAAAAAAAGAAGAAGAAAAGCAAAAAAATGTTTATTGCTTCCATATTTGTGATAATTAAAACAGTATAACTGTCAAATATTTTCATTACATGCACAATTTAACAAAATGTCAAGCCCAACCAACCATTGACTATTAAGTAAAATAGAATAAAACGTTAAGAGTTAAATGCATAATAATTCAGATATAACTTAAGCATACTTTGTGTAAGTAAGGAAAATTCAAACCTCAAAACTTATATTTTTAATTTTTCTTATACAATATTCTGAAAATTATAAAACTATACATATTGAGAATATAAAATAAGGTTTAAGAGCAAAAGGGAGGGTACCCAAAGGGGGGAAAAGAGAGAATATAAAATAATTGTCAAAGATTTAGAAAGGAGGAAAGATGGATAAGATTCAGAATAGTCATAAACCATATAATAGGATCATCCATGATGGAAGTTTTTCGTATAGTCACTAGAGTGTGGACAGTTACAGTTATATATGTGACAAAATGTTGTGAGCTAATTACAGGAACATACAAATGTAAGCAATGCTAGAGAATCTAATATGATTTGTGGATTTTATGCATGCACAATTATATATAATTAAGATGATGCTATAAACTTTATGTAAATCATTTCCTGTTGGAAAAAAAAAGGGTAAAGGATACAGAGTGATTTGGTGTCTTCACTTTTACATCCATGTATGAATATACATTTATCACAATCAGCATGCTGTTTATTGTTTTACATATTTATTTATTTATATGTGTGGTACATTTTTGTGAGGTCTCTCTGTGTGTGTGTGGGGGGGGTCTGCTTACACTAATTGACACATATAGAAGCCAAACATTGGTTGTTTCTCCTCTTTCCCTAAATACCTCACTAAACATAGTGCTACCCATTTGGCTAGATTGTGGAATCCACTTATCTCCCTGCTCCAGAACTGGTAATTCATTATGTTCTATTATTTCCTTGTTTTAAATGAGTTCAGAGGATCCGAATTCAGCGCCTCTAGCTTTGTAGGAAGCACTCTTATCAATTAAGTTACGTCTCTAGTCTACAATGAACACTTTAATCAATAGTATATATCTTTTAAATGAATGCAAATGCAGAATCTATCAGTTAATGTGTTTAGGATCATGAGAGTGAAATTAAAAGACTCTAGGGTAGCGAGCTTGAATTTGATCTTTGTTTTCTTACTCATTATCTAGATGTGTCAACATGTATCATCTAAACTATACTGAGCTTCAGTTTTCAAATTTGAGTTGAATATATAGTAATACATGCTTGGTTACAAAATTTGGCATCAATATTTAAACATAACATGCATCTTAATCTTTAGATATTATTTACAAAGTCCCAGTTGTTGACATGATTTCTTACCCACATTTAATACATTCTTATTTATTAACATAAAATATTGAAAAATTAAATATCAATAGTTTCTATTGATAAATACATTATTTCATGTTTTTATGGTTTATAATAAACAAAAGAGATAATTTAAATTGCATTTTAAGTGACAATAATTTAATAAAATTATAATTTTAATAAGAATGCTCTGAGAGGTTCATGCGTTTAAATATTTGATCCCCAATAGGAATTGTTTAAGAAGGAATGTGATGTGTGTCTTTGGAGGAGGTGTGTGTCACTAAAGAAGGGCTAGTTTCCTTCTCTGTCTCCTACTTAAGTCCAGCATGGACTTATAACCCTCTGAAATTATAACCCTAATTAAAGACTGCTTTTTTTTTTAAAGTTGCTTTGGTCATAGACCTTTGTCACAATAATAGAATAGTAAGTAAGACAAATGGGAAACTTTCTATCATTTCCCTCAGCAACAGGTCTTTGATATTACTGACATCACTTGTTATATTTTGGACATCATTTCCCCAAAGGACCATATGTTAAATTCTTGGTTTTCTTGGGGGTGCTATTAAGTGGTAATGGAACTTGAATAATTTACTGCTTGGTGTAAGTGATTAGGTCTTTCTGGGTTTGCTCATGATGTGGGGATTAGCTAGCTTCATTTTGTTCTTTATGATTCAGGAGGTGAGCTGTTTCTCTCTGCTACATTTTCCTGCTATGATGGTCTATGGCATTAGAGACCAAGAGTAGAAAACAAAACAATACAAAACAAACAAAAAACAAAAAACAAAAACAGAAACTCCAAAACCTCATGTCAAATTAAGCCTTTTCTTTCCATTTCCTCAGACATTTCTTTATAATTAGAAAGATCAAAGACAATTGTAACCTTTACTTATAACATATTTTCCAATAAATCAATGCATAGAATTAGGTTCAATTTATAAATGCAGTACAATTTTAAATTAATAAGAATAAGTAATAATCCAAACAAATTGAAAAATGTAACTTAATAAAGTTGGGTGAGCAGTTATTTACTCTCTCTCTCTCTCTCTCTCTCTCTCTCCCAATACCTTATTGTAATATAGATATTATAAACCACTGCAATTGAAGAAATCACTTTGTGAATTCTGGCATCTCTTACTAACCAGTGTCTCTACTCATGAAGTTGGGATCATGAATAAGAAAAACAAAGAGCTCCTTAATTAGAATATATAAAACTGCAAAGCTTACTTCATGAGCAAGTCAGCTAGTAGGTGCCCAATGTGGGGATATAGCACTTGGCTTTACAGTATCAGCGAACACTCACTGAATAGACAGTTTCATGAGATGTGGCAGCATAACTGAGTACACCACACAGAACCTGGCAAAGTTTAAGTTATGAATTCTTTATTTATATAACATGTGATTTAAAAATCTGATGATGGTAGATTGTAGAGAACAGTATCTATCAAAATGAAGGAAAATACATAGGAATCATACTTAGAAATGAAATATTTCCTACACAAGAGTATAATTTTGATATCTTAAATACTCTACTCCCTAAAATGACAAACATCTGAAATTTAATTATTATTAGTTGGAATAAGAGCTGAGAAATTATATACAAGCTTTTCAGCATTTATGATTTTTCAATTATTGCCTAATTTGTTCATTTCACGTGCCATTTGTTTTGTGCTAACTAATTAGGAGGTCACACAGAAGTCAGGGGAAAAAAAGCTGCTCAACATAAATACCTGCTTCTGATGCAAATTTTTGGAATCATTATCTCTGCTGTGACCTGTGTGTTTCTGTGACAGCTCAGAGTCTTTGCTTACATTAAAATGCATGAAACATGCATGTTCCCTTTAAATATTAGAAAGAAAACTTGTTGCAAATGTCTTCTAATGATACTTCATTTATATGCATCAACTTTCCTGAAATAATTTAGATTAGAAACTTTGCTTTCATTTACAACCAACCAATACCACTTACAAAATATAAAGACTTCACTAGAAAAATATATGTGCTGTACATTATTTCCATAGATGTCCTATTTGAAAACACAGGCCTGAAGACATTTAATAAAATTATGAACCCCTTAAGGAGCTACAGTGATAAACAATGATATCAACTATGAATGAAAGAAGTGGGAAGCTATAAATTCAATGATACTTAAAGATTTTAATTAAAAATAAAGGGAATAATTAAGCTAATGATCTATGGCTAATATTTCTAAAATAAATTCATAAGATAGTACATGTTCGTGGTTTCAAATATATACAAAAGTATAATTTGCAGTAATTTGCTTCAAAAATAGATTAAGAAGAATTTTGAGAGACATGTTCCTTAGAAATATGTTCTAGGTGGCTTCCTTCTTTATCAAAAAGTCTTTTTTTCTGATATATTCTTTATTTACATTTCAAATGATTTCCCCTTTCCTGGATCCCCCTTCCCCGAAAGTCCCATAAGCCCTATTCCCTCCCCCTGTTCCCCAATCCACCCCTTCCTACTTCCCTGTCCTGGTATTCCCCTACACTGTTGCACTGTGCCTTTCTACGACCAGGGGCCACTCCTTCCTTCTTCTTGGGCATCATTTGATATGTGAATTGTGTCTTGGGTATTCCAAGCTTCTAGGCTAATATCCCCTTACCAGTGAGTGCATACCATGAGTGTTCTTTTGTGACTGGGTTACCTCACTTAGGATGATGATCTCCAGTTCCACCCACTTGTCTAAGAATTTCATGAATTCGTTGATTTTAATGACTGAATAGTACTCCTTCTTGTATATATACACCATATTTTCTGTATCCATTCCTCCCTTGAGGGACATCTGGGTCCTTTCCAGCTTCTAGCTATTATAAATAGGGCTGCTATGAACATAGTGGAGCATGTATCCTTATTACATGCTGGGGAATCCTCTGGGTATATGCCCAGGAGTGGTATAGCAGGATCCTCTGGAAGTGTCCTGCGCAGTTTTCTAAGGAACTGCCAGACTGATTTCCAGAGTGGTAGTTCCAGTTTGGAACCCCACCAGCAGTGGAGAAGTGTTCCTCTTTCTCCACATCCTCTCTAGCACCTGTATCCTCCTATGTTTTTGATCTTAGCTATTCTGACTGGTGTGAGGTGAAATCTCAGGGTCTTTTTGATTTGCATTTCCCTAATGACTAAGGATGTTGAACATTTCTTTAGGTACTTTTCAGCCATTCAATATTTCTCAGGTGAAAATTCTTTGTTTAGCTCTGTACCACATTTTTAAGAGGGATATTCGGCTCTCAGAAGTCTACCTTCTTGAGTTCTTTGTCTATCTTGGATATAAGCCCTCTGTTGGATGTAGGGTTGGTGAATATCCTTTCCCAATTTGTTGGTTGCTATTTTGTTCTTTTGACAATGTCCTTTGCCTTACAGAAACTTAGTAACTTTATAAGGTCCCATTTGTCAATTCTTGATCTTAGAGCATAAGCTATTGGTGTTCTGTTGAGGAAACTTTCCCCTGTGCTCATATCTTCAAGGGTCTTCCCCAGTTTCTTTTCTATTAGTTTCAATGTGCCTGGTTTTATGTGGGCATCCTTGATCCACTTGGACTTGAGGTTAGTACAAGGAGATAAGAATGGATCAATTCTTTTACATGCTGAACTCTGTTTGAACTAGCACTATTTGTTGAAAAGGCTATCTTTTTCCACTAGATGGTTGTAGCTCCTTGTTGTTATTCCAAATGAATTTGAGAATTGATCTTTCTAACTCTATGAAGAATTGAGTTGGGATTTTGATCGGGACTGCATTGAATCTGTATATTCCTTTTTGGCAAGATGGCCATTTTTACTATATATTTTTTAATTTAATTTTATTTTTTTTATTTACATTGCAAATGATTTCCCCTTTTCTGGGTCCCTACTCCCTGCAAGTCCCCTGCCAATCCAAGAAATGGAAGATTTTTCCAGCTTCTGAGGTCTTCTTTGAATTCTTTCTTCAAAGACTTGAAGTTCCTGTCTACAGACCTTTCACTTGTTTGGTTAGAGTCACACTAAGATACTTTATATTGTTTGTGGCTATTGTGAAGGGTATCATTTCCCTAATTTCTTTCTCAGCCTCTTTATCCTTTGAGTATAGGAAGGCTACTGATTTGCTTGTGTTAATTTTATAACCAGCAACATTGCTGAAGTTGCATATAGGAGTTCTCTGGTGGAATTTTTTTCGGTCACTTAAATATACTATCATATCATCTGCAAATAGTGATAATTTGACTTCTTCCTTTCGAATTTGTATCCTTTGACCTCGTTTTGTTGTATAATTGCTCTAGCTTGAACTTCAAGTACTATATTGAATAAATATGGAGAGAGAGGGTAGCCTTGTCTAGTCCCTGTTTAGTGGGATTGCTTCAAGTTTCTCTCCATTTAGTTTGATGTAGGCTACTGGTTTGCTCTATATTGCTTTTGTTATGTTTAGGTATGGGCCTTGAATTTCTGCTCTTTCTAAGACCTTTAACATGAAAGGATGCTGAATTTTGTCAAATGCTTTTTCAGCATCTAATGAAATGACCCTTTATTTTTTCTTTGAGTTTGTTTATGTAGTGGATTACATTGGTGGATTTCCATATATTGAACCATCCTTGCATCCCTTGGATAAAGCCTACTTGATCATGGTGAATGATCGCTTTGATGTGTTCTTGGATTTGGTTGGCAAGAATTTTATTAATTTTGTATTTATATTCATAAGGAAAATTGGTCTAAAGTTCTCTTTTTTTGTTGGATCTATGTGTGGTTTTGACATCAGCATAATTGTGGCTACATAGAGTGAGTTGGGTAATGTTCCTTCTGTTTCTATTTTGTGTAATAGTGTGAAGAATATTGTTGTTAGGTCTTCTTTGAAAGTCTGATAGAATCCTGCACTAAAACCATTTGGTCCTGTCCTTTTTTTCTGGTTGGAAGACTTTCTATGAAACCTTCTATTTCTTTAGGGGTTATGGGACCATTTAGATGGTCTATCTGATGCTGATTAAACTTTGGTAGTTGGTATCTGTCTAGGAAATTGTCCATTTCCCTCCAGATTTTCCAGTTGTGTTGCATATAGGCTTTTGTAGTAGGATCTGATAATTTTTTTCATTTCCTCAGTTTCTGTTGTTGTTTCTCCCTTTTCATTTCTGATTTTGTTAATTGGGATACTGTCTCTGTGCCCTCTGGTTAGTCTGGCTAAGGGTTTATCTATCTTGTTGATTTTCTCAAAGAACCAGTTGCTGGTTTTGTTGATTCTTTGTATAGTTCTTTTTGTTTCAACTTGGTTGATTTCAGCCCTGTGGTTGATGATTTCCTGCCTTCTACTCCTCTTGGGTTTATTAGCTTCTTTTTGTTCTAAAGCTTTCAGGTGTACTGCTAAGCTGCTAGTGTATGCTCTCTCCAGCTTCTTTTTGTAGGTACTCAGAGCTATGAGTTTTCCTCTTAGCAATGCTTTCTTTATGTCCCATAAACTTGGGTATGTTGTGCCTTCATTTTCATTAAATTTTAAAAAGGTTTTGATTTCTTTCCTTATTTCTTACTTGACCCAGTTATCATTGAGTAGAGCATTGTTCAGCTTCCACGTGTATGTGGGCTTTCTGTTGTTTCTGTTGCTATTGAAAATAGGAAGCATGGAATTAGTTTGATCTTATTATATTTGTTGAGGTCAATTTTGGAGAGGGTACCATGAGGTGCTGGGAAGAAGGTATATTCTTTTGATTTAGGATGAAATTTTCTACAGATATCTATTAAATCCAGTTGGTCCAAAACTTCTATTAGTTTCACTGAGTTTCTGTTTAGTTTGTGTTTCCCTGATCTAACCATTGAAGAGAGTGGGGTGTTTAAGTCGTCCAGAATTATTGTGTGGGGTGGGATGTGAGCTTTAAGCTTTAGTAAGGTTTCCTTTACAAATGCGGGTGCCCTTGTATTTGGGGCATAGATGTTCAAAGTTGAGATTTCTTCCTGATAGATTTTTCCTTTGATGAGTATAAAGTGTCCTTCTGCATCTTTTTTGATGCCTTTTGGTTGAAAGTCCATTTTATACGATATTAGAAGGGCTACTCCAGCTTGTTTCCTGGGACGATTTGCTTGGAGAACTGTCTTCCAGCCTTTAACTCTGAGGTAGTGTTTGTCTTTTACACTGAGATGCATTTCCTACATGCAGCAAAATGTTGTGTCTTGTTTCCAAATCCAGTCTGTTAGTCTATGTCTTTTTATTGGGGAATTGGGTCCATTGATGTTAACAGATATTCAGGAACAGTGATTGTTGCTTCTTGCTAATTTTGATGTAATTTTTATGTTTGTGTGGTTATCTTCTTTTGGGTTTGTTGAAAGAAGATTACTTTCTTGCTTTTTCTTTTTCTTGTGTGTAGTTGCCCTCCTTTTGTTGGTGTTTTCCATTCATTATCCTTTGAAAGGTTGGATTTGTAGAAAGATACTGTGTAAATTTGTTTTTGTCATGAAACAAATTTGGTTTCTCCATCTGTGATAATTGATAGATTTGCTGGATATAGCAGTCTAGGTTGGCATTTGAGTTCCCTTAGTTTCTACATGATATCTGCCCAGGATCTTCTGGCTTTCATAGTGTCTGGTGAGAAATCCAGTGTAATTCTGATAGGTCTACCTTTATATGTTACTTGAACTTTTTCCCTTACTGCTTTTAATATTCTTTCTTTGTTTAGTACATTTGGTGTTTTAATTATTATGTGATGGGAGGAATTTCTTTTCTGGTCAAATCTATTTGGAGTTCTGTAAGCTTCTTGTACGTTCATGGGCATCTCTTTCTTTAGGTTAGGTAAGTTTCCTTCTATAATTTTGTTGAAGACATTTACTAGCCCTTTAAGTTGGAAATCTTCACTCTCGTCTATACCTATAATCCTTAGTCTTCTCATTTTGTCCTGGATTTCCTGGATGTTTTGGGTCAGGAGTTTTTTGCATTTTTCATTTTCTTTGTTGTATCAGTGCTTTCTACGGTATTTTCTGCATCTGAGATTCTCTCTTCTATCTCTTGTATTCTATTGTTAATGCTTGGATCCATGAGTCCTGACTTCTTTCCTAGGTTTTCTCTCTCAAGTTATTTCCCTTTGTGATTTCAGTATTGTTTCTACCCCCTTCTTTAGATCCTGGATGGCTTTGTTTAATTCCTTCACCTGTTTGTGTGTGTGTGTGTGTGTGTGTGTGTGTGTGTGTGTGTGTGTTTTCCCTTAGTTCTTCAAGGGCTTCTCCCAGTTTACTTGTGTTCTCTTGTATTTCTTTAAGAAAGTTATGTCCTTCTTGAAGCCCTCCATCAGCATCATGACCTGTGTTTTTAAATCGAAATCTTGCTTTCCTGGTGTTTTGGGGTATCCAGGACTTGCTATTGTGGGAGAATTGGGCTGGATGGTACCATATTGCCTTGATTTCTGTTAGCAAAGTTCCCATGTTTGCCTTTTGCCATCTGGTTATCTCTGGTGTTAGTTGGTCTTGCTGTCACTGGCTGGTGTGTGCCCCTCCTGTGTGCCTGCAGTCCTATCTCAGCAACCCTGGGTCATCTACTTTCCCCTGGCACATATTGCTGTGGTGCTGTCAAGTTCCTGGGTATAGTTGGAGTCCTGGTGGGATATGTCCCAAGTGATCCTCTACTCTGGTGATCTCTGCCTACCAATCTGTTACACAGTCACAGGAGCAAAGATGGCAGCCGAGACCCACTCTCTTGTAGTTGTATTTGGGTATGTAACTCTGTGGCTCCATCAACTCTGGATGCAGGCTGTGCTGGCTGTCTCCTCCGTGCTGCTGGATGTATAACTGGCTTCCTGATTCACTTGGAGATGACACAATGTGGCCGGGGATGTTTCTGATCTGGAGGTGGAAACCAGAAGGTTCTTGCCAGAGGCCTCTCTGGAATGCACCTCCAATCTACAGGACCGGTCTCACATGTGCAGGATGCTTCCTCTGCCGACTGCTGGGTGGATAACTGTCTTCCTGCGCTGTGTGAAGATGGCACACTGTGGCCAGGAATGTTCCTGATTCCAGAAGCAGAAACTGGAATTCCTATCAAAAAGACTTATGAAAGTGCTGATCACTCACCTACCACAGAATTTATGATCTTCTGTTTCTTTCCTCTTACAGCATGTTTCTGATATCTCATCTTATGATACATAAGACCTGATAGTTCCAAATGTTACTTAGGTTTTTTTTATTTGTTATACAAAATTGTATATACTTAGTTTGTATATCTGGCTCATTTTGGGCTGTTTGCACTTTGCTATTTATGATAGAGCAAATAAAAGTAGCTTGATCATTTTCCATGACTTTAATAAAATATTCCAAAGTTTTAAGAAACAATATAGTTGTTCAAATGATGTTCAATGTAACTGAGAATTAGTTATCTTTCTACCACTATGGATACCTGTATTATTCGGTTCATATGCTGTAAATTTGGACTTCAGTTACATTTGGCTTCCCAACATTTCCAAAATATACCACAGATTTGTGATCCCTACATCTTTAAGTGCATATGTAGCACAGTCTAAAATATCCTTCCCCAGGCTCAAATCACTGCCAAACACATGCCGCATTAGAACAAGCCAACAGAAATATCTCTACTCCAGTGTTACTACCCATGATTCATTTCCTTCCTCCTACCCATTTCCTTCCTTCCTACAAATCTCCTTTCATCTTCATTTTATGGCATTTACATCCTCTCATCTTTGAGGAGATAGTGACACATTTCATCAGAAGGCTAGTTACAGAGTTAGATAACAGGAGACTGAGTCATTGTTCCAGTTGCATATTTGAGCAAGGTCTTCACATTTTCTACTTTGTTCAGAAATAACACATAGGGATGTATTAAACACTATTGTAGACATTATATATGATTGAAACATTAGTAAATGAAGAAAAGTTATGATTAGTTTATATCCAATCCATCTTCCCATTTATTACAGAAGTGATTATATATGTGGTCTGAGTTTCTTTTCTAATATATTTTTTAAAAAATCAAATGATATTTATCCTTTCCCAAGATGAAATAGTAATCAGCAAAATAATTGAGGTTTGTGTACTTTTGCTTTTATTAGAATATAAAAGAGACAGTCTTAAAAAAGAGATCAGGTATAAATACAATTTACATGACCTAAAGATCATTTGATACAATATGCTCAATTAAGCTATGTTTTGTCTGTGACCCATCCATCATTTGAGGTCAAGTATAGAATTTATCATTATGTCAACATTAAGAGAATTTTTGTATTTTGGAGCATTTCAACTTTTGGATATGTGAATTAGGTTGCATAAACTGTAATAACAAAATCACAGTACAGTATAATTATATTGCTTTGTGTACAACATATGCTTATTCACAAAAATCAAAAATGTATTTAATAACAAGCATATATCACATAACTGAAAAAACAACCTACAACATTATTGTTTGGTGTAAATTTTTGTAAATCCAGTACAATGGCCAAAGTACTGGACATCAAAGGGTTTACAGTCTGGAGCTTGCTGCGGTCTCGGAACAACTGCTTAAAACTTGTCTACTTTAACAATCATAGCTTCTGTGTAGGGAGTCGTGAATTATATATGAGCACATGTCTAAGGACATCTCACTTTTTTCAAAATACATGTAAGTACATTCAGGAGAGGCAACATGTAGTTTTAGATGAGTATTAATTACCTATTGTCTTAGAAAAACCACAAGATTATACTTAAATACCATATCTTGTACTGCATAAAGGACAAATATCCATTTCTGATACCAGAATCATGAGAATATATTAGAGTACCAGGAGTATACTCAGTGTCCACATCTTCCTTGGTCTTAATTTATAAGGTAGAGCCTTCATTCTCCATTCTTGTGTCTATTGTCTATACTTTTCTGTATAGTATCACAGGCTCTGACAGACTTCAGGAGATATATTGTAGTCTCTTTCAGGTTCCCAATTTATCTAAGGTGATTTGATTTCCCTTCTTTGGATTTGCTGAGTCACCATGCCTGCTTCAGTGTCTGCCTTCTACCAGGATTCCTTCTGTTGGACATTCAAAACCTAAGTTCTCTTCCTTTTGGACTTCTGGTATTTTGACACTTTCTTACATTGAATCTCTGATTTTGATCTTACACTGCTGTACTTGCTGGTGTAATAAAGACACAACTGTTAGGATGTGGTAATTTACATGTCACTTTGTATAGTAATTTGAGTTACAAGTAAAGAGGAGAATCAGAGGCTGATTAGAAAGTCTAGACTAATTTGCATCAAAGAGAAGTGAAAGAATTATAATAAGAAGCACTGGGGGAGAGAAGGAATGGATGAAATAGGTTTTCACATAAAGGAAAAATGTAGAAAGAGACAGAGACACACGGAGAGAGACAGGAAAAAGCAGAGACAGAGAGACAGAGAGACAGGGAGGTACATATCAAGGATAAAATTCTTGCCATTGGAAAATTATGTGTCATCACATGTAATCCACTTCTTCCTTGGCTTCAATATGTATTTTTAATTGACTTTAAACTTTATTTTGTGTTAGAATTCATTTGAGTGGGAAACACTGCTGAGACCATGAGCTCTGCAGAGCTTTACAGTTTACATTGGCTAATAAATCTGCCCAATTTACTTTGCTTTAAGGTTGACCTTATTTAGTAGCTGTTGTGTTGTCTACCATACTGTAGGACTGTCCTGGAGACTATACTATCTGAACCAGACTATTAAAATCAATGACTATCCATTTGCACTGCAATTAAAGAGGTATTCTGTGGAAATAATCTGCATTAAAATGATAGCTATTGGCCTTTTGATGTTCAGTTGAAATCCAAGCAATCGTGGTATACATGGCATTATGTTATACATAACAAAGAATTTTTCTTCCATTTAACTTTCTACACCCTACATACATTTGTCTCTTTATTGAGAATACAGAGTTATGTAACACCCTATTGAGTTGTGAAATGTGTTGTCCACTCCACCAGAAGAAACAGTATGTGATCTAAATAAAAGGAAAGGGGTGCTGTATAGGACACTGAACTCCTTCTGAAATTAGAGAGGGGTTCCTCAGAGTCTGCGAATCATTATTGTCAGTATAGCAAGCAAAGAAATAATCTTAGAAGCATTCTCAGTAGGATGCATGCATCAGACATATCACCAAGATAAATAGGTTTAGTTAAGCACATTTGATATAACCATCAAAGTTTATTTCATGAAAACAAAGCGAAAGCATTCAGCTGCTCTCCAGACAAAAGCACATTTATATTCATAGAGTTGAAAGGGATCAAAATAGCCTTATCATGATAAATTTCAACAATCTGAGGTTTTAAAGGGTGAAGCTATCTTCTCAAGGTCATGATTAGATTTTAGAGCTAGATTTTAGAATTTGTGAACACCTATTCAGTGACCTTTATGGTACATTACATTTTGTCTAAATTAGTGATATATAGGGTGTCAAAATACCAAAATATCAAAAGCATTTATATTTTCTGTCCTAAATCATATGGTTTAATATCTAGGGTACATTTTTCAAGTGCAGACATGTTTAATTTTAGTCTTTTCTAAAGGGTTACTTAAACAGCAAACAGAATGATTAATTTCATCAGAATTGTAACAACATGTTCAAACTTAATTTAATTTAGACATGACTTTGAATGCTTAATCTAAAAGGACCTTTAAAGATCATCTTAAAACATATTAAACATATTAGTAACACTTTAGTGAATAAAATAAGCTTAAAGATTTGTACCTGCTTATTTATATTTTTCTTTTTTTCAAAAGATGGAAAGCCATATTAAAATCACAGTCTGCAGCATTATTGTATAATATACAATGCTTTAAATCATCAATTATCAATGCCTCAAAACATTTTCTTTGCCATACATTAATATGCTAAAATAAGAATTAATGTTTATAATTTAGAGATTGTTTGCAAATAAATCATACATACTCCAGTATTGTCACAAGGCACACATCAAAATTTAAAAAAAAAATTCGTAGCTAGAATAAATTTAACGTGATTCCTGGAACTATTTAGTGTGGTTCAATATTGAATAAAAAATGTTTATGGGATATATCTGTATGCATTGCGGAATGTTTCTGTGTACTTAAAGTAGTCTAAGCAATGTTTTTTATTTGTTATTTTTTTTATCATTCAGAGAGCACAGTTAGCCATGCAATATAAGACTGCTTTTACATCACAGATAGGTAATTATTGTCTTGTTAATTCAAAATCCTATTTGTTAAATTGATACATTGACAGTTAAAGAAAGTAGTCTGTAGAAAAAATTGAAGATACCTGCTTAACAAATTCTGTGAAGTGTCTGGTCAACAACATGTCCTGTATGTTTACAGTACAGCTGAATAAAATAAAATCCCTGTTTGATATGATTTGAAAAGTCAATGGCCCCCAACAGCTCACTTTGTCTCCACTTGGGAGTCCTGTTTAGAAAGGCCACAGAACATTAAGAAGGTTGAACTTTTAAGAATAAATATGCCATGGGGATATGCTTTAAAGTTTTGTAGTCTGTCTTGGCATCTCTCTCTTTCTCTACCTCCTCTCTCTTTCTTTCTTCTTCCCTCTTCCTCCTTCCCACATTTTCTCCCCCTCCCTCTTTCTGCTCCTATTACTATAGTTTTTCTACCATGGTGAATTTTATTCTCTTTGGAACTGAAAGCTAAATAAACACATTACTTCAATTTGCCTTTAGTCAGGGTATTTTTTTTATCACAGCAACAGAAAAAAAAACTAATACAGATGCCTTGGCTAACCTTTCAAATTGTCCTTACTAGGTATTTTTTGACTCTGGAGTGTCATGTTCTGTTGTACTATAAAAAGACAACATGAGTTTCATCTGTCAATTTCATTTAGCTAACTCTGGATATTTTCTCTGTTCCCAGCCTGAGAAGAACCTATCTCTAGCCTTACTATGGTGTTAAGCATAGTAAGAACCAACTTGTTAATGCTAATATATCCTTATTCCTGCCCTGTTAGTAACTCCTTCAGTTCTAATCATAATAAGAATAATATCAATTTCACTCTCTGTAAGGGAGAAGGATTTCACTATATCCTGGGTGAATGAATAAATTAAGTTAGTAATTTACTTGGCTCTGCATATTAGTATTTTTCTTGAGAAAATATCCTTGAGTGTTGTATCCTTCTGATTCCAACAAAGCTCTTTCAGTTCAGTGACAACTTTCACTAATTACAATGTACAGCATGATTGAGAGTACCCAATCACTTCTCTGTATAGTGTGGTCTATCAAGAAGAGGAAAAATAACAACTTTATATAGTTGTTATTTTTAGTTGTATATAACCTGGGCTGCACATTCACGCTTATCACAAGAGCAATACCCCTGAGTTTTTTCATCCCTTTACAAACATCAAACACGTAATCAACTCAACACTGAGATATTGACTGAGCCACACAGAAACTTCATTTCAGTTAGAATCAAAAGATTGAGCACAGAGATATACCTTCTTGTCTTATGGCATATTGTTACGTTGCAAAAGAATGTGGAATGAAGCTGTCACCAATACAGCCAGTCAAATTGTGCTATCCCATTTATTACTTTTCCTTCTATATTAAATGCATTCACTAACACATCCTATTCCACACCATTGTGAAGAATGCAATTATAGACTACACACTTTGCTAATGTCTTGTTTAAAAATCATACTTATTATTTAGTAAGATGGACCTTATTTTAACTAGATAAACAATTAAGCATGCCTGGTGTAATAAATTCTGTGTCCCCCATCTGCATTTCATAAGTTTCACATAGTGAGGTCTCTCAAAAAAAAAAAAAAACCAGACAGGCAAAAATATACTGGCTTTGGGTCTGAGTTCAAACAGGATGAAAATATCTAAAGATTATTGTCAATAACAGAGAGAACTTTATAGATTAACAATGTAAACATGACATCAAGTAAAAATGTGGCATTTGAGATCAGAATGTGAGCCTCATATTCTGCCCTTACTAAAAGCAAAACAGAAGATTCTAAGTTGGTTGATTTATGTATTTTAATGTATTACATTTTTGACAACCCCATCTTAATGCAGCATTGTCATGATTGCTTAATGGTGCAAGTACTTTATTATGATAGTGGATTTCAAAGCATACATTATAAGTCACATAGGGATATGGTAATTCATAGACTTCATTATATTCAAGTAGTGGAATAATGGACAAGGGTATTCAGAACAGTATTGTCTTTAAATTAGAAAAGAAAATACAAAATTCCTAATAAAAAATGAGGAAATCCAGAACCATGCATGAATAAAGCGTTACCATAGCACAGATGTAGGCATAGTTATGACTCCCAAATGCACAAACAAGAAGAGAAATACAAGTCTCCATGAAATAAGCAGAAGAATGCTTAACAAATAATCATTCAAGTGAACACCTTGTTGATAAAAATGGTCCATTTATAGGTATCCGTTTTTCTGTGGGGAATGCAACTCAGTTGATAAGCATTTTGCGTACTGGTTTTTATGTGCCTAATATAGTGCTTATCCTGAAGAAGCTCTAAAACACTTACTATCACTTAGCAGATCAATTGTGAGAAAATATAAAGACTCCTGAAAAAGATATATGAGAAACATTATATATGAGAAAAATAGTCATTGATTGCAATGTACATCCAGACAATAAGATATCACAAAGAAAGCATTGGGATCACTTATTTAAAAGGAGGTTCGGTTGAGGTGGATTTTTATGTTAATTGCTATTGGGTTTTCATATTTTATAATGAAAAATTTCAGAAAGTAAGTATATTTAATTAGTCAGATTTATGTCTTCTTCTTAAGTCTTCCCTTTTATAAGTGTAGCAAGATCTATTGTTCACTAATTAATTGCTATAGAACAGAAAAGAAAAAATATTCAAAGGAAAGAAACAAATAACATACAGGATGTTTTCAAAAGTCAAAGCAATATAAAAATATTTCAATGTGTGTGTGTATGTGTGTGTGTGTGTGTGTGTGTGTGTGTGTGTATGAACTGGAGAAATGTCACTAGAACATTATTAGAAGAATTAATACTGAAGTCACTTTAACCAAGAGGGAAATTATTTTCTATGGAAAACTGTCGACATAGAAAAGCAGTACAAGTGTCAAATATGTCAACATCTATAAAATATCTTATATTTAAGTCACAATGGAATAGTTTTCAACCATAAAAGCAAATATCCAAAGAATTGTTATGATATATACATGTATATGTGTATATATATATATATATATATATATATATATATATATATATATAAAACGAATATGAAAACCAACTCCATATATAAGGCAATAGTAGTTATTTATGACTACTACAATCACTTTTCTTGGAGTTACTTTTTAAAGTAAATAGAAACAAACATTATCCAATAGCTACAGATGATAAGCGAATAAGTAAGGTAAATTGTAAGGTATAGTACTCTCCATAAATATAGTACTCTCCATAAAATAAAGCAAAATTTTTAAAAATATGAAATGAAAACAGCAGAAATAGAGCAAGATGGTTTAGCCAAGCCAATCTAGCAAATAACAACATGCACTATAATTTTGAACACCTCAAATATATGACTATTGGACTGAATTAAGAAAGAAATAAGCAAAGAAACTATAGACAACCAAAATATGCTGCTATTAAAAAGTACCTCAAAACAAACACAATTATATTATAAGTAACAATGAAAACTAGACCATTCAATATAATTAACAATTTAAAGAAAATAAATTGATTTTATAAACTCACTAAATAACAAAACTTATTGTATCCAGTAAATTTCATAAAACAATGACATAAAATCATCACAAAATGAAATAACGCTAAGCTTCAAAGTAATCTTATATATTAATAATTCTTAATATTTATCAATTTAATAGCAATGTTGGAGCAAAAGATGGCATATCTATGAGAAGAAATATATAAACCAATAGTTATAATAAAAGTTTTAAAAATTACATATCAATAATTGGTACAATTTGTGGGCTAAAACCCAGTAAAATACTGACCATTTGAAAAGCAATATCATCAAATGGACTTAAATTATATTCACAGGATATATTCACTCAGCAACAGGAGAATCTACATTCTCCATAAGCATTAATGAGATAGTTTTATGAGCCTTAAGATATTTTAAACTAGTCCAGTTTCAAAGAGCATTAAATAACCAAATCTTAATGAACTTATGAAGATTAACACAGTAATATATATGCATATATAATTATAGTTGTTATATTTATGTATTCTAAATTCCAAGTCTACAGTTTGACTTAGAGAATTTAGGTTAGGCCAGGCAAAAATTTCATATGAATTTTGGGTAGCAGTTAACAGCTGATTCTAAGACACATAAAAACAATAAAACACAAACACATACATTATTTGTAAAGGATTACTAACAAAATAACAAACTCAAAAATGCCTTAATTACAAAATGAATCAGCTTAGATCACAGACATCAACATGCCCTTGGTTAGCAACAGAGAACCACAGACATTAATATGGCCTCCATGACTAGGAAAATCTGAAACATCAACAAGGTCTTAAAATGTCAGCACAGACCATGGGAACACCATGGTGAGGTGATCCCTGATGCCACCAAGAGACCATGTGGGTGTCTGTGGTTCATGCAGCCATGGGGAAATCATGGAGAAGACTGTGATCAGTACTGCTGCTAGTTGTAATCAGCATGGAAGCATCTGTTTCCGTGGCATTGATGACTCCAGCCTCCTAATTGAGAATGAGACACATTTTAGGTTTCTGTAATAACCTATACTTTGTCCCCAATAAAAAGAAACAGCTTAGACAAGAAGCCATTGAGGACAGTCTTGAAATTTGTGATAAGGATGCTGAAGTATTTCTTTTCACGGTTCTTGGCTTCTCATATGGGAATAGGAAAGGACTCTCTTGTCTTAATAGAGATGGCCACTAGAAATTTGACTCATGTCCAATGAATATATGTACAACACAAATTTCACTTTGTGTATTTTGGAAGAGAAGAGAGATCAATTAATGTAGAGTAGAACTGGAAAGAACAGGAAGTGAGTGTGATCAGGTTGCATGGTATGAAATTCCCAAATAATCAATAAAAATATTATGTTGGAAAAATACACTAATCAACCTACATCACTTAAAAACCAACACAGATTAAGCAGTACACTATTGTATTGTATATATTTCCAAATCTGGATAATAGGACTTCAATGGTTTCACCACAAAGAAATAGTTAAGTGTGCAGCTTGGTGCAGTTAATATGCTTTAAATCTACACACAATGTGCACACGAAGTAATAATTATGTTATATCCATTAGTGGGTATGTTTTTTTGTGATTATGTATGAGTTAAAAATAAATCTATACTAAATATAGCACAGGACATTAATAGGTCTTCAAATAAGTTACTTAATTAGCAAATGATGACTTAAAAGCACCACAGTATTTATTAGAGAAGCAAGTTAAAATTGGAATCTTATACCATCCTATATCTTGCTAGATGCATTAAATATACTGTTGACCAGAATATAAATAAACTAGAACTATCACAAATTCCTGCTTGGCTTTGAGACAGTATCACCATTTTGATATTCTGGCAGTTTATGCAGGTTAAAGGTCCACATGCCATATTTCCCAGTCATTTAGCTGAAGGCATCCAATCAAGAGAAATAATACCCCACACTATTGTGAGGAATTATTCTTCAGTCTTTATAGACGTGTTATTTTTAGCACTTTCTCCCACAGGGAAAAAAATCAAGCAACTATTGTCTGATTAGTAAGTAAGATAATAAGTAAGACTGGAGAGATATCCTGAGTGCTTGCTCTTCCAGAAGTCCTGAGTTCAATTCCCAGAAACAACTGGTGGCTCACAACCATCTGTAATGGGATTCAATGCCTTCTTCTGGTGTGTCTGAAGATGGCTACCTTATATTCATGTGCATAAAATAAATAAATCTAAATAAATAAATTAGGTAATAATAAAAAGTATTGAAATACAATATTACATATTTACCCTAAAAAGCTTTTGCTGGAAAAAAAGCAAAACTAATAGAGGTTCCCCCCTTCACTAATACATCTAAAAACCTTAAGCAGATGGTTAGTTCTCTGACATAGGATGGATAGTACCCCGTGGAGATATAATTAAAATAGGGAGAAGACAAAGACAGCAGTATAAATGACTTATATCCATTATCTTGTGGTGATTTTGTAACAATATGGATTGTGCACATACATCAAAGCTCCTGAAATTATGTAATTTACATATTTGTTATTTATTGTGGTTCTATTATACGTATCTTAAAGCTGTTAGATGACATTCTAGTGTATTTATACAAAAATCATGTATTTTCAGAAATATGCCATTTTTTTAAGTGCAGCTGATTTAAAACTGGATATGACTGGTGGGTCCCTGTTATAAGCATAGGGTAGAGCTGCTCCCCTGGAAGTCCAGACATTGCTGGCTTTGCTTTTGTGTCTTTGATCCACTTTTACTAGCAGGTTAACTAGAGATGTTTTCCTAACAGGAGAATTAAAAACAGGTGAGAAGAAACAAGGTCAGCCCCTCCTGACTTCAAGGACCACCAAGCATACCATCGCCCTTGCTTCTATTTAAAGCAAGTCACATAACCAGTTTCAAAGTCAGGGATATAAATATACCCTGCCCATCATGAGCCTTTGGTAAGGCTTTGTGTGCAGATGCACTAGCAATTAGGCCAGCAAAAGAATCTAATGGCATAGAAGATATGGCATTTTGTTCATAATATTTCCAAACCATGCTAATTGTTGGGTTGCAAGAGTACTTGACTGGTAAATATACCTTGATGTTTGGCCAAGTAAACTGTAACAACTCAGAATCATATGACTGTAATGCAAACTTCCTTGGTTCTGTAAAATGCACAAGCAGAAATCAGCTGCTGTGCCTGGGTGAGCCGTTTCTCTTTCAGAATCTTCAGCAAGAGCTGCTTGAATGCAAAGCTATTGCAATTTAGATTTATACATTTCTAAATTGCCCTCAGCTTGAAATCCTCATGGCATTTATTGTATTGTTTTTAAGGAGTTTGGAATTAGCAAACTCATTTAGACACTCTTTCTGCTTTCATAGACTCCTCATTTCAACAAAGAATACCTACGAGAATTTCAAGGTGACTCATGTGTACATAGGTTTTGAAAAATGTTAAAAGCATGACTCATCACCATGGACTGATAATTCTGCTGACTAACACAGCTGCCCACATGGTGTCCTAGTTAGAGAACAGGAAGTAAGAATCCTGTCTCTTGGCAAGATGTGCAGTACTTTAAAGCAGAAACATGAGCTTCGGGAGAGAGACAGGTTAGGTTTGTCAAAATAAGTTAACCATAGCTGTCTTACTGGAGATAATCATCTCTCTAGGGTGAAGTACACTTGGCTTCAGCAAAATCTCCAGTGAAGCAAAAATCACAATTCAATTCGAATAAAAAGCATTGGTAATCTTCCACAGAAACACAGCCATGACACACAATGGAGAGGATAGAAATCTGTCAGTTCGATGTTTTTATCTGAATTTTAAAATTATTTTTGTTTTTGTAGCAAGGGGAGAAAGAAGATAAACAAAAGGTTTCAGTGTGTGATTTCCCACATCTTTGTGATTTTTTTCCATTAATGTTCTCTTAAGAAAAGAACAAGTCTGTGACTGTTACTTAGAACTGCTGCGCAAAGAGCATTTGTTTTCTTGGCCATTAGTACTGGTGGAAAATGAAGTGGGAGAGTAACAGGCAGAATACAGTAGTTCAGAATGCATATGTAACTAACTTGTTCTCCATGAAAAACTGGAAAGTATGTAAATGCATAATAGGTCTATCCTTGCAGACCAAACTACAGGTGGATAGAAAGCCCCATTCTGTCCTTCTGATCTTGTTATTATGTGGCACAGAAGGGGATGAAGGTCCCTGCTGCTAGGAAAAAAGCAGATCATGGCTGCAAAGGAAAATGTCAAGGAGGCAATAAGGTTAAAATATAAAATCATAACCAAGGGCAACAGCATTGGTTTTCAGAGAATGCCAACTGAAAAGAAATCATTGTCAAAATGGCAGTAAGAGAGAAACAAGGAGAGAAAATACAGAAGAGTTACAAAAGTCTATTTCTGAGAAATCCTTAGGGG
This sequence comes from Apodemus sylvaticus, assembly GCF_947179515.1. Lineage (NCBI taxonomy): Eukaryota > Metazoa > Chordata > Mammalia > Rodentia > Muridae > Apodemus > Apodemus sylvaticus. The sequence goes on along the minus strand of NC_067494.1, from coordinate 22,743,106 downwards.
TCAGCTGGAACTTTCCAGATATGGATTAGAAGCACATAATAGGAGAAAGAATATGACATGAGTAGATTCTTGCTTTTTTCATGGCAAAAAGGCCTATGTATACCCACACAATGATGGTAAACTAAAACCCAGCACATATCTGCTATGCCTTGGTACAATGGTAGGATGTAACGAGAAAGATTATGAAAGGGATATGTTTCCCCAACCAGGACAATGGAGAAAAAAAATCAATGAAAACCTTTTGTCCCACCTCCTAGTAGTGTTTCCATTCAAAGAGCGGTGTATATACAAGCCCCCATTACTTCTGTCTCTTTCTTTGTTTAATAAATAATAGAGCTAAGTCAAAACTCTTCAGTTTCCAAATACAACACATCAAAAGGATTTGGTTCAATTTGTTTATGTTGTTGGCTTTGACGTTTAGTGCCTAATCACTGCCATTTGGGGAATGCTCAGAATGATTGAAGTAGCAAATGTAGCACTTAAAGATCATGTTTATATCCCATGCTTGACAAAAGAAGTTTTCTTGGTGGCCCAGCAAGTGAAATTGAAATGTTCACCTAGCCACTTTTTTCCTATAATGTTCTATAATGACATGGTTTAGTAAAAGACCATTTAGTAACATGGAAAATTTTTATATCATTTGTAATTTAAAATAAATGAAAGTAAATAAAGCATGAATTTAAACTTATTGCTCTCAATCAAGACAATATACATGCACACACACACACAACTGGAATACTACCTAAGTGCTCTGTAAATTCATTTCCTAGTTCTTGTCAGCAAAATATTATATTTTCTTCCTTGCAAGATACTTTCAATTATCAAGCTAAGCCATATTTATAAAAACACTGCAAAACATACACTACTATAAAGTATATTAAATAGCCTACCATCTTTTTCCATGTGGCTACAGGTAATATAGTCATTAGAAATGCTATTAGGCAATCTGCACATTTCAAGGCTGTTGTTCAGTGTCAGAGGTAATAAACAATAGAAAGTGGCTACTCTGGCCTCTTTCCTTTCCTTCCCTTCCAAGGTCCTTATGCAATGTCACCGCTTCTTTGCTTGCTCTGGCAAACCCCAATCACTTCCATTGCTTCCATGCCATCTCAGTGGAATTCTACCACTGCTATCGTAAGTACCAAGATTTATCATTACAACATATCTGGACTCTAACAAGGCTTAGGTTATTCCTAAAAGCCCATAAATATAATTCATTAAAGAAAAACAAGTTGAAGATAATTGGAAGGTTGCTCTAGAAGGCAACCAAGACATGCCACTTATCATGTTTTAGGTTAATCTAATAAAGGTAACAACTTAGAAGACTAGAGAATATCCATGTATAAGGGAGTACACACAGACAAACACACACACACACACACACACACACACACACACTCACACACACATATAAATAGGCTCAGTGGCAACAAAAAGAGATGAACTCTAATGATGTTTATTCTTATACAAAGTCTCCTACATGACACAGGCATACCCCACAATATTAAAACTACTCTCATGACATATTCCTATACCCATAGATCAGTACATAACTCAATCCTCATCAGACACTATTCTTGCAAAGGACAGCAATTAGTACAGTCATCCCCAAATAGATAATATGAAGAGGAGGCTCAGCCCTTCTCTTATTCATTATTGATATATTCATTGACTCTTCATTGACTCTTCATTGAATCTCTCACGTTAAGACTCAGAAATTTTGTAGAAGAGGTGGTAAAAAGATTGTAAAATCCAGAGGTGGTAAATGACTAAAAGGAAACAGTGGTTTCTGGACATTAATGTACAACATGTACCTATGAACTGACACAGTCTCTGTAAAGTACCCAAGATCTGTACATGCTTACAAAGATTCCTGAATGGAAGAGCGGAGGTAGGCGCATTGTTCCTATCCTTAAGTAAGGAAATACAGATAATTCATTGTTGTTGGGAGAGGGAAAATCAATTTCCTTCATTGAGTTGATACCTGTACACTGACCGTATTCTACAGCAGGCTCCACACAGAGTCAGCCAAAACGAACTCCAGTTTCCTTTTATAAAAAGAAAGAACATGAAAGTAAATGGGGAAGAAGGATAAAAATAATCAAAATGTGTTGCATGATTTTAAAAAGAAATATTCAAAACATTGTTTTAAAGGGTTTTTTAATACTATTAACGAATGGCTTACTTATTTTACAGTCCGTAATCAGGCAAAATTTGATATTTTACTATCCCTAACATAAGTGTTGTGTCTTAGTCCAGTTATATTGGAATTTAGTTCTTCATTTTCCCTTTCAAACTTCATCCAGAATCTATAATCAGAATCAGAATCCAAAACTTAACAGAAATGATAGCTTTTGCTACTTCTCTATTTTTCTGCTGTGACCACCAAGGCACACCAACAAAGATTGTTCCTTATTCTCGTTTGCACCTTTAATGACAAGTTGACTTACTTCTTTTAATAAAATAATATTGAGAAAAAACCAGTAAGGACAGCCATAAGGGAGAATGGAGATTGAAAGATCAACTAAAAGATAGCTTTAATACTACAAGCTAATCGCTGCACTGAGAGAAAAGAAGAAACACTGACAACATTTAGGTCCCTCTGGTGATGTGATCAATACAGGATGAAGGAGTACTCGGACCAGATATTATCAAAATTCTTCTTTCATATATAAGATTTTTCTTTTTTATGTGAGTTCAAAAGTTCTGCTTCAATTCACAGATTTGTTCCCTTACGCTCATTCGAAAGAAGTGATTCACATTTGACTTGAAAATGCATATCAAGACTTTCCACAGAATCCATGTAATATATCAGGCCAAAGTTATTAGATCTATTTTACAGGTTATATAAGAAAAATAGGGAAATTAAGACATTTTTTTCCCTGAGACACACAGTGACACAATGAATTTGAAGACAATATTGAGTTCTGTGGAGTTTTAGTGTCACTTCACTCAATTGTGTTGAAACACTCTTCCATCCCATTCCTTGCAAATGTACATACTGAAGTCCTAACCCTCAGAACTTCACTTCAAGGGGCCATTACATATTTATTTAGCTATAGTAAAGTCATATCAGAGTAGGATGCCCAGCCGTTGTGACTAGTGGGTTTATAATAATGGAAATGTGGATCTAGAGGACCCAAGGAAGAATTAGACATGCAAATGAGTACTAAGATAAGCATCTTGTTCTGGAGTGCCAGTGTAAACAAAGTGATGGCCTGACCAAATGCACGGCCCAAAAGAAAGACAGTGGTGCTCCATGGACTTCCTGGGTGGAACTGGTCTTTAAAAGCTTTCATGTGGACTTCTAGCCTCCAGGGCTGTGAGAAAGCAAGCTGCTCTGTCATATTAATTTTTTATTCTTTCATTTTTTTCTTCTTATTTTTTATTCAATATATTTTTATTTACATTTCAAGTGATTTCCCCTTTCCTGGCTCCCCACTCCCAAAAGTCCCATAAGTCTTCCTCCTTCCCTCTGGTCCCCCATCCACCCCTTCCCACTTCACTGTTCTGGTATTGCCCTATACTGCTGCACTGAGTCTTTCCAGAACCAAAGGCCACTCCTCCATTCTTCTTGGACATCATTTGATATGTGGATTGTGTCTTGGGTATTCCAAGCTTCTAGGCTAATATCCACTTATCAGTGAGTGCATACCATGACTGATCTCTTGAGACTGGGTTACCTCACTTAGTAAGATGTTCTCCAGCTCCATGCATTTGTCTAAGAATTTCATGAATTCATTGTTTCTAATGGCTGAATAGTATTCCATTGTGTATATATACCACATTTTTTTTGTATCCATTCCTTCTTTGAAGGACACCTGGGTTCTTTCCAGCTTCTGGCTATTATAAATAGGGCTGCTATGAACATAGTGGAGTATGTATCCTTATTACATGCTGGAGAATACTCTGGGCATATGCCTAGGATTTATTAAGGTAGACATAGGAAATGAATGTGTATACTCTGGCACAGTTTCATGGGGGAAATTATAATGATTACATTTGAATAAATAATGTGTTGTATGTCTCCTCTACTACACTAAACATCCAGATAGTTGTGATAATTTTCATTTGGGGTCACATGGAGGAATGATTTAGAGGTAATTGAAAATCAATTTAAACTTAAAATTTTAAATCTTAGCCAGGGTTTAGAATGCAAATTTAAGAGTGGGGAAAATCTAAGTTGACTTTGTCCAATATGAAAGACAAAAGATTCCCTGCAATATCTTTGAGTAAATTTTATACAGATTTTGAATACTCAGTTTCTTTAAACTTTATAGGTCATTCATGAAAGTGGTATGATGGTTTTATTTCTATTAATATAAAATCACATTCATCAATCTGAAAGAAAAGCTATCCTTTTAAGATTTATTTAGATCCAGTCAAGAGCACTCCTTGATGATCTTGAATTTTTGGACTTCCCTTCCAGTCTCCCTAGTGCAGACTGGTAGGCACACACCACCCTGCTCAGCTTAAAAATCCTCACAAATATTAGAATTAAATATTTATAGGGAACTATTATTACGACAAACATAAAAATTATCCAAATTTAGAATGTATATTAATTTGATATTCCAAAAGATCTCAACACATTTATTTCTGGTTCTGAAAAAAACCCAACAAAACCATAATCTTAATGAATCCCTTAAGGACATTGAGTAGGTATCAGGTGGTAGAAAAATACTGGGTAGAAAGTATAAATAGCTAAAGTAAAATAAGTTTCAAAATTCAGAGATGGAAAGATTGTCAGTTGTTATTGTTTTATTTTTTTGGTTCCTCTTTTTCTACTCTTCCTTTTCTTCTTGGTAGTGTCTATTATTTTTAATTATGTGTGGACATGGGAATCTGTGTATGAGTGTGTGCAAGTTTAAGTGTAAGTTTAAGTGCAGCTGCCCATATAATCCAGAAGACAGTCAGCTCCTCTGGAGTTGGAGTCAGCAGCAGATCTGAGCCTCCTCATGAGTGTTCTGAGGACTGATTTCAAGTCATCCATGAGCTCCATGTACTTTTCACCACTCCCCACATCTGTTTTTAGGATCATCAGGAACTGATTTCCAATTTAAATGTCTTCTAGCAATGTTCCTTTCCCTCAAATTCCTGCCAGAGACTGACGTCATTCATTATCTTGAAATAGTCATTTTGACTGGGAGAAATAGACTCTGAAAAGTTTTCATTTGCGTTTCCTGATGATTAAAGAGTATGACAATATTTCCAAAGCATTTCTGTCATTTGTATGCCTTTGTTTGAGCATACATTAAACTCTTTAGACCACTTTTTGGAGAGACTTGTTATTTTGGTTTGTAATATTTACAGTTCTATATTCTGAAGAATAATCTCTCACTGGGTGGATAGGTGAGAGAATTAGGCTGTCTGGGGTTCACTCTGTTCATTATTCCTTTGATATTGTGTGGAAGAAATGTAATGCCATGAAGTTTAATTGATCAGCTCTGAGGTAGTAAAATGGGTTACTAGAGTCCTTTTTAGAACTGATACAACCACTTTGGAAATCAGTCTGGCGGTTCCTCTGAAAACTGGGCCTCACTTCCAGAAGATCCTGCTATACCATTCCTGGGCATATACCCAGAAGATTCCCCAGCATGTAATAAGGATACATGCTCCACTATGTTCATAGCAGCCCTATTTATAATTGCCAGATGCTGGAAAGAACCCAGGTATCCCTCAACAGAAGAGTGGATGCAAAAAATGTGGTATATATACACAATGGAGTACTATTCAGACATTAGAAACAATGAATTCATGAAATTCTTAGGCAAATGGATAGAGCTGGAGAACATCATACTAAGTGAGGTAACCCAGACTCAAAAAAGGGGAAATCATTTGAAATGTAAATAAAAAATATATCGAAAAGAAAAAAAAGAAATCTCTTGACTAAGTCTGGGATATCATGCACTGTTTCACCTGTCTTCTTCAGTTTCATGTCCTAAGACTTTTGATCTACTATGAATTGATATTTTTTAACACAATGAGAGATATGGACCTATTTTCATTATTTAAACTGTAACTTCACACAAATATTTGTTGAAGAGATTATCCTGTTTCTCCCATGCGTGCTTTTTCAATCTCTATAAATTACTTGGGCAGTTGTTGTGTAGGGATGATATTTTTTTGGGTTCATTTTAAATTGTCTTTTGCCAGAACCATGCTGCTGTACTCTTCTGGAATATAATATGAGCTAAGAATTCAGGTAATGGAACGCCAGCAGCATTCTTCATTGGTTTTAGAATTTCCTTGGCTTCTTGACACTGAGTTTGCCTCCATGTGAGCTTTAAAAATATCAATGTAGTTCTTCAAAACCTTTCATTAGACTTATGAAGGAGGTTTCAATGAATCTGAGCATTGTTTTGCAGAGATGGCATCATTTTCATAGTATTAATCGGTTTTTTAGAGTATTAATTATAATAGTATATGGGCTTATGGAGTCCGCCAACCCTCAACATTTTCTCTAATTGCTTTCTTAAGTGTTTGAATTTTTATGGCCTCAAGTTTTCACCTCCTAATTAGATTTATTTTACATTTATTATTTTTGGAAACCATTGAGCAGATTTATTCTGGATTAATTTCTCTAAAAAGCTGTTTTTCAAATCTAGAAATGCTATTCATTTTCTTAATAATGACAAGGGGCACACACATGCATACACACACAAATTCTAGTTTGCTTTTTCAGGCCTTTAGGCTATTGGAATTTATCAAAAGCATTTTCTGCATTGACTGATATGATATGCTTCCTGCTAGAGTGTTTATGTGTAATTTACCATTTCCTTTTCTTTATTTTTGATGAAGAAATCATATTACTAGTGATCCTTACTCCTTTTTAAATTGAAACTATTTACTTTAAAGCAGTTTTTTTTCTTTTCTTTTATTCGATGTATTCTTTATTTACATTTCAAATGATTTCCCATTTTCTGGGTCCCCACTCCCCGCAAGTCCCATAAGCCCTCTTCCCTCCCCCTGTTCCTCGATAAACTCCTTCCCACTTCCCTGTTCTGGAATTCCCCTATACTGTTGCACTGAGTCTTTACAGAACCAGGGGCCACTCCTCTGTTCTTTTTGGGTATCATTTAATATGTGGATTATTTCTTGGGTATTCCAAGTTTCTAGGTTATTATCCACTTGTCAGTGAGTGCATACCATGACTGATCTTTTGAGACTGGGTTACCTCACTTAGTATGATGTTGTCCAGCTCCATCCATTTGTCTACGAATTTCATTAATTCATTGTTTCTAATGGCTGAATAGTACTCCATTGTGTAAATATACCAGATTTTTTGTATCCATTCCTCTGTTGAGGGACACCTGGGTTGTTTCCAGCTTCTGGCTACTACAAATATGGCTGCTATGAACATAATGGAGTATGTGTCCTTATTACATGCTGGGGAATCCTCTGGGAATATGCCCAGGAGTGGTATAGCAGGGTCCTCCAGATGTGCCATGCCCGGTTTTCTGAGGAACCGCCAGACTGATTTCCAAAGTGGTTGCACCATCCTACAATCCCACCAGCAGTGGAGGAGTGTTCCTCTTTCTCCACATCCTCGCCAGCTCCTGCTGTCTCCTAAGTTTTTGACCTTAGCCATTCTGACTGGTGTGAGGTGAAATCTCAGGGTTGTTTTGATTTGCCTTTCCCTAATGATTAATGATGTTCAACATTTCTTAAGGTGTTTCTCAGCCCTTCAAATTTCTTCATGTGAAAAATCTTTGTTTAGTTCGGTACCCCACTTTTTAATGGGGTTATTTGGTGATCTAGGTTCTACCTTCCTGAGTTCTCTGTATATATTATATATTAGCCCTCTGTCAGATTTAGGGTTGGTGAAGATCCTTTCCCAATCTGTTTGTTGACGTTTTGTCCTTTTGACAGTGTCCTTTGCCTTACAGAAACTTTGTAGTTTTATGAGGTCCCATTTGTCAATTCTTGATCTTAGAGCATAAGCTATTGGTGTTCTATTCAGGAACTTTTCCCCTGTGCCCATGTCCTCAATTTCGCTTATGAATATCAATGCAAAATTACTCAATAAAATTCTTGCCAACTGAATCCAAGAACACATAAAAACAATCATCCACCAGGATCAAGTAGGCTTTATCCCAGGGATGCAGGGAGGGTTCAATATAAGGAAATCCATCAATGCAATCCATTACATAAACAAACTTAAAGAAAAAAACCACATGATCATTTCATTAGATGTTGAAAAGGCATTTGACAAAATTCAGCATTCTTTCATGCTAAAAGTCTTGGAAAGGACAGGAATTCAAGGCCCATATCTAAACATAGTAAAAGCAATATACAGCAAACTGGTAGCCAACATCAAACTAAGTGGAGAGAAACTTGAAGCAATCCCACTAAAATCAGGGACTAGACAAGACTGCCCCCTCTCTCCATATCTTTTTAATATAGTTCTTGAATTCCTAGCTAGAGCAATTAGACCACATAAGGAGGTCAAAGGGATACAAATTGGAAAGGAAGAAGTCAAACTATCACTATTTGCAGATGATATGATAGTATACTTATGTAACCCAAAAAACTCCACCAGAGAACTCCTACAGCTGATAAACAACTTCAGCAAAGTTGCTGGCTACAAAATCAACTCAAGCAAATCAGTAGCCTTTATATATTCAAAGGATAAGCAGACTGAGAAAGAAATTAGGAAAATGACACTCTTCACAATAGCCACAAACAGCATAAAGTATCTTGGGGTGACTCTAACCAAACAAGTGAAAGACCTATATGACAAGAACTTCAGATCTCTGAAGAAGGAAATTGAAGATCTCAGAAAATGGAAAAATATTCCATGCTCGTGGATTGGCAGGATTAATATAGTTAAAATGGCCATATTGTCAAAGGCAATCTACAGATTCAATGCAAACCCCATCAAATCCCAACCAAGTTCTTCTTAGAGTTAGAAAGAGCAATGCTCAAATTCATCTGGAATAACAAAAAATCCAGGATAGCTAAAACTATTCTCAACAGTAAAAGAACTTCAGGGGGATCCAGTATCCCAGACCTCAAACTTTACTACAGAGCAATAGTGATAAAAACTGCATGGTATTGTTACCATGTCAGGCAAGCGGATCAATGGAATAGGATTGAACCCCAGAAATGAATCCACACACCTATGGTCACTTGATCTTCGACAAAGGAGCTGAACGCATCCAGTGGAAAAAAGATAATCTTTTCAACAAATGGTGCTGGTTCAATTGGAGGTCAGCATGCAGAAGAATGCGAATTGATCCATTCTTATCTCCTTGTACTAAGCTCAACTCCAAATGGATCAAGGACCTCCACATAAAACCTGACACACTGAAACTAAAAGAAAAGAAACTGGGTATGCACTCACTAATAAGTGGATATTAACCTAGAAAACTGGAATACCCAAAACATAATCCACACATCAAATGAGATACAAGAAGAAAGGAGGAGTGGCCCCTGGTTCTGGAAAGACTCAGTGAAACAGTATTCAGCAAAACCAGAACGGGGAAGTGGGAAGGGGTGGGTGGGAGGACAGGGGAAGAGAAGGGGGCTTGCGGGACTTTCGGGGAGTGGGGGGGCTAGAAAAGGGGAAATCATTTGAAATGTAAATAAATTATATCGAATAATAAAAAAAATTAAAAAAAATAAAAGCCTTAAAAAAAAAAAAAGAAAAGAAAAGAAACTGGGGAAGACCCTTTAAAGCAGTTTTTAAATAAATTCTTTGAGAATTTTATGTAATATGTTTTGATCTTATTAAACTCAAATCCTCTCGCACTCCTTCCAGGTAAACCCTCTACCAGCTCCCAGTTTTGTGTCCTTTGTTATTATATATAATTTTTAAAAACCCAGTCTAATTTCTGCAACCAATGTGCTTATGAATGTAAGACTATGTTGCAATGTAAGCACGGTTGATCTACCAGAAGTCCAACCTTAAAGAAAATGGATTTTTGCTCAGGAGGTACTAACTGCCAATAGCATTTTGTGAGGGATTGGATTCATGACTATCTTACTTACATGCTAGAATATTCACTGGTTTGTTCTTGTATAGGTCTTGTACAGACATATTGTGAGCCAATGAATTCATTGATCCTGTGATCTCCAGAAAACCTTGCTTTGCTCTAAACCTGTGGCTTCTACAGTCTTCCCTCCCATTCTTCTGAGGCAGCCTCTGAGACTTCAAAGCATGACTCAGATGTCTAATTTGTTACTGAGCACCTCTCCAACATCTATTTTCTGCTTTTGATTAGATGATGCCCATGTTTACTGCTGTCTATTAAACAAAGAAACTTCTCTGATGAGGTTTGGAAACTACAGAAATCTTTGTGTAGAGAATTATTTCTTTAGTTTAACTAAAGATTTTCTCATCTTAATGTTTTTTAATGTATTTAATCATGTGCCAGTCATCCAATTGAAATGAATCATGTTTTTATAAAGTTACTTTTATGTATTTGAAATGTATAGAATGGATAAGTTAAGATTATTTAAATATTTTCTGAATATGGAATGTTCTTAAATCTCATAGAAACTAAAAATAAAATTAAAAAATAAAAATCATCAGAATTATTCATAACAAATAGCAATAATAGTTCAACAGATTTTATTAAGTTCAATGTTACTATTACAATCTTTACTCTTAAGAGCACTTTCAAATATATTAGCTTCTTGTATAGCATGACTAATGAGAAGACCTAAATTTCACAAAACAATGTCTAGCTTGTCTTTGTTCTGTTTGTTATTTTGAGTCAGCACTTTTTGTGCACATTATTTTTTTTAAACTGGAAGGTTTATATTGATCTAATAAAATTCACATAACACACTTATAGTAAATCTTCCCCTCCTCTCTTCCTGTATGGTAGTGCTTGCCATACACACAGTATTGATTGAAAAACTTTATTGTTCTTTCTTCTTATTGTTTTGCACTAGAGATTACATTTCTAGTCAGTTTTTATGTGGTGACTTCTGAAAGATTTCTTGTTTTCTTTTTTAAAAATCGGTTAGTCTTCCTATTGAAACCTAAATTTCAATAGATGATGTCTAATCTAGATAGACACAAAATTTCTATAATGTATTTGGGGTTAGTCCCAAAGTGATAGGCTTAGGTCTTCACATGTGACAATTCTTGACGAACATGCATTACAGCTAACTTGTTAATGTCTCTAAACAAATCTAGCCCATTCAAAGATATTTTTGGAATAAGACTGAAATTTGAGAACACTCTACATGGACCCTGATATCCAGTAAATGAGGACTGAAGTTTCTGTTTCACAACACACCAAATATTTCAGGACCTTGTTCAATTCACAGAGATTATTTATAAAAAATCAAGTAAAATACCAGAGTAGAAACAAGACCAAAATTAATTTCTTAATCTTAAGATCTGAGAAAGCATCTCTGATATAGAAAGGCATCCTGGGAGTGTAATGAGGTCTCACATCACAGAAGGGAAAGACCCGTGTGATTTTTGATTTTATGATTTACCCTTATTCAATTTTTCTAATAATTTAAATAGTAGAAATTAATAATTAAAATTTTCTCATTCACTTGTAGTTTTTAACTAGGTGTGTGTAGAGCTTAGTGTGAATTGACTAAACATCCACTAACAGGCTCCATAAAACAGCATCATTGTATCTTATTGTATTGCATTATATAATACAATAATCACAGTTTTTTATGAATTAGAACATTTGTCCAGACTTGATACATGATCTAGAAATTTTAGATTCTCTCACTTTTAAATGATTCATGAAAGCATTTTTCTTTAAATCTAATTCTAGTAATCACCTTCTAGATTTGAAGAAAGAAGTAACTTGGGAACAAGAAATCAAAGTTCTGCAGATCAATTACTTTCTTTTATAATTAGTTTATGCATTATTAAATAGTGGAAGAAATTTATAAAGTGTTCTAGTATTGTTATTGATTTTGAACATTTTTCCTACTTTTATTTAGTAGTGTTAGGTTTTCATCTCACATTTTGGCTAATTATTTTATTAAATAATTCCTTATTTAATAAATTCACAGTCTGTTGCCATTTATAGACTGATTAGAGTATTGATGAGATACTATTAGAAAAGAGTGGACTCTCCAAATTAACTTCCATTTGAATCATTTGCACACATTTTGTCGAGCATTCCTCTAAGTCTCCATTAATTTGCCCTAATGATTTTGGCACAGGCAACATAACTGTATTTATGTTACTCCCTAAGCAAATGTAAATGGTAATAGAATATGTGTGTGGAATATCAATATGATACATTTAGATTACATACAGTGCTGAGCATAGTATAGAGCATCTATATTAATTAATAAATGTTATTGATTATGTTTAACGATTTGATCGTCCCAAATAAGTAGAAGATTTACAATATATATTCTCTGGTTATAAAAAAACATTCACATTAGTTGTATTTGCATAGGAACAGATAAATGAGAGCAATTTCACTTCTGAATCAAAATGCCAGTACCATGGGCTACATTCAGTCCAGGGACACTATGAAAATCACACACACACACACACACACACACACACACACACACACATTCTTTCTGTTTAAATATTAAAGAGTGTTCCTTATTCCATTTTCTTTTACATTAATCTCTTAAAATAACTTAATTTTTAGATTTAAATTTGTGTTCTCCAACCTATGTTTGTCTTCAGGAGCTGAACTATGGTAGGCAGAATAAAAAAAAAATGACCCTTACACCTCAAAGAGGCAGATGCTTGCATAATTCCTTTCTATTGACAGTGGTAGATTCTGTGACATTTTAGAGTCAGTAACTAATGCAAAATGTGAAGGGAAGACATCTAACTAATTTGGCTACATCGGATTGCAGTGAAGGTAGGATTTATCAGATGGTCTTTCTAAGGACTGGAAAAATAAATAAATAAACTGCCTCATCTGTAAGGAAGATTTGTGTTAGGATGGCATGATCAGATCGGAGACTCTCTAAGAACCAAGAAGCCCAGGAGAAAATCAGTGTGAAGCCACACTCTCAGAACTACAACTGCAAAGAAAACTGAACATGGAAGAAGATGCAGAACTCTGTCAAAGAATGCACACCACTTAAGATGTCACGGGCATTTGTGGCAGCATGAACAGAAGTCCAAAGAAAATATGCTCAACATCACATCCATGGAAACCCCAAGACTAATGCATGTTGCTTTGATCTGTTAATGTGGTTAAATTTGATAAAACAGAAAATTATTGTGTATTTTTTTTACAAAAATATCATCGAAGCCCTTTTCATATCACTTCTATGAGGAATTACCCCCAACTTGCCCTTAAATTTTGCCTCATTGAATCATTTTTTTTAATCTATATTTATTATCTTCTTCATTTATATTGCCAATGGTAAAACCTTTCCCAATTTTCCCCCTCCCAAAGGTGCCCCTCCACAATTATTCCCTACCCCTCCTCCCACCCCCTGCCTCCATGTATATGCCCCTCTACCAGACACATTCCCACCTCCCTCCCAACTTCCCCACACCCTGTTCGTTTCCCTTTGTTGGGGCCTCTATTGAGCCTTTACCTGACCAAAGATCACACCTCCCACTGATGCCCAACAAGGCATTCCTCTGCCACATTTTTGCCTGGAACCATGTGTACCCCTTGGTTGATGGTTCAGTCGCTTGGAGTCTTGGGGTGTCTGGGTATCCGAAGTCATTGTTCTTCCCATGGGGCTATATACCCATTCAGCTGCTCCAAACCACCCTCCAGATCCTCCTTTGGAGACCCCAAACTCAGTTCAATAGTTGGTTGCTAGTTTCTGCCTCTGTATTTGTAAGGCTCTGGCAGGGCCCCTCTGGAGACAGCCATGACATGATCCTTTTGGTACACGCTTCTCATCGTAGTGTTGGGGTTTGATGACTGTTTATAGGATGAATCCCCAGGTAGAGCACTCGCTGGGTGGCCTTTACTTCAGACTCTGCTCCACACATTGCTTCCCTTGTTGCTCCTGTGAGTATTTTATTCCCTTTCTCAGAGGAACTATAGCACACTCACTTAAGTCCTCCTTCTTCTTGAGCTTCCTGTGCTAGGTAAATTGTAACTTGTTTATTTTGAGCTTTTGGACAAGCATCTGCTTATTAGTGAGTGCATACCATGTGTGCTCTTTTGTGACTAGGTTACCATGCTCAGTATGACACTTTCTAGTTCCATCCATTTGCCTAAGAATTTCATGAATTCATTGTTTTTAACAGCTGAATAGTACTCCATTGTGTATATATACCACAGTTTCTGTATCCATTCATCTGTTGAGGGACATCTGGGTTGTTTCCAGGTTCTGGCTATTATAAATAAGGCAGCTATGAACATAGTGGAGCATATTTCCTGATTACATGTAGGAGCATCTTCTGGGTATATGCCCAGGAGTGGTAAAGCTGGGTCCACAGGTTGTACTATGTCTAATTTTCTGAGGAATCGCCAAACTGATTTCCAGAGTGGTTTTACCAGCTTGCAATCCCACCAACAATGGAGAAGTGTTCCTTATTCCCCACATCCTCTCCAGCATCTGCTGTCCCCTGAGATTTTCATCTTAGCCATTCTGACTGGTGTTAGTTGGAATCTCAGTGTTGCTTTGATTTGCATTTCTCTGATAACTAAGGATGCTGAACATTTTTTAGGTGTTTTAGAGCCATTTGTGTTTTCTCAGTTGAGAATTCCCTGTTTAGCTCTGTACCCCATTTTTTAATAGGGTTATTTGATTCTCTGGAGACTAACTTCTTGAGTTCTTTGTATACATTGGATATTAGCCCTCTATCAGATGTAGGGTTAGTAAATATCTTTTCCCAATTTTTGTTGCTGTTTTGCCCTATTGACTATGTCCTTTGCCCTACAGAAGCTTTGCAGTTTTATGAGGTCCCATTTGCTGATTCTTGTTCTTAGAGCATAAGTTCAGAAAGCTTTACCCTGTGCCCATGTGTTCAAGGTTTGTTCCCACTTTCTCCTCTATAAGCTTCAGTGTGACTGTTTTTATGTGTAGATCTTTGATCCACTTGGACTTGAGCTTTGTACAAGCTAAGAATGGGTCGATTTGCATTTTTCTGCATGCAGACCTCCAGTTGATCCAGCGCTATTTGTTACAAAAGCTGTCTCTTTTCCACTGGATTTTTTTTTAGCTCCTTTGTCAAATATCAAGTGACCGTAAGTGTGTAGGTTATTTTCTGGGTCTTCAATTCTATTCCATTGTTCTTCCTGCCTGTCTGCATATCAATACCAAACAGTTTTTATCACTATCGCTCTGTAGTAGAGCTTGAGGTCAGAGATGGTGATTCCCCCAGAATATCTTTTGTTGTGGAGAATAGTTTTTGCTATCCTGGGTTTTTTATCTGTCCTCGTGTCTTCCCACTCAGAAGATTTCTGTCACCCATAATGCAGAATAAATATGACTTTGTCGCTTTCTTTTCTGTGACTGTTGGGGTACCCTTTCTACACAATGTATTAAGGTGTCTCTCTTTAGTTTCAATTGTTAATTCTGTACTAGCAGAGAGCTAAGTCCTGGAAGAATTTTGGTATTGTCTTTTTTTTAAGGGCCATCACTGGGATTTCTATTAGTAAATGCTTGTCCTTCTATACCTGACTCCCCCTCCACCAAAAAATGAAGGCCAGGCAGCCCTCATTGCCTAAAGGAAATCCTAAGAGATGGACCAGGTTTCTTCTTACTGCTGACTGATTACAATAAATATCTGACAGCCAATTCCTGGGACAGGAAGTAAGGGGCAGAACTTCCGGGTAAACAGAAAAAAAGGACACAAGCAGGAGGAAAATCCAAGGAGACAGAAAAAGGAATCATATGTGTGGGAACAGAAGTGTTATGCCCAAGTCACAGAGACCCCCCAGGGACACAGAAGAGCCCTGATGCAAACACATGAAGGTTTTTACTAGGAGCTAGTGACCAAAGACTCTTATTGTCAAATTCAGCTAGTCAAAGGTGAGATCCCAGAGACTAAGGGTGCAAAATATTTAATATGCTTACAGCAAGCTTTGGGAATTTCCATACGTGTCAGCAAGTTAATATTTTACAAACTGCAATTCTGGTATAATCTGCAGGAACCACACAAGGGGGGGAGGCAGCACCTGACAAATAGGATGGCTAGGTTATCGGTTGTCTGCAGAATGTCCTAGGTTATCTATCTCTATGTACCTTGACCCTGCTGTTGTAGCCTGACTGACTGTTGCTAAGGGTAGCGAGGTGCCATAGGATGTTTGCTCAAGTGGACTTTGTAGTTTTCCTCCCGGAATTAGAGTTTAACCCCTGGTCAGGTCTCACACAAAATGGTGCTTCTCCTCAAAAAATTAGTTGAGCTTTATAGAGCAGGGAGGTAAAGAGATAGACACATGGTGGGGACAGAGTGCCCAGAAGTCCAATTATGTCACAAGCTGAGAGACTGCCACAGCAAAAGGCCAAAAGCTTTAAACTCTACAGAAGTCTCATTCACATCTTACTTAAACTGCTGGTAGTCCTATGCAACATGTGGTAATTACATTAGTTTCCTTTATTTATTTCAACAGGTTTCTATTTAAGACTCTTGCATGTAAGAGCAATGCTTTTCTATTAACTAAAGTCCTTCTCAATATTAATATAATTCATTCTCTTCCCATAATGTATACTAGTAGTCTCTGTTTTTTTGTTTGTTTGTTTGTTTGTTTTATTTTGGTTTGGTTTTGTTGTTGTTGTTTTTCTGAATTTTAAGTACTCCTTTAACTCCCAGGTGGATCAAATACAGAAATTCAAAATACTTTCCAAACCATCTATGTTCAAGTGGGTGGTAGTTTGAAAGTGTGTTGACCCAATAAATGGTTCTAGTCTTGACTATTAGTCACATTCATGGGAATTATAGATGAATGGAATTAGCTACAGTTTTCTAATTGCTTTATTGTCTCATCACTGGATGCTTTCTCCTCTTTCTTAGTATTCTGAGTAGTCATTATACTTTTAGTGTCATTATTTGCTCAAAGTTCTGCTCAAAGTCAATTCCTTTTTGTTTTTTTTGTTTAGTTTTGTTTTTAAAAAAGGATAAAAGGATAATCTTTAACCCTAAGCAATCATAGAGACTTGCTTCAAAAAAAAAGGAATGTTAAAAAAAATTGCAAGAGCAATAGGGAATGGAGAGAATCAAGGAAGAATGTCTTCTAAATGCAACAGAACCAGCATACACATGAAATCACAGACTAGCAGCACAAGTCTGGGCCCGATGGGATCCCAGAGCTGAAAGCACAAGTGAACACGTGTTCCCACCCATAAGACAGACGCTATCTCCAATTATTAACTACTTGCAAATGAAAACTTAGTTATCTCAATGAGGTCTCAGTGAGAATAAAAAACATTCTTTTTTTTTTTATATCCCAGATTTTATTCCTCCTCCATCCCCCTCCACCCTTCTATTGTTCCATATTTCCTAATTCTGCCCCACTCCCCTGTCTCCATGAGGATGCCTCCACTCTCCACCAACCACACCTACAGCCCCTGACCTCTAAACTCCCTGGGGCCTCCAGTCTCTTGAGGGTTTGGTGAATCATCTGTGATTGAATCCAGACCCAGCACTACTCTGCTATATATGTGTTGGGGATCTCATATCAGCTGGTGCATACTGCCTGTTTGGTGGTACATTGTTTGAGAGATCTCAGAGCTCCAGGTTAATTGAGACTGCTGGTTCTCTTACCTACTTGTGTGAATTGTATTCAAGAGGTATTCTAAGCTTCTGGGCTAGTATCCACTTATCAGTGAGGGTATACCATATATGTTCTTTTGTAACTGGGTCATCTCCCTCAGGATGACACCTTCTAGTTCCATCTACTCGCCTAAGAATTTCATGAATTCATTGTTTTTAACAGCTGAATATTACTCCATTGTATAGATATACCACAATTTCTGTATCCATTCCTCTGTTGAAGGACATCTGGCTTCTTTCCAGCTTCTGGCTATTCTAAAGAAGGCTGCTATGGACAGAGTGGAGCATGTGTCCTTAAAACATGTTGGAGCATCTTCTGTATATATGCCCAGGAGTGGTATAGCTGGGTCCCCAGGTAGTACTATGGCATTTCCTCAGAAAATTACACTTTGAACATTTCTTTATGTGCTTCTCAACCATTTGAAATTCCTAGGTTGTGAATTCTCTGTTTAGTTCTATACCCCATTTTTTTTATTCGATATATTTTTTATTTACATTTCTAATGATTTCCCCTTTACTAGCCCCCCCACTCCCAGAAAGTCCCGTAAGCCCCCTTCTCTCCCCCTATGCTCCCACAGACCCCTTCCCACTTCCCCGTTCTGGTTTTGCTGAATACTGCTTCACTGAGTCTTTCCAGAACAAGGGGCCACTCTTCCTTTCTTCTTGTACCTCATTTGATGTGTAGATTATGTTTTGGGTATTCCAGGTTTCTAGGTTAATATCCACTTATTAGTGAGTGCATACCATGATTCACCTTTTGAGTCTGGGTTACCTCACTTAGCATGATGTTATCTAGCTCCATCCATTTGCCTAACAATTTCAGGAATTCATTGTTTCTAATGGCTGAATAGTACTCCATTGTGTAGATATACCACATTTTTTGCATCCACTCTTCTGTTGAGGGATACCTGAGTTCTTTCCAGCTTCTGGCAATTATAAATAGGGCTGCTATGAACATAGTAGAGCATGTATCCTTATTATATGGTGGGGAATCCTCTGGGTATATGCCCAGGAGTGGTATAGCAGGATCTTCTGGAAGTGAGGTGCCCAGTTTTCGGAGGAACCGCCAGACTGATTTCCAGAGTGGTTTTACCAATTTGCAACCCCACCAGCAGTGGAGGAGTGTTCCTCTTTCTCCACACCCTCTCCAACACCTGCTATCTCCTGAATTTTTAACCTTAGCCATTCTGACTGGTGTAAGGTGAAATCCCAGGGTTGTTTTGATTTGCATTTCCCTAATGACTAATGAAGTTGAGCATTTTTTAAGATGCTTCTCCGCCATCCGAAGTTCTTCAGGTGAGAATTCTTTGTTTAACTCTGTACCCCATTTTTAATAGGGTTGTTTGGTTTTCTGGAGTCTAACTTCTTGAGTTCTTTATATTGGATATTAGCCCTCTATCTGATGTAGGATTGGTGAAGATGTTTTCCCAATTTGTTGGTTGCCAATTTGTCCTCTTGATGGTGTCCTTTGCCTTACAGAAACTTTGTAATTTTATGAGGTCCCATTTGTCAATTCTTACTCTTAGAGCATATGCTATTGGTGTTCTGTTCAGAAACTTTCTCCCTGTACCGATGTCCTCAAGGGTCTTCCCCAGTTTCTTTTCTATTAGCTTCAGAGTGTCTGGCTTTATGTGGAGGTCCTTGATCCATTTGGATTTGAGCTTAGTACAAGGAGACAAGGAAGGATCAATTCGCATTCTTCTGCATGCTGACCTCCACTTGAACCAGCACCATTTGTTGAAAAGGCTATCTTTTTTCCATTGGATGTTTTCAGCCTCTTTGTTGAGGATCAAGTGGCCATAGGTGTTTGGGTTCATTTCTGGATTTTCAGTCCTGTTCCATTGATCCTCCTGCCTGTCACTGTACCAATACCATACAGTTTTTTAACACTATTGCTCTGTAGTATTGCTTGAGATCAGGGATACTGATTCCCCCAGACTTTCTTTTGTTGCTGAGAATAGTTTTAGCTATCCTGGGGTTTTTGTTATTCCAGATGAATTTGGTAATTGCTCTTTCTAACTCTGTGAAGAATTGAGTTGGGATTTTGATGGGTATTGCATTGAATCTGTAGATTACTTTTGGCAAAATGGCCATTTTAACTGTATTGATTCTACCGATCCATGAGCATGGGAGGTTTTCCCATTTTTTGAGGTCTTCTTCCATTTCCTTCTTCAGAGTCTTGAAGTTCCTGTCATACAGATCTTTCACATGTTTGGTAAGAGTCACCCCAAGGTACTTTATACTGTTTGTGGCTATTGTGAAGGGGGTCATTTCCCTAATTTCTTTCTCAGCCTGCTTATCCTTTGAGTATAGGAAGGCCACTGATTTGCTTGAGTTGATTTTATAACCTGCCACTTTGCTGAAGTTGTTTATCAGCTGTAGGAGTTCTCTAGTGGAGTTTTTTGGGTCACTTAGGTAGACTATCATGTCATCTGCAAATAATGATAGTTTGACTTCTTCCTTTCAAATTTGTATCCTTTTGACCTCCTTATGTTGTCGAGTTGCCTGAGCTAGTACCTCAAGTACAATATTGAAAAGATAAGGAGAAAGGGGGCATCCCTGTCTAGTCCCTGATTTTAGTGGGATTGCTTCAAGTTTCTCTCCATTTAGTTTGATGCTGGCTACCGGTTTGCTGTATATTGCTTTTACTATGTTTAGGTATGGGCCTTGAATTACTGTTCTTTCCAAGACTTTAAGCATGAAAGGATGCTGAATTTTGTCAAATGCTTTTTCAGCATCCAATGAAATGTCCATGTGGTTTTTTTCTTTGAGTTTGTTTATGTAGTGGATTGCATTGATGGATTTCCGTATATTGAACCAACCCTGCATTCCCGGGATAAAGCCTACTTGATCATGGTGGATGATCGTTTTGATGTGTTCTTGGATTCGGTTGGCAAGAATTTTATTGAGTATTTTTGCATCGATGTTCATAAGGGAAATTGGTCTGAAGTTCTCTTTCTTTGTTGGATCTTTGTGTGGTTTTGGTATCAGCGTAATTGTGGCTTCATAGAAGGAATTGGGTAGTGTTCCTTCTGTTTCTATTTTGTTGAATAATTTGAAGAGTATTGGTGTTAACTCTTTTTTGAAGGTCTAATAGAATTCTGCACTGAAACCATCTGGACCTGTGCTTTTTTGGGTTGGAAGCCTTTCTATGACTCCTTCAATTTATTTAGGCATTATGGGACTGTTTACATGATCTATTTGGTCCTGATTTAATTTTGGTATTTGGTATCTGTCAAGGAAATTGCCCATTTCCTCCAGATTCTCCAGTTGTGTTGAGTACAGGCTCTTGTAGTAGGACCTGATGATTTTTTGGATTTCCTCAGTTTCTGTTGTTATATCTCCCTTTTCAGTTCTAAGTTTGTTAATTTGAATACTTTCTCTGTGCCCTTTAGTCAGTCTGGCTAAGGGTTTATCTATCTTGTTGATTTTCTCAAAGAACCATCTCCTGGTTTTATTGATTCTTTGTATGGTTCTCTTTGTTTCTACTTGATTGATTTCAGCCCTGAGTTTGATGATTTCCTGCCTTCTACTCCTCCTGGGTGAAATAGCTTCATTTTGTTCCAGGGCTTTCAGGTGTGTCATTAAGCTGGTAGTGTATGCTCTCTCCATTTTCTTTTTGGAAGCACTCAGGGCTATGAGTTTTACTCTTAGCACTGCTTTCATTGTGTCCCATAGATTTGGGTATGTTGTGTCTTCATTTTCATTGTGTTCTAAAAAGTCTTTAATTTCTTTCTTTATTTCTTCCTTGACCAAGGTATCATTGAGTAGAATATTGTTCAATTTCCACGTGTATGTGGGTTTTCTGTTGTTTTTGTTGCTATTGAAGACCACTTTTACTCCATAGTGATCTGATAGGAGGCATGGGATTAGTTCGATCTTATATTTGTTGAGGTCTGTCTTGTGACCAATTATATGGTCGATTTTGGAGAAGGTACCATGAGGTTCTGAAAAAAGGTATATTCTTTTGCTTTAGGATAGAATGTTCTATATATATGTATCTGTTAAATCTAATTGGTCCAAAGCTTCAATTAGTTTCATTATCCCTGTTTACTTTCTGTTTTCCTGATCAGTCCATTGAGGAAAGTGCAGTGTTGAAGTCCCCCACAATTATTGTGTTAGGTGCCATGTGTGCTTTGAGCTTTAATAAAGTTTCTTTTACAAAAGAGGGTGCCCTTGCATTTGGAGCATAGATGTTCAGGATTGAGAGTTCTTCTTGTTGTATTTTTCCTTTGACCAGCAAGAAGTGTCCCTCAGAGTCTCTTTTGATGACTTTGGGTTGAAAGTCAATTTTTTCTGATATTAAAATGGCTACTCCAGCTTGTTTCCTGAGACCATTTGCTTGTAAAATTGTCTTCCAGCCTTTTACTCTAAGGTAGTGTTTGTCTTTGACCCTTAGGTGTGTTTCCTGTAAGCAGCAAAATGTAGGGCCCTGTTTATGTATCCAGTCAGTTAGTCTATGTCTTTTTATTGGGGCATTGAGTCCATTGATGTTAAGAGATATTAAGGAATAGTGATTGTTACTTCCTGTCATTTTTGACGTTATTTTTTAAATTTGATTGCTTAACTTCTTTTGGGTTTGATGAAAGGTTACTATCTTGCTTTTTCCAGGGTGAAGTTTCCCTCCTTGTATTGGTGTTGTCCTCCTATTATCCTTTGTAGGGCTGGGTTTGTGGATAGATATTGGGTAAACTTGGTTTTGTCATGGAATATCTTAGTTTCTCCATCTACAGTGATTGAGAGTTTTGCTGGGTATAGTAGTTTTGGCTGGAATTTGTGTTCTCTTAGAGTCTGCATGAGATCAGCCCAGGATCTTCGAGCCTTCATAGTCTCGGGTGAGAAATCTGCTGTGATTCTGATAGGTCTTCCTTTATATGTTACTTGGCCTTTTTCTCTTACTGCCTTTAATATTCTTTCTTTTTTAAGTACATTTGGTGTTTTGATTATTATGTGACGGGAAGTATTTCTGTTCTGGTCCAGTCTGTTTGGAGTTCTGTAGGCTTCTTGTATATTCATGGGCATCTCTCTCTTTAGGTTAGGGAAGTTTTCTTCCATAATTTTATTGAAAATATTTGCTGGCCCTTTAAGTTGTAAATCTTCACTCTCATCTATGCCTATAATCCTTAGGTTTGGTCTTCTCATTGTGTCCTGGATTTCCTGGATATTTTGGGTTACAAGCTTTTTGCTTTTTGCATTTTCTTTAACTGTTGAGTCCATGGTTTCTATGGTATCTTCAGCATCTGAGATTCTTTCTTCTATCTCTTGTATTCTGTTGTTGATATTTGCATCTATGTCCACTGATTTCTTCCCTAGGCTTTCTATCTCCAAAGTTGTCTCCCTTTGAGTTTTCTTAGTTGTTTCTACTTCTGATTTTAGATCCTGGATGGTTTTGCTTAGCTCCTTCACTTGCTTGTTTGTGCTTTCCTGTAATTCTTTAAGAGATTTTTGTGTTTCCTCTTTCATGACCTCAGCCTGTTGACCAAAGTTCTCCTGTATTTCTTTAAGTGGTTTTTGTGTTTCCTCCTTGTTGACTTTTGTATTCTCCTGGATTTCTTTCAATGATTTTTGTGTTTCCCTTGCAAGGGCTTCTAACTTTTGATCCATTTTCTCCTGAATTTCTTTATGTCTTTCATGTGTTCCTGTACCAGCATCATGACCAGTGATTTTAAATACAAATCACTGGTAAAGGATAATTGGGTTCAGATGTTGCCATATTGCCTTGATTTCTGTAAGTGACGTTCCTGCGTCTGCCTTTTGCCATCTAGTTCTCACTGGTGTTAGTTGGTGTTGTCAATGCTGGACTCACCAGTGCAAGCTGCCCCTTCCCAGGTGGCCTCTGGTGCACAGCTTACCTCCTGCACTGCCTGGAGACAGGGTGTTGTTGTCCAGGCTGTTCAGACCCTGAAGCAGACACCTGAAAGCTCCTGCTGGAGCCCGCTGGATTCACAGGAGCACACCGACTTCTCCCCGCTGGCCGCCCGGAAGCCCCACTTGCCTCTTTCAGGACCTGGAGATGTGTTGTTGCTGCTCAGGCTGATCTGGATCCGGAAGCAGAGAGGTCTGAGGGCTACCGCCAGAGGTCTCAGGACTCTATACCCCATTTTTTAATTGTTTTTTTTTTTTTGTGTGTGTGTGTGTGTGTGTGTGTGTGCGTGTGTGTGTTTAGCTTCTTGAATTCTTTATATATTTTGGATAGTAACCCTCTATCAGATGTGGAGTTAGGGAATTTTTTTTTCCCAATGTCCTTTGCCTTACAGAATCTTTCCAGTAACATGAGGTCTCATCATATCTTGATCTTAAGCATGAGCCTTTGGAGTTCTGTTTAGGAAATTTCCCCCTGTGTCAAAGAGATGGTTGAGCCATGAATATCACAACATAATTTCCCTTACCTTTAAAAATGTACAAAAATATCCCAAAAATAATATGAAATATATTTATAAATTCAATTAGTTTATTCCCCAATAAGTTGGATCATCCAATGTTTAATAGTGGTTCTGAGTTTGCTTAACATAATTTTCTCCAAATTACAACATTTTAAAAACCAAAATGCTTTAAATGATTTTAATTAAAATATAGTTATGTTTCCCTTTATAAAATATAATTAGCCTCCCCCAATGTGTCAAGGCTCTTTCCTACTTTCTCATCTATTAGATTCAGTGTATCTGGTTCTTATGTTGAGGTCCTTGATCCACTTGGACTTGAGCTTTGTGCAAGGTGAGAAATATGAGTCTATTTTCATTTTTCTACATACAGACAACCAGTTAGACCAGCACCATTTTGTGAAGATGCTTTCTTTTTTCTATTGTATATGTTTTGCATCTTTTTCAAAAACCAAGTGTCTGTAAGTATGTGGTTTTATTTCTGGGTCTTCTATTCTATCCCATCAGTCAACATGTCTGTCTCTGTGCCAATACCATGCAGTTTTTATCATTATCTCAAAGTCATATGGAAAGGCAAAAAAAAACCCAAAACCAAAAACCCAGAATAGCCAAAATAATTCTTAATAATAAAAGAATGGCTGGAGGAATTGCCATCCCTGACCTCAAGCTTTACTACATGGCAATAGTGATAAAAACTGTATGGTATTGGTATATGGACAGACAAACCACTCTTAAAGGCAGGCTCCATTGCCCATCAGTAGATGGCCAACACGAAATAAATTCAATGAATTTTTGGAATTTCTTTGTTGTATAATAACTTGTTGGGTTATTTCTTTTTAACTTACAGGTCATTTGTGTATGTAATATGATTTCATTTTGTTGTTATATTAAGAGAATCCTGTGTGGGCAAAGAGTGTGACCCTGTGTGTATATGTATTTTTGTGTTCTCCTTTTTGGTTATTTTTATTCTGTTTGTTTTGTCCTATTCTGGTTCATCTGTTATGTTTTATACTTTTTACAATATTTTAGATGCTGGTTTGTTTCCTAATGAGGGAAACAACTCACATGAATTTGGGTGGGAGAGGAGGTATCAAGTATCTGAGAAGAGTTGGGAGGGGGAAACTATAATGCGAATATATTGTATGAAAAAATACCTATTTTTCAATAAAAGAAAAAATAAAGAACAAGAGAGAAAGAAAGAAAGAAGTAAGAAAGAAAGGAAAGAATGAAAAAAGAAAAAATGAAAGGAAATAAAGAAGAAATAAAAGAGAAAATGTCTCTATCAGATAGTCTGCAGGTAACTCTATAGGACATCTTGATTAACGATTAAAATGAGATGGTCTGGTGCACTGTAAACAGTGCCACTTCTGGACAGGTGGTCTTCTGTTGCATAGGGTAAGCAAGATACTCCAGGTATGAGAAACAAGCAAGTAAGCAATGCTCCTTGATAGTCTCTGCTTTAGTGCCCACATCTAGCTTTCAGCCTTGAATTCCTAATTCATGTTTCTTCAAAGGACTATGACTTACCCTATGTAAGCCAAATCAACCCTTTCTTCCCAGCCCCTAAATACTCTCTGAAATTTCCTCCCAAGTAAAAATTCCTCAACACACCCTCAGTTGTCATCTTGGAGCCCTCAATTCAATATAGCTCTCACCCTTCATCAAAGACACTTTTCTTTGTAATAGGCCAAAGTACAGAGAACAAGAGACTGTCCAGTGCCAAGTCCCAGGTGATACATGCACAATGCAATTCCTGAATCTAAGGCTTGGGAAACATTGCAGAGGAGAGGACAGAAGAACTGTAGAGGACCAGGAATGCTGCAACTACATAATTTTGTCTAAAAGAAATAACAGCGAAGCATGGTATTTAAACAAAAAGGCCCTGAAGATATATGCCAACAATAGAAATGCTAACAAGGAAGAGAAAAATCTCACACAGCCCTATCTCTAAACAAAGAACTACAGAAAATTAAGGGATTCTTATTGTGGTATATAAAAATAACAACCAAAACCAAGAGTCCTTGACTTTGGGAGAGAAAAGAAAGGTACAGAGGAGGACTTTAGAAAAAAAGAGAAGGGGAAACATAATTTTATATTTTTTTTTGATTTTCTATATTCTTTGTTTACATTTCAAATATAAAAAACCAAATAATTAAATTTAAATAGTGTACAGATCTAACCGAGAATTCTCTCTTTTTTAATTCCTTTTTTTTTAGTTTCTATATTCTTTGTTCACATTCCATATGATTTTCCTTTTCCCATTTCCCCCCTCCCCATAAGTCCCATCAGCCCTCTTCCCTCTGCCTTTTTCCCAATCAACCCCTTCTCACTTCTCTGCATCAAGTCTTTCCAGAACCAGGGCCCTCTCCTTCCTTCTTCTTGGGAATGATTTGATATGTGAGTTGTGTCTTGGGTATTCAGAGCTTCTGGGCTAGTATCCACTTATCAGTGACTGCATTCCATGTGTGTTCTTTTGTGAATGAGTTACCTCACTTAGGATGATATTTATCATTTTAAAGCATTTTGGTTTGTAAAATGTAATTAGGAGAAAATTATGCTAAACACTCAGAAATACTATTAAACATGGGGTGATCCAACTTAACAGGGAAATAAACTAATTGAATTTATAAACATATTTCACATGATGTTTTCAGAATTTTTTGTATATTTTTAAAGGTAAAGAAAATATGTTGTGATATAATGCATGGCTCAACCATCTCATGCTCTTTTTGACATTGGAAAACTGCTAAAAAGTGATTTCCTGAATTCACTCTCTGAAATTAAATGGCTTGTTCTTAATCTTTTTAGTTAATACCGCACCTAACTACAGAGGTTATCTGAATACATTGCATGGGTTTGGCAGACTTACCATTTTTTGAGAACAGTACTACTTTAGTTGTAATTAGTTAAAAATTACAAAAAGAATATTGAAATGTCTTCTAGAATTCAGCAAAAATATTTGAGTAGCAAAAAGATATACCTAGCACATTATTGAGAACAGTTATCAATGGAAATTCAAACTAATTCAAGTGTTTGGGAGAAGAAAATATGTTTACAAATAAGTTTACTGAAACAATGAGACTAATTTTTTTGTTTGGCTCAGTGAAACCATTACATTACTGTGGTTATGATCCTGGATCACTGCAACTGGCAAAATTAATCTTCAGTAAAGAATTACTAGAAAATTAGTGAATGAGGGAACAATTCACAATTTTTATGTCAAGAAATACATTAAAAGGAGTTTGTCTTGCAGTATGTTCTATAATTTATGTGAGGACCATGTTGAAACTATCTTATAAAACTACATGAACAAAAACAAAATATAAACACAAGAAAGTAATTTTTCTTTCATATTTCCATCACTTTCATCCTCAAACATCTAAAACAGATCTCTAAAAATTCTCCCTCAAAATAAGTTACTTCCTTTTTATGTCAATTCCAGTTCCAGATAAAT
This sequence comes from Apodemus sylvaticus, assembly GCF_947179515.1. Classification (NCBI taxonomy): domain Eukaryota; kingdom Metazoa; phylum Chordata; class Mammalia; order Rodentia; family Muridae; genus Apodemus; species Apodemus sylvaticus. The sequence continues at coordinate 22,715,625 of NC_067494.1, read as the reverse complement.
GATTATAGCTTTTTTTATTCTTCAGATGTGAGAGCTTGAAATGTTTGTCAAACTGAAAACTTGATTCACAATTTAACTGATAAATTTACTGTCATTGTACTTGATACATCTTAAGATTTAACAATCTATTGTTATAAGGATAATGTTTAATGATATAATGTGTCTCACTTGACAAGTTATCCCCTGTCTGCAATTCCAGAGCTTAGGAGGGTGTAGCAAGAGGATTTCTATGAGTTCAAATTAGCTTACTGTACATAACAAGTTACAGGCCAACCAGAGCTTCATAATGAGAATATATCTGAAAACATAAATGTATGTAATATATAGTAAATATGTGCCTTTACAAAGTTACATTAATTATTATTATGTATATGTATCTTTAAATAAGGACACACCTTTCATACAGTAATATAAAACATATTTGTAATAATATCCTTAAAGTTCAGGATATTAAAATGCCTTTTTGATATTTTTAATTCATAAAAGAGTCTCATATAGGATACTGAGTAATGGTTGCTCAAAAAGACCTGTATCAATCAAAGTGAAGATGTAGATCACATAAGGCTTCAGTTTTATATGAATAACTACAAACAATTAATGGCAGTTGGAAGAGTGAGAATTGGTAAGTTCCATGCTAGGTTACAGAGTTCTAAAGATCAGCCCTAAACACATGTTCATCTGAACAATACTAACTATGCTCAGAAGAAGAGGTAATGAGTTGAGGAAGGAGTCTTGGAACATAAAGAACTTAGACAAGTGAAAAGGAGGTGGGAATGATCATAAATAGAGTGTGAGAGATGGATTTGTAAAATAAATATAATATATATTTAAGAAATTAAAAAACAGAACCTCCAGACTGAAATTTGAGAATGTACAGCCTTTCAAAGTTACAAATAATCAGTGATTGTTGTCTAAAAAGATGCTTATTATGGGTCTTTACTGATCCTTCAAAGAGTAATTATCAATAGTTACATGTAAATACAAGGTGAAATGCTTTTAATGTTACAGAAATTGCTAAACAGTAAAGAGCTCTATATATAGCTGTTGGCTACAACTGGCTATCGGAGCATAGTCATTTTATTGGGCAGATTATAATATGGTACCCTATTAATGTTGGCTGGATTTCAACTAACTAAAAACCTTAATATCCTATTAGCAACTCCATGATTCATACAGTCCCTCAGGCTCATTTCTAATCATAGTTTCAAATATTGCATGTAATATTGGAATGTGCACATAAAATTTAACAAATTGAAGCTTGAATAGTTAAACTATGTACCAGATAAAAGCCTCCTTTTACATCACCACTTATTGTACTGTAGTACCATGCACCTAGGAAATCCATTGTTAGATTTAACTTAGTTTACACTTCTTTCAGAGCTGGAAAACCTATTAATCTTTCAAGTAAAGTGTGGTATCTTAACATAAACAGAAAATGGCTTGTAAAAAAGTATAATCTATTAGCTAAGTGTGGCTTAAAGGATTACTACACATTTATATTACCACTAAATGCTAATGTGACTGAGGAGATTATCCATGTCTGATAGCCAAGAAGATAGGGAAGTAAAAATAAATTGTGAAAGGCTCCCATCCAATAGGAAACTAAAAATAGAATGGGAAGCCTTCCATCCAACCAGAGGCATATCATTTCATTTGACACACAAGCAGGCCAAATATTTTTTAACAATATTTAAATACTGTGAATGAACACTTTGAAAAATTAAGCTGTCATTAAATAAAAACAAATTTGAGCATTATGCACCTAAATTCTTTTATGGATTTGAGAACTTACAATAAAATTAAGTACTGTAATAAACTATTTTTTTCTGTTAACCTTTATTCACTCACAGCAAAGCTTTCTTGAAATTAAACCCAGTAGCAAACACAAAGGGAACTAATAAAAGTGTTATCTTACACTGAGAATTTGAAACATACCAATCTGTCTGTGAATGTACAAAAACATGTAGCTTTAGTGCACAATTATTTTTTCTTCTGATACACAGACATTAAAACAGTTTATTACGAATTTGTCTAATAAGTTTAGATCATGTTAGGTCAAAATTGATAGGAATGGGAAGAACTCATATTTCCTATAACCAAAATTGCTAAATGCATGGAACAATTTATCTTAACTATATGTTGTCTTCTCAAGCACATGTTTTGTTGAAATCATCGTGTGCCTCAGAGTTCCAAGTAAGAAATGCTTCAAAATAAAACAATACTGCAATTGAGGCTGCTATAAAAAAGAAATCTAGAAGCAAACCATAGCGACAATAAATAATACACTTATGTTTAGTCAGGGAAATAATGTTTTCATTTTGTGAGGGTCTACAGTTAGACATGAAGGTGACCTCCAGTTAAATGTTGAGGAGATTATGCGTCAGTTTGAAAAATGATTGTAAACACCTATATAATCATGTGATTCTCAGTATTCCTTAAAAGTAAAAATTGTTTTATTAAATATATCATTGATATTACAGTCATATCCACATAAACACTGATTGAAAGGATTTGTTTTCAAAACAAAATTCCCTTGAATAATATAAACTATTTCACAAAACCAGTTCAATTATATTATGATTTTCAATGTCTGCAAGAAAGCTCACTGTTTAAAAACACATAAGTCTGTATTTATAGCTATAAATTGAATGAATTAAAGTGATGAAGACTGTGTTGTTTTGTGCAAAGTATATACTTATTAATATATGGTAATAATGACATATTCCATTGAATATATTTGTTTTCTCTATACAAGTTCTTTCGTTTAATTATTTATTTTCACAAGATAAGAACTAGTGAATAAATATTTATATGAAAAGTAGCTAAAGCACTTTGAGTTGATCTGGTAGGCAGATGCTTTTTCGCTGAAGATTGTTGGTCTGTAGGTCTTGATTCTGTCCTACTCATTTATCAGTCAAGTTTTCTTCAGATCTAAGACACTGCCTGCATAGAAAACATAAAAGGGGCATTAGGTTTTTCTTCTAGTCTACTGCCATTTTTAAAATATAAATGCTCTCAGATTCAAAGTATTGGAATCTTATGCCTGTTATAATTTTCTAGAATGTCTATATTTTATTAAAGGGAACTTTACTTGGTTAAAATGGATGGTGAGAATGGATATGAGAACTTGGACATTTTAAGAAATGATATTATTGAAAATAAAAGGCATGTTTTTAATCCAACTGTGTCTGCTACTACATTTTCTCTTTGCAATTTTGGAGAAGGTAGACTGACATAATTTATTACTGTGACAATAAAAGCAAACATAAGACAGATCAAAAATTGCATATTAAAATAAGAGTTCATACCAAAGAACAGTACATATTTTATCTTTTATATAAAACAAAATTATTTTATTTATTTATTATTTTTATTGACTATATTCTTGATTTACATTTCAGAAAACCCCTAAACTATCATCCCTCCCGTGCTTCTATGAGGATGTTCCTCCACCCAACCCACTCCTACCTACCCTCCCTTGATTTCCCTATACTGGGACATCTATCGAGCCTTCATAGGACCAAGGACCTCTCCTCCCATTGATGCCTGACAAGGCATTCCTCTACTACAAATGCAGCTGGAGCCATGTGTACCTCTTAGTTTATGGCTTAGTTCTTGGGAGCTCTAGGGGGTTTGGTTAATTGCTATTGTTTTCCTCCTATGAGGGTGCAAATCCCTTCAGCTCCTTTAGTCCTTTCTAATTCCTCCATTGCGGACCCCTCGCTCAGTCGAATGGTTGGATGCTAGCATCTGCCTCTGTATTTGTAAGGCTCTGGCAGGGCCTCTCAGGAGACAGCTCCTTACAGCAAGAATTTCTTGGCATCCACAATAGTGTCATGTTTTGGTGACTGTTTATAGGATGAATCCCTTGGATTCCTCTGTCTCTAGATGGCCTTTCCTTCAGTCTCTGATCTACACTTTATCTCCATAATTGCTCCTGAGAGTATTTTCTTCTCTTTATCAGAAAAACCAAAACACCTCAACTTTTGTCTTCCTTCTTCTTGAGCTTCATGTTGTCTGTGAAGTGTATCTTGTTTATTCTGAGCTTTTGAGCAAATATCCACTTATTAGTGAGTACATACCATGTGTATTCTTTTGTAATTGGGTTACCTCACTCAGCATGATATTTTCTACTTCCCTCCATTTGCCTACGAATTTCATGAATTCATTGCTTTTAATAGCTGAGTAGTACTCCATTGTGTAAAAAATACCACAATTTCTGAATCCATTCCTCTGTTGAAGGACATCTGGGTTCTTTCCAGCTTCTGGCTATTGTAAATAAGGCTTCTCTGAACATATTGGAGCATGTGTTCTTATTATATGTTGGAGCATCTTCTGGGTGTATGTCCAGGAGTTGTATAGCTGGGTCCTCAGTAGTACTATGTCTAATTTTCTGAAGAACCACCAAACTGATTTCCAGAGTGGTTGTATGAGCTTACAATCCCACCAGCAATGGAAGAGTCTTCTCCACATCCTCACCAACATCTGCTGTCACCTGTGTTTTTCATGGGTACAAGGGAAATTTTTCTGAACAGAATACCAATGGCTTATGCTCTCAGAACAAGAATTGGAAATGGGACCCCATAAAATTGCAAAGGTTCTGTAAGGCAAAAGACACTGTAAATAGGACAGGACAGCAACAAACAGATTGGGTAAAGATCTTTACCAATCCTATGTCCAATAGAGGTCTAATATCCAATGTATACAAAGAACGCGAGAAGTTAGACTCCAAAGAGTCAAATAACCCTATTAAAAATGGGGTACAGAGCTAAAAAGAGAAATCTCAACTGAGTAAAATTGAATGGCTGTGTAGAACCTAAAGAAATGTTTAACATCCTTAGTTATTAGTGAATGGCAAATCAAAACAACCCTGAGTTTCCACCTCATACCAATCAAAATGGCTAAGTTAAACAAAATTCTTATAACTCTATACATTATTGAACTCTTTATAGGAATGTGAGAAAACATAGCGACTGGCCCTTAGAAATAGAAGTTTTGTAATCACTATAAGCAGGCTCATGTAATATTTTTTGTGAACTGGCAAGCCTACCCTTTTAGCCTATTCATTTTTACACTGACAAAAGTGTATTTCATAAAGACATCTATCTTTGCTGAGACCTAAGACAGAAGCCCAAAGCTAAGAGACATAGTCAGGCTGAGGTGGTTGGCCCTGAGTTATTGAGGGTAAAGTTGACAAGTGGTCAGTAGAGCAGATCAGACCCACAACATAATTTTGATAATCATGATGTTTTATCAAGTTGTTTGTGACCCAAGTTTGTCTTGACTGACATCAAAAGTTTACTATAAAAGTCATAACTTCAGACCTTTGTGTGAATACTCACAATTACTTTTGTTATTTATAGATAAAATCATAGAATATATAAAGTTCAGAGCATTGACAGAAAAGAGAGACCATGGTAGAAATTCTCAGTCGGCCCATATATCATGTATATTCTTTTGTTTCTTTATTTACCTTTTCTTTTTCATTTTGCTTTCTGTCTTTGTTTTCTATATGTACACTGTGATATGATACACAGAGGTCCACACACATAAGCAATAAATAAATAAATAAATAAATAAATAAATAAATAAATAAATAAATAATAAATGTAGCAAAATTTTTTTGTTTCTTGATTTAGCAAAATAATAGCAATATTTAATGTAATAGATATGAAAATCATAAAAATGAAAATATATACAGTATTTAAATATATAAAACAATAAAATGGAGGATAAGGAAATAAATTAAAAAGCTTAAGTGAAAGGGCATAAATGAACACAGGTTTTATGGATAAGGGAAGGTAATAATTGTGGTAGAGGCATCTAAATGGAGAGGAGCATCCGAAGCAATGCAGAAGAAAGGTAAACGAAAAGGATAACTATGACTAAGGAGGTTCGAAACAGCCATTTGTAGCCGTATTCTGCTGTGGTCTTTGAGGCAGACAATATTAGACAGCCCACCCAGAGATGCACAGTGGTACAATAGGTGCTAGACTACATGGGCACACCCATAGCTTTCAGGTTTAGTTTATGTTGTGACTCATTCCACAAGATAAATCTCACGCCTAGTACTGTGAATCTGGCCACATTCTCAATACTATAAATCCATGACTGGGAACATCATAAGATATGGGAGCAAAACTGTGACTTTTATTTCGTGAAATGGATGGAGAATAGCATCAATCTGCCTTTTTTATCATTACATTTGTAGATTCCTGTGGCACTCACCTTCACCAGAGAAACTTCTTTTCATGATGCTTGCAGGTTAATGCAGAGAACAGAACTATAGAGACAACTCTAAATAGAACATCTGCATCACACTCCCTTCCTGGAAGTCTAAGGCAACATCAAGAAAGAATGGCAGAAATATCCTAAGGACTAAATGTTAGAGACGACTGTTACAAAATAGTGTCTTCTGAACCCAACAGGGCTGCTGCACCCCTGAACTCACAACATCTGAGGCTGCCTGCACACGCCCTGCTCACAATCAAGTCAGTCAACATTCCAGCAAGTGTCAGGGAGAGGCTCATGAGATCCAATATGGAGTGTAGGTGTTACTGGCAATGATGATTACTGGGAAACAGTGAATGATCTTCAGGAGGTGTGGTTCCTGGTTGTTTTCACATGTCCCGTTGGATGGTTCTACATCCATGCAGTACTAACTGGATAAAATGAATTATAAAAATGGAGAAGGAAATGAAGTTGTATGGGAGATGTCTCGAGAATATATTTGGGAGGAGTCAGGGATGTGAGGAGTAGACTTCAAAATACATTTTATACATATATTAAACTATCACAGAGTAAATAAATAAATAAAAGCACTCATAAATATGAAGTAGCAAGCCCACAGATAAAACTAATCAGGAAATGCAAGATGATCTCTTTGCCTTGATATTGTTGTCCTTTGCTATACAAAAGCTTTTCAGCTTCATGAGGTAGGTAAATTGTTGGTTTTATAGCCTCTGTCATTTGTATCCTGTTCATAAAGTTCCCTCCTCTGCCAATGTGTTCAAGCCTTTTCTCTACTTTCTTTTCACAGATTGAGAGTATCTGGTTCTATGTTGCTTCCTTGAGATATTTGTAGCTAAGTTTGTAGTTAAGATGTGAGTTAAATGTGATAAATACAGAGTATTGACATTCTTCTACAACAATGTAATTTGAACAGCATCATGACATTTTTTTTTCCCCAGTGTGTACTTTTTGTTCTTTTCTCAAAAATCAGGTGTCTCTAGGTTTGTGCATCTATGTCTGTGCCTTCAGTTTGATTCTGTTGATCAACTTGTCTTTTTTCATGCCAATACCATGATGTTTTTATTATACTACCTCTGTAATGGACTTAAAATTGGAGATAGTGAAACCTCCAGAAGTTTTGTTATTATGGAAATTGTTTTAGATATCCTGTATTTTGTATTTTCATATAGAGCTGAAGATTTTTTATTTGTCTATTTTCTGTGAAAGAAATATTTTGTGTTTTGTTAGGGATGTGTTGAATTTGTAGATGGCTCCTGGTAGAATGACTGTCTTCACAATTTTAATTTTATCCCAATGTCTTAGACTTGTTTGGTTAGAATTACCATAGGATATTTTATTTTTTGCAATAAATAAAGCTATTTTGAAAGACAGTATTTCCCAGAATTATTTCTCAGAAGATTTGTAAATTTTAGATAAGAAGACTTCTGATTTTTGCATGCTAATGTTTATCCTGATTAAAAATAAAAAATACTCAGTATTTCTAAATGTAAAGACAAGGCTATATAATTGCTGATAAAATAATAAGCTCAAAATATATCAGACTGCAGTGCTAATTATAAATATACAAATTTACAACTATTTTAAATACATGTGTACTAAATATGACAAAGGTTCACAGATATTACCAGGGTAAACAAAACTGACAGAACGTTACATCCCTTATAAAATCAAAATGTAAATATAATGATATAACCCAAACATGTTGTCTCTTGCCTGTTATAATAGAATTGAAGTAGCTGATGAAGAGAATCTTGAGTGTACTATAAGCTGTACTACATCACAAGCTGTAGTACATAGCAATATTTTATTTCATAGAAAGAACATACATCAGAAAACAAAAAGGAGAAAGGACAAAACAAGACATAGGTGTATTAAAGAAAATGACATAGGCCTGGTCACATATGCAGTGCCAGTACTGAGAGACCCCAACTCAATGTTTTTAGACCCCCCAAACAACTAGCCCAGCACAGAGTAACTTGTTTTTCTGCTTTCAGCTTGAGAGAAAAATAGCTCACCCTGTTCTAGTTCCAATGTTTAAGTATACAATGCCCCAAGAACATTTGCTCCAAGTAATCTCTAACCTTCCTTAAGACATAAACTATTGCCTGACTTCCTCATTCTGTACTTCCCCATTCCGTGCATAATTTGTCCTCCACCCCTTGCCTTGTTTGTGATTTTGACCCTCCACTTTGTCCTCCACCCCTTGCCTTATAATTTCTCTCCTTTAAATACCCCTGACTTCAGTTGCACAGGGTCCACAGTCCTCTACCCCTGTGTGGTGTACAGTTGTGGAACCCAGAATTCTGGAATAAAAATCCTCTTGCTTATTGCATCAAGACCATTTCTCGCCCAAGTGATATGGGTGTCACCTTCCAAGGTGTGGGGTGCTGGGGCGCCCTCGGTTTTTTCGGGTCTTACAGTACATAAGAGGTAGAAGTAGTATCAAGGCTTGAGAGCTATCTTTGTAGTGTAAGAAGTTCTGGTCCTAGTTTGAGATGTATGAGCATTACAAAACATAAGATATTAATAATATTCACTAGAGTTATTCCTGAGACAAATTTCATGGTAATTTCACCCTGATTTTTATTTAGTAAACAGTTCTAGAGACCATGCTTTTCATAGTGGGTATCCAACAATGATCAAAGCATAAATGAACAAAGACAATATTGTGGGTAGGCATTCCATTATAATTGTCTCAATAGTGGATAAAGCAGGAATTAAACCCACAGAGATATGAAGCACTATAAAAACAAATGAAACTTATCAATGAATTGTTTTGATTGATTGTAAAAGGACATTTACCACCAAAAAGTAACAAAAATATGTTCTTTCCCTTGAGAATGTAATATTAAAAAAAAACAATCCATTTTCTGAGCCATAAAAAGAAATGATTGGATAATTTTGAAGCCTCTCGTTACATAACCAGTAAAGCAGAAATCCATACCAGAAGCTGACCTAAAATTACCCTCAAATCTGCAACTAGAGGAGGCTGAAGTTGCTACCCAAGCCTTAAACTCACTTTTGTTCCCTGCCTCAAGCCTTTTTGTAGTATTGCAAAGTGTTTCATCATAATGGGAGAAGCAAACTATAAGAATAGAGATGTGGAGACAAGATCCTTCCAGGCTCCATCTGCACCCAGTACTAAAGCTGTCCCACAGACCCTCCCAACACCCCTCATGCTCCCCACCCCTGTACACAAATCCCACCAGGAGAGAGCTGGTCCTCCAGGAGTGCTCTTAGTCCTAAGTCCAGAGATGAGATCACCACTTTCACTCCAATAATTGTCCAAAGCAGGATAGGGCAGGAATACACAGGGCACAGAAAACAGTGGAACAGCTGGGGACATGATCCTTCTGGTCTCAATCTGCACCCCTAAGCTAAGAGTGTCACAAAGTCCTCTCCACCCAGACCCCAACCAGGAGAGAACTGGTCTGTACAGAGCCATATTGGGGTGTCAGGTCACTCAGTAGGAACTCAATATTGATCAAGGTGAACTTCCTCTCCCAGCCTTTGTTGAGCAGGGATTCCTGTGCTAGTCAGGATCCTGCTCTACCTAGGGTAGTGCGCTCAGAGTGAAGGTGAAGTTCATTGTTCCTCCAGGTCTATGAATTCCTGAATTAAGCAAGTGACCCACGCAACTGCCTGAGCAGTGGAGCCAATGAACTGAACCAGCAGACCACTTCCCTGGAACTCACCCCGTAGTCTGGGGTGAGGGGCTCGCCCAAACACTTAAATTCTCAGACCTCCATTAACTTGGGCCTTAATCAGCAATTGTGTTTCCTGGTCCCCATTCTTTTTGCCGCCCCTCCCCCCCATCTATCCCCAGCTTCTCTTCCTGGGACCCAGTTCTCAGTAACTGCTGGCAGCTACACTGGTCTCCCCATCAGTGCTCACACATAAGATCAGATTCTTACAGGCCCACAGGAAGGAGAAGCTCCAGTCGGAGACCGCAAGACCAGCTAACACCAGAGACAACTAGATGGTGGGAGGCAAGTGCAAGAACACTACCCACAGAAACCAAGTCTACTTGGCATCATCAGAACCCAGTTAACCCACAACAACCAATGCTAGATATCCCAACACATGAGAAAAGCAAGATTAGGATTTAAAATCACATCTCATGATGATGATAGAGGACTTTAAGAAGGACATAAATAACTCCCTTAAATAAATACAGGAGAACACAGGTAAACAGGTAGGAACAATTAAAGAGGAAACACACAAATCCCTTAAAGAAATGCACAAAAACACAAACAATAAAAGGAACTGAAGAAAACCATCCAATATCTAAAAATGGAAGTAGAAACAATAAAGAAATCACAAAGGGAGACAACTCTGGAGATAGAAAACCTTGGAAAGAAATCAGTAATCATAGATTACTGATTAATCATAGAATAAAAGAGATAGAAGAGAGAATCTCAGGTGCTGAAGATACCATAGAAAACATTGACTCAACAGTCAAAGAAAATGCAAAATAAGAGAACAAAAATGCCAGCCCAGGCTACAATAACCAACAAAACGTAAAATTATCATAGATGAACAAACCAAGATATCCCATAACAAAAACAAATTTATACAATATTTTTTATATAAATCCAGCCCTACAAAGGATAATCGATGGAAATCTCTAACACAAGGAGGAGAACTACACTCCCCCAAAAGCAAAAAAGTAACATTTCAACAAACCCAAAAGAAGATAGCCATAAAAGCATAATTCCACCTCTATCAACAAAAATAACAGGAAGCAAAAATCACTTTTCCTTAATAGCTCTTTACATCCATTAACTTAATTCTCCATTAAAAAGGCATAGATTAACAGACTGGATATATAAACAGAACACAGCATTTTTTTTTTTTTTTTTTTTTTTTTGCATACAGGAAACACACTTCAGTGACAAAGGCAGACAGTACCTCAGAGTAAAAGTTTGGAAAACAATGTTCCAAGCAAATGGTCCCAAGAAACAAGCTGGAGTAACAATTTTATGTTTTTGGATTTGTTTTTTTCGATACAGGCTTTCTCTGTATAGGCCTGGCTGTCCCGGAACTCACTCTGTAGACCAGGCTGGTCTCGAAATCTGCCTGCCTCTACCTCCCAAAGTGCTAGGATTAAAAGCATGCACCAACACTGCCTGGCTTGGAGTAACAGTTCTAATATCGCATAAAATCAACTTGCAATCAAAAGTTATCAAAAAATAAAAAGAATGATACTTCTTACTCTTCAAAGGAATCTACTAAGATGAACTCTCAATTCTGAACATCTATGCTCCAAATACAAGGGCACCCACCTTTATAAAAGAGACTTTACTAAAGCTCAAAGCAAACATTGCACCTCACGCAATAATTGTGGGCGACTTCAACACCCTATTCTCATCAATGGAGAGATATGCGAATCACAAACTAAATAGACATAGTGAAACTAACAGAAGTTATGAACCAAATGGATTTAACAGGTGTCTATAGAGCATTTCATCCTAAAACAAAAGAACATATCTTCTTCTCAGCACCTCACTGTACATTCTCCAAAACTGACCATATAATTGGCCACAAAACAGACCTCAACAGATAAAAGAACATTGAAACAATCCCATGTACCCTATAAGATCACCATGGACTAAGGCTGGTCTTCAATAGCAACAAAAACAATAGAAAGCCCACATATATGAGGAAACTGAACAAGGCTCTATCAATGATAACTTGATCAAGGAAGAAATAAAGAAAGAAGTTAAAGACTTTTTCAAATTTAATGAAATTACAGGCATGATATTCCCAAACTTATGGGACACAATGAAAGCAGTGCTAAGAGGAAAATTCATAGCTATCAGGGCCTCCAAAAAGAAACCAGAGAGAACATACACTAGCAGCTTGACAGCACATCTGAAAGCTCTAGAACAAAAAGAAGCAAATACATCCAAGAGGAGTAGATGGCAGGAAATAATCGAACTCAGGGTTGAAATTAGCCAAGTAGAAACAAGAACTATACAAAGAATCAACAAAACTAGGATCAGGTTCTTTGAGAAAATCGACAATATAGATAAACACTTAGCCAGATAAACCAGGGGGCACAGAGAATGTATCCAAATTAAGAAAATTAGAAATGAAAAGCAAGAGATAACAACAGAATCTGAGAAAATCCAATAAATTATGAGATCCTACTTCAAAAACCTATACTCAACAAAACTGGAAAATCTGGATGGAATGAACAATTTTCCTAACAGATATCAGTTACCAAAGTTATATCAGGATCAGATAAACCTTCTAAAGGGTACCATAACCCATAAGAAATAGAAGCAGTCATTGATAGTCTCCCAAGCAAAAAAATAAATAAAAATAAAATAAAATAAAATAAAAAGCCCAGGACCAGATAGGATTAGTGAAAAATTCTATCAGACCTTCAGTGAAGACCTAATACCGACATTCTTCAAACTATTCTACAAAATAGAAACAGAAGGAACACTACCAAATTCATTCTATGAAGCCACAGTTACTCTGATACCTAAACCACCGAAAGACCCAACAAAGAAAGAGAACTTCAGACCAATTACGCTTATGAATATCGATGCACAAATACTCAATAAAATTCTCCCAAACTGAATGCAAGATCACATCAAAACCATCATCTATCATGATCAACTAGGCCTTATCCCACTGTTGCAGAGATTGTTCAATATATGAAAACCCATCAACATAATCCAGTATTTGGAGAAACTCAAAGAAAAAATTACATGATCTAACTCTATGAAGAGCTGAGTTGACATTTCGATGAGGTTTGCATTGAATCTATATAGAGCAATGCTCAAAATAATTTGGATTTACAAAAAACCCAGGATAATGTAAAACAAAAATGAACTTCTGGCAGGATCAGCATCCCTGACTCTACTACAGCTGTACTACAGAAAAATTGTGATAAAAGCTGCATGGTATTCGTACAGTGACAAGCAGGTATATCAATGGAATGGAACTGGAGACCCAGAAATGAACCCACACACCTATGGTCACATGGGCACAGGGGAAATTTTCCTAAACATAATACCAATGGCTTATACTTTTAGATCAAGAATTGATTAATGGGACCTCATAAAATTTCAAAGCTTCTATAAGGCAAAGGACACTGTAAATAGGACAAAATGGCAACCAACAGATTGGGAAAATATCTTCACTAATGCTACATGCAATAGATAACTAATATCCAATATGTACAAAGAACTGAAGAAGGTAAACTCCAGAGATCCAAATAACTCTTTAAAAAATGTGCTACAGAGCTAAACAAAGAATTCTCAACTGTGGAATATAGAGTGACCAAGAAGCACCTAAGGAAATGTTCAACATCCTTAGTTATTAGGGAAATGCAAATCAAAACAACACTGAGATAACACCTTACACCAGTCAGATTAGCTAAGATCAAAAACTCAGATAACAGCAGATGCTGGAGAGGATGTGGAGAAAGTTGAACACTTCTCTGTTGTTAGTGAGAGTGCAAGCTGGTATAACCACTCTGAAAATTAGGTTCTCCATTCCTCAGAAAATAGGACATAGTATTACCTGCAGACCCAGCTATACCACTCCTGGGCATATACTCAAGATGCTCTAGCACAAGCTATTAGAAAAGAAACTGGGGAAGACCCTTGAGGACATCGGTACAGGGAGAAAGTTTCTGAACAGAACACCAATAGCATATGCTCTAAGAGCAAGAATTGACAAATGGGACCTCATAAAATTACAAAGTTTCTGTAAGGCAAAGGATACCATCAAGAGGACAAATCGGCAACCAACAAATTGGGAAAACATCTTCACCAATCCTACATCAGACAGAGGGCTAATATCCAATATATATAAAGAACTCAAGAAGTTAGACTCCAGAAAACCAAACAACCCTATTAAAAATGGGGTACAGAGTTAAACAAAGAATTCTCACCTGAAGAACTTCGCATGGCGGAGAAGCATCTTAAAAAATGCTCAACTTCATTAGTCATTAGGGAAATGCAAATCAAAACAACCCTGAGATTTTACCTTACACCAGTCAGAATGGCTAAGATTAAAAATTCAGGAGACAGCAGGTGTTGGAGAGGGTGTGGAGAAAGAGGAACACTCCTCCACTGCTGGTGGGGTTGCAAATTGGTACAACCACTCTGGAAATCAGTCTGGCGGTTCCTCAGAAAACTGGGCACCTCACTTCCAGAAGATCCTACTATACCACTCCTGGGCATATACCCAGAGGATTCCCCACCATGTAATAAGGATACATGCTCTACTATGTTCATAGCAGCCCTATTTATAATCACCAGATGCTGGAAAGAACCCAGGTATCCCTCAACAGAAGAGTGGATGCAAAAAATGTGGTATATCTACACAATGGAGTACTATTCAGCCATTAGAAACAATGAATTCATGAAATTCTTAGGCAAATGGATGGAGCTAGAGAACATCATACTAAGTGAGGTAACCCAGACTCAAAAGGTGAATCATGGTATGCACTCACTAATAAGTGGATATTAACCTTGAAACCTGGAATACCCAAAACATAATCTACACATCAAATGAGGTACAAGAAGAAAGGAAGAGTGGCCCCTTGTTCTGGAAAGACTCAATGAAGCAGTATTCAGCAAAACCAGAACGGGGAAGTGGGAAGAGGTGCGTGGGAGGACAAGGGGAGAAAAGGGGGCTTATGGGACTTTCTGGGAGTGGGGGGGCTAGGAAAGGGGAAATCATTTGAAATGTAAATAAAAAATATATCGAATAAAAAGAAATAAAGGACAGATGCTCCATTATGTTCATAGAAGCCTTATTTATAATAGCCAGTACCTGAAAAGAACCCAGACGCCCTTCAACAGAGAAATGGATAGAGAAAATGTGGTACATTTACACAATGGAATATTATTTAGCCATTAAAAACAAAGAATTCATGAAATTCTTAGGCCAATGGATGAGACTAGAAAATATGCTGAGTGAGGTAACCCAATCACTGATAAGTGGATATTAGTCCAAAAGCTCAGAATACCCAAGGTACAATTCACAGACCACATGAAGCTCAAGAAGAAAGACCAAGGAGTGGATACTTCGGTCCTTTTTTAGAAGGGATAACAAATTACTCACAGGAGCAGATACAGAGATAAAGTGTGCAGCAGAGATTGAAGGAAAGGCCATCCAGAGACTGCCCCACCTGAGGATCCATCCCACATACAGTTACCAACTCAGACACTCTTGCATATGCCATGAAGTGCCTGCTGACAGGAGCCTGATATAGCTGTCTCCTGAGAGGCTCTGCCAGAGCCTGACTAATACAGAGGTGGGTGCTTGCAGCCAACCACTGGACAACATTGGGACAGGGTTCCACATAAGGAGTTAGAGAGAGGACTGAAGGAGCTGAAGGTGTTTGCAGCCCCATAGGAGGAACCACAACATCAACCAACCAGAACTCCCAGAGCACCCAAGGACTAAACTACCAATCACTCCAGCTGCATACACAACAGAGCATGGCCTCGTTGGACATCAATGGGGAGAGAGGCCCTTGGTCCTGAGAAAGCTTGATGTCACCAGTATAAGGGAATTCCAGGATAGGGAAGGGGGAGTGGGTAGGTGGGTGAGAAACACCCTCATAAAAGCAGGGGGAAGGGCGAAAGGATACGGGGTTTTCTGAGGGGAAACCAAGATAGGACATAACATTTGCAATGTAAATAATGAAACTATCTAATAAAAATTTAAAAAAAAAAAAAAGAACAGATAGGTACAGTGCTCAGTAAGGGGATGAATTTCCTTTGAAACTGAATATGAATGTGTTTAGTTCCCTCAATTTGAGAAAGCACATTGAAGTTCTGGAGGATTCAGTATGTAGATATGATGCAGCATGGAAGAAGGATGTGGAGCTTAACAAGCAAACTGGTGGGTAAACCAAAAGTTAAATGTAGAGTTTTATGGCCATGAAATTACTCTCGCGCTCATGGTATCTTCATTTTTCCTATATAAGGCTTGCACAAGATTGAGTCCATCAATATTTAACCATTCGTGTGGAGGGTCTTCTGGGGCTTTCTTCCACCAAGTGGAGCTAATGGCTCTTAAGGATACTAAGGGAGAAGAACTCATTCTTTCCAGTGATGTATAGCTTTTGGTGAATTATACATCTTCCAGTTCATAGCTTTAAAGCTATATTCCAAAATGAGCCTTGGTTTAATCCAGTGGTTAAATAACTAAACATAGAAAAAAAAACAAAAACCAAAAACCAAAAAAAAAAATAATAAAACAAACAAAAAAAAAACATTATTGAAGATGAAGACTTAGTGCAAGGAAGGCATGAGAGGGAGGGTGGGCATGGGAAGAGAGATAGGAAACAACAAATGGATGAGTATGACCAGAATGTATTACATGCTTGTATGACATCTTAAAGAATGAAGATTCAAAAATAAACTTAATCTTAAAATAGCATAACTACCCCTAAAACATGTTTATGATGACTTTTCCCTTATGTCATAAAAAGGGAAGGGAAGAAAAATGGTTTACTTTTTCTTGAGGGTAGCATTTCCACTGCTTCAGTATAAGTATAGTTAATTTTTTTTTCTTTTTTGGTTTTCGAGACAGGGTTTCTCTGTGTAGCCCTGGCTGTCCTGGAAATCACTCGTAGACCAGGCTGGCCTCGAACTCAGAAATCCACCTGCCTCTGCCTCCCAGGTGCTCGGATTACAAGCATGTGCCACCACTGCCTGGATTAATTTTGCTTTTCTATTCCATTGTTGTATGATTCAAATTGAGCCTTTACTGCACACCCAATTAGCATCTACCTCTACACCTACACACACACACACACACACACAAACACACACACACACACATGCACTTCCATTATATCCTCTAGAATCATTTTAGACTTTAACTATAATTAAGGTATGGAAAGAAACTTAGCAATTCTACTCTTCTGTACTGCTAAGGCCTTAAGAATTTGTTTCCCCTCACTTCAAAAGGCTATATTTCATTCTCTAAAGTAATAAATGCACAAAGAGATTCATTCCAGTGCTAAAGACATAATCCAATCAGTGTAATGACTTTGGAGGAAGAAAGAGGGCTATATTCACATCTAGGGCTGTAAAGAGCAAGACAACAGAGGGAGTTCCTGGTAGAGGAGAGCCCTAGAGCTGCTCCTGTGTCTTCAGAAAGAGAATCAGACAGAACACAGCAGCAGAAGAAGCCTGTCTTCATTTGTAAGCTTCCCACCCAACCTCCCAGCCTCAAATCCATTTTTTAAAATGGACTGAAGCAATAACTAAAGGGATTTGTACCCCAATAAAATCACCATTTTGAATGACAGCTCTGCTGCTTGGGGAAAATTTATCATAGTTCAAGTGTTTCTATAATGAGCAGAAATAAATGTAAACTCAACTACCTGGACCCAGCCACTGAGCTTAGATAATTATTTCCCAATCAAAAAAGAACATCCTATTTTGCTTTGGCATGCCCTGGTGTCTGTTAGCTAGGCTTTTTATAGCTTTAATTGAAATTTCATAATCACAGGGTTCAAATACAGAACAGAAGACCAGATTTGAGTCAGGAATTAGGAACAATATCATTCCCTAGGAGCACTTCTTCTGTTTTATGGGGAAAAAAAGAAAAGAAAGAAAGAAAAAAGAAAGGAGAAAAGAAAAGAAGAAAAAAATTCCCAGGCTTTTATGAGACTTTGTGCCTCTACTGATTCGTGGTATAAGAATTTCTAGTCTGAGGTTACAAGCTATTAAAGAACAGCCTGGGGCTAAACTCAATAGGGAAGTGAGTGGGAGAGGTAGATGAGCACACCTAGATTATGGGTTTAGCTAGTTTATTGGAGAATTTAAGAGGAAAAAAAATAGAAGGAAAACCCTTGGGATTCAGGAAAAGCCAAAACGAATTTGGACCAAATGTGTTGTGAAGCAAAGTGTGTTTTTAAAAGAAATGTAATCCATGTTTCTGACTCATTTACAATGACCTTATCAAAATGCCATGCAAAGAAAGTTATTCAGGGTCCAAAAACTCTTCTGAGCTTCTAAACAGCATTTCAAAATATTTTTCTGGTTTGATTATAAATGAATTCAAATTCTAAAAGGTCCACCAAGGTCACTAAAATTCTCAAGAGTCATCATATTGAAATAGAATTTAAGCTCTGCAATTTTCTCTTTCTTTTCTAAGTCATTAAAATGGTTACCGCAGGTTTAATTCAGTTGGAGACTTTCAATTGCATAATTACAATCACACCAAAAATCAAGAGAAAGCTCCTAGGAGTTTTTAAAGTTATTTTGCACAATCATTATTCATCATTAAGAAAAAAATAACCAAAGTCTCTTGACTTTCTTCCTCTCTACTGTAATAGCAGTTTCCTAATGTTTCCTGGGGAACTAGAAACGAGTTGGCTTAAGACACTGCATTGCTATATTGAAGTCCTGATGACCTATAATTTTTTTCACTTGCTACATATACATTAGTTTGCTGAGAAATAGAGGGTCAGAGATGGAGGTTATTGTGGTAATTTAGCTCAAATACTGAGCTTTGAAATGGACAAAATTGCTGTACATAAGTTTAAAAATTCTGCCATAAGGGTTATTAATAATATTAATGTTTGTTATTAATAATATTAATGTTTGGTAGCAGAAATTGCCTTACACTACCATCAAGATTACTTGAATGCTTCCAAAATGATGACACCTATTCTCTATAATATGTTACCTCTCTGAAAATTGTCAAACCCTCTTATCCCGAGGCTAATAACATAGAATGCTGTCTCCCACAGGTATGATATTCCCTAGCTTAGATAGTTGTAGATTCCATACTCTCGGCCTTTTACTCATTCTCTATCCTCTGTAGTCAGTCATGTACTAAGCAGCAAGGTTACTAAAATGCCTTGCACATCCATGGCTTTACAATCTCCCTATCAACTATCCTCAAGTTCTCTATCATACTTTGAGGCCTGTAAAATTCTATTATAAACTACACACTAGATCTTAACAAAAGGAGGTCTTACCACAACAGGAGGTCTTACCTGGAATCTCATCACCCTTTCTTATTCCTAGAAGCCTCAGCCAAATTTAGAGACTGTGTGCTCACTTCACCTTGGATGAAGAACTATTAACCCAAATATCCTCCTGGGATGTTATTCACATGCAAATGCCTGTTCCATGTCATCTCAGCTAAAAGTTGTTTCTTCTCTTCTCCATTAAAAAGTCATTGATCTTACATCTTTATTTACTTTTCTCCTGAATCTCTATACTGAATGACTACATACATTTCCTTTGATGACTAGTTTTTCACTGATTCCCATTACTAGATAGCAAATATAATAAGAAAATGATATCTTCCTCTCTAGGTACATCATCAATATGTAGGAGAAAAGTATTCATAACTATTTGTGTTCTATTATATTCTTATGTGTGCAATCTTGATAATCTTCAATGAAGAAAAGTCTTTCAGAGTTGGTAATTCAACTTCACCCAGAACTGACTCCTTCCCTTTGACATGAAGCTCTCCCTTTGCAGTCATCTATGAGTCATCAAGCCTACCAAGATAAATTTTAGGGAAGCATGCTGATGGATTCAGCCCATCACCAATGTCGCATAAATCAGCATTACAATGAAATGGAATCTTACATCGTTCTAACTCTGTTCAGCAGCAGCCGTGAGTAGAATAGTTTACCATTCATATCAAAGAATATATAGCAATATTCTTATATTTGCAATGAGTTGGGGTACTACACAAAATTAAGACAATAGGAGAAACTTTGCACAGCTCTTACACATGAGGGCATAACTGCTTTGGTTGATATGTACAGCTGTCAAATTGTGTCTAGAAAACACCAGTGACTTATGTCACCTCCAAGTCTTTGAAGGACAAGTTGTGATACATATGTTCAATATATAGTGGTACATTGTACAGTCTCTTATTTGCTACAATTGGCAAGTTGCGGGTTTCTTTGCTAATCACCATTTCCTAATGAAATAAGCTTTCCTAACATAGGTTGACAGATACAATAATCTATGGGTATTATGATAGCTCATTAGAAGTCTACTTAAAATGATCAAAATATACTGTATAAAATTTTCAAAGAATTGATAAAGATCTTAAGGTTATTAAAAAAAGAGAGAAAACAATTCAATTCATTCTATCAACAAAGGATAGCCTTTTTAATAATCAGCATTTAATAATATTTCTTTTGAGTAACAAACAAAACTCTCTGGCTGCAATCCTCTCATTATTAAGGCAAAATTCAAGTTGTTTTCAAAAATAATAAGAATATATAAACTGACAAATACAGAATGATAATTTAATAATGAAAACTAAGCCCAGGCTGTTAACATTAATTTACTTTAATAATAGGAAATCATATGATTCAAACAGTAGAAATATTGTTACTTAGGAAATTGTTGATATGAAATTGTAATAGCATAGTTTACAAACCTGGATCACTTATCACTTATATAAGTCATCTTTGTTATTTAATTCATGGAAGACAAAATAAGGAATATTGAAGTAATAAGTTTTGAGTTTCCTCTAGGGCAGTGGTTCTCAGCCTGTGGGTGGCAGCACATTTTGACATGTCACATAGTAAATATTCTGCATGTGAGATATTTGGAATATGATTCATGACAATAGCAAAATTAGTTATTGGAGTCACCATAAAATGAGGAACTATATTAAAGTGTTGCAGCATTAGGAGGTTTGAGAACCATTGCTCTAGGCTCAAATGTGAATTATAGGATTGGAAAGGGCTGGAGTTTATGCTAGATTGTTAGGAGTACATGACAATAAATAGGAAGTATTTATGACCACTAGTCACCCATATTCAGAAATTCTTTACACAACATTCTTCAAGAGCTACACAGTTTGGATCTAGCTCTTAACTAGCCATATTGGAGATTAAAATTTTCAACTTTCTCCTCAAAGATAATTCTTATCCAGTTAGAACTTCTTCTACCCATGAAATATTTTTCGCATGCAAAACCACCAGCAAAACACAGCTGGGTGCAAGCCAGCTACAACTTTTAAAGCAAAGCCTAGAGCAATTCGCTTTTGTTAGTTTGAACACGTGGAGTTGATGGATGATGGCAGGATACTCTAGCATCTGGCCATGTCAGCAACTAAAGTAAGATTGGTCAAAAACCAGGAAAGCTGCTCTAAGAATACCCCAAAGCACAACTGTCAACCTAACTCTTGCTTTCTGAAAAACTGAAAGGGCAAAGCAAATTAATGTTTTGGCTCCATAGTCAAGAAGAAGTCTATCTGAGCCAAGTTAGACCAACTAATCACTACACGCAGAATATTATTAACATAAAACATATCAATGATGTATATACCATCTGCATGCCTCACACAGGTGGATGAGTTCATTCTAACAACCTTGGAGTTCTCACTAGGGACAGTTAAGGTTTATTATTAGAATCAAAGAGTACAGCTGGAGGCAAGACGAGGATAAAATAAATATAACAGTCCAAATTCTTTGTTTTAGTCTTGTTTATTTAGGAACCAGCCTCTGTTGTGTTTAGCATGCTAGATTAGTTTCAATAGGTGAAAGTTATTGCAAAAATGCTATCCAGAGCCCAGAATTCTAAAAAAGCAACTCTCTGCAAATCTTAGTTAGAGGCACTCACCACATTTGGAAGCTATATTACTCCTGGGGATGTTTTCAAAGTGCAACAATTTCTAAAACATATTTGGAGAAGTGCATAGATACTTTTTATCAGTTTATAAAAATAGAGAGCTATGGAGACAGCAAGGAGAGTCACTCCTGAAACTATTTAAGGGACTGAGACTGAAATTTCAAGTAGAGATAAATCTGTTGCCATTAAAACAAACAAGAATTAGATCGTAGTTTTAAGGGAACTCATGAGAACATTTTATTATAGAAACAATAGTGAAAGTTGTGATGAGAAAAGGGAAAGAAAAACAACACAACAACAGTAGTAGTACAATATGAAAAAGGATTGCAATAATGGGAAGGGAAAGTCCCTAGCTTGAACAGTAATAGAAAAGTAACCAATCCAGAAATCTACTAAAACATACCTGTATGTAGCTTTCTTAAATTATGATAGTTCATGGAGTGCTGGAAATAAGCTCATGAAAATAAAGACACTATCATGCTCTTCCCCTCTCATCTATTGCCTACCAGGGACTCTCACTGGGAAGAAGTATCTTTATATTAGATTCACAGTGTCAGCTTCCTTCATATACTCACAAAAGAATGTTACAGGACAGCTTAATCTTGTAGAACAAGCTGTAGATATTTACCCAAAGGTACTACAAATTCTTAAGTAAGTCATAGTCAAGCATCCTAAGTGTCTATCACAATCTTAATTAACTATTGAGTTGAATACATAGTATATATTGTTACATAGTATATAATGAATGTGCAATATACACAATTCTACCATATAAATCTATACATGTTTACACATAGAGACACATAGACATGTACATACTATGAATATAAGTATGCATGTATGTAGGTATGTATGAGTTCATCCTAACAACCTTGGAGTTCTCATTAGGAACAGTTAAGGTTTATTATTAGAATCAGAGGCAGATAGGTATGGTGATAAGTGGTTTCTCCTTCTTTGGTGAATTACTGATCCAACCATCGTTAGTCTTTGTGATTGATCCCAGGTGGAACTCTTGAAATCTTATCAGCCTCATCTGTGGTGGATTAGAAGGTTATGTGTATTTGTTATAGTGTTTATGTAAGGAAAGAACAGAAGAAATGATTTTGAGTTAACTATTTGCGAAAGGCATTCTGAATTTTTAAACATGAGATCTGACAGATGCTGATGACAGCTAAATATTGTAAGTACAATTTTAGACTCAGTTGTACTCCAGTTATAATATATCCTTCATGCTCATTTTTCCTTATGACATCTAAACAGTATTTCTATTAGCTTTTGCTTTCAATATTTGTAATATTTTATTGTATAATGATGCCATAGAAAAAAGAAACTATAATATAAAGCATAAATAAACAACATTTTATAATGTCCTGGTATTCATAGCTCATATTACTTAACAATCAGTAAAAAATTGAGGGTTTTGAACTTGGGTTTGTTTTTTTTAGTAATAATGAATATAGAACCTCAGAGTAAATAAAATTAATTTATATGATTTAGAAACAAATAAATTTTATGGAATCACTAAAATAGCATACATATTAAATATTATTACTTTTGAATATTATAATTTAGTGTGAATTAAATATTACTTTGACGGCAATAAGACATTTTGATAGCAGTAAATTATCAGTATACTGTAAGTTGATTCTCCTGTGATTCTGCTTCCAGAATGATGGTGTGGAAATTTGTATCCTGCCATATCTATTAAGTGAAACTAAAAACATAGATTTAAAACAAATGTGAGAAGAGGCTGAAAGTTAAAGGGGGAAAGGAAGACTGAACAGAGCCATAGGGACCTAGGCTAACATAGCTATGAGGTCTCTGGGATATTTTGCTCTCAAGTCTATAATTGGTGTTAGAAAATGGATATGAGTAGAAATCAAGATGTACTAACAAATTTTCTTTCCAGGAAAGTGTCTTTGAAATACTTTATTTATTAAGATAAAACTTATTAGATGATACATTCACTCTAGTAAAATACCATCAGATAAAGCTGTCTCCACAACTTTAATACCAGGAAGTCCTCCAAGGAAATCTTGGACTCTAGCCTTGAAAAAATAGCTAACTCTCAAATAAGAGTCCGAGCAGAAAAGAAAAATCCAACTGGATGTGAGCCATGCTGTGATCTCTACAATTCGTATGTGAAGTTGCTAACACCCAGCATCTCAGATTATGACTGATTGTGAAACCAGTCTATTTAAAGATCAAACTAATTTGAACTATAGTCATTAGTGCAGACCCAAGTCCTTCCTTAGTGGTATTAAAATAAGACATTACACATATGGTCACAGAGTAATGTGTAAAGACAAAGGGAAAAAAGACAGGAATCTGCACACCAAAAAGGAAATCCTTGAAAGAAGCAAGTTGGTGCATGTTTTTGGTGATGCAGGAAAAGAAGTAAGAGAAAATGCACGTCTTATTTATTCCAACTACTCTGTAGTACTCTTCTTTGGTAAATGCAGATAGCAAATAGGAAGCTTTTTAGCTAAGCATGGAACTCTCTTTTTCCATAGGCAGAACATGCTTGACACCAGAAATGATGTAACAAGCTGTCACTGGATGGTAATCACACATCATTCCATTCCAAATAGGAATTGATCACTAATTGAGAAAGTATGCTACATCTGGATCTCATGGAGGCGTTTCCTCAGTTTAGACTCCTTCCTCTCTGATGATGCTAGCTTGTGTCGAGTTGACATACAAAACCAACCAGTGCATGTATTACTATCTAGAATTACAGAATATTTGTGGTGCATATGTATAGTTGTATATTCATCATAGCACTTGTATGATAATATAGATATTACATTAAGATAAAGATTGCTGACAGACCATTCCTTTTACAAACAGTCTCTCTTCTTTATTCTAGCATTTCATCTCAGCAGGATAATCGTTACTAATCTATCTTCCATATCTACATTTCTCTGTTTTAGAGTCTTATATTGATGGAAACACACCTCATCTGACCATGTTGAAAAATAATGTGAGAATTATAATCAATAATGTCCCAGAAAAATATTTATTTCAAAAATACAATAGTGTGATAAAGTTGATTTTCCTCTAAGGCTTCTCAGGACTGAGACAGAGAGTGAGAGAGTTTTGAACTCTCAGGCCTAATTTGGATGTCTCCATCAAACTGTTCCCCTTAGAGCTCAAGGAACACTGCAGAAGAGGAAGTAGAAAGTATAGGAGCCAAAGGGGACAGAGGACACCTGGAGCTCAAAGGTCCTCAAAATAAACATAATCACAGCTCATATGAATTCACTCAGATTGATCAAGCAAGCACACAGCCTGACAGGGTCTACACCAGGTCCTCTGCATGTGCATCATATATATTATGCCTTCTAGTTTAGTGTATCTTGAGTATGGGATTGAATATGCGAACAGATGGGTCTCTGATTCCTGTTTCTTCACTTGGTCTCCTTTCCTTCTTTTCTTTTATCTTATCCAACTTTGGTGACTTTGATGTGATGATTTATGTTGTACTATATCTTTTATATTTTAAATGAATGAAAGCATGAAAGAAATAATGAGGGGGCCTTCATTACTATATTAAAGATTAACAACTGAACTCTCATTTTTATCTTCTGGAAGTGGGAAAATCAGTTTTCACCAATGGAGTGTCAATGGGAATATCAAACATTTGAGGGCAGATCTCATGTTCTTTGCATGTTGAACAGCATAAAATTGACTCCACTATGTTCATTTGTGTCCTTTTTATTTGATTACACTTTGATATGTGGCTTTAGTTTTTGCTTGTTTGCTTGTTTTGTTTTGCTTTGCGTTTCAGGAGGTGCTTTATTTTGATATCTTTGTTTGGGTGGGGGTTATTAGTGATAGGAAAGTAATCAATACATCTGGCAAGTGAATCACAAAATAGCAGAGTTTAGATATTACACTCAATTGATTTTGAAGTATTATATAACTATCTGCCTTAGATAAGCAGTGGCATTACCTAAGAACACTTTAAATGTGTATTCTCTCATAGTGAGGTACACATTGAAGAAATACAAAAAGAATATTTTGAAGTCTAACTACATAATGAAACAAAAATGCCTCATTTCACTCAAATCCAGGCTTATGTAACTAGATTCCTAAAATTTTGCAGTATAACAAAAATGTAATGAGTATTTGAGTATCTTGCCTAGAAGATTGGGAAAAAGAATCAACCTTTTCATATCACAGGGAATACTAATTCAAAGATACCTTTGTTTACATCCCTTAAACATTTCCGTAAACATTCAGATGTCTTGTTGAACTTTCTCAAATATCAAAAATAAATAATTAATTAACAAGGCCAGAGGAAATGGTTCAGTTAGTACCCAGCTGCCACATTTCAGCACAAGTGTCAGGATATGATTTCAGATCACCAGAAGTTACATAATAATCAAAAACAAAACCCAAACCAGACCAAAACAAAGCAAAACAAAACATTGTCTAATTCATAGCTGCAATCCCACTGCTAGAGAGGCAGAAATAAAGTTCCAGACTCAATTTTGTAGGAAGATACTGTCTTAAACAAATAATATGAAAACATCTGATTTTGACACTGAACTCCAAATTCAACAAGTAGTAGATATATATACACATACAATATGCATATTCATACACATACAATAAAAAACAACAACAGTGAACTGGCCTGACCTTCTAAATGACTTACATTTTCCTTGGAGAGAGATGCATAAATTTCTGATTATAGATGGCTATATTTATATCAGGATATATTTTATTAATTACTAATGCCTGATACCTAATACATTGAACTGCATTGATAATATGCTCTAATTAATGGAATAAATTATTTCTCAAATTTACTGATCAAAATATGAACAATATTAGATATTAATGTGACTGTAGGTCACAAACAAGTAAAAAGAAACAATTATAGAGAAGATAAAGTTAAAATTAAAAGAAATAGTACAAAAAAGCCTAAATGTTTCTTATCTATTGTGTGAAAATAAATGTGTTTCCTTCCTGGTCTTTTGGATCTAGAAAATTTAAAATATTGTTAGAAATCAAACTAGTAAACTATTGTACACAGGTAATGAGTCTTTTATCATTAACAAAATTGCAGGAAACACTGCTTTTTTTATGTTGGCAGTGCTTTCAAAAAGTGCTTTTATATTTCTGAATGTTTCTAATTGTATAAATAAAAAATAATTTTCATATACTCTTGTCTCTCCTTTAATACTGTATATGGTAGTCTTTAGGTAACTTAAAGAGATAAGGGCAAAACCTTAAATGTGCCCTATCTGAATTCCTTTTTTCTTTTTTTTTTTTTTTCGGTTATTTTCTTTATTTACATTCGTATATTGTCCCTCTTTCTGGTCTCCCCTCTGCAAAACCCCATCTCATCCCCCATCCCCTTTGCCTCTAAGAGAGTGCTTCCCCACCCATCCACCCCCCCTCATTCCTCTACCATCACCCTATACTGGTGCATCAAATCTCTACAGGACCAAGGGCTGCCCCTCTGAATGATGCCAGATAAGGCAATCCTCTACCATACATGTAGCTGGAGCCATTGACCCATCAATGTATGGGTGGTTTTGGTTGGTGGTTTTGTCCCTAGGACCTCTGGGAGCCCCTCCAGGTCCCCCCTTCTCTCTACCTCTTGTGATTATTTTGTTCCTCATTCTAAGTACGGTATTTTGGTCTTCCTTCTTGCTTAACTTCATATGATCTGTGATCTGTATCATGGATATTCTGAGCTTATGGCCTAATATCCACTTATCAGTGAGTGCATACCATGCGTGCCTTTTTGGTCTGAGTTAGCTCACTCAGGATAATATTTTCTAGTTCTGCCTATTTGCCTGAAAACTACATGAAGCCATTGTTTTTTAATAGTTGAATAGTATTCCATTGTGTAAATGTACCACATTTTCTATATTCATTCTTTCATTGACAGACATCTGGATTGTTTACAGATTCTGGATGTCTTCTGTTGAGAATTCTTCGTTTAGCTCTGTACCACATTTTTACTAGGGTTGTTTGATTCTCTGGAGTCTAACTTCTTGAGTTATTTTTATATTTTGGATAGTAGCCCTCTATCCCATCTAAATTCTTGCAAATGGAATTATCTTTCACTTTTAAAGGTAGGTAATGTAAAATTGAAAGGAAATTTATTGAGTGCAAAATGCTGGGGAAAAGCCTCAAGTACATGGGCACAGGAGAAAATTTCCTGAAAAGAACACCAATAGTTTATGCTCTAAGATCAAGAACTGACAAATGGGACCTCATAAAATTGCAAAGCTTCTGTAAGACAAAGGACAGTGACAATAGGAAAAAACCAACAGATTGGGAAAAGCTCTTTACTAACCCTACATCTGATAGGGGGCTAATATCCAATATAAAGAACTCAAGAAATTAGAACCCAGAGAATCAATTAACCCTTCAAAAATGTGGTACAGAGCTAAACAAATAATTCTCAACTGTGCAATACTGAATGGCTGAGAAGCACATAAAGAACTGTTCAACATCCTTAGTCTTCAGGGAAATGCAAATCAAAACAACCACTAGATTCCACCTCACACCAGTTAGAATGGCTAAGATCAAAAACTCAGGTAACAGCGGATGCTATTGAGTATGTGGAGAAATAGGAACACTCCTCCATTGCTGGTGGGATTGCAAGCTGGTACAACCACTCTGGAAATCAGTTTGGTGCTTCCTCAAAAAATTGGACACTGCTGAGGACCCAGGCCTTGGGCATATACGCAGGAGATGCTCCAACAAGTTATAAGGACACATGTTCAACTATGTTCCTAGCAGCTTTATATATAATATCCAGAAGCTGGAAATACCCCATGCCCCTCAACCGAGGAATATATACAGAAAATGTGGTACATTTAAACAATGGAGTACTACTCAGCCATTAAAAACAAAGAATCCATTAAACTCTTGGGAAAATGGATGGAACTAAAAAATATCATCCTGAGTGAGGTAACCCAATCACAAAAGAATACACATGGTATGCACTCACTGATAAGTGGATATTAGCC
This sequence comes from Apodemus sylvaticus, assembly GCF_947179515.1. Classification (NCBI taxonomy): domain Eukaryota; kingdom Metazoa; phylum Chordata; class Mammalia; order Rodentia; family Muridae; genus Apodemus; species Apodemus sylvaticus. The sequence continues at coordinate 22,686,773 of NC_067494.1, read as the reverse complement.
CAGTAGCTGGGAATACATAAGATACAATTTACAGACCACATGAAGCTCAAGAAGAAGGAAAACCAAAATGTGGATACTTCAGTGCTTCTTAGTAGGAGGAACAAAATACCCATGAGAGTAGATAGAGAGACAAGTATGGAACAGATACTGAAGGAAAGGCCATCCAGAGTCTGTCTCACCTGAGGATCCATCCCACATATAGTCACCAAACCCAGACTATTGTGGATGCCAACAAATGCTTACTGACAGGAGCCTGATATAGCTCTCACCTGAGAGGCTCTGCCAGTGCCTGACAACTACAGAAGTGGAGGCACTCAGCCAACTATTGGACTGAGCACAGGGTCCCCAATGGAAGAACTAGACAAAGGACCCAAGGAGCTGAAGGGGTTTTCAGCCCCATATGAGGACCAATAATATGAAGTAACCCGTACTCCCGAGCTCCCAGGACCCAAACCACCAACCAAAAAGTACACATGGAGGGACCCATGGCTCTAGCCACATATGTAGTAGATGGCTTTGTAGGTAATCAATGGGATGAGAGGCCCTTGATCCTGTGAAGGTTTGATGCCCCAGTGTAAGGGAATGCCAGTACAGGGAAGAGGGAGTGGGTGGGTTGGGAAGCAATGGGAGGGGAAACCAAGAAAGGGGATAACATTTGAAATGTAAATAAAGAAAATATCTAATAAAATATATAAAATAAAAAGAATAATCAATTGGTTATCCAATACCAAATTTTCTTCCCTGAAAATATGCATGTGAGTAACATTGTGCAGATTGAGCAGATTATATTTATGAATATTCACACACAAACATGCACACACACATACATATAATAACTCTTAGTGGAAAAGTAGGTCGTGATTTTAAGAGCTTATTGAGAAGGTTAGGAGAGAGAGAGAAGAAAAGTAATAAATATTGTAATTATATTATAATCTCAAAATTAAAAATTTAGGCAAAAATCAAATCAAATTTACATTATAATTCTCTTACTCAAAGTATACAAATTTTACCAGTGACTCCAAATAAATATCAAAGTTATTGAATGTCAATTCAGACAGGATTCTTTGGCAGACAGAGCTCTGCTTGTGAGAGTTTGACCTAAATCCTATTCTGTCATTCTCAAGGTCACAAAGAAAGTTCCATGCCAAATACAGTTTGGCTTTCCAGGGCTCTAAGCTTCTCAATTACGCAATGATAGAACTTTTTCTTAAGATATTCCTGTGAACTCCTTAGAGTTTAAGGAGGCACAGGGGAGCTGTTGGGAATAGATTTTCTTCTAGCAATCTTTCATCGATTTGCTCACTAACACTTCTCATCCATTCAAGTATTATTGAAATATTTACATGCCCCATATGCAAATGAATAGGGCAATCAAAGGCTGAAAAACTAAATCTAAAGCAGGTAACAAGGCTTTAACATTGAAGCTTCAGACAGAATCCAAAATATTTTGTTCATTTATTGTTTTTTAAAGCATTTAATGGAGGATGTATTCATTGTGCAAAAATAAATATGTGACTGAAGTAAAACTTTACTGCAGACTGAAGAAGTTTGTGGTATATAATTATTAATAACACATTCTATATTGGAGCATTAGCTACAAGAGAGTTTTGGGTTTTAGATCCCTTTTCCCTTACAAATTAGATATTAAACATACTCCAATATATGTGTTATCTGTGTCTGCCTTATTAAGAATAATTACCAGGATTTCTATGTATCAATTCTAGGCTGTGTATGGCTAATTTCTTCAACTTCTTAATCCACAGTCCAATAGCTATCCAACCTGAGTTCAAGATAACCCCTTAGGCCGGCGCAGTCATTGTACTGAGTTCTCCTACATTCAGAGACACTCCACCAGGAAGCAATTAACTTAGGTGACACATGGAACAGCCCATCACATATATTCACAAGAGGACATAAGTAAAAGATCAGTTTAAAATCAATACAGATAATACAGTAGTACTGTATTATCGATATTCTTCAAATATTTTCAATGCCTCTCAGAAGAAACTTTGAAATATGTGGACTCTGGGTATTTAGACATCATCATATAACAGTATGAAGCTGATGGGGAAATTGGAACAGGTGGACCTAAGGGATAGAGTGGGCCACAGCATACGTTTAAAAAAAAGACAAAAGAAGAAATTGACATAGGGACATTTAGTGAGCCATGTGCTTCATTAAAATCATATTTCCATTGTTGAATATGATTGGGAATTTAATCTACCATGAGTGTTTATAACTCAGAGAAGTTATTGTGATTAGATGGGATCCTTGTGTAACATCCTGAGACCAAGTGCAAGAAGTGCTATTACAAGTAGAATAACCATACCTGTGTACACGCATCCCTGTCTTTTGTCATGTAATACAGTAAGCTATTTATTTGACATCTGAGACATCAGAACTGTCACCAGATGCTTTTTGTCCTATGATCACCAGAGTTATGAGCTTCAGCCACTTATTTCTTTATATAGTAGGCTGCCTCCTGTATTCTGTTTGTGTTGCAATAAAGAAGAAATGCATACATTGAGGTTGGAAGACAGTATGCAAGATTATTATGGAAAACCTTGGATGCGAATATGGTGTTTGAAAAAAGTATGGCCATTTTGACTGAGGAATCGGGGAAGCAGAATAATGACAGAGTCAAGAGTATCAGCTAAGGGGTAGCTCGTGTCATATTACAAAAAAGAAAAAGTTGAGCTAAACTTCAGGAAGAGCGAAAAGAAAGAAAATCAGTGCCATAGGACATAATCAGCAGGCTATGGGGAATGAGAGTGACAGAAACGTAGGCTCAAGTCCAAGTTGTCTCCTGAGGAAAGGAGTGAGTAATGAGGTCAGTCGCCATATAGTAGGAACAAGAAGAGGAACATTCTTAGCTGAAAAAGAATCGCACATTCAAGTTTAGTAATTTGATTAATAGTAATCCTTTAGCGTATTGATGGTTTTTCGAAACAGAAAAGCTCAATATTGCACTTGGGAGATTGTGCCAGGATTTGAGTGGTTTTTTTTAAAAAAAAATATATTTACAGGTGATCTATACATGCCCTTGTATGTAGACGAATTGATCTGAATCCGTTTTTAGAGATAATACAAAAGAAATTAAAGTAAGGAAAGTGAGAAGCTTCAGTTAGAACACTCTTAAATTCTGGGAGTTAGAGAGAAGGCAGAATGGAAAGGAATGATACAAACTAAGATAGTTAATGAAAGGTTTTAGAAGATAAAAGGTAGTACTGTATTATCGATATATGTATTTATTAGAAACATTCTAGAATATATTTCAGTTTAAAAGTTGTGTTGTTCTCCCCATTGGATTCAAGAATATAGACATAATAAGGAAAATGAAGGCTTTTAATATAATTTTTAAAAAATAGATTTTAATGAGAGAACATAATTTAATTCAGGTGGCCTATGGACAGTGTAGAGAAAAATGACTTAAAGTTAATATGCCCTTATATAAATAATGTTAAAATTAAATATAACTTTGTTTTTCCAAGAAATATACAGTAGGTAAATGTGCCTAAAAATTTTAGAAGGAAAATTCATCCACTGGAGGTACCCATAGTGGATGGAATAAATCACTCTAAAATAAGAGGAAGAACCTGGCATTAGTAAACAGGAGTAGAGAAACCCTGATGCAGAGAAGGGGTATGCTGTGAGGTTAAGTTCTGATGCAAATGCAAGAGGGAAACTGCACAGGAACTACAGACAGTCCTTCCTTAGTGAGTGAATGAGTAGAAGAGACACGGGGCATGCTTGAGCTATGTCTTAGCACACATGCAGAGATAAGAGTGGGGAGCAACTTATGAAAATCCAACAGTTCATGGAAAGATGCAGAGGGAATCAAAACGCTTCTCTGTCCTCCCTCTTTGATGTCAAGTGCAGAGATGAATATACTTTAGGGCACCTATCAACAACACGGCTAAAAGAAGGCTTCAAGAGATAGACTAAATAACTGCACATTTAGAACCATGGGATACATTTTTACCTAGGATAAGAATCTTTAAGCAAGGGAAGAACAGTGTAAAATTTCTTTTTATAACATAACACCAGTGGCCAGACAAGCACTGATGGATTTAGATGGAGAAAAATACAGCTAGATCCCTAAAGCACTTTCTGAGATAGAATCTACATTTGATAACTGAGCAAATACGTGTTGTAAAGAAGGGGATCAGCAGAGCGCAACTGTAACAGAAGAAACAGGGATTTTAGAAACTGTATATTTAATCCAAGTTTCTGCTAAATCCCATCTGGAGTTTCTGCCCCTGGAAAAATGCATTATTTGGAATTGAAATAATACCTTTCAAAATGGAAATGCTTTATTTATATATTCTTTAGTGTTTATGGTATTCTAGATACAGTGTAAAGCACTAGAGAAGTGGATAAAATTCTACTTTTTCGTGCCAAATATGCATAGCCTTATAGCAATACTAAAGTAATATTAAAAGTAAAGTAATATTAAAGAACAATCTAGTAGGTCAAAAGCATTATTAATAATAAAGTTGCAATGTACTGTCTGGCTATGCAATAAACTCACCTCTCCCAGAGATGAATGAGAATAAAATGAAGGTTTGGTAAATGAAATAGGAGAGAGTAAACACACTCCAGACAAACAATCAAATATGGTGGATATCTGAGGAGTAAGGGAGAGATAGTTTTTAGAGGAATATCATGGTGAACAGTAAGTAGGTCAAAAATGTACATAGAAATATGTTGAATTGCTAACACAATGTGCCCACAAATGGACAATCTATTTTATGCACAGAAGTGTGTTTTGTCATACTTCTAAAAGCTAGGCATTCCAGTACAAACAAAAGACTGATTTTATGTCCAGTGGGTCTCTACTTCCAGGTAGCAACATTTGTGGGAAGTTCGGAATGCAAAAGGAGGAAGGTAAAATACAATGCTCCATTCAATTTCTTTTAAAAGATCACCAACTGCAATTGCAAGGATTCCATTCGCATGACTTCTTCAGCTCCATAGACACAGCTGCTTGGGGCGACCACTTTAGTGATTAAATTTCAATATATCATGTAGGGAGCCCGTTCAGATCACAGTACCTATGATGGTTTCAGTGACAAAATGTGTCATAATTATAATAATAAAATGACAAAAGTCAGGATCTTTTTCCTACTTCCTTGTGTGATGATACTGATTTAAAGAAAGGAAGTAAGTAAGGAGAGGCACAGCAAGCAATCAACAAATTAACTGAATCCCCCAACTTCTAAGTAAAGAAATCATCATTGAAACCATATCCTGCTCAATCACATGCTCCTGGTTAATGGAAACTTTGGAGATTTTGAACAGGAAGATGGTATCTCTTACTTGTTTATTTGGAACAGCAGTTAAAAAGATGTTGGTTAAGGGCTCCAGATATTGTTCAGCATGTAAAGTTCTAGACTTGTAAGAAAAAGGATCTTACAAATCACCTCAAAATCATGAACACATGCTTGTAATTCATTACTGCTAAGACAGAGATTGCCATAGCCTTAGAATCACCAGCCAACCATTCTAGCCTACTTGATGGGTTCCATGTCAGTGACACACCTTGTCTCAAAAAGCAAGGTGGATTGTAGATGCATAAAGAATGACCCCAAGGTTTCCATTTCTATGCATGCACATGTACATGACCACCTCTTAACACATATCTGCATCAAAACACATGCAAACACGTGTGCATGTGCACACACACACATGCACACACATTTTATAATGCCAATGGTAGATTAAATATCAGAAAATGGTAATTAGAATGTGGGTACTGTGTTTCAAATATGCAATACTAAGACATAATTAGTCTTGATATTACAGTGAGGGTAAACAAAAACTTGTGACTTTTTCAGAGGTTAGAATTTATTGATATGAGTCAGTTATGTGTGTTGATGCAGAGGAAGGAATATATTTAGATGCCCAAGTATAAAGTGAAAATAAGGTAGATTAGCAAGGCCAAATAAATAACTTTGGGCATATTATCCAGGTGTGGCCATGAGATAACCAATGAAAAGAGTGAAAATGAGAGAATATATTGTTTCAGGAGAAAGGACTCACTGTGTAGAACCAAAGATCATTAGAGTAGTTCAGCCCCTTGAAGATAAGAATGTAGACCTGATAGTAAATATAGAGGAAGATGAAAGAAGAGAAGTGTATACTTAGTACTAATCAATTTGCTGCTGAATTGTAAATGTTCTGTTATTTAGACCTGTGAAAAACCACAAGCTACATTGAAGAAAACAGAAGAAAGGGGTGTGGGAACACAGAAGAGCAATTGGAGAAGAACCAAACACAAGGCTCTAAGACCCATGAAGACCTTTTAGAATGACCGCCATGACCTTACAGAATGTCCTGACGAAAAGTAGCTAGAAGTATGAGTGCTGTTCATACAGGAAGCTTCTATTGCACAAAGATGACAGCTTTGTTCCCTCTGGCTCTGCCCCCAGATGGAGCTGTGTGCTCATCAGCAGAGCTATAAAATGGCATGTCATGGCAGGGGAGGATGAAAGTGTAGCTGTAACGCTCACCACTCAAATGTTTGTCAAAGCAGCATTATTCTTTGAGGATAAGCAACTGTCCTCTGCTCTGTAGTAACTTGACAAATACTAAGTAAAGTATTGCATGGAAAATCCCCTTCGCATACTCAGTGTGAAGGGAAGGAAAATATTTTCAAAAGATTTTGACAATTTGATCAGTAGTTTTCCAGATTTAAGTTATTTAGAAAATGTCCTCAGTATAGAGTCTGCTGCCATCTAACATTTCATCAGTGTAGTATACACAATTTCATTGGGCTTATAATGTTTGGGAATTCCATTTTATTTCACATGCAATGGAAGATTTAAAGTGCAGTAGAAGATGACTCTGCCTTACAAAAATAAATGAAAAACTGCCCTTCTTTGTTCAAGGTCAAATGTCACTTTCAATTAAATATAGGTATTTAAGAGGGAGCCCTAATGCATGGAAGTAGTAGGCTTGCAAGCACACATGCATACATTCAAAGAGTCTTAAAACTCAAAGAAAAGAGTGTATGTAAATTTTTCAGAACTGTCAATTCTTCGTGTGAATTTTTGGTCTTTATTTCTTCTATAATCTGCCCTAGCCAAGCGCATATTTATTTCTTTCAAACCTGCTCCTTTCTTTGAAACTGTTGTTATATTTCCATGAAAATGACATCTTTGTTCTTTAGAAAATCACTCCCAGCTTCTTGTCTGCCCAGAATTACAATAATCCTATATTTGTTACAACCTAATCACTTCCACAGCAACTTACTGTGAGGTTAGAAGTGGAGGATTAAAACTTCAAGTAGAAATACAAAACAAGCCCTTGAACAAACCAAGATATATTTTTTCCAACATAAATATCCAAAGGAACAAAGAAGCATTTTGACATAAGAACTCTGCAGAATATAGAAAAACACAGCAGAACTGTTTATCAAAGTTTTCCTTTGTGTGTCAGCAGGTTCTGTCTAACTGACAGTGCTGATCCAAACGTTTTGATAATAATAGAAGTGTTAACAGTGATAAGAACAAAAAATATTAAACACTGTCGACTATAACATTTCATTTCCACTGCCCTAGTGCAGAAAAATGGAATAAGAAGGAAGAGACTCAACCACACAGCCAATGGAAAGGGGGATATAGTGGCAAGATTTACAGAGGCTGATAGCCATTAACAAAAAAGAAAAACCAGGAAAAGAAAGGAGAGAAGGAAGAACAAAAAGAAAGAGGAAAAAGATGGTTAATCATGGCTCCATTTTTATTGGCGACAGCAAAATTAGTGGAGATGTTATTTGAAAACAAATGTGTAATAAATGAAACATAGAAGCTGTATCCATAATAATTATCTCTTCACTGACAAAAATATGTCACCTCTAAATAGATTTTTCATAATATAGCAATATAAATTACTGTTAAATAACAATGTTAGCATAATAAATACGTAGTAACTTAGCACATATAAATACAGCATTGCTCTTAAAGCATATTGCTAGATTCTTCAAAACATAATTTTAGTGTTCACTTTGATATCTTTATATTTCATAATCTGTTTAAGTTGAAACATAATGTTAAAAGAAACAAATTATGCCATAAATATACATACATATATACCCAATTGACTTAATGTCAGAACATTGGTGCTAATTTCTCACATTTTATAGATATTAAAATTATTAATTTAAGAATATGAAGAAACTAGTAGTCCTATATTACCTAAGATAATCTCATACTTGGACAATTTGTGCTCTTTGGACTTACCAACTAGATACATGTTCCTATATACATATATATTTTAATTGGGCCATGGTACAAATGTCACCCACCCCAAACATTTATTAATTTATCATACAAGAAAAAATATTCATTCCCATCCACACTTAGGAAATATATAGATATTATTGCTTCAAATATGTTATTCTCTGAGAAATTATACCCTAAACCTCAAGAAGTTAATTTTCAAGATGATGCTTATTTTTTAAAGACTTATATTGTATGCTTAGATGCAATGTAATGTATACATTGCAATAATGTAATATTGAATTCCATTTCATAGTATTGAATATATGCAATGTACATCTTTATTAAATTTTTAACTTTTCATCCTTTAAAATAAGGGAATTGCTGTTTGTGTTTAAGCTATATGTATAGGAAGTTGTAATCCCCCTTGTTTGAATTATAACTGTACTTTGTACAATCATCAAATAATCCAAAAGTTAATATAGGAATATTGGTTTCAGGTTTTGGTTTTTTAGAGACATAAATTTGAAAAATAATTTAGTCTTGTCTGAAGCATGTTTTTATATACAACATTTCTGTTTCATGTGTTTATAATTGCTGAAAAATATTAAAATCACAAAATAAGAAAAATAGTTCTATAAAACTAGACCCAACTTTCTATTCATAATCACAGGTTTTGAGGCATGAAACTTACAAGAATATCCAACTTTGTTTTTTAATTCTCCATCATGAATCAAAATAAGCAACCAAAACAACAGAGTCCTTTCCTGGCCCTTGACAGATAAAAACAGACAAGAGTTTCAGAGAAAGACTTGAATCTTTGTTGAGGACACAGACTTTGAACATATCTTGTTATGTGATTTGCATACTTGAAAGCTAGGCAGTAACACTGTTACTGTTTATTATAGAATGATACAATTTTTTTAAGTTCAAGTAGTATAGAGTTGTCCTGTATAGCCATTTGTAGTACAAGTTTGCAAGCTCTGATGTTTAGATATGCTATTTTCTCATTTCAGAGATTTTGGAGTCTTGAAAGTAAAATCCAGCTACTGTTATAATGGCTCCACACTACCTCATTTCTCAGATGAGCCCATCAAGGCATGGCGGGGTATAGTCATGCGATGAGAATAATGGTAAATAATCTCTTCTTCAGCTGATGCCATATGGAGTTTGAATCTGACTTTACTTGAGCCTTGGTCTTCCTGGTTTGAGCCTAATCCACAGGTCCCAAACATTATAGATATTAAAATTATTAATTTAGGAATATGAATAATTCCTAATAACTAGTAATCCTATACTATCTAAGATAATCTCATATTTGGAAAATTAATTTGTGCTCATTGAACTTTCCAACTAGATACATGTTCGTATATACATGTACTATGGTACTGTTCACTTCTCCATCTCTAAATTACCCAGAAACCTAAGCTTCCCATCATTGCATGCCTTGCATCATGGAGCCCACTGCACTAATCCCTGACACCTGACCCTGTCAGGACTTGTTAGAGGTCACATACCAGATGTTTCTCATCAAGTGTCTGAAACGTGATAGTGAGTCAAGTCTCACATTGCCTCAAGTGTCATTCCTTCTGACTTCCATAACCTCACTTGCGGTCTTTGAATTTTATACCAGCCTTTAATTTTAAAAAGAAAAATACCCCTAATACTTGTGTGCTTCTAAATTGTAATATTAAAGAAAACTTTCTCTGAAAAGAGCAGATAGAAGAAAAAAGAAATACAGTATTTCTCAAGGAGGAATTCTTAATACTTGGGATCTGAGACAAAAGTTTGTCTTCAGTTGGAAGTCAGTTTAGGCTACAAATTAAATTCCAGGTCACTGCATAGAATAGAATAGAATAGAATAGAATAGAATAGAATAGAATAGAATAGAATGGAATGGAATGGAATGGAATGGAATGGAATGGAATGGAATGGAATGGAATAATAGAATAACAAATCCATGGTATAGTAGAAAATATTTAGGACTCTCAGTATTTCTCCATCTCCTTCCTATGAGAGTGAACCACCACCCCAACTCACATCCCATCCAACATCTTCAAGGCTGGAGATAATTTAGTATAATATTGTAGGTTGCATTATTGAGAGCAGATTATAATGCAGTCTAAGCATCAGCCACATTCTTTGCTCTTCTAAAGAATAAGCAAGTCATAGCTAAACAATGATGTTGTAACTTTGAGAAATCAGGACAAGGAATGGTATAAAAGCATTACATAGTGGGAAGCTAAGACATTTCAGAGTTTCCTTTCCAAAAGACAGTCCATGTTTAAAAAATAATAATACAAGATATTACTGTGTTTACAAAAACATTACCTATGGTCCTGACACAATTTTAGCCAGTAGACCAATGTCAGTATCACCAAGAATAGAAAGAATTCCATCTACCAACTGATAAAACACATTATAAAATAACGCAGTAACAGAGACATACAAATTGAGAAGTACCTCACTAAATAAGTAGATAGTAGCCTTTGTCTTTTAACTCCTAAGATGATAAAAGAGAAGACTGAAGAATTGCTTAGATAGACTAACACTGATAGTCAGGAAACAGAATTCATCACAGCCATGAGCTAGAGTCTAGGCTGTGAACTGTGACTCAAATTTATTGATAAGACCACTAGCACCATACCCCTGATTATTTTATAACAACACAAATGGTATTGTAGGGGCAAAACATAATTTTCTTGTTTTAGAAAATATATACATGTATTATAGCACTGTTTTAAAGTGTCTAGATTTAAAACAATTCCTATTGTGAAAGGTATTGTTTCCCTAATCTCTTTTTCAGCACTTTTACCCTTTAAGCAGAGGAAGGCTATTGATTTGTTTGAGTTAATTTTATATTTGGCCACTTTGCTTAAGTTGTTTATCAGCTATAGGAGCACTCTGGGAGAATTTTTGGTGTCGCTTATGTTCATATCATCTTATCAGCAAATAGTGATATCTTGACATCATCCCTTCCAATTTATATCCCTTTGATCTCTATTTGTTGTCTAATTGCTCTGGCTAGAACTTCAAGTAACATAATGATTAGACAGGGTCTAGTGGGCAGGCTTGTGCTTCCCTGATTTTAATGTGATTGCTTTGAGTTTCTCTGCATTTAATTTGACTTTAGCTATTGTTTTGCTCTATATTGCTTTTATTATATTTCTGTATGCACCTTGAATTCCTGATCTCTCAAATATTTTTAACATGAGTGGGTGTTGCATTTTGTCAAAACTTTTTCCACATCCAATGAAATGATCCTGTGTTTGTTTTCTTTGAGTTTGTTTATATAGTAAATTACATTGATGAGTTTCCTTATATTGAACAATCCCTGCACACCCTGGGATGAAGCCTACTTTATCATGGTGGATGTTCATTTTGATGTGTTCTTAGACTTGGTCTGTGAGAATTTTAGTAAGTATTTTTGTATCAATATTTATAAGGAAAATTGGTCTGTAGTTCTCTTTCTTTGTTGGGTCTTTTTGTAGTTTATATATCAGTGTAGCTGTGAATTCATAGAAAGAATTGGGTAGTGTTCCTTCTAATTCTATTTTACTTTGAGGAGTTGTGGTATTAGATCTTTTTTGAAGGTCTGATGGGATTCTGTACTAAAACCATCTGGCCCTGGCTTTCTCTTGGTTGGAAGACTTTAAATGACTGCTTCTATTTTCCTTTGGGGTTATGAAAGTGTTTAGATAGTGTATCTGATCCTGATTTAACTTTGGTGCTTGGTATCATCCATTTCATTCAGGTATTCCAGTTTTGTTGAGTATAGGCTTTTGTACTAGGATTCAATTACTTTTAGAATTTCCTCAATTTCTGTTATTATGTCTCCAGTTTCATTCCTGGTTTTGTTAATTTAGATACTGTCTCTGTGCCCTCTGGTTAGTCGGGCTCAGGGTTTGTATATCTTGTTGATTTTCTCAAAGAACCAGCCCCTAGTTTTGTTGATTTCCCATCCTTTTGCTTTGAAGTAATGTCTGTCTTTGACTCTGAGGTGTGTTTCCTGTATGCAGCAGAATGCTGGATCATGTTTATGTATCCAGTCTGTTACCCTATGTCTCTTTATTGGAGAACTGAGTCGGTTGATGGTGAGAGATATTAGGGACCAATGATCATTGCCTCCTGTTATTCTTGTTGTTAGAGTTGGAAATAAGTTTGTAAGGAAAATACACCTTCACAATAGTCACAAATAATATAAAATATCTTGGTTTGACTCTAACCAAGCATGTGAAAGATCTACATGACAAGAACTTTAAATCCCTGAAGAAAGAAATTGAAGAAGACCTCAGAAGAACGAAAGATATCCTATGCTCATGGTTTGGCATGATTAATATAATAAAAATGTCCATCTTACCAAAAGCAATCTACAGATTCAATGCAATGCCCATCAAAATTCCAACTCAATTCATAGAATTAGAAAGAGCAATTTTCAAATTCATTTGGAATAACAAAAAACATAAGATAGTGAAAACTTTGCTCAACAATAAAACAACATCTGAGAGAATCACCATCCTTGACCTCAAGCTGTGTTATAGAACAATAGTGATAAAAACTGCATGTTATTGGTATAGAAACAGGCTAGTAGAGCAATGGAATAGAATTGAAGACCCAAAAATGAACCCACACACCCATGGTCACTTGATCTTTGACAAAGGAGCTAAACCACACAATGGGAAAAAAAAGGCAGCATTTTTAAAAAATGGTGCTAGTTCAACTGGTAGTCAGCATATAGAAGAATAGAAATTGATCAATACCTATCTCCTTGCACAAAACCCAAGTCCAAGTGGATCAAGGACCTCCACATAAAACCAGATACACTGAATCTCGTAGAAGAGAAAGTGGGGAAGAGTCTCTAATACCTGGGTACAAGGGAAAACTTCATGAACAGAATGGTTTATGCTTCGAGAGCAACAATAAATAAATGGAACCTCTTAAATTTAGAAAGATTCTGTAAAGCAAAGTACACTATCAATAGGACAAAACAGCAACCTACATATTGGGAAACGATCTTTACCAACCCTATATCTGATACAAGGCTAATATGCAAAATATACAAAGAACTCAAGAAAGTAGACTCCAGAGAACCAATAACCCTATTAAAAAGTAGAATACAGTACAGAATTCTCAACAGAGGAATCTCAAATAGCTGAGAAGCACCTAAAGAAAAGTTCAACATCCTTAGTCATCAGGGAAATGTAAATGAAAAGGACTCTGAGATTCCACCTCACAGCAGTCAGAATGGCTAAGATCAAAAACTCAGGTGACAGAAGATGTTGTCAAGGATGTGGAGAAAGAGGAGCACTCTTCCATTGCTGGTGGGACTGCAAGCTAGTAAAATCACTTTGCAAATTAGTCTGGTGATTCCTGAGAAAATTAGAAATAGTTCTACCTAAAGAGCCAGCTATGTCAATCCTGTGCATATTCCCAAAGATAATCTATCTTGTAATAAGAACACATGCTCCATGATGTTCCTAGCACTCTTATTTATAATAGCTGGAAGCTGGAAGCAACCCAGATGTCCCTCAACAGAAGAATGAATACAGAAAATGTGACTCATATACACAATGGAATATTACAGTGATTAAAAACAATGACTTCCTGAAATTTGCAGGCAAATGGATGGAACTAGAAAATATCATTCTGAGTGAGGTAACCCAGACCAAAAAAAAAAAAAAAAAAAAAAAAAAAAAAAAAGAAAAAGAAAAAAAGAACAGCCATGGTATGTACTCACTAAATGGATACTAGCCCAAAAGTTCACAATGCCTATGATACAACCTACAGACCATATGGAGAGTAGAAAGAAGGAAAATCAAGGGGGTGGATGCATCATACCAGCATTGAGGCAGGAACAGGAAAATTGTGGGAGGTGAAAGGAGAGGGGGACAAGGGAGGGAGAAAGGAGGAGGAAGAAGTAAGAGTGTCAGTATCAGAAACTGGAGGAGATGTGAGAGGGTCAGGAAATCAAATAAAAATAGGTAGCAGGGAGGATGATGAACTGGGGATAGCTACTGGAGGGTCCCAGACAGCACAGAAATATGAGGCTCCCAAGACCCAATAGGATTGACTTTAGCCATAATGCACAGAGAAGGGGCAGATAGAGCCTGTGGTCTCCACAGACCACCTCCAATAGGTAGGCACCGCCCCTAGTCAAGGGATGGGATCACCCACTCCTCTCAATGTTTTTTAACCCAGCAATGTTCCTGTCCAAAAAAAGAAAAGGGACCAAAAATGGAACACAGACTGAAGGCAGGGCCAACCGGGAATGGGGATACCTCATGTCTGTGGACACCGAACCCAACACTGTTGCAGTGCTCAAGAGGTGATCACTGAGAGGAACCAAGTGTGGCAGTTCCTGGGGAGGTTCGGCCAGCAACTGACCAATGCAGAGGCAGATGCTAGGAGCCACCCATCAGACTGAACTCAGGAAACCTGGTGGAGGTGCTGGCATAAGGACTGTACTAAAAGAGTGGGATTGCAAGTCAATTAGAAGAATAACATAGGCTGGCCTGACTAACCAGTTCTTCCAAAGAATAGACCACCATCCAAGGAGGGATCCACGGCTCCTGATACATATGTAGCAGAGGATGGCCTTGCTGGACAGCAGCAGGAAAGTGTGGGTGGGTGGGGGAGCACTCTCATACAGGTGAAAGGGAGAGGGGAGGGCAGATGTGGGATGGGGAATTGGTGGGGGGGCTAACCGGGAAGTGGGATATCATGAAAGAAGGGTTGGTGGAGCAGGTAGCCAGGAAGTGGGATATCACTTGAGATGCAAACTAATGGAATGATTAATTAAAAGGAAAAGAAATGCTAGGAAATATTAAAAACAAACAAACAAACAATTCTGGATCTCTAGCATAAAATCAAATAGCTGTGAATAATGGTATCCTCAAGAAAGCAAGGGAGAATAATTAGACAAGTACTGAAATCAATAAACAAATATAACTGAAATTTAAACTAAAATGCAATTGTTTGTACTAAAACATGCTCATTTGAAGAAATCAACTCTCTTCACCTTCTCTTACCACATAGAATAAAAATTAGGTATATAGGGAAAAATTCTTCCTGTAATATTTCAGGTAAAGTTTGAAAATTAATGTCTCGCTCTGCGGCCAATCTTAAACTTTTGGCCGTTTCCATCTTTACCATGATTCTTCTCCCTGAGATTCTCACAAGACCCAAACCCTTTAAGTTTGCCCCTGCCTATCATCACCTCCCCAAACATTAGTGTAGTAACAGTTTCTAGAACGTCAAATAGTGTTTGTGGAGTTACCGGATGGAGTTTATCCCAGTACCTTACACTGTCAGAACCTAGGTAGTTCCACAGTAGCTGTCTGCTGGCTGAAGAGCTGAGCCAATCACTGCTCAGTCCAGGAAGGGGTAGCCTCAAGACTAAGTGGACCAACGTGGCAGATGTAATTCAAAGCTGAAAGTCGAGAATTGTGCTGGAGATATGCTGGTGCAATCCCACACTAAAAGACTGGGGAATAAAAGGACACAGGTCATAGAATAAACAAAATTGGACTAGGCTATTGAAGCAGGATTTGCGGGTGCTATAGGAAAGGCTCTCCTACCATCAGTTTGTCATGCTGTAGGGTTTTTTCTTCATTTTCTTTTCAGTTGTTAGAATTTCATATGAGATCTGCATTCACATCATTTCTACTCCTGCCTCCCTTTTCCAATGCCAATTTTTGCCCTGGCCCATCCCCTTAAAAAGTTTGTTTGTTTGTTTACTTATTTATTATTCCAGCCATGGTGGTTGCTAGCCCATTAGATGATGCAATCTACACTTAGAGTAGGCTTTGTCCAAACAGTCCATATATCTACATATCAACAGCATAGCACTACAGTATCATGGCCACAACCAGAAATGTACTTTGTTAGTTCTCTCAGTATAGTTTAATCCAGCAATGAGGAAAGCTAGGACTCATTTCCATACCTCTCCATTGCTTAGGATCTATTATTCTCTTGGTAAAACATGTAAATTTGAAGATACAGCATAATTAGTTAACAAAGAGGATTATTCAGTGCCTTCTGTTTATGAAACGAAAATCTCGACTAACATCAAAATTCTATTCTAATAGAACTATTCTCTCATGTATTAGCAGGAGTTCCTGAACAAATGTCAACTCATAAACCTAGAGAGACAAGACCATCCACAGTTGCATATAAGATCATTGGGCTAGACCAGGAACAAGAGAACTATAATTCAGTAGATACACATACTCATAATCACACACACACACACACACACACACACACACACACACACACACTGTCAAATTGCTGCTAGTGGCCTATTTCCTGACTATGAAATGGTTTTAAGAAAGTCTTGCAGAGTCCTTTGTTCTGTGGGCTTTAATTTCAGAACATACATTAAGTTCTTCTCATGGTGACTCTTCAGAAATGTCCCCTGGTCCTAGCAGGAAGGCAGAGAAGAGTATCTCTCTAGGGAGAGTCTACTACCACCATGTCGCAGAGCTCTAATGAAAGACATTTTTATCTCTCCATAAGTGTTCTTTTCACAAGGGAAGGAAAAAATAGATTTACAAGGAGAAAGACCTGTGAAGGTCACAGTCCATGGACATGGTAGCATTAAAAGCGTGAGGTTAATTGGTGGATTATACAGTTCTTTCATTTTACATCCTACAATTACAGTACATATACTATTTAATAATGGTGGGTTACAGAGTTGCAAGACTCTGTAAGGAAAAGGGACATTTGAAGTCAAGAGCAGAGACGAAAACAAGGACCATAGAAGAATTTGAAGCCTCTATCTCATTCAGTTATAGCAAACACCAAACAAAGCTCAGCCAATACCCATCGTTACAGGGAACCTCACACTGCAGGTCTACTCACTCCCCTTCTTATTATCAAGCACAAAACATCCAGTTCCATAAATACATAAATGACATATGAAGTAGCAAGAAAAAATCTAATGTGAAGTGTCAAGGAAAACATCAGAGCCAGACTGGAGCAACATGAAATTGAAATTATACAGATTAGATAAAATGTCTATGATTGACATACAGATTCTTTCATGCAGCCTGCAAGAACAGTTGCTATGGGAAGAAAAGTCCTCTGTAAAGTGTGGAAATAAAGTGGGAGAGTTTGAAAAGTATTTTCACATTTAAAAAAAAAGAGCCTTTTGATGGGTTCCACAGATGACTCAAGAATGAATGAGCTTAAATGTGAGTCTCTCTCTCTTTGTGTATATATGTGTGTATAATCTTCAATCTTTATATATTTGTATGTGTTAAATGTAACATATAAACATCTTTTGATTTATCATAAGCCAGAACATCAAAGAACTACAAAACATTTTTCTTTTATTCTAATTTAGAGTTTTTCTACATGTATACCACATGCTAGTTTTGAACTTATGATGCTTTTTCTCTCTGCTCTCTGAGCACTGGGATTACAGCTGTGACACTCAGCTCACAAATTTCCAAAGATAAATTAATGACAGGCACAAAACTTTAGATCCACAAATATCCAAACATATCTACTGAATAAATGAAATGCACTTCCACCAAAGTATAACATATTTATAAATCTACAGAAAAATATAACCTTCCAAGAATCTGAAAGAAGGAAACACTTTTCTTCTGAAGTAATAAGTATAGAAATTACATTAGAATTCCATGTAGAATCTATAAAGGAAAAGGGAAGTAGAAAATATGATGTTAAAATTTAACCTCAGAAGGAAATAAACCAACAATCTAAAATGTAAGTACTGAGTGACAGTATATTACATTATCATCACATTAATAATTGAAATATATCAGAAAATGCCATGGGAACTAAATCATGTGCTCATTAAGGCATCGAAGCAGGATATTAAAAGAACGAAATTATTTAAAGTAGACATATTAAGAAAAATAAATATCAGAAAAATTATATCTGCACAGCTCCTGACTAATATAAGAATACCACCAACAGGGTATCCCCTTTGCCCATTGACAAGTGACATTATACTTTAGTCTTAAAACAGAGAAAAAAAATAGAACTAAATGGATACATAAGCAAAAATATAGCATCAAAATCCTAATCATCATTATTATTATTGTTATTTAATATTTTGTTACAGTCCAGTCATCTGCCTCCTGATCTGCCCTCCAACAGTCCCTCATCCCTTTCCTCCTCCCCTTTCTCCACCTCTCCCTTCCACCAGACCTCTTCACTCCATGGGGCCTCAAGTCTCTTGAGGGTACAGTGCATCTTTTCTAACTGAGGCCAGACCATGCAGTCCTTTGTTGTATATGTTTCAGGGGCTTCATATTAGCTGCTGTATGCTGCCTGGTTGGTGGCTCAGTATCTGAGAGATCCAGGTTAGTTGAGAATGCTGGTGATCATACGGGTTTGCTCTCATCCTCAGCTTTTTCCAGCTTTTCTCTAATTCAACCACAGGGGCACCCGGCTTCTGTCCCCTTGATTGGGCGTAAGTATCTGCACCTGACCCTTTCAGCTGCTTGTTGGACCTCTCAGTGGGCAGCCATGCTAGACTCCTGTCTGTAAGCACACCATAGCATCAGTAATAGTGTCAGGCCTTGGAGCCTCCACTTGAGTTCGATCCATCTCTATATCCACCACAGCTAATTGTGAAGGCGTGAAGGACAGAGTGAATCTCAATAGAACTACCAGTCCATATTATCAAATTAACTTAGTTATATGATCCATCAGTGCCCCATCTCATGTATCCATGAGGAGGTCAGAGAAAAAGGTTCAGTAGTCTGTTCTTTTCCACCAACTACGTCTTCGGTAGCAAATTCAGATAATCAAGATTGATGTCCAGTACTTAAACTCACTGAACAATCTCACCAATATTGAAATTTCTTTTTGTTAAAAAAATTACATCATTTGTGTATCTAGAGCATATTTGTGTAGCATGGTATATATTGCTCAGTGTACCCCACAAGGCATGTACACACACTCAGACACACACACACACACAAACACACACACACACACTCATTTGAGTCAAAAGAACAACCCAAAGAACTCTGTTCTCTCTTTCTAACATGAGTGGTCTAAGGATAAACTCAGGATTATCGGGCTTTGGACACAAGCTCCTATACCTGTTGAGCCATCTCACATTCCTCTAATTAACTTTTATGGAAAATTTCATTCAAAACAAGTATCTGTTAATTCTTAAACTTATATGGAGCTTTCAACAATATTAACAGTTTCATACAAAGCAACATTACATAATAAACATAAACAAATGAAACGCTCCACAAATGCTTCTAGAAACAAGAAGCAAAAGGAGTCCTTCCTACTGCATTCTATGAGGTTATCACTGTCCTAACATCTGACTCAGATACAGATGATCAAGAAGGGAAACCACAAGCCCACAGTTCATATGAAAATAGGAAAAAATAAACTAATGAAAATATAAGTCCAAATTTGTCACCAGAAATCTCCAGTCAAATATTAGCAAATAAAAACCTCAAAATGTAAAGAAAGAACTACCACTAGAGAGATAGGACCATTTAAGTATGCACATTGGTACAACATTTAAAAAACAAGCATTTCTACATCAGCAGACTGAATCATGTAAAACTATGCTATGATCACAATAATTGATAAAAAAATGCCTTTGACAATATCCAATACACATTTACTATGGAAAATCTTTAGCACACTAAGTATAGTGAAGACTTATTTAAATGTGACAAGAAAAAGACATTTTTAAAGGCTATAACAATCACTGATCATACCCTTTACAATCAGTAATGATGCAAAAAAAATGCCAGTTCCCTGATGATCTCCAATTGAATGTTCAGGCCTAAGAGAGGTACTGCCCTACCACAAAAAGAAATGAAAAGGCCAACCTGAATATACCTCTAACCCCAGTACTTTGAAAGTGGAAACCGAAGAATCATGATTTCAACAGAAATCTCAGGTTCACAGCAAGTTTCAAGGAAGTCTGGATTCTATAAACCCTCTCTCTGACAAAACAAAATGTTTAACATGGGTGAAGATGAAAATGTTTAAAGAATTTAAACAGGTTGTCTGTGGCAACTCTCACCTCTAATCACTGAACTTGGGAGGCTGTGCTGGAATAATTAGTAGTTTTCCTGAAACTCCAGGCATATAGATATAAAGAATTATTGACCTCTTGAGCTATGTAAAAAGCAGGAGCACATGAGAGCAGTCATAGTCTCAGGGGTACTAAGTGTCCCACTCAAGCAAATAAGCCACAACTCATGTTGATGTGGACAATACTAACTCAAAACATTGGATCACAAAAAGAAGAATAACAAGAAAGTAGAAGCAAAATTTAGGAAGAAGAGATTTGCTAGAAGTGATTATTAGAGAAGAGATAAGGTATGGTTTAGGGCATTTCATATATATATATGTGTGTGTGTGTGTATGTGTGTGTGTGTGTGTGTGTGTGTGTGTGTGTACCTATATAGGAAATTATAGCTAGTAAATGTAAAGTTACATTTTAAACTAGAAATAGAGACATAAAATTTTATTCATATTCCAAGCATATAGCTATAGAACATTCAAAGAATCACTAAAGGTGCCTAGATCAATAATACACTAACAAGAAACAATAATCCAGGAAAGGGGATAACATTTGAATGTAAAGAAAGACAATATCTAATAAAAATTGCTAAGGTGAAAAAAAGATTTACTTTCAAAGTAAGAAACACTTGTATTTTTTATTATCACCATTAAATTATTAAACCATGATTTTTGAATGAACACAGGATTTTAACCATATCTATTATGAGCAGTTCTCAGTTACCTTCCTTAAAACTAAGAATCTAAAATTGGAACCAAACTCAAGTCTTTCCTTTCTTAATGCCCTACACCATAACATGCTTTTCTGGTTGGAGATGCATTATAGATGCTTCAGAGATTAGTTATCCTTTCTTTATGGCCTCTGGACAATGACAGCTTCTCATCTTACCTGGGTTTTCAGAACTTTTATGATCTTGGAAAGGATAGTCTAACATGCCCTACAGTCTGACAGTAGCTACATATAATGTTTGTCTTGTCGCTGAAGAGAACTATGGGTTTTTCAAAGCATACCAGAGTGTTCCTGTGGTCTCCTCACCTCATATGAGGGGCTATAGGTCTCATAAGATCTGAGCCATATGTCCAGTTGGTTCAGCCCTTGGTTAGAGAAATTTCTTACTTCTTGCTGCATTGTAAATCTATCTGTTTCCCTTTCCCTTAAATATGTTTCAAAAGTGAGCAGACAATAAATCTATTTCAAGGATAGAGATTGTATGTGAGAGGAATTATCACTATTTTCTGAACAAAGGTATCTATAATTCTTCTTTAGAGGAAATTGAAATTAAAGCAGCACAATTATTATATGAAGGAACTGAACTACTAATGACCATTAATGAAAATCTGGTTATTATGAATATTATTAATGGATAGACCATTATTCAAACTTTCACTATTACAGGACAATTGAAAAATAATGTATTCAATGTTAACTGCTATGCATCTAAGCACATATTTGATCTTGGGAAGGGTAGAGATTTTTGCTGGATGACAACTTCAATTGGACCTGTCATTTTTCTCTTATTTTGGCTGAGGTAATGTGTATATTAAGTAGCAGACTCTCCAAAGCTTTCCTCCTTGCTATTTAGAATACTACATTAAAATTTCATTTGCTGCAAAGGATAATTTTATGATGAGTATATCAGTTAGGCATGTGCTTATAAGATTACTGGATAAAACAGAATAACAATTCTCAAACTGTAGTGCTCTTTGAAACTGAATACTCACAAAACTTGGCCTTACTTTGGTGGTCTGTAATGAGCCTCAATACTCTGTCACTGCTTTACAATGTTTGTTATTATTCTACCTTGAGCAATTAGTTTCTATGTGTTGCTCAAATGTTTATATGTGTACACAGACTTTAGAATCATTTGCTTTTAGGACAAAATGTGTACTTGGGTAAGGGATATTTTAATTACTTCCTATTGAAATTTTAGATAACTTGTTTTTCCCTTATATGTGAAATGAGTTGAACAGAAAAGTCAAGTTATATAAATGCAAGCAAAGGCATGGAGAAGTAGGAGCCTTTGTACACTACTTGTGGGACTGAATATTCATGTAGCCATTGTGGAAAAAAGATGGTGAGGATGAAAAAAATTCTATTAAGCCAAAATTTGGGCATGGAAAATGATCTGACAATCCCTCTTTTAAATCAGCAAAAAACAGGTTGTCACCATCACATATAGATATGCTCTCCTCTCATGTTCATTCAACACTATTTGTAATTGCTGTAGTAGAAGTAGCACAAGAATCTACATATATAAATGGTAAAGATGCTGTAGTGTGTATAGAAAATGGAATATTACTTAGTCTTTAAAAAGGAGGTTCTTCCTGCTACCTTTGCCCCTGCATCTGTGAATCTGGATGAAAATATTCTAGGCATAATATAACCAAACACAGAAAGTACAACTGCTACAGGATCTCATAAATATGGAATCTGGTTAAAAAGATATTACATTTATAGGATTGTTATAGAGGAAAAAAGATGCATGAAAGGGACACAGTTGGGTATATCACAGAAAACAGGCATTGGACATGATTTTATGGTCTTTGTTTTCATTATAAGCACTAGAAAAACTCCAACTCCAAATAAACTACTTCTAGGAAGATTGTTCATTTTTACTTCAGTCTCACCGTTTCAAGGAATAAATACCTTGTGCCCTTGTTGGAACAATCCCTTACCTCTCCACACAAGCAATGAGTGAAGTCATTGATCATGAGGCTTCTGCTGATTTACTTCTCTTCCTCTTCCAGAACAAATAGCAACTCTCTTCTAAAATCTAACAGAATTTAACATTTCCTTTTAAACTATAAAAACTTCTATGTGACTATTCAGAATTACTAGAGAGTTTTAAACTAACACATAATAACAATAAAATAAAAGAAATTGTAATAAAGATGCATGAAAAGCATGAAAGAAATACAAGAAAACTATACTGGATAGAGGAGGAAAAATTATTTATTTTACTAATCCCTATGTGTTTTGTATACTTACAGAATAGTAAGGTCAGTTTGGGATTGTGGTGGAAGAATGTGAGTATTGAATTCTGGCTTAGTCAATTATAGGTTTTATAGCTTTCTGTAAAACTCTGACAGTTCACATGCCTCAGTTTCTACACAGAAGATACCTGATAATACATACATGACTACATAGTTAAAAATAGAGACAATTAATATGCAATATATTGTATACAATGTGTAGAAAATATATTTGGCAATTCTAAGAAGTTATCCAATGTCATATGAGGGTCCTTTACATTTTATCTTACTCTGTCTGTATATAGAATTCTAGTCAAATATAATTTTAAAGAAATTATTCAACATTTAATTTTCATGTCTTTGTTCTCTTCCAGCAAGTGACTTCAGGTGTTCCATCTCACCAAGCGCTCTGCCTGGAGCCATGTGGGCACCTTGACGGTACCCTGGCTAACTACCAGCTTACCAGGAGGGGGACTAGCTTAATTGCCTGAATTCTGGCTTAACAGAACAGCTTTCACACCTAAATCTGGAGCAGCGCACATCTGTGGCTGTCAGGTTTCTGCCTTATAGATGAAGAAATCAGCTGTGCTTGGTCCCCTCCGGACACACAGGGGGTCCAAGGCTCATGCATAAAATCAAAACATATAAACCAATTTCCATATAGAGCACAAATAACATATTCATTTAACAAGATAGCGACTGAAACTTACTGCCCTTATTACTGAAAGCTTCTATGCAGGTAATTACAAATCTGCTTAGGAAAAATCAATGAAGCCATTAGGTCAAACCCAAATTCCCTTTGTTCTATTTGTAAGTATAGACAGATATCTCTGTGCTCATTTACAGGATCCAGAAAATTTTTTTTCTTTAATGTTTGGCAATTCATGGTGCTATCTCAGACTGTGTGATAGGTGTGCATGTATGATTTTGCACACACACACACACACACATACACACAGAAACACGCGCGTGCGCACGCATGCGCAGTACATATGCACAGTGCAGATGAAGAGAGGACATATTGGCTTTTACCGATGGGTGAATTCTTCATTTTTGTACATATAAGATGTGTACTCTTATTGCCGTGACATAAGAAGTATCACTGGTTGACAATCAGTACAAGAAGCCGCAGGATGCCATACAATAACGTATCATGCTTGATTTCACATCTGAGAGCACCAACTGGGTTCTGATAATGACACCTCTGACTGTGAGATTTTAATTACTCATCGCCCACTCAGTGCCACAACTGCTTAAATGGAATGCAGGAGTTGTACTGTTCTGCAAACTTGGTTGTGCACTGTTTCAGTTCTGAGACTGACTGTATTTCTGCAGAATTTTCTTTGTATTACTTTTGACGAGTGTAACGAGAAACGTGTGTGAAAGAGGTTAATGCAAAAGCAGATGTCAGCCACTACTCACTGTGATTGGAAGGGACATACAAGGCCCCTTGGTACGTGGCCCCAGCAGCTCATACACTGTTATTCTGCTGGTCTACTTTGTAGGCTTGCAGCAATAACTTCACCTAGGTCTCCTCCTATAGTTTTTTTGGATTGTGAACCAGAAAACTGTGTGACTTAATTATCCCAATGAATACAATATTTCAAACGAATTTGAATTGATCTGAAATTGAAGTGTCTGGTTTTCGTTAAAACACTTAACAATGATATCTAATAACACTGATCACTATGATATCTAATATATGAGGATTCGTTTTAACATTAGTGGCATGAGTGACCATCATTCATTTGATTTACTGTAATCGTTATTAACATAGTAGAAGAAAGGGGATGTCACAAAAATTCACTATGAATCAAAAATCAAAACAAAAATTGAAAACAAGTCAAGACCAGCCTTCTGTGTACTATATACTTATTAATGATGATATAATTTGTTCCTTGCAGTTGAAGAATGTCCCCATGTAATACCCATGTGCTTAGAAAGTGTCTTCAGCCAGCATACAAGCATTTCCTCTTTCCTGCCACTAGCCATGCACTCTTGTGTGATAGATAGACTGTGGCTCTCCAAATCACTGATCATTGCTGTGTATTTTGGCACCGGTAACTCTGTCTTACTTCGCAGAATGTTTTAAATCTAACACCTGATGGAGGACATGGATGTGGATTAAGCAGTGAAGATTGACATGAGATGTTGATCACAGTCAGAGGAGGTGCAGACCATGCTAGCATTAAATTCTTACAGATTTCTACTTTAAAAATATGAAAATAATTTTCCAGATGCACATTTGTTCTTCCTCAGCAAGACTGGAGACAGCCTGAAATTAAAGGATCATATGATGTAAGCAGCAGCTGTTGTTGGCTTACAATATATCTTTGCTTTATCAGAAATATGCATGATATTTTCATGTTGCGCACTGGTGGTTTAGTGAGATCATGACCATGTGTGTGATGGACCTGTAGAGTGAGGATGTTGGCAGTGGAGGTAAGACATGTGTGTGGTAGAGGAATGAAGTTACTACAGTATTTTCATGATTTTATCCATCTAAGGAAAATCTTAGCATGGAAAAGTCTTCAATACATCTATGGATATTTTTACACACTTAAGCATTTTTCTTTTTAACTTGTAAACACTTCATTCTCCCAGGAAAGCCATACAGCTTTGTGAACAACCTCTGAATATCTTGCCTTAGATAATATAAGTATCATTTTCCTTACTTCTGTAACCTACAAAACTAAATAGATTTTCAGGGTGTCTTAATGCGCTCTCACTAAAAAAGATAATGCCTCTTGTCTTAACTATACAAAATGAGAACAGTATTCTCAGAACAAACTGAGTGCAAACTCCAGTTTCCTTGACAAATGGTTGAATTTCTTTTGTACTTATCTCCCATAGAAATTATCACAAGAGGCTAAGATCTTTCATTGACACTTTAAAAATCTTTGTATGTCTTGTATTAATCCTTACACTCATAATAATCTTATGGATAAAAAAGCTATATTGGTTGAGGGACAGAAGTTTAAGTGAATAGAGGTATGCATATATATGCCCATAAAGATCAAGGAACACTGGACATGATTTCAGTGGTTATAGATTAAAAAATATTTCCTGTCTTAAGCTTCAAGAAATTTAAAACTATCAAACTCCCTATATTGTACGACATTGTGAAACAAGGATAGAAGCAAGAACAAATTGAAATTCTGATCAGATAAGTTCCTGCCTACAACTATTGCCAAAAAGTAGAGGATTTCATAATAAAAAGTTTTTATACTATAATACTTAAAGATTTTTATGATAATTACTGACTTTGTGATTAATATGAAAGTAAGTGATCATATGGGGATATCCATCTCCACAGAAAAAGCAATACATCATGATCTTCTTAACTCATTTTTTCCAAAGCATAATAAAACAAGATCCTTCAACATTTCAAGAAATCTATAACAATGGTAACACAAACTCAGATAAAAGAGGAAAATTTACTCTGAGACAATCAAAACTAGTGCATAGTTAGAAGAAAATAATTTGGATAATATATTTTCATATATTCAATATTGCATTCAATATTCAATATGCATATGTTTTATATTGCATTTATAAAATAAATATTAATATTAAATAAATAATAAGAAAATAGAAAATATGGTAAAGCTGGAAACAATAAACCAAAAAGCTGAATTCTATGTTCTTTCAAAACTAGAAAAGAAGGGTCTAAAATATAGTAGAATTATAAAGCACTTGCTAGATACATGATATATTTAATGCCCTTGAATACATTCAATTATCACCAGAAAGATAGAAAGGGAAAAGGAAAGATGTAGCATCTGATACACAAAAAGTATGCAAATTTAACTCAAATTTATTAAAATACAAGTAATATTATTTTTGGAAAAATAATAACAATAGAATATTAGTAGTTAATTTTATTTAAAATGTAACAATACACATGAAGCAATAAAATATAGTTATCCTTCTTCTGACACCTTGTAAATAAAGGAATCAAAATGATCTACAAAAAGTAATTTAGAAATGCTTTGTGATTTCAGTTTCTTCTCAAAAATAAACAAATGAGAAGTTGACACAATGTTACCAAATATGATCTACAGAATTAAACATTAAAGGATATAATCAATCTCTCATTCCCTCCAAGTACTACATATTGCAGCAACACTGAGTTAGAATCTACGTGCTACATGTTTATGGTACATAAAAGTAAAAAATGCCAGCCTAAAATGAAGATACTGGAAATCCACACACCTAGCAATTGAAGCAAGATGTGCAAGATGAAGCAGCTACTTTGGAAGACCTTCTGTGAGTTTGCTCCCAAAATTAAAAGGAATCCTCACAACCTCCAGTATTGTACTGGCAGACTATCTCTGACTCAGAGCTCCATATATCTTGATACCCAACTCTCTAAGTCCCCATGGCCGGCAGCTGCCACGCATGTCCCCACACTTCCAAATTCCCAAGGCTGGGTGGGGTGCCCTGCTACCATACATATCTCTGGAAACCAGCTGAGTCACTGTGTGAAGGAAAACATCACACAAATTTAGGTTTTGTTTTGTTTTGTTTTGTTTTTATTGGATATTTTCTTTATTTCCATTTCAAATGTTATCCCCTTTCCCGGTGTCCACCCCGCTCCTGAATACCCACATCCCATCATCCCTCCTCCTACTTCTATGAGAGTGTTCCTCCACCAACCCACCCCGCTCCCACCTCCCTGCCCTCGATTCTGCTACACTGGGTCATAGGACCAGGGACCTCTCCTCCCCTTGATGCCTGACAAGGCCATCCTCTATCACTTACGCAGCTGAAGCCATGTGTATCCCTTGGTTGGTAGTTTAGTCGCTTGGGAGCTTTGTGGGGTCTGGTCAGTTGGTATTGTTGTTCTTACAAATACAGAGGCAGATGCTCACAGCCAACCATTGGACTGAGTGTGAGTTCCCAATGGAGGAGTTAGAGAAAGGACTGAAGGCACCTAAGGAGTTTGCAACCTCATAGGAAGAACAAACTTAATTTAAAATCAACAGGTTTGGTGCAGCAACCAACATCCTAATTTGTAATCTATTCTAAATTATAAATCCTCCAGTAGCAAATCCCGGTGGATCTGACACCTGAACCAAGGACCTCCCATACCTACATTTTATCACCATGCTCTGTCCAGTCCAAAAGACTGGCTTCCATCTCCTTTCCTCTCTCCCACCCAGAAGCCTTACCTACTCCTTGAGTAGGGATTGATCCCATGAAATATTTATTCATTAGGGGAAATTTCTTCCAGATATTCTCACCATATTCTGTATGAGTAATGCTTCAAGGTATATACCCAATTGAACTGAAATATTTCATTTAAAAGATTCCTACTTTTCTTCTTAAATTCAACACAGTAAGGAAATAAACCAGTCATGAAACACAAAGGAACTTCAAATTGAAAAAACAAAATCAAAAGTATCACTGTTTTCTGCTCTTAAAAAATGTGTTGATGTGACCAAAACATTGTGTCAAACTAAGCACAATTCTGTAGAGGTGCTTGTTCACGCATACATGCAGAAGAATATAACTCAGAGGTGTATTGTTACACCAAGGAGATGGTTCAAGATAGGCAGATCCCTCGGTCATACTGTAGAGCCAAACTAGACTACTTATCAAGTTCCAGATCTGTAAAAAAAACATAGTTAACCCTGTTAACAAGCAAGCAAAGTTATAGAGGATGCCACTTAAGTATTGATGATAAGAATTGTAAAACTAAAAAAAGAAAGAAAATACACACATTCACATGTGTACACATACAGAAGCTAACAAATATGTTTGGCAGTTTTGACATAGAAAACTTGCCTATAACAGTGAGTTCTATTAAATAAACCTGAAAAAACAATACTACATATATACACACACCCCAAAATCTGTGAGACTAAATAAAAACTATGTCATTGAAGCTGAAGGAGAAAACTAATGCAGACACAAAATAATAGGAAGACAATGTTCATGGTCTGTTAAAATCAATACTGTTAAAATGCCCTTAATACCCCAAAATAATCTATAGATTTTAAAAAATAAATCTTTCTAAAATGCTACTGACATGTACAAAACCAGAAAAAAATCAATTTTAAAATGTGAACAGTGCTGAAAGAATTCCAATATCATCTTGAGTAAGAACAGTAACATTGGAGGCCTCTCATTGTAGGAAGCTAAATACATTTCATTTTGTAATAACCAAATATTGATAATGTTGTCATAATCATAGACACATAAAGCAAAGGAATAGAGTAAAAAGCCTAAAAAGAAATACGGATGCCAATCTATCAGTTTTAGGTTAATTATGTTTGCTTTTATAAACATTACGACAAAAAACAACATGGGTAGCAAAGAGGAGTTTACTGAAGAGCATCAGTGTAAAAGTGCAAGGAGGAATGTTGCTATTTCACACAGCATTCTCCATGCCAAAGAAATGCACGGCAGGGCCAAAGGCATCCAGGAGAAACTCTGAAGGATGCTCCATGCTAACTGGTTCACAGACTAGTTTGCATTCAGCTAGTTTTCTTATACAATGAGGCCACTGACCCAGGGATAGCATATTCAATGCTGATTGGGCTGTCATAAATCAACTAGAAATCAAGACAACCACAGAGATATGCCTCTCATCCAGAATGATGTGCACAGTCTTTCAACTGAGAATGCTTCTCAGGTAACTCTGGGCTATGTCCAACTAACAACTAAAGAAAACTAAAGTAGTTGCCAATTGACCTTCAGCAAAGTTGCTGACAATATAAACTGGAGAAAACAGAGAGGTATTTTTTTTTCCTTCCAATACTCAAGAAACTGAGCTTTTCACATGTGGAATTGGGAGTCTATACTCATACGTCAGTTGTTTAAAAATATGAATTCAAAATGGTTTAAAGATTGAAGGTCCTGCCCCAGGCAGCTTTTGTCCGAGTATTTTATCACAGCAAAACAAACAAACAAACAAACAAACACACACACACACACACACAAAACAAAAAACAAAGAATAAAAAAACCAAAACTGAAGCTAGGACAAGAAACAAGAGATATCAATACCAGAAAAATGGCAAATGGGCTGTGTGCAGCCCAAAGGAACCAGAACCAATGATAAACCCTTTCAGGCTTCTGTTGAATAATCGAGATTTGCAGTTTCATCTGTCCTTTTATTTGTACATGATAAATCTAAATAGCCAGGAAGTCCAAAGTCTAGGGAAGGCCTTGATCTCCCGCGTCTCTTAAGTGTTAATTAAGAAAGATGATGGCAGCAGTAGAAAAGAAATCAGCAATGGAATGTTTAGAGAGGATCAGCGGCAGGAGGGTTTTACCTTCACGTTTTGTATTGTAGGATGCTGGAAATGTGAAACGCTCTTGTTGGTTTTCTATCAGAAGTCTGCACTGCCCTGGCATGGGATGGCTTGGGTGGGTTACACAAAGGCTTTGAATAAAGCCTCAGCAGGGCCTAGAACTAAAGACCCTGCTTATCCAGCTCATGGTAAAGTGCCCTGATTATTCAACAGTGGGCTACATTCACTAGGAAATCATTGCTTAGTGTTAGAGCATTTCATAACTCAGGAAGCTGAAGTCTTGTGGTTAAACCAGCAAATGTTCCCACTTGCAGATGCAGTGGGCTCCACGTAACCTCTGCTGCTGAGTAGAATATCGTGTGTGTGAGTGTGTGTGTGAATGTGTGTGAGTGTGTGTGAGTATGAGTGTGTGTGAGTGTGAGTGTGTGAGTGTGTGTGAATGTGTGTGAGTGTGAGTTTGTGTGAGTGTGTGTGAGTGTATGTGAGTATGTATGTATGAGTGTGTGAGAGTGTATGAGTGTGTGTGAGTGTGGTGTGTGTGTGAGAGAGTCTGTGTGTGTGAGTGTGTGAGAGTATGTGTGTGTGAGTGAGTGTGAGTGTGTGAGAGTGTATGAGTGTGTGTGTGAATGTGTGTGAGAGTGTGTGTGAATGTGTGTGTGAATGTGTGTGTGAACGTGTGTGTGAATGTATGTGTGAGTGTGAGTATGTGTGTGTGAGTGTGTGAGAGTACATGAGTGTGTATGAGTGTGGTGTGTGTGTGTGTGTGTGTGTGTGAGAGAGAGAGAGAGAGAGAGAGGAAGAAAGTGTGTGTGTGTGTGTGTGTGTGTGTGTGTGTCCGTGTCCATACCCTTCACTTACTTTACCTCTAGCAGTATCTTCAGATGTTCTTATGGACAATGGCTGGCTGAATTTCTCTGTCAAATGCTTGGTGGTTTTCACATATTTAAAGATCGATTTCATTTTTACATGTAAAAAACAAAAAAAAAAAAAAAAAAAAAAAAAAAAAGATTGAAGGTTAAAGCTTGAAAGTGTAAAAGTATTAGAAAAGAGCATGGAAAAGATGCTCCCAGTATTGTATATGCAGGGAGCTTTAGATAAGAACTCTAAAGGACTGAAAATGAAAGTACAGGCCAACAAATAAGATTTGATTACACTAAAAAGCTTCTGCACAGGAAAAAGCAGAACCAAATGAAATGATGACCTACATATGGGAGAACATATTTTGTACTATATCTTGACATTCCTGTTAATAGCCAGAATATATATGCAGCTCATAGAATTCCGTAGTCTGTTGTTGAAATGTGTAATGTGGCCAGAGAGATGTCTCATCAGTTATGAGTACATGTTACTCTCTTGCAGAGACCCTAAGTTCAGGTACCTACAGTCAGGCTGGGAAGCTCACACCCACATGTAAATCCAGCTCTAGGAAATCCAGAACCTTCTTCTGGCCTCCACAGGCACTTGTACACCTGTACACATACACATATGCAGAAATTCAGACATTATAAACATGTAAATATTATTAAAATGGAGAATTGAGCTACATAGGCATTTTTTTAAGGACAGCATGCAAAAAACATCAACAGGTATAAAATAAAATCAATAAAATTCACAATCATAACAAAATATTATATTGACAATAAGAGTGGAATTACTACTTCATGGCAAAATGCATGCATGCAGCCTCAATGCATGAGGATTCTGTCTGAAGAGCTGAGGAATCAAAGCATAGCAGAGAAAGACAGAGATGAAAAGTTGGTAGGAATATGAAAAGTATGGTAATCCTGGATTATATAAAACGTCTTTAAAACTATGATGTGATTGAGAAATCCCTCTACAAGAGAATATAAATGAAAATAAAATCAGTATGAAAATGAACTTAGTATTCTTATTGAAGAAATATATATATAAAAGCCAAGAAAGGAAAGCATTACTGTCTATTACCTGATGACTTAATAAGGAATAAAATATAAATTATAAATTTTTAGTAAATATTTACAATACATATTTAGGTATAATATACTTCTATTCAGTCATTAAAAGGAATTCTGGTATTTGTGACATTATGGAGATGTTAAGTAAGTAAGTTAATAGAAGACAGAAGGAACCACAAGTTGTACTCACTTATCAAGTCTAAAAAATGATGATATAAAAGTTGTGAAATGAATGGTAATTCCAAAGTGCCAGAAGAAGTAAGGAAGATATGGGATAGGAAACGAGAATGAATGGGTACAAAATGCAGAAAGAAGCAAGACTGGTATGCTATTGCCCAACCATGTGAATATAGATTAAAAACAACTTCTGTATGTAAAAGCTCTAAAATAAAAAATGCTGAAAGTTATTATCAGAAATAAAAATGACTAAGGTAGTAGGCACATCCACACTGACTTTAAAATTTAATATTGTATATTTGTCTTATACACATCCCCATGGATACATTTATTTTCTGCACAAAGAATCACTTCTAATTTTTTGAATCAATTTCATACTCATAAATATATGGAAATATGATAATTAGCCAAAATAAATAAGGGCCCCCACAAAATCTATAAAGAAATACCTAGAGATTTGTTCTTGTAGTTTATTTTAATTTTTAAATGTTGTTATTTCATTTTTAAAGATTTATAATTGAGAATTGACTGCATATAAATGTGTTTTGATCAAATTCAATTCCCCATTTCCTCCCTACACCAATTCTACCCCATTCCTCACATTATATAGAGAATGTATTGTATAGAGATTTTATAGATATTCTGTAGAGAATGTCTGCAACAAGTAATTATTTGCCTGACACAACAGGAATGTTATGCATATCACATGAACTTGCAGCAGCAGGTACTGCATACATAAGGCCCGCCCAAGATCAATCTTGCCAAATCCATACAGGGATAGGGAAGCAGCTTATAAAATCTCTCTCCTGGCTGAAAAGTTATTAGCTAGTTAAGTGAGGGAAATTACGTTTTACCCAGGAATCAGAGCTCTTAAAGGTTATTCTTGCTACACCCATGTACATATTGAAAGCACTAAGCCAACTCAACAGGATTAAGTAACACATGACATAGGCAAGAAAATGTGGTAAGACATGGGGTAGAATTGGAGTAGGGAGGAAATGGCTAGTTGAGTTTTATCAAAACACATTTGCATATTTGTAACTCTCAAATTAAAAACTTTAAAAAGAAAACAACAAAATTTAGAAATTAAAATAAGCAGCGATAACAAAAATTAAGACAATATCAAGTACCCATCCCCACCATTTATCCACAAAACAAGCACCAGGCATGTTTTCATAGAGTATATTGCAAGTAGCCTTAAGAATTCAAAGAAAGTAGAAAGGATAATGTCTGGATATCCGAGACCTTGATCCCTCAGTGCCAAATGCTAGACTAGAAGCCTGAAGTATAAAGAGGAAGGTCAACTTTAATCTTACACTGTCTACATTGTTGCAAGACCTTCCTTGTCAGAGTAAAAGGACTTTTTTCAATTTTAGGAACTGGACAATAAGACTGGGATATTAAGAGCCACTGGTGTAAATGCTTAGACAACAGAGGCATGAGAAGGCCTCTGAGAAGAGCCAAAGTCTATAGTTGATAGCTCAAGCATGCCTTTAAAGAAACAGCCTAGGGCAAAGACAAAACAAAGAAAAAGCTGTAACAAATATTTGAAAACCTTAGACAAGAAGGAAGGATTGGATCCATAGGTCTGAAATCTTAGCCCCCAATTTTCATCACTACAAAGAAATGGCCGTGTGTCTCATAAGAGAATAAATAGAACTCAAATAAATAACCTATAAAATGACCTGGTAAGGGCAGGGCATGTAGCTTATTAGCAAAGAACTTGCTTAGTATTTCTTTGATCTATGATCAGAACTTAGCAACACACACACACACACACACAATTTGTAATGGTGACTTCAGTAAATTTAATTATGTTGGGAGTCGCCTAGAAGATTAGTGAAACAGGCTGTGTCAGTGAGAGTTTCCAGACATAATCGACATGAATCTGGGCATCTTCATTGAATTGGCTGGGGCATAGTTGTAATAAAATTGAGGGAGGAAGCCAATACTGCCATTGCCAAAACATGTAAGAATCCACACAAGTATTTTCAGCTTTTCAATATGTGTGCACAGCAGAGTCTCTCAAAGGAAATTCTAAGTCTTCAACCTTGACCTTGGGATGCATCGCTGAGCTCTTCATTCTTTCTCTTCTAGATTCATGCAGCTACAAGAACTCTGGCTCTCCTGTATGCACACAGTCATTATTGAGCTATCAAACCTCTAACTGTGTAAGCCAACCCAATAAATCTCCTTATAAACCCAACTTTATAGAAAATCATCAACACACATTGGGCTGTGTTTCTCAAGAGAGCCCTGACTAATACAGATGGATGACAAATCTAAGTGTGTTAGTTATGGTTTCTATTGCTGTAATGAAACAGCATGACCAAAAGTTAGTTGGGAGGAAAGGGTTTATTTGGTTTACATGTCCATATCAATATTCATCATCAACAAAGGGAAGGACAGGAATACAAACAGAGCATGAACCTGGATCCATTTCCAGAGGAAATGGATCTGTGGATACTTACTGGGTTATTCCTCATGGCTTTTTAATAGAACCCAGGGCCCACATTCCAAGGAAGGCACCACTCACAATGTCTGGGTCCTCCCTGATTAGTCACAAATTAAAAAAATGCCATACAGGTTTACCTACAACCCAATCATATAAAGGCATTTTATTAACTGAGGTTCTGTCCTCTCAGATGACTTTAGCTTGTGTCAAGTTGACTCAAAACTGTCTAGCACACAAAGCAATAGCATTAAAATAGCTGTCTAAAAGATGGTCATAGAAGAACATCCAAAGATCCTGAAATGTCAATTAAACACTGTTTGAATAAAAAGGAGTATCAATAAAGATATGGAATGCTTATACTTAATGTTAACTGTAATAGTTGAGAACATACAAGAAATCTGAAAAGAAACCAAAGATAAACTTTAAATGAAAATTGAAAGTTACTAAAGAAATGGAAATATGCATTTGAGATAGTACAAGAAAGAATAGATTCATCGGAATCTAGGGCAACAGATGTTATCTAGCTTGGAAAACAAAACGATCAAGGAAATAGTGTCGAATGGACTGAAGAGAAAGGTCACCTTTTGACCTGTACAGTGAAGGAAATCTTTCAGTGGTTCTGTAAGAGTGAAATGTAAAGAAAAGAAAACAAGAAAGTATACCGAACGCATTTGAAAGTAATGTTTTTAGTTAATACATGAGAAACTATAATATCTAATAGTGCAACATTTTTCTTTCATTTTTGAGATTATAATATAATTACAGCATTTCTCCCTTCCCTATTCTCCTTTCAAACCCTCCCATATACCTGTCTTTCAAATTCAGTTTTTTTTCCATAGTTGTTACTGAATTCAGTAACAACTATAAACAATATATGTATATGTATATATATATATATATATATATATATATATATTAAACTGAACATAAAAGGCAATAATAATGCAGGAAACCAAGCAGACAAAAGCTATAAAATTTAGCAATAATAAATAAATATCCTATTACTATAAACTAACAATGGTTGTGAAAAGGCAGTTACAGAATCAATTTCAATGACAGTATAATAAAATACATAAAAATTACCTTAGTCAGATAGAAAGATAACAGAAGGAAAGGTAGATCTAATTAATAGTAAATAATTAGTTTATGATTTTATAAGTATATAATTAAAGCAGGTATAAATAAAAGGATACTAACTCCCTTTGAACAGACTGAAAGGCAATGGTGATGTATAAGCAATATCACCCCAAATGGTACACACACTAATTTTAATCTCTATCTAAATATCAATGATTTTCAGAAATAAAGGCTCAATTTTTACAATTTATTTAGAAGTTCAAGTGTCCCAAAGTAGACCATATAATGCAGAATGAAAAATTAAACATATTCAAAGAAATCATACTTCTTAAACACAAAACTTCTTTGAACACTTCCATATCCAGAACAGGGGAGAGCTTGGACAAATAAAGAGATACATGTAGACAAATGATACAGAGTATAGAACCAAGAAAGAAATCTGTAAATTTATGGGAAAGCAATATTTGAGGCAGTTTGGTAAAACACTGCCATAAAAAGACCAAGCTTTTCAACAAATAGTAATAGGTATCCATATAGAATAAATGAATTGGGCATTTATCTAATCTTATGTATAGAAAATACCTAAAAATTTAGGAGTGATATTATTGAAAAATACAAAAATCAAAACAGTATAAAAACTTTGATATTCCATTTGGCCAGGACTTCTTAGATATGGCAGAGAAGACTTGGACAGTGACAACAAAAACCAAACAAGTGGTTTTAAAAATACATATCAGAAGATAACTTTGACATGGTTAAATGAGGCTTTTGAACTTGAGAGGTTTTGAATCTCATGTAATTCCTAATAGTTGTATTAATAGAAAAATTGGTGCTGACATGTTGTCTCATTAATATAACTACCACAAAAATGCAGAATGAGCTAGGAAACAGGACAGTGGTCAAGGAGATATATCATAGATTTGATGAGTCAGGAAAACCCTCTAGGTTCAAATATACAGGTAGTTCAAGGAAGTACTCCGAAGATGACATTATTAGGAAAAGCATCTCATGTAGAAATAACTGATAACTCTATTAGAAATAGGACTAAAGGTTATTCCTGTGACACTATTGTAAAGAACACGAATGAATTCTGTCCATGACCTAAATGTTTATGGAGTTCCAGTTGTAAGAAAAATGGATTGATTTTAGCAGAGTATTTTATAACCACAAAGCACCATGAAATCTACTACTGGCTGCCTTGAGTTAAATTTACAATAAGTCTCAAAAGGAAAACAGGACAAAATTTGAAGAATAAAACAAAACATAAAGCTCTATGAAAGAAAGTAAATTAGTGGTGTGTCCCATCAACTAATGAATTTAGTCGAGATAACTGTGAATCTGCCACTCTACCATAAGGAACTGAGAAAAGGCTTTAAGTATATCTTATACACACCTGAAACCATGTTTTTACATGCTGAGAAGAGTTCCAGGGCAGAATATTTTCAGAACCTCAGGCCTGGATACAGCTTTATATAGGTACACTATGCAAGGGTCTAAACTGCTGTGATATTTTATGAACAAGACTTGCTTCTAACTCTAAATTGTGTTAAAGATATCTATGGTTGCATTTTAATTAAAATATAACTCATTCATACTCAATGTCTCCAATTTCTTGATAAACAAGTAAGAAAATTCAAATATTAAGAGGTTTGGAATTGCTCTATTACTAAAATAATTGCTGAAAAAGCGTACAGGTCTTAGGTGGATCCTTAGTAACGGTGTCAAAAATCTTTCCTTTGCAAAAAAGAGAGTATACTTGAGGATTGCTGCTCAACAAACCTAGCTACATAATTGATCTTAGAATCAATAAGAGATCCTGTATTGAGGTCTAGAACAATGGCTCAGAGGTTTAGAGCAATGGTTTTGCTTAAAAAGAACCTGGGTCTAACTCCCAGCACCTGCACAGTCTCACAGGCATCTGTAACTTCTTTTCCATATGTCTGATGTCCAACCCAATCTTCTGAATTCCACAGATATCAAGCATAATCTGGCAAAGAGATAAAGGGAAGGCAACATTCACACAATAAAAATACATATATAAAATAAGAAGAGACGACAATAGAAATGATATGAAGACAGGCTGAGTGAAACATGCAAAATTTTCTCCTGGTCTTGACACGCACTTTTACGTATACATATGTACCAACACTTACATATGTGAGTATATGTACACACACAGGTGCACAAATGTGCGTGAACACACACACACACATACACACATGCACGCACACACAAGCACACACACACACACACACACACACACACACACAGAAATTCAAAATTGTTAATTTAAATCTTCTTACCCTGTATCTATCTTCTACAAGGAAATACTGTGGTTTCTGATGTTATGTGTATCAAAGCAGCTCTCTCTGTGTGTTTCTGTCTCTGCCTTTGTCTGTCTGTTGGTTTGTCTGTCTGTATTTCTCTCTCTCTCTTTCTCTCCCTCTGTATGTGTGTGTGTGTGTGTGTGTGTGTGTGTGTGTGTGTGTGTGTGTGTATGTATATATATATATATATATATATATATATATATATATATATATACATATATACAGAGAGAGGGAGTATAACATGTATATTCCTATAACTCATAGATTCTCTATACTTTTGCATCCATTGTTCACTGACAGAGGCTGGACTTGAACATTCCCACAGTGTTAAATTAACCAGAAAATTTTACCTGAGGACAAAGAATGATCTCAGGTATGGGATGCACTATATTGCTGTGATCACTGAGTGAGAAGTGGAGAAAGAATTTGATGTGACCACCATGTTGCTTTCAAAGAGCAGTAGAAGCTGAGTCACTACTAACGTATTGACCTTTGACATTTTCTCTCTCTCTCTCTTTCTTCTTTTCTATCCCCCTGACTCATCTCTGTTCATAGCATATCATCCGATTTTGCTCTCTCTCATAAAACTTATATCTTAGGCTTTTTATTGTTGGAAAGAGACAGCATAACCAAGGCAACTCTTATGGAAGACAACATTTAATATTGGCTGGCTTACAGGTTCAGAGGCTTAGACCTCTGTCTTAGCAGGAAGCATGACAGCACAGAGGCAGACATGATGCTAGAGAAGGAGCAAAGTGTTCTGTGTGGTGATTTGAAGACAACCAAAAAGACTGGCATCCTCTGGCAGCTAAGAGGAAGATCTCTTCCACACTGGGTTGGGTCTGAGCATAGGAGGAGACCCCTAGCCATAGCATAGTCCATAATACATTTAGTCCAACTTCAAAAATCCCCATAGTCTATTACAGTCTAATCAATGTAAAATGTCCAAAAGTCAAAATCTCCTCTGCAATCTCTTAGCTAAAATACCCTATAAAATAAAAATAAAAAATCACATACTTTCAGCACAGTATTTACCATTCCAAAACATCATTGCAAAGAAATACCAGAACAAAGCAAGACTAAAAACCAGCTGTTCAAACTCCAAACTCCTAGTCTCCATCTCAGATGCCAAAGAATGCTTCAGATCTCCACTCCTTTCCTTCTTGAGAACTGTGTTGGCCGAACTGGCAACAAACTTTTGTTTTCTTGAACTGGTTCTACTCATTATTTTGCAGCTTTCTTTGACAGGTATTCCTCTGCTCTGACATCTCTAACATCTTCAGGAATCCAAGGCAACTCCAACTTTATAGCTTCTTGCTCCAAAGTCTGGGTCAACATATCATCTTCCGGACTCCTCCAAAGGACTCTGAGCGCTTCTCCAACTCTGCTCTCTATAACACTCTAGGCACTGGTTGACTCGACTCTAGTGCCGCTGATGTTCTTTGTAGTCATCCTATAGTTCTGGCATATCCAATAAACTGGGGTCTTCCACAGCAACTAGGCTTTAACAGTAGCTTCCCATAGTCTTTCTTCTTGGTGTCAACTTCTATCTTTGTTAGACTTTCCAGTGTTGTCAAGAGACACCAGGACCAAGGTAATGTTTATAAAGGACAACATTTAATTGGGGCTGGGCTACAGATTCAGATGTTTAGTTTTACTATCCTAGCAGGAAATCTAGCAGCATGCAAGCAGACATGGAGCTGGAAAAGGAGCTGCGTGTTCTGCACCATGATCTGAAGGCAACCTGGAGAGATTGGTGTGCTCAGACAGTTAGAAGAAAGTACTCTTCTGAAATGGGCGGAGCCTAAGCATAGGAGAAGTCCTCCAAAGCCCAGCCCCACAGTGAAACACTTCTTCCAACAAGACCACACCTCCTAACAGTACCACTCCCTGTGGGCTAAGCATATTTAAGCCACCACACTTGGGTAATGTCTCTTTTCTTTCTCAACAATATTTTAATTCAGTAAGTAGGCCTTGGAGATCCTGAAAGAGCTGCCCTTACTCATTACTACACCCTCCTTCATCTGCCTTGATCTTTTACTTGAGTGATAATTACATTATTTTTCTCCTACTAAATAGAAATAAGGACTTTGATATTCATGGCAATGCTAGGCAAATTTTACATTTGGCGACAAATACTTATAGAATAAAGACAAGTCCTTGACTTACAAATTAAAACATTAAGAGATGTTATAGGTTAAGAGATGGCAGTGAAGGCTTAGTAATAATACTTTTAACCTCACAATTATCTAGCCATTGATATGCAACAGGTCATTAACTTGTCTGTGATTCAGTCATTTCAATAGGATAATAATAATGACCAGATCATGGGTAGTGCCTGCATATGTGTGTCTACATATACTCTGTGAAACATTTTAGATTATAAGCATTTTGGAAAGTTATTGGAACACATATATTGGATTATCAAGCTGAAAGAGAATTTTATATTCCCAGGTATCAAATGATCTGTGTAGACATCTTGAAAATCTACAATATTAAGATATAACCACATTTAGATTGAGTGTATTACTATAACTGGCACAAGAAACAGGTTTTATAGGCACTTAAAATATTAGAGAAATTAGAACTACATGCAAGTGATAGTCCAGAAATGCATTTATTTAATTTATAGCATTTAAATTACTACCTTTAATTTTTAAAGAAAACATTCCTGTGATAAATAAACTAGGCTACAAATACTATTGGCATTCTTGGAACTGTATAAAGAAAGAGAGTTGATACAGCAAATATATGAGAGTCCAGAACACTTCCCTAAATGTATTAGCTAATTTCCTTGTTTATACTGTGGTGGTTTGAATAGACTCCTGTGTTTGAATACTAACCCATAGGGAGTGGCACAATTAGGGAGTGTAGCCTTGTTTATGTAGGTGTGATCTTGTTGGAGGCGTTGTGTCACTGTGGAGGTAGGCTTTGAAATCTCATATATGCCCAAGCCATTTCCAGTGGAGATAGTGCTTCATTGCTGCCTTCAGATCAAGATTTAGAACTCTCATCTTGTTTTCTAGTACCATGCCTGCCTGTATGCTGCCATTCTTCCTACCCTGATAGCAATGACCTAACCTCTAAAACTGTAAGCCAACCCCAATTAAAAGCTGTCTATAATAAAAGTCGGCTTTGACATGGTGTCCTTTCACAGCAATAAATCTTTAATTAAAACAAATACTGTGACTGACAAGTCAGAATTTTATTTTTTAGGACAAGAAATCATGTATTTGATATCCTATAATTGATTATAATTATAATTGATCACTAACTAGAGTTCAATTTTTACACAATAGAAAAGAGATAAATGTAGAAAATACCTAGAGGATAAAAATTTGTCATTAAGATGATACCTTCTTCCCAACCAAAGAAGAAAAACAAATTTGGGCTGGTATTAAGAGTTAAACGTTATTGACTCCAAATTATGTTTGGTTCCTTCTTTTACCCCTACTAAAGAAGACTTGCTGGTAGGTGCTTATAAGCAAGTTCTCATGTTCACTTGAAATATTAGTTTATGTTGAAATCACTAGCTACCTATTCACTCCATCATGATAGGCAGAGCACGATTTTCCTTCTCATATGACCAGTGCTTCAAGACCAGGATATGTATTTTTCCCCAAACTTTTCATTGTAATCTAAAATCCTGTAGCTGGTTTTCAATTTGTGAGTCATTTGTCAAAAATGTAAAGATTTACCAATTATCTAAGAACCTACTGTGAGTCAAAACCTGCCCTTGGTCCTAGCTTTAGCAAAATGCAATGATCAAACCAATCCACCCCCAGTGTACAATTTTAAGAGCTAATCACTAGATGATGCATTTAATGATGCAAAAGATAAGTTTATGTAAGGTAATTTTATGAAAAACAGAGCAAGAAAGCCTCAAAACATGATCAAACTTTCTATTTTGTAACCTTATTTATATCTCTCAACTATATTATCTATCTATACATACTGTGCCACTTCAAAACAGTTTGACACTTAGGCTGCTACTTCAGCTTAGAATGCCTGATCCTCTGGCTTTTGTGGAAAATGAATGTTCGCTCTTGAAAGTCACAAATCAATTTGACCTATTCTTTGAGAAACTGGAGGTGGAGGGGCATACACAGAAGCAAAAACGATGCAATAAATACCTGAGTGGCCTGAATATGGATGACTGAACAAGCCATAATAATTGCCTTGAAATTTCCAAAGAACAGTAGAGAGCATGTGAATACTTACAATTAGATGCTCAGAAATTTCAGCATGACTATAGTAAACTTGCATGCAGTGGTTCTCAATCTTGAAAATTCTCTGAATCTTTAATGTAGTACTTTATGTTGTGATAAAATTATTTTTGTTGCTACGTAATAATTGTAAATTTGCTACTATTGTAAACCATAAAATAAATATTGGTGTTTTCTGATGCTCTTAGGTGACCCCTGGGGAAGACTCACTTGAACCCAAAGTAGTTTTAACTCACAGGTTGAGAACTGCTGCTTTATGAGCTAAAGCAGAGGCTGAGCAGCTTGGGAGAATGAAAATTGGAAAAAAGAGAATATTCAAAGGGGACTTGAGAGTGGTACCTTCATTTCCCGGGTTGCTGTTACTTGGCATTTATCTGAGAAAGACTTCACATAAGCACAGTGCAAGAGGCTATTGTTAGCCAAGAACATGACATTTGAGTCTCAAAAACATGATGCTTTTTTCTTGCTCTTCTTTTTAGGTTAGCTGAACAAAAATAACTCAGATCCAGGACAAAATGGACCTTTTGAGAAAGAGTTCTTCAGTAGCTGGAAGGCAATTATCTGAGACGGTGAGTTATTTCTATAACAAGATAAATTTTGTTTGGATTTTAAGATTGGGAGATATTAAGGTCAGTTTGATATAATCAACAAGTTCATGGCACAAAATACAGATACATATTTTCATGTAAACAAACCACTCTCATCAAAAGTAACAAAACTGTGTTTCTAGAATTAACCATTGACTTTCTTGTATGTAGATTTTATGTGAAGGAGAGAGAGCTAAGAATTAACAATTTCCTTTTTATTTTCCTTAAATTCTCCCAATTATGGTTTCTAAATGTGCATATATGACTAGTAACACAACTCTTCTTCATAATACATAGAGAAGTCAGAATAAGTATAATGAATGAGCATAAAATTCTAAAAAAGAAGTTGCTGCTGTCATTAACACAATAATTTTAGGGAATTGTTACACATTTTAAAGAGGTTATTCTCAAATTTCATGAAATACAAAAATGGACACTTGTAGTTTTAATGGTAGTTCTCCTTTCTTCCATTTAAAAATATTTATATAATAAAAACATGAGTAAAAACAACATTTCTTAAAATGATGTTGAGAAGTATATTGAATAAATGAAACTGTATCATTCTCCATTTGGTCAATTTCAAGTTAGATCAGATAAGACGGCAAATTCCTGAACACTTAAATCAACTAAAAATAAAACTGCTTCCTTTTCATTTTTCTAAAAACGGATACTTTGGTTAAAATAAATGAATATATTTCTTTGTAACATCATGTCTATGGACTATGTAACAAGTTTCCCTCTCCACAAATCTACCTGAGCTTGACAGCAGCAGAGTAATAGATTAGATCGCACGGGTGCTGACATACACGGAGAGAACATAATTTCGTTTTATGGGCTGCTGTACTGCTAGACAGAATTCATTTGGCAAAAGGACTATTGCCTTGACTTTCCTTATGGGTAGTTTGAATTTTTTCTCCTCATAATATTGTAATAATATTTTAAAAATACATTGGTTCCCAAAAGGTTTTTCATTTACACATAATTCAACATTGAACTTTTTTTTATGTGCTCTTGCATTAGACTTTTGTAAGATTCCTCAGAACTTTGTTAAATCTCCATACTTATAAGACATTTTGTACTTTATGTGTCTGCATTCTCAAACCCAGTTGCCATTTTCCAGAACATCTGTATCATTTGGCATAATTTTTCACTGGATTCCAAATACATAAGAAATATTCTAATTATTTTTTAAAAATATGTAACTATAGGTTAGTAAAGTTAGTATATAGGATAATGTAACAATAAATGCATATCATTTCTATAAGTGTCCAATTTCATATATACAAGATTAAATATGAACTGTATTGTGGGCTGTGAACTCTAGGTAACTATAATGGGTTAACAAGGATTTATCAATTGTATAAAAATATGGCTGTAGACAAATGAGGGGGAACTAATTATGGGTAAAATCACCTCTATAATATCTCATA
Organism: Apodemus sylvaticus; assembly: GCF_947179515.1. NCBI lineage: Eukaryota > Metazoa > Chordata > Mammalia > Rodentia > Muridae > Apodemus > Apodemus sylvaticus. The sequence goes on along the minus strand of NC_067494.1, from coordinate 22,642,068 downwards.
TACCTGAACTGCTCTAAAAAACTATTATTTATCTGGCTCTCTATAATCCCTTGATTTGACAACATATTGAAACTGTCTGCCCAAGAATTCTTCAACTGCCTTTTCTCATTCCTTAACTTCCCTATATTAGCATAGGCTCCTTCTCTCTCCCTCTCCCTCTCCCTCTCCCTCTCCCTCTCTCTCTCCCTCTTCCTTTCTCTCTCCCTCCCCTTTTACCTTCCCACCTACTGCTCTCTCTCACACACACATGCACACACACTCTTTCTCTTTTGCTAAGTTATGTTTATGACTAATAAATATAGTGATATCTAGAAAATCCTCAACTCACCTTAATGTGAATACTCTAAAGTTTATACCATCAAACATACATGTGTTCAGAGACCCAAAGGGAAAGTTACTCAGTTGGCAGTGACAAACCATGTGTATGATCGCACAATTAGTGTGCCATCATGTGTATAAGAAATAGACTCATACATTTCAAAACTCTTCTTTTTATTTTCATAGTACTCTACATTGTGGAAAACAAAACACACATTCACATGTTTTCTCTTCCCTTCAGATTGAACTCTTAGAAAGATCAAATCAATAATATAATGTTTTGTTTTGTTTTCTGAAAAAAAAAACTGGTTGGTTGTGATTTTCAGTAATGGTCTCTGTCCTTTGCAAAGAGCAGTTTCCTTGATGAGAGGTGAAACGTACATGTATTTGCGGCTGTAAGGACAAATGTTTGAAGATCGTTGTTAGCAATTATGCTGGGTTAGCAAATTGGTAGTTGTATATTTTCCTTCAATAATTGTGGCTTCACCGGCACTAAGTAGTTAGCTAGCTTTCCAGTATCATTGGTAGTCTTGCACTTGTTGAGTAAGTCTTAAGTACAATTGAAGAAGGTATGCATGCCACTTTTGTTCCTTTGTAACCATGACATGCTGGTCATTGCTATGATTCAAATGTACCATAGCTTTATAGAACTAACAATTGCCTGTCTCCTTTGGCAATTCATTCTACATTTTGGTGCCATGAAAGCTAGTCCTCTGAGAGCAGCTTGTCATATGAGTTCTAGCCCTTGAGTCTTATTTCAGAAGTAAGTGGTATTTTCAACAATAGGAACTTACCTTCCACCAGTCCTGGTGGATAGATCTGCAAAATGCTCCCACACCAAAGGCTCAATATACAATGGGAAGTAGAGGCAAAATGTTTTAAGAGTCTGAAGATCATAGAGTTTGCTTTGAGATTGTTTCTCTGAGTAGTATCAGAAGCTACAATCATAAAGTCTAACAACCATAATGGCTTGAAGGTTAGCTAATCAAGGATGATACCAGTGAAGATAACCAATGTAACAAAGAAAAGAACATGTGGCTTTCAATAATTATATTGAAAAGACCATGTGGCTTTCTTATTCAAATAATTATAGAGAGCTAACTGAAAAGAGAAGAGGGGTAAAAACGGTCTACTTCACCAGGGAAAAGCATACCAATTGATTGCTTCCTGATATACTCAGCCCTAAAAACATACATACAGGTAGCAGTATAACATCTAAACAGCTTATATTTAGGATCATTTATGTAGATATATACATACACACATATATACATACATATATATATATATATTCATGTCATAACTATCAATAAAATCATAAATAAAAAGGCCATGTGGGAGAGTGGGGAGGTTGTAGCTAGAGGAAAGGTAATAGAGAAAAGTTGTAATTAAATTAAAATCTCAAAAGTTTGATCTCTATAATAATTTAGCTCTAAAATAATAGATAGATTAAAAACATACACATGTTGTATCTCACATTAATTTAAACATGAACTCCAATTACCTTGCTAGAGATATGGTGGTTATACAAAGTGATATTGACAATGTCCTCGAAAATATCCAATTTGAGTGTAATTTATTTACATTGAGCCACAAAATGGTGAACAAATAAAACGTAGCTTTGTTCCCAAAACTGCTAATATTTTTATCATAAACAGTCTTATTTTAAACAAATGCACTGTCTGAGTTTCTTTATTATGAAAGAAACTTTCCTATAATATTTCAGACCTACTTGCTACAGCCTGCATCCTTGTTCTTTTATTTGAGGATGTGGTCTGGAAAAATTAAACTTGAAATATAACATGGAGCCTTCTGGTAATTTTTTTTCTGCCTCTCACTCACTATGCAACTTCCATATACCGTAAAATCATCAGAACTCTCAATTCAGTAGCATGTACTAGACAATACATCCTTAACCTTGGGATTCTTGTAGCTGATGAACGCCTGGGATCAAGAGGCACATTCTTTGACGATGCTTAAGTGATCTATTAGAGATCATAAACTGAAATAAAAGATGCTGGATTCATCTCTCTCAAATCTTCCATGGCCCGAGCCTAGGATATTAAGCAGGAGGTTTTCTGTCCCTTTATTTCTCATTACTTGTCATAATAAAGAAAATGAAATATATTGAGTGGCTGACCGTGTCTCTCTGACTCTCCTTCCTTTTCAATTTCTTCCATAAAAGGGGGAAGAACGAAAGCTCAATAAATATAGTCGAGAGGAGGAAGCCCAGGTTGTTACTACATCACACACACTAGCACAGCCTTCTAAATCGTAAAATGTTAACAGCAAAGCTAAATCTTGACATGTTGATAGCTAAAACCATACCACAATATGGCACATCAATTGCCTGTTATGGTTTTGAAAACCAAAAAATATTCTCTTCTGTGCCGTTAGCATAAATCATCCTGGTTAAATCACTTTAATCTCCGGGTAGTTATTTTTGTTCCTTTATTTTGTTTGGGATTTTTAGATGACACAGATTTTGATGCTGGTTTGTATTGAAGAAGGTATATCAGCTAGTGAATTGGGAATGTAGACTTGTTGTGAAGTTATACCTACGCATAAATCAAACTCAATAAACTTGTCAGATGAACATTTCACATTAACCAATATAATAGCAAGTGATAGAACTTTAAGCTGTGTGTGTTTGTCCCAGTTTCATGAGAGCAGTTCATAGCCGTACGTCCACACATGAATATTTTTGAAGCCAAGCCACTCACTTCTCATGACATCCATCATTCCACAGTTTTCCAAAAACAAATTTTAGCACTTGTGAACAAGGAAAAGTACCAGGATTAATGGAGCCTCAGTACACAGTAGAGTATTTTTTGAGACTACTTGTAACTGGAAAAATACTGAAAATAATATTTATTCTCAAGAGGCAGATATCGATTAATTTCTTAAACATACAGGTGATTATCGATCTTCCTGTTTTTGATATTTTGAGAGCTGGACCCGGTACCTGAAGCAAATAAGGTTACGACCTCGGCATCCTCTCTGCCAGCCACAAGTGTTTGATTTCATTCAAAGCTGTTCTATCCTCTCACTGTGATGAATATTTTAATTCGTAAAGGTGGCTGCAGCCCATGTTTGGAAAGCTTTCATTTTTAAAATAAACAGAACTCTAAAAAAAAAAAACCATATGGGTTCAAATAGGGTAATCAGACTTTGAGCTTGTTTCTCATGAGGCTGCTCCTACATGCTCTGGTCCATGAATTCTGTCTGTTGACTCTTGGGTATCCATCTGCTTTCCCAGCACCTTCCCCGTTCTCTGATGGATCCACTGTTCTCAGATTGTGTCCCCCACTGCACTGAAACGTGTTGTTCCTCAGCATGGAGATGCACTAGGTACTGAACGCACCATTTTATTCAATCAATGTATGTGATATCGTCCCACCACATATTACTTAAATTCTCAATCTGAAACTTCAGACCTCTTGTGATTGGGTTACCTCACTCAGAAGGATATTTTCTAGTTCCAATTGCCGGAGAATTTCATGAATACACAGGGTATGCAATTTTTACTTGTTCAATTTTTAGTGCTATCTTTCTTGAAGAAAGCTACTTTGATTTTGATGTATCAAATTTATTATTTGTATATTTTCATATTTTAATTAATGAATTTATATAATGCTTAACTCTTTTGTTCTTTCCTCTAAAGCTTTTGCTAACCTTAGGAAATAAAGACTTCCTCCAATAACTTCTTGTAGTGTTAGTTTGTGCTTTTAGTTCTTTTTTACTACTTTTGAATTTTTCTCTAAGGTATGAGTTAAGGTCCAGTGTCATCAGTTTACCTATAGCTATATAACTGTGATGATCACAATTTTTCCATTTGAATTTTCCTGGGAACACTTTGTATAAATTAATTAGCCATAATATAATTATTTATGGAAACTCAATATTATTAGAGTATCAATATATATATATATATATCGTATATTATTTATATGTATATGCTGTTTCATTTTCTATTTGTGAATTTCTCAAGTTTTTGTTGCCTATTTCTGTTCATTTCATTGTTGTAATGAATGGTAGAATTCTCATGTATCTAAAGAAGCTTATTTGATAATCTGGAATATGGTCTACATGTTCACTTCTGGAGAATGTCAAAATGTCTTTGGTAGACTGTCTTAATATTTGTTAGTTCTTTCAAATTTCATAGTTTCATAGTTTTTATTTGTTTTGTTTTTGTTACTACTGTTTTGATATAAATACTGATACCTACATGCTAGAGTGTGCATGTGGAACTCTGTACCTATATTGATTTTGTCCTTATCTTCTTTCTACTTTTTTTATAATAGGGTTACTTGTTCACTGCTGGGTACTCTAGGCTACCTGGACAATGAACTTCCAAGGATTCTCCTACATCTCTTTCCTCATCCTCTCATACAAATGCTGGCATTGCATGTGCTTCCTTCTCTGCTTTGTATCAGTTCTGGGAATCTAAACTCAGGTCCAGATGCTTGCTCAGCAAGAGCCTTCACCTCTTATATCAACTTTTATCCTTTGCTTGTTTGCTTGTTTACATGTTGTAAATATCTTCATCTTTTGCCTACTCTCCTATTTATTATTAAAAGTAAGGTGTTGAATTTCCCAACCATTATTAATCCATGATCTCCATTCACCTTCAATTCATTAAACTTTTATTCCTTGCATATCAAAATAGATTTTTAAAGGTGATCATGAATTTAGATCTATTTGTCTTATATCCTTTCAATGTTAATCAGTCTGCTAATGCTTTCTGTGTCTTGGCTAGTTGTGAAGCACTAATAACCATCCGTTTAATGCTCTCTGGTATTCCATACTTAGTGCACATATTGCTCAGTACTCCAATCTAAACTTAGGATCCTCCTCTGCATGACATTTTTATGGCTCTCTCATTTGTCATGACTGCACAGTGACTCTTCTTGGCAATTTTTCCTCCCTCTGCTCCTTTTTAAACTGGTGTCCTAGAAGTTATTATGCACAAGGCCGTAGACTTCTCAATTCTTTACCACAAAAGTATTTTCTACTTCAAGATTATCAACTTCAGGCTCAGACTTTCCCACATTTTTATTCCCATATTTTTATTTAGATAGGTTTTTAGCTCTGTGGTCTACTCTTCTTCCTAACCAAATCCTGGCCAAGGATTCAGAATGAGAGAGAAGAAGGTTATGGGCAAAACGCAGATTTTTCTGTGGACAGAATCTCAAATCGCTGTGATTACATTCATTGATGAGAGATGACACACACCATATATGCATACTGTCACAGTCTCTTTGAGTTCATATATGTGTCTATCCTGTCTGTTCATGTTTAATTTCCTCCAAAACTAATGTCTATGTTGGAAATGCATAGCATACATTGAAAAACAAATTCTTAATTAGTTTTTATCTTCAATGCCATGAATTCAAATTCTCTGCTTCCTGTTGCTTGCCTATGAGGTCCAGGATGACCCTAGGCCATTGTCATCATAGTTTACCGTGCTTTCTCCCATCTTCTCAACCTTATGAGTCATTAAATCTTGTTTTTACATTTTAGATATTGATCTTCCTTCTCTGCCTATCACCACTATTGTAATGAAAATTTCTTGCTGTCACTCTCACTTGAATTATTATAGCAATCTTGTAACTGGCCTTCACTTCCCAAGTTTCAGTACCATGTAATGTGTCTAAGTATTTTACATGTGCTTCATTCTTTCCTGGCAATGAACTCAAGGGTGAGACTTAGATTCGCAAAAAGGAATGGACTATCTAAGACAGAAAAAGTAACTTGAATAAAGATGTTAAGATAACCTTGCCTGGTTTCCACAATAGGAAAAATCTAAAGTTGTAAATTCAAGGAAAAAGAGATCAAGATTATTAAAGTTACAGGCCAAGACAAGGTTAGAAATTGGTTGGAGATTAAGGCTAGTACCATCTTTAAATTAGGACAATGTAACAATTAGTTTTCTATTCTAGAGACATCATATTTCTGTGTTGAAAAAATATATTAGAATTAGTAATATTTTCTCTCTTTTCTTTCTCTTCTCTTCTCTCCTCTTCTTCCTCCTTCTCTTCCTCCTCCTCCTCTTCCTCCTCCTCCTCTTTTTCTTCTTCTTGTCTTCTTCTTCTTCTTCTTATCTCTCTCTCTCTCTCTCTCTCTCTCTCTCTCTCTCTCTCTCTCTCTCTCTCTCTCTCCCTCCCTCTCCTCTCTCTCCCCTCCATTTTTATCTCTGCAGCTCTATCAGACAGGAAAAATTCATCCCCCAAAGGGATGCTCCCCTCTCCTTTGATGTCCTGTCTTCCTGCTAGAGGTGGGCTCTATAAGTTCCCTCTCCCTACCACCAGGCATTTCATTTAAGGTCCCCTCTTTGAGTCCCGAGGGTCTATCCCATCCCAGGTCTATAGTACATTCTGGAGATTCCCCACCATCTCCTACTGCCCAAGGTTGCATGCTCCCATTTTTTCTACTGGCCCTCAGAGCTTCAGTCCTTCTCCTTCACCAAATACCAAATCAAGTTCAGAAATATAGATGAAGAAACATTGCAGAAGTATGCGCAAGAGATGTAGTCTGCTCCAGCTAATTCCAAAATCTAAGAGAATACTTAAAGAGAACTACAGAAGGGATTAGTACTGCCTGTCAGAGGAATATGTTGTAAATGTTCCCCTTGGTGCAGGGATTGATGTCTGGGTATCCTTTCTAAACAGTGAGGTTGACTCTATCTTAGATCTGCCATGGACCATTCACTCAAACATTCTATGTTGTAAGTAATAACAATACACAGATGTTAAGTGATTTACCTAAGACTTTGCAGTTTTCTAATCTTTAAATTAATAGAACATGAGTCTTTCCATTTCGGCTTCAGCTTGCTTTCCAATATATGTCATGATATGTAGTACCTTGTCTATCTCCTAGGCATGTGAGATGACATAAGGAGAAGATGCAGAGATCCACATTCCAAACTATCCTATAGGAACATTATTGTGCTATGTATCAGAAAATGACAGACCTGTCTTTGAGCATAGGATATAAAATTCATCAGACAGTTACTATAACATAATCTTTGTATTTTTAAAGCTAAAAGTTACAGCTCCATCCAATTTCCTATTGTTAAAAATATCAATGCTTCTAGACTTCATTAATATATGTATGTCACTCACCTATCAGATGTAAAAAACTGATAGTTTCTTTTAAATGAAATATTTCCTTATATAAGGCTATACAAGAATATTGAGAAATCAATCTGGTTTCTCTTAATCAACTAAGGGACTTTATATATCAAAATGAGTACAGAACAATTTTAATATAGAGCAAAAAGTTTATAATAATCCTTTGGTAAAATATGAGCATGGAGTATATATGTGCTTGCACACATGTGTATGTATGTATGGGGCCGGGACTGCCCTGATCTCAATTCTGAAAGACTATAACAAATAAACAGGAAACTGTGAGGCACATATAAATCAGACTCATAACAAAATATGCTATTGTTTAACAAATTAATTCAGTCTACATGAAGGCTTGATTATACTGTAGATTTATCTTATTTCATGGAAGTTAAAGTAAGAACCAAATTCTTGATTATTTAAATGATTTACCAAGTCTGAGGATGAAGTAGAATTCAATTTATTGAGGGGATTTTTTTCTGTTCTTGGGCTTAAAATTTAAATCCATGTTTGCCGTAGAAACTTGGTTAAAAGTGCTTACTCCAGTTCATAGACCTTCCACAAATAATTCCTTTCCTTACCTCTGAGACAAAACTTCTTGGTCTTCCTAGTTCCTATAACTGCAAAGGTGGTGTGTTCATTCATCTGAAGCTAACCACAGGTCCTGCACTGTGACAATATTTGTCTTTACAGCTATTTTTCCTTGCTCCGAACAAGCTGCCCCTTTTAAGCTGGTCTCTTTCCACAAGCTTCTCTCAGCAAACATCTTCAAGTCTTGAAGTTAGTTCATTTCATAATGAACCACCCTACAGCCACCAACTAACTATAAGTCATTCAGAGTTACACAGTGTATCTTGCTCTCTGTCCTGAGATACATTAACTCACCAAACAGTAGGTAACACAGACATTAATACCAGATGAGACAGAATGCACTCCTAAAAGTGAATGAATTACCCTTTTTGCTTCTGAATTCTCTTTAATTCCTTCTGCAGCCATGATTCATCTTTCTGGATTTGGCATATCTCAAACAGTAAAATAACAGAAATCGTAGTATTACATTCTATTGGCCCTAAGAACTCATACTTTCTCTGATAGTAATATCATTTCTTGTAAATAAAGTTATTTACTGAAAATTTGATTCTTTATTCTATAGAGAGATGATTCATAGAAAAAATATAGTGAAGTTCTCACACGTTCTATATACTCTAATCTCCTCAGACCTATATAGGACATGCGAGCATACATATAACTTGATGTCTATATCCTATCGCTAGTGAGATGAACTGTCCCTGGAAGAATTTCTAAATCATTAGTTTTATCATCATATGAATGAGCAAGACATAGTATTCTGACTGTATTCCATTTATATTCACCACTACTCAGATACCAAATAAATTCCATAGTAAGTCCACACATACATAAAAATTACTAATAAATGTATCAATCCACTCATTCAACTCATGAATGAGTTCCAACTGCTTTATGAAAGGCAAGTTCACAGGGAATAATTTCCAAAAGGCTTTACACATTAAACAAAAAAAATGAAGCTCAAAAAGTTAAATAAATGGCCCAAGGTCATACAGCCAGTAGTCAAACACATGGTCTAGCCGTACCACAGCCCATGTGGCTTTCATTTCATTCCAGTGACCTCAAGGAGCTCCCAGTTTAGAGAAGGAAGTATACAATCAAATAAATACTTTTAAAAGATAGTACCAGATCAGGATTGACTTTAAAGTTCTTTAGAATATACTTCTGTTTTGAGTTCCTTACAAATTCATGTAAGCAGTTTTAATAAATTAACTTTTTCTTATTTTTTTTTTTTGTTCACTGGAATTTTTCTTTCAGAAGTAGAAATGGAGCAGCTCATGAGAATCTCTAATACTATCGTTTAAACAGAGGTTGCTTCATTGATGTGTGAGATGGGAAGGAAATATACTTGACCTTTATTGTGACTTCTATGGAGATTTTATTTTTTATTAGAGAACCTTGACATAAATTCCAAATAAATGCTACTTATCTTTGATTATATGTGTATTTATACCTTTGCCTTTTTTTTTTATTGTCTTATTTGGTTTTTTTTTATTATTCGATATAATTTATTTACATTTCAAATGATTTCCCCTTTTCTAGCCCCCCCACTCCCCGAAAGTCCCGCAAGCCCCCTTCTCTTCCCCTGTCCTCCCACCCACCCCTTCCCACTTCCCCGTTCTGGTTTTGCTGAATACTGTTTCACTGAGTCTTTCCAGAACCAGGGGCCACTCCTCCTTTCTTCTTGTACCTCATTTGATATGTGGATTATGTTTTGGGTATTCCAGTTTTCTAGGTTAATATCCACTTATTAGTGAGTGCATACCATGATTCACCTTTTGAGTCTGGGTTACCTCACTTAGTATGATATTCTCTAGCTCCATCCATTTGCCTATGAATTTCATGAATTCATTGTTTCTAATGGCTGAATAGTACTCCATTGTGTAGATATACCACATTTTTTGCATCCACTCTTCTGTTGAGGGATACCTGGGTTCTTTCCAGCATCTGGCAATTACAAATAGGGCTGCTATGAACATAGTAGAACATGTATCCTTATTACATGGTGGGGAGTCTTCTGGGTATATGCCCAGGAGTGGTATAGCAGGATCTTCTGGAAGTAAGGTGCCCAGTTTTCGGAGGAACCGCCAGACTGATTTCCAGAGTGGTTGTACCAATTTGCAACCCCACCAGCAGTGGAGGAGTGTTCCTCTTTCTCCACACCCTCTCCAACACCTGCTGTCTCCTGAATTTTTAATCTTAGCCATTCTGACTGGTGTAAGATGAAATCTTAGGGTTGTTTTGATTTGCATTTCCCTAATGACTAATGAAGTTGAGCATTTTTTAAGATGCTTCTCCGCCATCCGAAGTTCTTCAGGTGAGAATTCTTTGTTTAACTCTGTACCCCATTTTTTAATAGGGTTGTTTGGTTTTCTGGAGTCTAACTTCTTGAGTTCTTTATATATATTGGATATTAGCCCTCTATCTGATGTAGGATTGGTGAAGATCTTTTCCCAATTTGTTGGTTGCCGATTTGTCCTCTTGATGGTGTCCTTTGCCTTACAGAAACTTTGTAATTTTATGAGGTCCCATTTGTCAATTCTTGCTCTTAGAGTATACGCTATTGGTGTTCTGTTCAGAAACTTTCTCCCGGTACCGATGTCCTCAAGGGTCTTCCCCAGTTTCTTTTCTATTAGCTTCAGAGTGTCTGACTTTATGTGGAGGTCCTTGATCCATTTGGATTTGAGCTTAGTACAAGGAGACAAGGATGGATCAATTCGCATTCTTCTGCATGCTGACCTCCAGTTGAACCAGCACCATTTGTTGAAAAGACTATCTTTTTTCCATTGGATGTTTTCAGCCTCTTTGTCGAGGATCAAGTGGCCATAGGTGTGTGGGTTCATTTCTGGATCTTCAATCCTGTTCCATTGATCCTCCTGCCTGTCACTGTACCAGTACCATGCAGTTTTTAACACTATTGCTCTGTAGTATTGCTTGAGGTCAGGGATACTGATTCCCCCAGATTTCCTTTTGTTGCTGAGAATAGTTTTAGCTATCCTGGGTTTTGTGTTGTTCCAGATGAATTTGATAATTGCTCGTTCTAACTCTGTGAAGAATTGAGTTGGGATTTTGATGGGTATTGCATTGAATCTGTATAGTGCTTTAGGCAAAATGGCCATTTTAACTATATTGATTCTACCGATCCATGAGCATGGGAGGTTTTCCCATTTTTTGAGGTCTTCTTCCATTTCCTTCTTCAGAGTCTTGAAGTTCTTGTCATACAGATCTTTCACATGTTTGGTAAGAGTCACCCCAAGATACTTTATACTGTTTGTGGCTATTGTGAAGGGGGTCATTTCCCTAATTTCTTTCTCAGCCTGCTTATCCTTTGAGTATAGGAAGGCCACTGATTTGCTTGAGTTGACTTTATAACCTGCCACTTTGCTGAAGTTGTTTATCAGCTGTAGGAGCTCTCTAGTGGAGTTCTTTGGGTCACTTAGGTAGACGATCATGTCGTCTGCAAATAATGATAGTTTGATACCTTTGCCTTTTTACCTGAGCATCAAAACAGATGAGATACAGAAAAGCAACTAAAGGACTTTTGCTAGCTCATTCTGAAACTCCTTGGCTAACTAGTGGCCAAAGTCAAGGTTAACATACATGCTAAGGACTTTTGTGTGAGATATTCACTCTTAGCTGGCTTCAAAAGAAAAATGCATTCGATAGGGTACTCTATAAGAACAGCATAAGCCACCGACTTCTGTATTAGTTATGGTTCTCTAGAGTTACAGAACATTTAGGTGGTCTCTATATAGTGAGGGAATTTGTTGATGATTTATCTTCTGTAGTCAAACTCCCAACAATGGTCAGAAGCAGCTGTGAATGTATGTGTAAGGATCTAGCAGGTGCTCGGTCCCACAAGGCAAGCAGGTGAAGGAGAGGAAGGGAGGGAGAGAGAGAGAGAGAGAGAGAGAGAGAGAGAGAGAGAGAGAGAGAGAGAGAGAGAGAGAGACTTCCTTCTTTCAATGTCCTTATGTGGGTCTCTAGCAGAAGGTGTGGCCCAGAAAAAAAAAAGGGCCTTAATCTGGGACTTGCTTTGTCCCATATTACATTGAACTCAGAGATCTCCCTGTCTTAACCTTCTGGGATTCGTAGCTACTATGCCTCAAGATCTCCAAGCCAAGATCCAGGTGAGAAACTTGCATCTCCCAGCCTCCAGATTAGGATCACAGGTGAGGGTTCCAATTCTGGATTGTAGTTCATCATAGATACAGTCAAGTTGACAACAAGGAATAGGTACTACAAGAAGCAATACCACAGGAAGGAACAAAGCAGCTAAGATAGCCATCCTTGTAGGTAGGTACTCCTGTCTCCTGGGAAATATCTAGAAACCCCAGGTCATTGAACAAACACAAACAAATGAGTAAGGATAGAACAGTGAACTAACAAGCCTTCAAACATCAGCTGAGTTGGCCAGCCTTGTCCTATAGTCCCCTAATTTAAAGAATATAACAATAGTATGGATCAGTATATGTGAACATGACCTAGGCTTTCAAATTCTACTCTAACCTTTCATAACCCCAACATGGGCATACTACCCTACCACTACGTCACAAGGAACTTGTTGTAACATTTTTTATTTTTTTATTCATCTGCTTTGTTTTTTATTATATATATATATATATATATGTATATATATACACATATATATATGTATATATACATATATATACATATATATATGTGTATATATATATATATATATATATATATTCTTATTTACATTTCAAATGATTTCCCCTTTCCTGGTTTTCCCCTCCCTGTTGCTATAACTTTTAATTCCCAGAACCACTTTTAAAAACCAAGTGATAAGAATTAAAACCACATTATTTTGGATAAATAAAAGTGTGTTTAAGGAAAATTTGGAAAATATAGACTGACATGTGGCGTTCTCAGCTATAATTTAAAGTGTTACCTTAGATATCTCTTTTTAAAAACAAAATAATTGCTGGACATTGCCATCTCAGCAGTTAGGAAACAGAGGCAGATGGCTCTCTGAGTATAAAGTCAGTTTGGTCTATAGTGAGTTCGAGGACAGCCATGGCCTTCTTAGAGTTGTGTCATTGAAGGTGGGATTTAGAGTTTCAAATGCTCAAGCCAAGCACAGTATACATCTCATCCTGCTGCCTGTAGATGTGAATCCAGAGCTTTCAACTTTTTCTCTAGCACCACATCTGCCTACATGTCTCCATTCTCCATGACATGAAGAAAACAGAGTACATCTCTTGAACTATATGCCAGTCCCAATTAAATGCTTCTGTTTTATAGGAGTGGCTACACCCATGACTTCTTTCCATAATAATACAGTGCAGACTATAGACACCAGCAAAACAAAACACAACAAAAATAAAAATCCATAAATATATTACAGATGAAAATATCTCTTGACCCAATTTCAGACTGTTTCTTCCCATATTGATTAACACCATTCAGTATTCAGCAGATCAGATACTTCCACAGAGGCATAACCAGATTATCTCTGCCATTCCAATTATAGATTCTGGTAAGATGAAAATTAATGCTAACTCTCTTCACTTCTTGTCAACTTTACAGCAAAGCATATGATTCACACTCTAACAGTCCACCCTTTGTCTCCATACACTCATGACCACCTTATAATATACGTATATTTATATCAAAAGGTCTCCATAGTCATTAAGTATGACTATAAATAGTTCCAAACATTTAAAAGTCATATAATTCCAATATATGCTGGCACAGAGAGAATATTCCTATTATAAAAGGAAGAATATCATACTAAGTGAGGTAACCCAGACTCAAAAGGTGAATCATGATATGCACTCACTAATAAGTGGATATTAACCTAGAAAACTGGAATACCCAAAACATAATCCACACATCAAATGACGTACAAGAAGAAAGGAGGAGTGGCCCCTGGTTCTGGAAAGACTCAGTGAAACAGTATTCAGCAAAACCAGAACGGGGAAGTGGGAAGGGGTGGGTGGGAGGACAGGGGAAGAGAAGGGGGCTTGTGGGACTTTCGGGGAGTGGGGGGGCTAGAAAAGGGGAAATCATTTGAAATGTAAATAAATTATATCGAATAATAAAAAAAAAGGAAGAATCAAGACACTGCAAGGAATGATCAGAAATCAAAATGAAAATTTGTTGAGGAAATTACCAAATATAGCAGCTGCATATGTAAGATGTACAGCCTGTGATAGAATCAGCGGGATTCCTCAAGAATGAAGTAACTGAATCATTTTTGTTCTGTTGCCTGTAGCATATTCTTCTCTCTTGAGTAAACTCAAGGTTTTTTTGAGAGATACCTCCTAATGACATTTTTCATAAGGAATTCTAAGCAATACAGACTCTTGCAATTCCTCTTGATTGACCATGAGAATTAGATACTAAGGGTGTATAATTTAAGATAACAAAACAATATAATTACTTTATGGAGAGAAATTGAGGTGTAACTGAGCTAGAAGCTTCCTATCTGATGGGCATCTTTTGTAGTTCTCTAAGGTACTTTGGGGCTGATGAAGAAGAGATTAAATTACCATGTCTAGCTGGAAACTCTACACTCTATAACAAAAACCTGTCAGGCCCAACAGTTCAGTAATGGCACAAGTGTTATGGGAGTAACCAGTTATCCTCTGACTGAGTTTGGTTCCCACTCCACAGAAGAGAGTCCATACTTGGTATTTTAAAACTAGTCAAAAACTCATGTTGGGACTATTATAGGTCATATGTTAAAATAAATACTGTTGCTTAACTATGTTGACACAGTGTCAAGATCATTTCTAAATATTTATTCTAATATTTATAGACAAGTGCTATTCCCAGCCTTAATCAGACAAATCTCTCTCTGGGGAACAGTATGGAATAAAATACTCAGAGCTTCAAAAGAGGGTGAAAATAAGTGAGGGATGAGTGTTCAGTCCTAAAACTAGACATTTATTCTATCACCATTAAAATAAAGAAAAGTAGAGGTGGGATGGAAAGAATAACTATTAAATATTATCTGTGTTTGAGACATGACCACATTGTATGCATAAGAATGGGCATATCAACAATCATGCAGAAATGCAGGAATGCTTCAGGTATCCCTAAATATCATTGATGACCTATTTGCATGTACAGGTCCAGGGAGACAGAGAGTTATTCCTTTTGCTTATGTACTTACTACTGACCCTCCCAGCCTTTGAAGGACAGTTCTAAACTGATGGTCACACAAATGACCCTGGTCAAAATAAATGAGTCATAATTCAAAACCAAGAGGCAGGAATCTTAGAAATAGACTGGTAGGGATTGAGGAGAGAGAGTTGTAGGATAAGAATGAATTAAGAAGTGGAAAGTCATAACAGAGTGGTAAATGAGAATGATCATTGTGATAGTTTGTATATGGTTAGCCCAAGGGTTTGGAGTTATTTGAGGCATGGCCTTGTTGGAGTAGGGATGGCTTTGTTGGATAAAGTTGTCACTGTGGACGTGAACTTTAAGACCCTCATCTTAGCTACCTGGAAGCCAATGTTCTCTTGTTTGCCTTCAGAACAGAATGTAGAACATTTAGATCTTCCTACGTCATGCAAGCCTGGATGCTGCCATGCTTCTGCCTTGATGATAACAGACTGAACCTTTGAACCTGTACATCAGCCCCAATTAAATGTTGTCCTTATAAAAGTTGCCTTGGTCATGGCATCTGGCCACAGCAATAAAATCCTGACTAAGACAGTCATATGTACTAGATACATAAATGAAGTCATTAAAATGTAAACTTAGTCAATAAAAAAGATTTTAGAGGTTTTGAGATGTTATTCTGCTCTTCCTTTCACCTCATACAGCTTTTAATATAACCAACATACAGGTGAAAAATAAGGAAATTAAAAGAAATTAGTGGTACATCTATTTCTCTTTTTTACAAGAATTAGAATGATTATCATAATTTTTTAACTGGTTTTATAATACAATTACAAGGTTCATCCATATTACTATTTGGAAAACTTATGTGATATAATTATTATCATTTTAATTCTTACATTTTTAACTATAGAATACTAGACTTAGGGATATGGTCTGTGGAATTTGGCATTTGGAAAATTAACAATACATTTTACTCAATATTTAAAAGTTTAAATAACTTATATATACTTAAGTTTTGTTGATCAATAATATTGTAAAAATTTAAACATCTGGAGAAATGTTTAATTGAATACCACACAATCTCTGCCAACCCCTGTTAAAAATGAGATCAAATATGAGAGGAAAACAGATATTCTTTTAGATATAATTTGAAGGTCTTTTTTTTTTTAAGCTTTGCAAACTTCCCAAAAGACCAGATAAAGGAAATAGCAGCACACATGGATACACTTAAGAAGCAATACCACACGAGTAAATACTGCCATATATATAAAATACATAATGTACAGATAGCAATGCTAGGATGAATGAAGCTTTGTTTTTTGTTCCCCTGTCAGTTTCTGCATTTATAGAGTTATTCTACACAGGATAACCAGCAAACCATGCTCTTTGCAGACTAAATCATCAAATTATGGCCCAAATTCACATTAAACACTTTGATGTATGAGTTTAGAGGCAGAATGCCTTCTATAGTGAAACAATGGGTGTATATGGAAGACAAGTATTCTAGTAATATAGAGTCTTTTCAGGAGTCTCAGATTTAAGGACTGGTTTCTAATGCACCTAAAAAAATAAACACACACACACACACACACACACACGCACGCACACACACACACAATTTTGATTAGACAGAATGAAGTCATTACACTGACCATAAAGTAATTTAGTAGAGGCTGCACAATGTAGAATATTGAAACTGTTAAATTAATGGTCAGATTGAATAATGCTCAATTAATTCATTTTCTCTCCTAAAGTATTTGCATGAGTCTTAATATAAAAACAACAAAAGTGACCAACAGGTTCATTACAATATTTGAGTTTATGATTAATGTTTATAATGAGGAGAATAATTTATGGCATAGTAATTGCTTTTCATTTCCATTTCTTTCTTTACAAAATATGCAAATATATTCTGTCTTGTTTCATGCTATATAATGAATCTTTGAAATCCATACAGAATAGAAAAAGCTATCATCTGAATTCCTCTAGAATAGCAATGTCTAATAAACGTTTAAGACCCATTAATCTTAAATACCTGGTTAGAAAACAAGTAGTTTTCTTACTTACAAGAGCTTTTCTTGTAAAATACTAACAAACTGTCTACATAACCGCACGTCCACCTGGAAGAGTATATGTATGATATAGGGTAATTTACTCTCTGTTTGTTTTCAGGTGTGCTGCCTAGACCAAAAGATGAATGTTTCAAATGAAACTCCAAATCATCATGGGTATACCTATGGGAGGAGGGTAGCTGGTTTTTATTCCACATAGACTGGTATATATCACAGTTCTTCTTGCTCTAGTGGCATTTTCTCCTTGTACTACATATAGTACTGCCCATAGAAAGAACAGAAAATGAGACAAAAGTGAGCACCCTAAAGGGTGTTCTGCCATAAAAGTGAATTCCCCAGGGATGAAATTTGCTAGAAATAATTTTATTTTCCTTTGCTATAATGGTGGTCCTTTAAGAAGAAAGAATGTGACATAAATAATATGTTAATCTATTATGACAGTCAAATTCACTTCAACCTTAAAAAATATAAAAACCAAGTCTGGTTTTTTGCTAAAATGTTTTTGCCTACATTTAACCTTAATCTGTGTTTTTATTTCTGGAATATACATTAAAAACAGTATATAATGTTGGGTTTTTTCAATTTTTTTAAATTTTATTTGATATATTTTTTATTTACATTTCTTTTTTTGGGGGGGATACTTTTTTTTATTTTTATTTTTTTATTCGATATAATTTATTTACATTTCAAATGATTTCCCCTTTTCTAGCCCCCCCACTCCCCGAAAGTCCCGTAAGCCCCCTTCTCTTCCCCTGCCCTCCCTCCCACCCCTTCCCAGTTCCCCGTTCTGGTTTTGCCGAATACTGTTTCACTGAGTCTTTCCAGAACCAGGGACCGCTCCTCTTTTCTTCTTGTATCTCATTTGATGTGTGGATTATGTTTTGGGTATTCCAGTTTTCTAGGTTAATAACCACTTATTTTTTTTTTTTAATTAATTTTTTTTTATTATTCGATATAATTTATTTACATTTCAAATGATTTCCCCTTTTCTAGCCCCCCCACTCCCCGAAAGTCCCGCAAGCCCCCTTCTCTTCCCCTGTCCTCCCACCCACCCCTTCCCACTTCCCCGTTCTGGTTTTGCTGAATACTGTTTCACTGAGTCTTTCCAGAACCAGGGGCCACTCCTCCTTTCTTCTTGTACCTCATTTGATGTGTGGATTATGTTTTGGGTATTCCAGTTTTCTAGGTTAATAACCACTTATTAGTGAGTGCATACCACACCTTTTGAGTCTGGGTTACCTCACTTAGTATGATGTTCTCTAGCTCCATCCATTTGCCTAAGAATTTCATGAATTCGTTGTTTCTAATGGCTGAATAGTACTCCATTGTATAGATATACCACATTTTTTGCATCCACTCTTCTGTTGAGGGATACCTGGGTTCTTTCCAGCATCTGGCAATTATAAATAGGGCTGCTATGAACATAGTAGAGCATGTATCCTTATTACATGGTGGGGAATCCTCTGGGTATATGCCCAGGAGTGGTATAGCAGGATCTTCTGGAAGTGAGGTGCCCAGTTTTCAGAGGAACCGCCAGACTGATTTCCAGAGTGGTTGTACCAATTTGCAACCCCACCAGCAGTAGAGAAGTGTTCCTTTTTCTCCACACCCTCTCCAACACCTGCTGTCTCCTGATTTTTTAATCTTAGCCATTCTGACTGGTGTAAGATGAAATCTTAGTGTTGTTTTGATTTGCATTTCCCTAATGACTAATGAAGTTGAGCATTTTTTAAGATGCTTCTCTGCCATCCGAAGTTCTTCAGGTGAGAATTCTTTGTTTAACTCTGTACCCCACTTTTTAATAGGGTTGTTTGGTTTTCTGGAGTCTAACTTCTTGAGTTCTTTATATATATTGGATATTAGCCCTCTATCTGATGTAGGATTGGTGAAGATCTTTTCCCAATTTGTTGGTTGCCGATCTGTCCTCTTAATGGTGTCCTTTGCCTTACAGAAACTCTGTAACCTTATGAGGTCCCATTTGTCAATTCTTGCTCTTAGAGCATACGCTATTGGTGTTCTGTTCAGAAACTTTCTCCCTGTACCGATGTCCTCCAGGGTCTTCCCCAGTTTTTTTTCTATTAGCTTCAGAGTGTCTGGCTTTATGTGGAGGTCCTTGATCCATTTGGAGTTGAGCTTAGTACAAGGAGACAAGGATGGATCAATTCCCATTCTTCTGCATGCTGACCTCCAGTTGAACCAGCACCATTTGTTAAAAAGGCTATCTTTTTTCCATTGGATGTTTTCAGCCTCTTTGTCAAGGATCAAGTGGCCATAGGTGTGTGGGTTCATTTCTGGATCTTCAATCCTGTTCCATTGATCCTCCTGCCTGTCACTGTACCAATACCATGCAGTTTTTAACACTATTGCTCTGTAGTATTGCTTGAGGTCAGGGATACTGATTCCCCCAGATTTTCTTTTGTGGCTGAGAATAGTTTTAGCTATCCTGGGTTTTTTGTTGTTCCAGATGAATTTGATAATTGCTCTTTCTAACTCTGTGAAGAATTGAGTTGGGATTTTGATGGGTATTGCATTGAATCTGTATATTGCTTTTGGCAAAATGGCCATTTTAACTATATTGATTCTACCGATCCATGAGCATGGGAGGTTTTCCCATCTTTTCAATATTGTACTTGAGGTACTAGCTCGGGCAATTCGACAACATAAGGAGGTCAAAGGGATACAAATTGGAAAGGAAGAAGTCAAACTATCATTATTTGCAGACGACATGATCGTCTACCTAAGTGACCCAAAGAACTCCACTAGAGAGCTCCTACAGCTGATAAACAACTTCAGCAAAGTGGCAGGTTATAAAATCAACTCAAGCAAATCAGTGGCCTTCCTATACTCAAAGGATAAGCAGGCTGAGAAAGAAATTAGGGAAATGACACCCTTCACAATAGCCACAAACAATATAAAGTATCTTGGGGTGACTCTTATTTACATTTCAAATGATTTCCCCTTTTCTGGTCCCCCACTCCCTGAAAGTCACATAAGCCCCCTTCCCTCCCTCTGTTCTCCCACCCATCCCTTCCCACTTCCCTGTTGGGTTTTAAAGAGTCAAATTCACTTCAATCTTAAAAATTATAAATACTATGTCTGATACATTTGCTAAAATAGTTTTAAATAGCAATTCAAAAGGAAGCCTCATGCTCTAACATTGGAGATGCTTGTGGAAAAAAAAAAAAAAAACAGTCTCAACACCAATGAAGCTTAAGACATTTTTATTGTAGAATTAAAAAAAAAAAAAGGAAAAAAAAAAGAACAATGACCTTTCCTGAAACACTGTGAAATCTGAAATATGTGAGTAGGATAGTCCCTAAAAAAAGATGGTTTCCAATTTAATTATCAGAGAGGCAATAAGTTGGAACATTTTTAGTGTTCATACATATCTTATGTGCTATGTAAAGGGAAAATTAAAAGTAATAATTTGGAACCAAACAACCCTATTAAAAAATGGGGTACAGAGTTAAACAAAGAATTCTCACCTGAAGAACATCGGATGGCGGAGAAGCATCTTAAAAAATGCTCAACTTCATTAGTCATTAGGAAAATGTAAATCAAAACAACCCTGAGTTTCACCTTACACCAGTCAGAATGGCTAAGATTAAAAATTCAGGAGATAGCAGGTGTTGGAGAGGGTGTGGAGAAAGAGGAACACTCCTCCACTGCTGGTGGGGTTGCAAATTGGTACAACCACTCTGGAAATCAGTCTGGCGGTTCCTCCGAAAACTGGGCACCTCACTTCCAGAAGATCCTGCTATACCACTCCTGGGCATATACCCAGAGGATTCCCCACCATGTAATAAGGATACATGTGCTACTATGTTCATAGCAGCCCTATTTATAATTGCCAGATGCTGGAAAGAACCCAGGTATCCCTCAACAGAAGAGTGGATGCAAAAAATGTGGTATATCTACACAATGGAGTACTATTCAGCCATTAGAAACAATAAATTCATGAAATTCTTAGGCAAATGGATGGACCTAGAGAACATCATACTAAGTGAGGTAACCCAGACCCAAAAGATGAATCATGGTATGCACTCACTAATAAGTGGATATTAACCTAGAAACCTGGATTACCCAAAACATAATCTACACATCAAATGAGGTACAAGAAGAAAGGAAGAGTGGCCCCTTATTCTGGAAAGACTCAATGAAGCAGTATTCGGCAAAACCAGAACGGGGAAGTGGGAAGGGGTGAGTGGGAGGACAGGGGGAGAGAAGGGGGCTTACGGGACTTTCTGGGGGGGGGGCTAGGAAAGGGGAAATCATTTGAAATGTAAATAAAAAATATATCGAATAAAAAAAAAGTAATAATTTGGTTGAAGAGGGACTATTTGCAGGGAATTCACTGAGGAACACAGTATTGGAGGGGGAAGTCCTAAGCTCCTCCACACTTTCTTGCAGTGATCATATATGTGCATATTCAGGCCTGTGTCTATGATTATTTTGTATATCTTCTTCTAGAGAACACAAATCTATAAGGACACATCACTGATAAATATCGAGGATATTTACGTTTATGCATGTTGAATACCTATATTAAAGAGGAATGATCATCTTCCATATCCAATCAGCTAAAAATACTGCTTTGCAAATAACCAACCCCCCCCCTTGGCTTCTTTACCCTAGATGAAGCATTTGAAAGTACAAATAGTTTTCAGTATGACAGTTTATTACATCATCTAAAGTATTACAGAATTTTAAATATTAGTCAAGTTAATGTTACCTTATTATAAGATATATTGATGTATATATGTTTTATATTAGATGTGAAATGGAACTAATTCATTCTAAAATCAATGAAGTATGCTCCAAGTAGGAATTAGATAATTAAATATTACAAGTCCATTAAAATGTGAAATAAGATTCATTGAATAATGTGGGTAGATATGTCATAATTGTAGATAAATCTATTAAATTCAAAGCAATCAGTTGAGCATTTCTCACTGTTCATATTTCCCCATGTGCCTTTGCTGTCATAATTAATTTGGTTCACTCAAGTGTATATGTAGTATGACTTTCTGGGAATTAGAGGCACACATTTTTGTTTATAGTAAAAGGCAAGTTTTGGGAAAGAACAATATAATGATATCAAATATCATTTTGAAAGGAATATCTTGGGAAAATATTGGGAGCATTGGAGAGATGGGAATACTGCTTTGAATTCCTCTGAATTTATAGGGGGAAAAACTATTTCAGTGTTTCAGCAAAATGTTTTCTACAGTCTTGAAAACAAGTACATTCTAGTATTTGCAGGCTAGAAACTGTGGAGAATAACCTTGGGAATTCTGTCTCTCTTGTTTGGTTTTGGACTGTGTATTCGTAAAGCCATACTTATTTTCATTTTTCTTTTTTCTTTTTTTCATATATGCATTCTTTTAGGGAGGCTCTGGTTTCTTCATTTTTAATTTTTTTGTTTTTATCTTTTTTTTCTATTAGACATTTTTTATTTACATTTCAAATATCCCCTTTCCTCCTTTCCCCTCTGAAAACCCCCTCTCCTATCCTCCCTCCCCCTGCTCACTAACCCACCCACTCCCACTTCGCTGACCTGGCATTCCCCTATCCTGGGTCAATGAGCCTTCATGGGGTCCAAAGGCCTCTCTTCCCTTTGACCCCCAGAGCATCCTCTGCTACCCATTGTGGCTGGAGCCATGGATTCCTCCATGTGTACTCTTTGGCTGGTGGTTAAGTCCCTGGGAGCTCTGGGGATACTGGTTAGTTCATATTGTTGTTCCTCTTATCGGCTGCAAATTCCTTTAGCTCATTGGGTCCTTTCTCTAGCTCCTCTGTTGGAGACCCCGTGCTCAGTTCAGTGGTTAGGCAAGAGCATCAGAGCATCGCCCTCTGTATTTGTCAAGCACTGGCAAGGTCTCTCTGAAACAGCTATATCAAGGTCCTGTCAGCAAGCACTTGTTGCCATATTTATTTTCAAAGCATCCTTGGTTCATATCACAATCCATAACTTTGAGTTTGCCAGCATGAGATTTACTAGAAATAGTTTGGTTTTTCTTCACTGTAATGTGGTATTTTAAGAAGAATGTAACATTAATAATGCCTTAATCTATTGTGAAAGTCAATTTCACTTCACCCTTAAGGATTTTAAAAAACTATGATTTATAAAAGTAATGATTCATCATTTTCTTAGGTCAGCTCAAGAATATCTTCAGCTACCTTGGGCTGAAGAGATTGAATTTGTAAATGAATAATAATTAGGAAAGGATGACTTTCAGCTTAACAGTATTACAAAATATCTTATTCTTCTTGATTACAATATATACCTCTTCCAAAGAAATGATGTTACAGAGCTACCATAAGACATATTATGAATGTCTTAAAGATAAAACGAAAAACAAAATTACAACATGAGAACTTGAAAATACAGATGTCAAAACACGTAAAAGATAATGAAAGCATATTAAAATTCATTTGAACTTGTATGAAGTCATGTACTTGATTTTTTAGGATTTCATGGAAGGAACATTCTCTTAAGGAGAATGTTTTCAGTATGTGCACATGAAAGAAATATTTTAAAAAGTTACCTGGGTCAAGGAAAATAACATCTTTACAAATTTGTAGTTGTTTCACTTGAACACAGTAATATCCCTAATGATGGATTAGTTGGCAGTTTCTAACTGATAAATCTGGATCTCCATTCTTCTAAGGTGCTGGAGCGTGTGAGTTGAGTGTTTACTATAAGATAATAAGTCACCCTATTTTATTAAAGAGGTGAGGTTTGACCCAAGAGAAATAATACACAGTAAGTCCAGCCTCTGTTGTACCTTAACTCCTCAATTTTTATTAACGTCTTAGTTTTCATTCTTTATATATTCCTTATTATATATTACAAACTACTTTTAGTCCTCCTGGTTTCAAGCCCTTTTGGTGCTGTGTCTATTAAGAGATTAATTTTATGCTACACAGGTTTTTATGCCTTTATGTATTCTTCCCTTTTGGCTGAATTCTGAATACTTCCCAGTAGCTCTGTACTATTCTTTATTTGGATAGTAAAATTTCTATGTAAAGACTTTTGGGGGAGTTTCCTTTCACATAATTTTTACTGCTTTAAGCCTGAATCTAACAATAAATTTTACTGAAAATGAGTTAGAAACTAATTTCATTACCTCACTCATAATTTTAATGTATAAATTGAGCAAATGCCTTATAATGGTTATAATGCAATATATGAAAACAAACAAAACAAAGCAAACATCTTCCATTTGTCTCTAGAGCCAGGAAAGGACATTTAAGGTTTCTAAAACAATACATTGTAGAAACAAGAATGCATGGCCATCCATAATTCTTGTATCATATGGCTTTATGATAATATGGAAATATGATGAGCCTCTAGATGACTTTAGGATGTTATTAGTTACCAGGAAAAATAACAATCACATGGTCATAGAGGGTTTTTTTTTAAGCTAAAGCAAACCATGGAATAGAGATATAGAGGGAGTGGAGGTAAACCACAAAACAAGTCTTTTATTCATGATGTTGTGAAGTAAAATTCTACCATACACAGAGCTCAAGGGAGTGTTTGGTAGTCCAAATTTGCTTTCATTTTGTTGTTTTGGATGTGGATCCTTTCCAGTGAAAATCTGATCAAGAGAGCTTCACTACATATTGGGTAAGCAATTAGGCAGCTCTTCTCTGGGAAAGTCTAATTCTCCTCTTGGCAGCTGTTAATTTCTTACAGTTTTTTGTTTTAGGTTGGAGTCTCCTGAAATTTCACCTTCCTACATGAGTATATCTCAGGGTGTTGTGCTTTTTCAAATTTTTTTTTTACACAGCCACATTTTTGAAGCATCACAGGCAAATTGCCTCAGTCATTGTTAAAATATACAATCTCTTACTACATTTCCACACCCTTTTCTGAGATGTTTATTGATTCTGAGATGAAGTAGTGGTGTTGTAGATGCATCCATTAGGGTTGAGCCCACTACAATCAGTCAATCTCTTTCTTTATTTTAACCAGTTATAACTTTCTGGAATTATCTCCAGTTGCTGCTAGAAGATGTTTATTTAATGAGTGGATGGAATAATATATTTTAGAATACAGGTAAGGACTATGTTGCCTTAGTAGATTGCCAGTAATAAGTTCATTTCTAGGAGCCAGAACATCAACCAACACAGACAATGAACACTAAATAGACATAGCAGGTTGTAGGTGTTTCTCTGTGTGTGTGCATGTGCTCTCGTGTATATGCAAATGTGTACGTGGATGGGTATGTGTGTATATTTGTGTGCATGTGTGTCTATGTTGTGTTATATGTGCTATAATAATAAACAAAGGAAAAGAGACCATAAATTTGGAAGGGAGATGGGGGTAGATGGGCAGAGATAGTATGAGAGGGAAGAGAGAGACAGAGAGACAGACAAAGAGATGGGGAAACTGGAAGAAGAAAAGAAAAGAAGGCAACAAATTATATTTTAGACATCTTTTCTTTTTCAAAAAAGGAGAAAAACTCTAATTAATAGTAGAAGAAATACTTCAGTGGAAATGTTAACAACTGTGTGTGTATAGTGTGTGTGTGTGTGTGTGTGTGTGTGTGTGTGTGTGTGTGTACATATTGGGCATGTGTTAAAAGGAAATATAGCAAGAAAAAGGTGATGATACATGAGTTCACAATATAATTAACTTGTTAGTAACCTAAGATATTGTAAACCAGGTTCTCAGAAAAAAAAGAAAACAGAATCAAGTAAAAAATAATTTATATTTTGATAATGGAAGACTCATTTTTGTTGCAGTGAGAACAATCAAAGCCATTTATATTTCAATACAGTTCTAATAGATGCTAAAGAGAGAGCCATATAAATTAAGAAATTCTAACTTTTATATAGAAAATCAAGTTAGGGTAAGTAAGTTGAAACTATAAGGGAATAAAGACCAGCAAAGATTGAGAACACACAGCCTGATTCCTAAATGTGTGTTAAAATCCAAGCCAGCACAGTGCATCAAAAGCTGAAAGTGTGATGGTTAATCTTCATTTTGAACTTGGCAGACTTTAGAATAACAATAGAACCAGAACTCTGGAGTTTCTATGATGGTGTTTACGGAAAGATTTGACAGAAAGGGAGAAACACCCTGGATGTGGGTAACCCCATCCTGTGTGTTAAGGTCAAAAGTGAATCAAAATGAGGGAATCAGATGATTACTGGCATGAAGTTCTCTCTGCTTACTTACTGCAGACACAGAGTACCTAGCTGCTTCACTCTCCAAATGCCATGACTCTCCCATGTTGGGTTACCTGTGTAGCAAGAATAAAAGTTGTCTTGACACTGTAAATGAAATATAGAGAATCACACACACAGCCCTGGGCTTGTATTTTGATGCTAAATCCACTCCTCAGAGGGACTGCAGTTGAGGAGTTGCCTTATGAACCTTCAATCCACCTTAACTTTTCTTTATTTTTTTCCGATGTATTTTTCTTTTATTCGATATATTTTTTTTATTTACATTTCAAATGATTTCCCCTTTTCTGGTCCCCCGCTCCCCGAAAGTCACATAAGCCCCCTTCCCTCCCCCTGTTCTCCCACCCACCCCTTCCTATTTCCCTGTTCTAGTTTTGCCTTATACTGCTACACGAAGTCTTTCCAGAACCAGGGGCCACTCCTCCATTCTTCTTGTACTTCATTTGATGTGTGGATTATGTTTTGGGTATTCCAGTTTTCCAGGCTAATATCCAGTTATTAGTGAGTGTATACCATGATTCATCTTTTGAGTCTGGGTTACCTCACTTTGTATGATGTTCTCCCACTCCATCCATTTGCCTAAGAATTTCATGAATTCATTGTTTCTAATGGCTGACTAGCACTCCATTGTGTATATATACCACATTTTTTGCATCCATTCTTCTGTTGAGGAATACCTGGGTTCTTTCCAGCTTCTGGCTATTATAAATAGGGCTTCTATGAACATAGTGGAGCATATATCCTTATTACATGCTGGAGAATCCTCTGGCTATATGCCCAGGAGTGGTATAGCAGGATCTTTCAGAAATGACCTGCCCAGTTTTCGGAGGAACCGCCAGACTGATTTCCAGGGTGGTTGTACCAATTTGCAACCCCACCAGCCGTGGAGGAGTGTTCCTCTTTCTCCACATCCTTGCCAACACCTGCTGTCTCCTGAGTTTTTAATCTTAGCCATTCTGACTGGTGTAAGGTGAAATCTCAGGGTTGTTTTGATTTGCATTTCCCTGATGACTAATGAAGTTGAGCATTTTTTAAAGATGTTTCTCCACCATCCGAAGTTCTTCAGGTGAGAATTCTTTGTTTAACTCTGTACCCCATTTTTAATAGGGTTATTTGGTTTTCTGAGGTCTAACTTCTTGAGTTCTTTGTATATATTGGATATTAGCCCTCTATCTGATGTAGGGTTGGTGAAGATCTTTCTTTTCCCAATTTGTTGGTTGCCAATTTGTCCTTTTCATGGTGTCCTTTGCCTTACAGAAACTTTGTAATTTTATGAGGTCGCATTTGTCAAATCTTGATCTTAGAGCAAACGCTATTGGTGTTCTGTTCAGGAACTTTCCCCCTGTAACGATGTCCTCAAGGGTCTTCCCCAGTTTCTTTTCTATTAGCTTCAGAGTGTCTGGCTTTATGTGGAGGTCCTTGATCCATTTGGAGTTGAGCTTAGTATAAGGAGGGGTCATGGAAAGCCTTCCAACCAAAAAAAGCACAGGACCAGATGCTTCAATGCAGAATTCTATCAGACCTTCAAAGAAGACTTAACATCAATACTATTCAAACTATTCCACAAGATAGAAACAGAAGGAACACTACCCAATTCCTTCTATGAAGCCACAATTACGCTGATACCAAAACTACACAAAGATCCAACAAAGAAAGAGAACTTCAGACCAATTTCCCTTATAAACATCTATGCAAAAATACTCAATAAAATTCTTGCCAACCAAATCCACATAAAAACGATTATCCACCATGATCAAGTAGGCTTTATTCCAGGGTTCCAAGGTTGGTTAAATATACGGAAATCCATCAATGCAATCCATTACATAAACAAACTCAAAGAAAAAAAACACATGGTCATTTCATTGGATGCTGAAAAAGCATTTGACAAAATTCAGCATCCTTTCATGCTTAAAGTGTTGGAAAGAACAGTAATTCAAGGACCATACCTAAACATAGTAAAAGCAATATACAGCAAACCAGTAGCCAGCATTAAACTAAATGGAGAGAAACTTGAAGCAACCCCACTAAAATCAGGGACTAGACAGGGCTGCCCCCTTTCTCCTTATCTTTTCAATATTGCACTTGAGGTACTAGCTTGGGCAATTAGACAGCATAAGGAGGTCAAAGGGATACAAACTGGAAAGGAAGAAGTCAAACTATCATTATTTGCAGATGACATGATAGTCTACCTAAGTGACCCCCCCCAAAAAAAACCAAAAAACAAAACTACACTAGAGAACTCCTACAGCTGATAAACAACTTCAGCAAAGTGGCTGGTTATAAAATCAACTCAAGCAAATCAGTAGCCTTTCTATACTCAAAGAATAAGCAGGCTGAGAAAGAAATTAGGGAAATGGCACCCTTCACAATAGCGACAAACAGTATAAAGTACCTTGGGGTGACTCTTACCAAACATGTGAAAGATCTGTATGACAAGAACTTCTGAAGAAGGAAATGGAAGAAGACCTCAAAAAATGGAAAAACCTCCCATGCTCATGGATCTGTAGGATTAATATAGTTAAAGTGGCCATTTTGCCAAAGCAATATACAAATTCAATGCAATACCCACCAAAATCCCAACTCAATTCTTCATAGAGTTAGAAAGAGCAATTCTCAAATTCATCTGGAATAACAAAAAAAAAAAAAAAAAAAAAAAAAACAGAATAGCTAAAACTATTCTCAACAACAACTGGGGGAATCAGTATCCCTGACCTCAAGCAATACTACAAAGCAATAATCTTAAAAATTGCATGGTATTGGTACAATGACAGGCAGGTGGATCAATGGAACAGGATTGAAGATCCAGAAATGAACCCACACACCTATGGCCACGTGATCCTCGACAAAGGGGCTGAAAACATCCAATGGAAAAAAAGATAGCCTTTTCAACAAATAGTGCTGGTTCAACTGGAGGTCAGCATGCAGAACAATGTGAATTAAATTTCAAATAAAGGCTTGAGCCAGTGATTGTCAGGAGGAAGGGGGAGGAGCTGAGAGTCTAAGGAGGAAGGGAAGGAGCTACCAGGGAGAAATGGAGATACTTTGGATGGAGAGAAACTTGTGGCCTGGAGAAACCACAAGTTATATAGGATAATATAGATGAAATAGAGTAGTGTAGTGGGAGGTCGCCCAATCTCGGCTTATAGCTTGTTTTGTTAACTGTTTGAGTTGAGCTTTCTTTTTATTGGGGAAATGGGTTGGAAACAAAGTAGCAATATATATATATATATATATATATATCCATTTCCTATTCCTTCAAGCCATATGCATTAAAATGCATTTTTACAAAGTTAGGCCTTTCAATATTGTGTGGCTTATTAAAATTTGTATCTACAACATTCCACCTGGTTGAGACCTTACTGAAGGAAATAATATGAAGATAATAGATAGTATTCATGATACTAACCAGTCTTTCCAAAGACTCCTTTCAGATCCTCTTTTGCATGCAAAATGTTAAGTTTGCCTTAGATTTTTAAATATATCTGTACATTCAGAATACTATCACCACAAACTTATGTGATATTTATATATATGTATATGTATATATATACATATATATAATTTTTCAATTAGATTTTATGAATGGATTGTTAACAAAATCTTGGAAGATGGATTCATATATAAATGCATAATTACAAATAAAATTGACACATTAGTACATTTACACTGAATATGTTTACAGTTACTTTTGCATAAGTATCTAAGGGATTTCCATGATGATGTTGTTTTAAAGATAATAAGCAAACACTCTCTGGAAATGCAATTAAGTCACTAGGCATGAAGATATCTAAACACATCAGCTGACAGCCAAGCCTTGTTATGAAGTAACTTTCAACATCTGAAGCTCTGGAGTTAATCACGACTTCAGCAAGAGCACCCTCCTCCTCCTGTGCTGCATAAGAGAAGGAGTAATTAATCATTAAGAACCCTTACATTATACAGAGCTGCTGCTTTGGTTTCAAATCAACTGCAGTGGTGCCAAGCAGCAGGAGCAGCAGTTCCCAGCATTAAATATAACTAAGAAAGTGTACATTCTTCAGACTCAGAGGGGGCTGTGTTTCAAAACTGAGATTTGAATTGCTTAATAAAATCTACCAGGTGTCAAATTGCTGACTTGTGGGTTGTATTGGTTATTTGTTGAGAGTATTTTCTAACTTTTTACTAACTAGTCCCTCAATATTTTCTTTGTGGAAGTGTGAGCTCTTAGACATATTCTGAGGTACACTGGTGGAACGTGGTATTAAGAAATCAGTACATTTGCAATTTGACATTTATAATTCATGGTCCAATCCATTATTTGCAAGCCTATATCTCATGAGCCTATGAAATAACTGTTATCAGGCATATTTGGCTAGGTTTGTCAGACATGTGACTCTTCTAAGCATGTACGCAATCTTTTTAAGTACCAATTTTTAACAGTCCAGAAAACATTAAATAAATCACAGCTCAAATAAGTATTTTATCAACACCCACCATACAAATAAAGCTAGCATTAAAATATTGAGATATTACAGCTTATTTTCCTAAAGGAAATATCTGCTGTTTTCCAAAAATTTCTAGTGTGCAAGCCATCCACATGCTTTGTACATAATATCTGTCTTGGTAAAGGTCCATTTCTGTTGATATTGATAAAATATCTGGCCAGAAATTTCATTAAAATAATTTTACTTAACTCACAATTTGAGAGGCTAAAAGTCCAAGACTTGTCACCCTCTTGGTTCATTCTCTGAAGAGAATATCCTCGGGTGACTCACTACAATAGACTGCCTCATGACAGGAACACAAATAGAAAGGTAAGGTCGTACTGAAGACAACAAGTCAGGAAGTGATCCACAACTTGGCCTTGTTTTCTTCAAAACCAACTGTCCTCAGAGGTCCCCAGAAACATCATTTATCTCATCCAAGGGCATCACTGAAGATTACTTAATTGCATCACACTGTGTCCTACCTATTAAAGGTCTGATCACGTCAGAGTACTGCCACTTTGGGGATGTAAATTATACAGTAGGGATACCAACAAACCCCAACAGGTACAGAGATTATTCTTATTAGCTGGTGGATAAAATAGATCACAAAACCATTTAAGAATCTTTCTATGTGCGTGGGATAATTAAACAGCAGAACTTGGGTTTTAAATCTCAGAGGCATGGCTTGTACATTTCACATGAATACATATGTGCATGCAATTGACTGAATTACTCCAGGCAAAGTGAAGGCCAGTAGAGCACAGAATCTTGTTTTGTTACTCCTATCCTGTAAATGTGTCAAAGAATGCTGTTATGACTCAGATTAGTCTATTGCACAAGTCCTTGGTGGTTGCTTTTATTGTTTAGATTGGAGTAAGACCTCTAAACTCTGTCATTGATGTGTTTTAGACACCTCAGCCTATTTCATCTGGTTTAATAGAACAACATTATTGGTTATCTTTCAACTGGACCCATGATTTTTCTCATAGGGAAATTTGAGTTCAACCATAACACCATGCCACTAATAAGAATTTCACCTGTTATAGGGTTCCAATGCTTCAATTTAAAAGACAGATGCAACTGTCTTATATTCAGTATAATTCCTTTTACATAAAATTCCAGATGACACAAACTAATTTTTGTGAGATAATGAAGACTATTTTCTCTAGAGAAGATGATTATAACTTAATAGACTTTTTTAGAATTTAATAGTCAGAGTCCACTGTTTTTTTTTGTTTGTCTGTTACTTTGACTCCATGACCCACATTCCCTGGAAATGTTTAATTATTTCTTTGGGGTTTTTTTTCTCCTTTCTCTACTAATGTCTTTTCAACACACCAGAAGAATTTTCATTGTAAAGTTTATGAAAGTTTATTTCCAAAGAACTATGCAGGATATGAATTTATATTTTTAGACATTATTATGCATGATATCACATGAGGTTCATAGTTCCCAAATCCTAGGTTGCCTCCTGGCTGATTTGGGGGGGCTAATTATGAAGTCATTAAAGTGATGAGTTAACCATGCCTGGAGATATTGCTCAGTAGATTAAGTGCTTGCTATGTAAGTATGAGAATCTGAGTCCAGTTCACCAGCACCCACATAAGCGGGAGTTTTAGCCGTGTGTCAGTGTACTAGAGTCTGTGCTGGTTAGGTTTATGTCAACTTTGACATGAGCTATGTCATCTGAGAGTAGGGACCCTCAACTGAGAATTAAGAGTGGATTAAACATAGCCCTGTAGTGCATTTTCATAATGGTTGAAGAGGAAGCATTCAACCCAACGTGAGTGGAGTTATGCCTGAGCTGGTGGCCCTGGATCCTGTAAGAAAGCATTTGGATAATAAATGAAGAGCAAGCTGGCAAACAGCAATCATGCAGAGCATCTGTATCAGCTGCTGCCTATGAGTTTCTGCCCCGTGGGAGTTCCCACTTCCCTCGGTTCCATTCATGGACTGTGACTCTGAATATGTAAGCCAAATAAACAGCTTCCTTCCCAAGTTGCTTCTGTTCTTGGTACTTCATCACATCAGTAGAAACCCTAACTAGGACAGCATTTTGCCCTTCTTAATTGTCACATGTATTATAGATCTTCCTTAACCATTTGACCTTCCTTGTTGATTTCTGCTCAGTGTCATTAGAAGGCTGTGAACAATTCTACTGGGAAGTCTACCCAGACATTTCCAGTTTTCTTACAGTTTTCTTCTCCATGATACTGTCGAGCAAATTTTCACCATCTTACACTATTGTTTTCAAGTGGATATGTTTGTTTGACTGCTTTTCTTTCATCTTCTAGTTGTTCTGAGTATAAATCTAAATCAGCTAGTCAATCAATAAAAAAGATAAATTATAGTTAGTGTTTGTAAGTAGTGTTTTTATTTTTAATGTATCATTTAGAGCCTACTTTTCAAAAGTGAGTACACCTGTGTAAACAGTTTAGGAAATAAAATGTCCCCTACACCTGAAAACTGCCTGAGAATTCCCTACCCACCAAGGAAGCCAGTGTCCTGATGTTCAAAGGCCTAGAGTGTTTTTGGTTGTGTTTGAATTTCTTAGATCTGGGCAAAATATGATTAAGAGAATATCTGACACTCTTGAGGTAACTCTCGAGAGCAACAGAACCAAAGGTAAAAAACAAAAAAAACAAAAAAAAAATACAACAGATCTGAGAATTATGACTGGGGAATTATTAGAGGGTCACAACTACTTTGTGGAAGGGACTGAAATCACAAGTATAACACATTATATGGTTCAGGAAATGGACCTGCCAAACAAAACCTAAGTTGGAACTAGCAAAATCCTGTAATTGCACAAATCTTATCTCCAATAGAAAAGGAAGTGAGCTAAGAAAGCCCATCAGATCTTGGTCAGCCAGTTCCCCTTGGTGCTGACTTTAGATACAGTAATTCAGGGGGTATTAAGAACAGTGAATAAGTGGGCAAAAATAAGTATATTGAAGTGTGCATATAGGATTTTGACCTCAAATTGAAGGCTTCTCAAAATCAACCCACTAGGATTTGGAAAACATGTGCTGGGACCTATTTTGTGGCACTAGTTTTTCTTATCTAGCAAAGCAAAAGGTATTGTATATCTTACTTTTCTATTATTAGTGTATGGTATTCACTGCTCAGTGAAAAGATTGTCTTTCTTTAGACTCCATTAATCTTTAAATCTAGAACCAACACATCCAAAACACAGTGCCTATCTTGCAGAGGTCCTAGACTTGGTGTGCAGAATGTTCCAGATTAACTAGTGTTTCTGAATGTGCTATAAAGAGACAAAGGATATGTTGGTGACCAAAATGGACTGTGGCATTGACAGTGGTTCTTATAACTATCATATCCCTCATCTTCTTTAGCATGTTTGAAGTCAGATGAGACCTCATGACAAAGTTTGGTAGTACCATAGACTATTTAGAAGTTCCCAAAAGAAAAATGATGATTGGTACCTCTCTTCTGTTAAGGTGGACAGTAACCTCAATGTCTTACAGAGTCAGATAGCTAATGGTGGAACTGGTGACTCTGAGGCATTCTTTGAGTTCTCCTGCAGCTCATCTCTCTTCTCTCTCTCTCTCTCTCTCTCTCTCTCTCTCTCTCTCTCTCTCTCTCTCTCCCCTCCCCCTCTCCCCTCCCCCTCTCTCCTCCTCCTCCTCCTCCTCCTCCTTCCTCTCCTCCTCCTCCTCCTCTTCTTCTTCTTCTTCTTCTTCTTCTTCTTCTTCTTCTTCTTCTTCTTCTTCTTCTTCTTCTTTCTGTCATCCACATGATTCTTGATTATTTTGTAGTATTTTATTAATATTTTTATTTTCTATATTCTTTGTTTACATTCCAAATGATTTCCCCTTTCCCGGATCCCCCCTCCCCATATGTCCCATAAAACTTCTTTTCTCCATCCATTCTCCAATCACCTCCCTCCTTTTTTTCTCTGTCCTTATATTCCCCTCCAATGCTAGATCAATCCTTTCCAGGATCAGGACCTTCTCCATACTTCTTCATGGGAGTCATTTGTTATGTGATTTGTGCCTTGGGTATTCAGGGCTTCTGGGCTAATTAATGTCCTCTTATCAGAGATTGTATTCCATGTGTATTCTTTTGTGACTGGGTTACCTCACTTAGGATGATATTTTCCAGATCAAACCATTTGCCTAAAAATTTTGTGAATTCATTGTTTCTAATTGCTGAGTAGTATTCCATTGTGTAAATATACCACATTTTCTGTATCCATTCCTCCTTTGAGGGGCATCTGGGTTCTTTCCAGCTTCTGGCTATTATAAATAAGGCTGCTATGAACATAATGGAGTATGTGTCTTTATTGCATGCTGGGGAATCCTTTGGGTATATGCCCAGGAGAGGTATAGCGGGGTCCTCTGGAAGTGTCATGTCCAGTTTTCTGAGAAACCGCCAGACTGATTTCCAAAGTGGTTGTACCATCTTACAGCCCCTAGAGAACATGGGCACAGGGGGAAAGTTCCTGAACAGATCACCAATAGCTTATGCTCTAAGATCAAGAATTGACAAATGGGACCTCATAAAATTACAAAGTTTCTGTAAGGCAAAGGACACTGTTAAAAGGACAAAATGGCAACCATCAAATTGGGAAAGGATATTCACCAACCCTACATCTGATAGAGGGCTAATATCCAATATACAAAGAACTCAAGAAGTTAGACCCCAGGGAACCAAATAACCCTATTAAAAATGGGGTACAGATCTAAACAAAGAATTTTCACCTGAAGAAATTCGGATGGCTGAGAGGCACCTTAAGAAGTGCTCAACATCATTAGTCATTAGGGAAATGCAGATCAAAACAACCCTGAGATTTCACTTTACACCAGTCAGAATGGCTAAGGTCAAAAACTCAGGAGAGAGCGGGTGTTGGCGAGGATGTGGAGAAAGAGCAACACTCTTGCTCCTCCTCCTCCTCCTCCTCCTCCTCCTCCTCCTCCTCCTCCTCCTTCTTCTTCTTCTCTTTCTCTCCCTTATGTCCTCTTATTCCTCCTGACTTTCTTCCCATTTCTTCTCTCCATCCTCATTATTTCTCCATCCTCATTATTTATGAGCTCCTGGAGATAGAAGTAGAAGCCTTGTATATTCTATTATAATATATTTTTTTTTGTTTTGAGCTTTAATTAAATTGCCAGTGTTATTCTTGAACACACTATCACTCAGCCAGGCCTTGAAGTTGTTACCTTCCTGCCCTACAGTGCTCCTCATACTTCAGATGACAGGTCTACAACTTAAGACTCAATTATATTTTCTCAGGACACTGAGATTTACATATGTCGTATAAAATCTCTTGAT
This sequence comes from Apodemus sylvaticus, assembly GCF_947179515.1. Taxonomy (NCBI): domain Eukaryota; kingdom Metazoa; phylum Chordata; class Mammalia; order Rodentia; family Muridae; genus Apodemus; species Apodemus sylvaticus. The sequence continues at coordinate 22,605,900 of NC_067494.1, read as the reverse complement.
ACTTAAGAGTCTGTACAGTGGTTTGCAAGTCTTTTCAAATTTCATCATCCTTAAAAAGTTTATAACCCAGCATTTTATCTGGTATTAGTTAGTAGTTAGAACATAGGTATTCTTTCAAAAGAGAGTACATGCAACTAAACTTATAAAATTATTTATGCTGAAAAATTGGCCAATATGTTTACAAAGTGAGAGATAAAATATAATCTTCTCTTGGTTGAAAGATCTTCCTCACTTAGGTAATCACATAAGGAAGATTTTCATTAAATTATACAGAGTACTCAAAGGTGAAAAAAAAAAAAACAGGAAGGACTCATGTTTTTCTGGGGCATTAATCAGATATTAAACAGGCTAAAAGCAGATATGAAATTACTATTAGCATTAATAATAAGAATTTTAAGTCTTTATTTCATCTTATATTTGTTTTTTTCCATAAATAGCAGGGTTTTGGCAAATGGGATGCCTTGGGTGGACCAAGGGACCAACACTTAGCCAGTTGGACTGTCTTTATGGCAGGATCCAACATATGGAACCCTCTACAGACAACATGCAAAAAACTACACAATGACTATTGATTGTCCTGGATTCTGATAGTATTCCTCACAGGGATTTTGGAAAGAATTTGTACCAGATGTTTTACTATCACAAACATTGTTGAACTCTAGATGACCCTGCAACCAAGTCCAACAAGACGTGTAAGGAACATTTCTGATGCAGCCTAGCAGGACTGCTGTGACGGGTATTAAAGAAGTAAAGAAGTAATTGGTCTAGAATTCAAAGCTGATTGTGGCCAATGTTCACAAGCAATGCTCACAAAAGCAAGACTACTTTTGATGAAAAACAAATGTCTGTGATGACTTGAACATCCTTCTTAGTCTGGGTAACCAAGCTGCTTGTGCTCTTTTATTGACGTGGCTTGGGAACTCTCTGTGTTGTCTTCCACGGATTTGAGGCATTACCCAAATAAAGGACCACATTTTCTTAGGGAAGTCTGAGCTGGTAACGCAAATACAGAAATGATAGAGGAAGAAGTACCTTTGGTGGCACCACCAGAGAGACGCTGGCAGGAACCACTAAGTAAGTCACATACTGAGCTGTAAAAGCAGCAAGGCACCCAGATAGCTACTTGATAACTGGAAAATCAGCAGCTCAGCCCTCTTGTAAAAATAGGGAGACAAGGTAGAAATCTAAGCCTAAAGAGTAATAAATTTCTCTAAGGAACCTAAAAAGAGGAACTGAAAATCATGTTCAGCTGTAGAGTTCCAGAGAGATGTAGTCTTTCAAAGCATGAGAGTGACAAGATCTGTATTAAGAGCTCATGGGTGTTAAGGGAAAAAAACAAAACAAAACAAAATTAACTCAAACAAATCAGTAGCCTTCCTCTACTCAAAGGATAAACAGGCTGAGAAAGGAATTAGAGAAATGATACCCTTCACAATAGTCACAAATAATATAAAATAATTTGGAGTGACTCTAACCAAGCAAGTGAAACATCTATATGACAAGAACTTCAAGTTTCTAAAGAAAGAAAACAAAGAAGATATCAGAAGACAGAAAGATTTCCCACGGATTGGCAGGATTGATTAATGATGATAAAAATGGCCATCTTGCCCAAAGCAATCTACAGATTCAATACAATCCTATCAAAATTATAAATCAAATCTTCATAGAGTTAGAAAGAACAATTTGCAAATTCATTTGGAATAACAAAAAACTCAGGCTAGCAAAAGATATTCTCTGGAGGAATCACCATCCATGGCTTAAATCTGTACTACAAAGCAATAGTGATAAAAAAAAAAACACAAAAAACAAACAAACAAACAAAAAAAACTGCATGGTATTGGTACAGAGACAGGCAGGAAGATCAGTGGAATAGAATTAAAGTTCCAGAAATGAACCCACATACCTATGGTCACTTGATTTTTGAAAAAGTAGCATAAAACATTCAGTGGAAAAAAGGCCACATTTTCAACAAATGGTACTGGTTCTACTGGAGGTAAGCATGTAGAAGAATGCAAATTGATCCATTCTTTTTTTTCCTTTTTTAAAAATTATCTTCTTCATTTAAAATTGATCCATTTATATCTCCTTGCACAAAGGTCAAGTACGAGTGGATCAAAGACTTCCATATAAAACCAAATACACTGAAAATAATAGAAGAGAAAGTGCGGAAGAGCTTTAAATACATGGGCACAAGGGAAAATTCCCTGAAGAAAACAGCAATGGCTTATGCTCTCAGATCAAGAATTGACAAATGGGACCTTGTAAAATTGCAAAGCTTCTGTAAGGCAAATGATACTATCAATATCAGTATCAGATTGGCAACCAACAGATTGGGAAAAGATTTTTACCAATCATACATCTGATAAAGGTTAATATCAAACACATACAAATAACTCAAGAAGTTAGACTCCAGACAATCAAATAACCCTATTAAAATGGAGTACAGGCTAAATAATTCCCAACTGGGGAAACTTGAATGGTTAAGAAGCACCTAAAGAAATATTCAATATCCTTAGTCATTAGGGAAATGCAAATCAAAACAACCCTGATATTCATCCTCACACCAATCAGAACGGCTAAGATCAAAAACTCAGGTGACAGTAGATGCTGGCAAGGATGTGGAGAAAGAGGAAGAGTCCTCCATTGTTGGTGGGATTACACGCTGTGTAACCACTCTGAAAATCAGTCTGGTGGTTCCTCAGAAAATTGAACAATTCAATGTTACCTGAAGACCCAGGTATACTGCTCCAGGGCATATACTCAGATGTTTCAGCATATTAAAAGTACACATGCTCCACTATGTTCATAGCAGCATTATTTACAATAGCCAGTAGCTGGAAAGCACCCAATGATCCTTCAACAGAGAAATGGATACAGAAAATATGTTACATTTAGACAATGGAGTACTACTCAGCTATTAAAAACAAGGAATTTACAAAATACTTAGGCAAATGGATGGAACTAGAAAATATCCTCCTGAGTGAGGTAACCCAATCACCAAAGAACACACATGGTAGGCACTCATTGATAAATGGATATTAGTCCAAAAGCTCAGGAAACCCAAGATACAATTCACAGACTACATGAAGCTCAAGAAGAAAGAAGAACAAAGTATGGGAGTTTCAGTTCCTCTTAGAAGGTGTAACAAAATGCTCAAGGAAGCAAATATGGAAACAAAGTATAGATCAGAGACTGTAGGAAAAGCCATCCAGAGACTGCCCCACTTGGGGATCCATCCCATATACAGTCATCAAACGCAGACACTATTGTGGATGCCAAGAAGTGCATGCTGATAGGAGCCTGATATAGCTGTCTCCTGAGAGGCCTGACAGACACAGAGGCAGATGCTTGCAGCCATCCATTGAACTGATCATGTGTTCACCAATGAAGGAGTTAGAGAACAGACTGAAGGAGCTGAAAGGGTTTGCAACCCCATAGGAAGAACAACAATATCAACTAACCAGAGCTCCCTGGGCCTCACCCACCAACCGAGGAATATACATGGAGGGACCCATGGCCCCACCCACATATGTAGCAGAGGATGGCCTTGTTTGGCATCAGTGAGAGGACAAGCCCTTGTTCCTGTGAAGGCTTAATGCCCCAGTGTAAGGGGATGCCAGGGCAGGAGTGGATGGGTGGATAGGGCCACACCATCATAGAAGAAGAGGGGATGTGATGAGGGTTTCAGGGGGGGATCAGGACAGTGGATAACATTTGTAATGTAAATAAATAAAATATCCAATAAAAAAAAAAGAAAAAAAAACTAAAACAAAACCCATGTTCTGCATTTTGAAAAGATGCTTTTCATCAAGAAAGGGTCAAGAAAAAAAAAAAGATAATTGGGAGATATCCAGGATGCCTAAAATCTGTTATATACATATATGAAACTAACAAAGAATAATAAAAATTGATCCCAATTTCATCAGCATAAGAGGTATGCCATTAGCTGTTGTCAATATCTACTCTCATTAATGTTCAGAAAAGAGATGAAGTATTTTAACATCTTAGGACCATTCAAGAAGTGTATGCCTTGTACCTTAGGGGCTACTGTAGCCCTCGTTAAGACTGTAACACGAGAGCCTTACTTGCTCCCAGTACTGTTACCAGCTACTAACTGCTACTATTGGTAACTGTTAAGCACCAAGTAAACAGAAACTGAAATCAGCACAATCTGAGGTTAAGGAAAGGTAACTCCAGGCAAATGATTAATAACAAAATAGCTTCAATTATCCTCCTATACTATTATATACACTATAAAGATTCAAATAGTTTTTCTAAATGATCATCAGTTCCAAATTATGTCATCCTATCTGTCATTCCCTTCAATGTTATAAAATTTTAAGGGATTAGAATCAAGGTTTTCCCCTCTTCTCATCTTTTTATCTTTTCTAATGTCTTTTCTTTTTATCATTTATCCATTGGAGTACAGCTTTCATTGCAGTCATACTGAGAGTCAGCATGGTTTTGAGAAGCCCATAGGTGGTCTATAAGCACACTGTCCAGACTGAACATCTGGATGTGTCATTTCTGGACAGCAGCAGACAATATATACTGATTTTCTGCTTAGAAATATGATCCATAAAAGAAGGAGAGTATTAATACTTCCTCCAGAGACATGTTGTGAAGATAACATGAGACTGACATTCTCTAAGTAAAGCAGCTCCATTTGATTTCAGATTTTATTTGTAATGTTCAATAAGCTATCCACAGTTACTTGTGCATGACAGTAGGAAACAGCCCAGCAATAAAATGACCAACTGCACTAATCACTCAAACGGTAAATATCTTTATCTAAAACCTTGATGATGTGTGAAGAATCCTGAAGAAATATATATTTAGAATATATTTTTATGGTAACTGAGATAGTAGTCTTGAAGACTGTACTATAAATTAGCTATTTCAAGATAATTATCCTTGTTCATCTTTGCAAAAATATTCCACTACTAAGGCAGAAAAATCAATTTAATATATCTCCTATTGCCTTATGATGTAAATAGAATGGTATAAATATTTGTTTGGAATGCTGGGGTTAGAGCTTAAAATAACTCATCATCCTGTCTAGTAATAACCAAGAGTGACCTTTCTCTTTATTATGTGACCAAAATGCTAATGTAATGTTTAGATAAAGCACTTGCTCCTCAGCACAGAATATTTTCCAGCTTGCTTTTATACTGGTCTTATCTATGAACAGAGAGTATTGAAAGCAAGACTTATTCACTCACAGACTTGAATGTACATCTTGTTCATCAATGAAAGTACTACAGTATAAAAATGAAAGAAAATGTTTTAGACTGACATGAATTTAAAGGGTAACTTCCATTTCTTATCATCAAATAGTACATTATGAGAAATAACCATACAGTATCTTACATATTCTCTCCTACTCCCATTTTTTAATGACCTCAACTCAGAAAGAGAATGATGAAAGGAAAGACAACAAATGTGAAACCATCTGAATTCCACTGATCATTTAAAACTGTTGAAACTAGTCTGAGGGATGAGGGAAAGATGAGAAATTACGAGTTAAATCCAGATGCAAAGAAAAATCCCAAGCTTTTCTTAGCTTTGGTTTATGTTGGTTATGTAAAACCACCATTAGGACAGACAATTAAGGGTTTCTAAATTGAGTATTCTGTTTATTTGATGTAGCATTTAAGATTTCCTTGTCTTTAAATCCTTAGATCTAAATGTGGTGTGTGTGTGTGTGTGTGTGTGTGTGTAAGAGAGAGGGGGGAGAGAGGGAGAGAGAGAAAGAGAGGGAAGGAGGGAGACAAGACAGAGGGAGGGAGGGAAGGAGGGAGGGAGCGAGAGAGGGGGAAAGAAGTCTATCCTGCTATAATAGTTTTAGACTTAGCTAGAAAAGAGATTCCAAATGAAAGAATCATTTTCTCCTTTCTGCTAATGTCTGTAAGGGATAGTGTAATTACAAGAAAGAGGCTAAAACTTTTTGACTAGAAACAAGGAAAGCCTGCAGAAAACAGTATTATAATGGACACATCTTTATTGTAAGAAGATGTTAGCATTAATTCCAAAGTCCCCTAAATGATACTGAATTATGATTACAGATTATAAGTCATTTATTCCAGTAACATCTACTGACTTTTGTAGATATTTACAAGGTGAAAAAGCAAAAGATAAAACCAGGAGACTGCCTGTCATTAGTTTTATATACTTAGATAAAATAAGAATTACATGAAAATTATCATTGCATAGGACATGGTCACTAAAATAATGTTGTCTCTTAATTCCTATGTGATTATTAACGATGCAAAGGCTTCAAAAATATGAAAGGATTTATTTTGCAAGAAGAAGGTTCAAAAGAGGAATGATTCCATTTAAGAAATGTGTTCGGCCCTATCTGGTCTTGGTTTGGGCCTTGTAGACAAACCTGAGCCTTTGCTCTAGTTTAGAAACCTGTCTTGCTCACTTCCACGTTGGACCACCTAATCCGGTCCACCTCTGCTTAAACTGCCCTGAAGTAGAATAACTTCATCAACCATGTAAGTAACCCCACACCCTTCCATCACCCTTCCTTGCCTCCTGTGTCATCTCACCCCACAAAAAATCCCTACCTCCTCCTCCAACCCTATATAAGCAAGAGCCTGATTTAATAAAACGAGTTCCTGCTTTGACAAGACTCCAGGTCCGGTGTGTTTCTTTTATGCTGTGAACACTCGTCATCCCTCTCAGCCCCAGAGAGACACGGCTGGACTGGGTACTCTCCTCTTACCTTGACTGGCTAGCAAAGAGCTAAATAGACACCCAGTGTTTCTCTAACTCTAATCTTGCCCTTTAGTGTAAATCTTCACTCCACAAGAATATGCTTTCTACTGAACTTAAGACAAGCAAGCTGGTACACCACTCTGGAAATCAGTCTGGCAGTTCCTCAGAAAATTGCACACAGTACTACCTGAGGACCCAGATATAACGTTCCTGGGTATATACCCAAAAGATTCTCTAACATATAATAAGGACACAATCTCTACTATGTTTATAGCATGCTTATTTATAATAGCCAAAAGCTGGAAAGAACCCAGATGTCCCTCAACAGAGGAATGGATACAGAAAATCTGGTGACTTAATACAAAAGAGTACTACTTATTTAAAACAATGACTTCTTGAAATTCTTAGGCAAATGGATGGACCTAGAAAGTATTATCCTGAGTGAAGTAAGCCAATCACAAAAGAACAGACTTGGTATGCACTCACTTGTAAGTGGATAATAGCCCCTAATCTCTGAATATCCAAGATACAGCTCACAGACACATGAAGCTCAAGAAGAAGGAAGACCAAAGTGTGGGTGCTTCAGTTCTTCTTAGAAAGGGGAACAAAATACTCACAGGAGAAAATATGGGACAAAGTACAGAGAAGAGACTGAAGGAAAGGCCATCCAGAGACTGTACCACCTGGGGATTCATCCCAGATACAGTCACCGATTGCAGACACTATTGTAGATGCCAAGACGTACATGCTGAAAGGAGTCTGATATAGCTGTCTCCTGAGAGGCCTTGCCAGAGTCTTAGAAATACAGAGTTGGATACTCGTAGCCAACCATTACTCTGAGTGAGGGATCCCAAAGGGAGGAGTTACAGAAAAGACTGAAGGAACTGAAGGGGTTTGCATCCTCATAGGAAGAACAGCAATAACAGCCAACCAGACCCCTCAGAGCTCCCAGTAACTTAGCCATCAACCAAGGAGTACACATGGCTCAAATTGCATGATTGCTTTTTCAGGAATCAACGGGAGGAGAGGTCCTTGGTCCTATGGAGGATCAAGAGATGCCCCAGTATAGGGGAATCAAGGATAGGGAGGTGGGAGTGGGTGGGTGGAGGAACACCCTCAAAGAAGTAGGGCCAGGGGGAATGGGATAGGGGGTTTCTGGGAGGTGGGGAAACTGGGGTAAGAGGTTAACACTTGAAATGTAAATAAATTAAATTACATTTGTCTTTATAAATATATAAAGACAAGCATCAAACCAAGTAAATTAAACGGAATTTCTGTTCAAAATATTAATAACACTAATCCCAAAGCAGTTTGTGTTCGCCTCAATCATATGCACCACCCTGGCACATCAAGTTTCTGAGGCTAGGAACTTCTCCCCCCGAAGGCTAAACAAGGAGGCTCAGCTAGAATAACATACAACAGCTTTTGGGATAGCCTTGACTCCAGTTGTTTTGACTCACATGAAGACCAAGATGCACATCTGTTACATATATGCAGGGAGGCCTAGGTCTACCCTTACTCATTCTTTTGTTAGTGGTTTAGAATCCGTTGAATCTGTTGGTCTTCCTATGGAGTTTCTTTCCCCTTAGGGACCGAAATCCTTCCTCCTATTCTTCTGTAACTGTTCTCAAGCTCCATCCACTGTCTAGCTGTGGCTGTCTGCATCTGGCTGAATCAGCTGTTGGGTTGAGCCATTCAGAGGGCAGCCATGTTTGCAAATTTCCTGCTTGCAAGCATAACAGAGAATTCTTAATAGCAGCAAGTGTTAGTGCTTGCCTATGGGGTGGGTCTCTAGTGGGGCCAGTTATTGGTTGGCCTCTCCTTCAGTCTCTGCATTTCTTGCAGACAGGATAAAATTTGAGTTGAAAGTTTTGTGGGAAAACGAGTCTTCCTATCGCTCTATTGGGGCTCCTGTCTGGCAGCCCCTTCAGGTTCCATATCCCTTTTTTTTTTATTTTCTATATTCTTTGTTTACATTCCGAATGCTTTCCCCTCTCCCGGTTCCACCCTCCCTATCGGTCTCATAAGCTCTCTTCCCTCCACCCATTTCCCAATCACCCCCTCCCATTTTCCTGTCCTGGTACTCCCCTACAATGCTGGATCAACTCTTTTCAGAGCCAGGGCCCTCTCTTTCCCTCTTCTTGGGTATCATTTAATATGCTATGTCTTGAGAATTCAGAGCTTCTGGGCTAATTAATATCCACTTATCAGTGATTGCATTCCATGTGTATTCTTTTGTGATTGGGTTACCTCACTTAGGATGATATTTTCCAGTTCCAACCATTTGCCTAAGAATTTCATGAATTCATTGTTTTTAATTGCTGAGTAGTACTCCATTGTGTATATATACCACAGTTTTCTGCATCCATTCCTCCATTGAGGGGCATTTGGGTTTTTTTCCAGTTTCTGGCTATTATAAATAAGGCTGCTATGAACATATTGGAGCATGTGTCCTTAGGTTCCATATCCCTAACACTGCAAGTCACAGTTAAGGACACTCCCACTGATTCTTGGGTACCTACTTATCTTGTCTCCATCTCTACTTGAAGATGCTCTCTACCTTCCCAGCCCTGTGAGTTGCAGATTTCCATTTATTCTCATAGTCATCCTTCCTGTCCCTCCATACACCTGATCCTGAATTCCCCCATTCCGTTCTTCATGCCCCTCCCACCCAGTTCCCTCCTGCCACCTGCTTCTTATGACAATTTTATTCCCTATTTTCAGTGAGATTCAAGCGTGCTTGCTTGTCACAGGTATACTCATGCTAAACAACACAGACCCAAAGAAGCTAAACAAGAAAGAAGGCACAAGAAAGGATGCTTGAATCTCAGTGTCTCTTTTTACTCTCCTGCAAAACGTAACTCTTGGAAGCTTGGTTTACTTAGTTTTGCACTTAAAAGGACACTGACCCAAGCACAAACCACCGTAGCATGTATCACATTTGAGAATAAAGCACCCTAGGTGGACAGTAAATAAACAAATTTTATTATAAGTTCTGTCATAAACACTTTAATTAAGTAGAAATTAAGTTGAATAAATTATATCATTCCTATCCATATGTTTAACAATGGTTTGTGGCAGTTATCATTAATCCTACATGTTGACTAATTAAACTTAATTTATTTTTAATTCCAGAACTTCAGATTAGCTTTTTATTCATTGATAATGACATAATTGGCACTAGCATTCTACAAGGCTATAGGCTCATTCTTTTTTAATTTTAATTTTATTATGGCAATACAAGACTCCATAATTTCAAATCGGAGTAGGTTTTGTGCTTTAAAAAACATGAATGAATTTCAACATAGTCAATATTTTGTAATATTCTCTGTGTCAAAATGGTTTTGCAGAAGAATTCTAAAGAATTATACAACTGTGAATACAGCTCAGTGGTGTACCATTTGTCTAATACTCAGAAGTCTCTTGTTTTGAACAGGACAAATGAAGGAAATTACTGACAAAATGTGATTCTAACAACCTCTTAATATTTAGTATACATTGTTGTTTTAAATAAGAAAAGATATTCAATCTAAGTCTAATAAAATGGCAAAATTAGCAGCATACACTCAGTATTATTGAAAGTAAAAATCTATACTTAATTTCCTCTAGTAATAATCACACTGCTTCTGTAGCTTCTTTGCCAGAAAGAACTAAATGGGTAACAAAAGTAACATCCATATGACGATCTGGATAGACGGCTCAGCTGTTAAGAGTGTGCAATGTTCTTGTAGAGGGGACCCAAGTTCTCTACACAGCCCCGAGGCCAGGAAGCTCAGAGTGGCCTGTAACTCCAACCCCAGAGGCAGCCTTCCCTCTATGCCTCTGGCCTTAGTGAACACCTACACTCAAGTGCATATGTTTACACAGATGAAGACAAATAAAAATAGTTAAACATAAATTTTTCTAAAATCTAATATCTAGTATACTGTCTATTGAAGAATTCAGTAGTGGCATATATACTTTGCTGAACTCTCTAACTGAACTTAAGACCTGTTTTTAAAAAGGATAGCACCATACCTGGTACTAGAAACCCAAGAACTATTCAGTGCTAGTGAAGTCCATGGTTATTAGAGAAAAACTACAACCACTAATTAACTAAGCCAGCAGAATCCCAACAACAATCTACAAACATTTGATCATATACTCAAAGATAAACATAGTCTTCACATTCATAAGGAAATTTCTCTTTGCAACAGATAGAAACCAGTGAAGAAAACCACAAACAATATAAATACAAAGTTGCGGAGCCCAGTTTCTTTGAATAAATCTACAAAACATTAACCCAAGTGCCATATTATGAAAGAGAAGGCAGAATCACTGTAGGAGCCAGAGGATTAGAGAATTTGCTATGAAACTGTGTGCTCTAGTAACATCAGAAGCTATGCCTATAAAGTCTCACCAATATGACTGATTAAATGTGAGCTGAATCAGGACGACACCATCGAACATGGAGAACTGGAAATGAAAAGCCCATGAGTCCTCAACCCTACACAGAGAAATATAGGTAAAGCTGAGAACAGAGCAAATGACAATTGGTTTTCTAGTGTCAAATAATCAACCCTGAAAACATACATACAAATACTATTATGTTGACTCAACAGACTGTATTTAGGAATATATGTATATACAAATATATTTAGGCAGGAAATAACACTTTGTAGAAACGAGGGAACAAATCTGAAAGAGACCTAGAAGGGTTATGTGGGAGTGTTTAAAGAAAGGACAGGGGAAGAGAAGGGGGCTTACGGGACTTGCGGGGAGTGGGGGGGCTAGAAAAGGGGAAATCATTTGAAATGTAAATAAATTATATCGAATAAAAAAATTAAAAAAAAGAAAAAAAAGAAAAAAAAGAATTGACAGGAAAAGAAGACATGAAATTAAAATTAAAATGTCAAAAGTAACCAAACAAAAAATAATTCTAAAATATTTAAATGTAGTATGCATATAGAATACCATCCTTATTTTTAATTTATATCATGTTACTTATAAGTGGAACCAAATTATTTATGTTAGTTCATTGTATTGGTATACGCATATTGGGTTTTCTTGTAGCATTTGCATTAGGTCATGTAGTATTGGCCAATCATGTTACCATTATGATCCGATCTTATCTCCTCTTTCCCATCATCCTTTTCTGTTCAGAATTTTCTATTTTTATGACTAACTCATCCCAAATCCACATGTAAGAGAAAAATGTAATACTTTGTCAGTTTGACATATTCAAGTTACCCTGATACTTTCCAATCCAATTCTTTACCTGAAGTATATATATTTGTTTTTATTTCTGAGCAAATCCCCATTGAGATGTTTTATCTGTTTATCCACTGATAAGATCTATGCTGATTCTATATGTTTACTATTGAAAATAGTGCTGTGATTAAAAAGGAACATATATATCAGCATACATATATACATAGTCACACAAATACAAGTATATATACATATGTATGCATACAGAATATATATGTGTGTATATATATATATATATATATATATATTGTTAAAGTTTTCATTATTTAAAAGATCTGTGTGTGTGTGTGTGTGTGTGTGTGTGTAGAAATGTTAACGCTTGATCGCTGGATTATATGAAAGTTCTATTTCTAGTTGTTTGAGGGACTCCCTTATTGACATACATAGTAGCTTCACTAATTTCTACTCTACTATCACTGCATAAGTACACCTTTCCCTTCCTATGTATTCCCCATATTCATTCTTTTCTTTTAAATTGTTTTGATATTATAGCTTTGATTCTTTTTAAAACTGCTGAACAACTTTAAACAACATTTCATGTTTCCATTGGCCATTTGTATTTCTTCATTCGATCTTTTTCTATCCACTTCACCCACCTGCCTCTTAACAGTGATACAGTAGCTAGCTGGCTATAGCAAAGGGAAAATGCCTATGTTAAAAACTGCAAGTTCTTCACATAGGTTACAATAACAACATGGGCTTCTGTTGAAAGAAAGATTAAGAGTTAAATATTGCAAAATCTGGATAGAGGGATAGATTAAGAAGAGGAGTTACAGTGGGTTGTGAGATAACAAAAGTAGGTAAAAAAGAGACAGAGCAAAGTTCTGGACAATGAGAGCAGGCTAGCTACTTCCCCTTCCATAGGCTCTGGAGGACAGACATAAGGAAGGCATCACTGACCTTTCTTGGACTCTTGCTTTTAATGCAGGTAATTGTAACAAACTAAGTTTTATGTGATCATCACCTCTAACAAGAACTTCCTGCCTAGAAGACTACCCCATAGACAGGAAGCTAAATGTGATGCAACCAAAAGAGACTGCAACTCCATTTTATAGCTCTGATAGAATTGACTCTCTACCACAGTAGAACTTAAAGCTGATATATGTGAATATGAGAACAGAACTTAATACTATTAACAACTCTTTAGGCATCTCCAAGGGCAGAGGTAGAAATACTAGCCAAAGGCTAACAGTCATTTAAGACACAGGCTTCCATTGCATGATAATCTTGATCACAGTACTACAAAGATAGCTTGCATCTTATTTTACTCTTATTTCAAGTGAACCGTTTCAAAAGGTGCCATTAATTACAATGTTCTATTTTTCTCATAATTATTCAGTGCATTCAAATGGTATCTTTGTTTACTAATTATTTTTTAAATGCTGGAATATTTCATATGTTTAATGATATGAATAAGACTATGCTTTATTTTGTAAATGACCATCTTTAGATACTTTCCAATGTTAAATTAACATACTTATGAAATACATTGAAGAATTACATCATCCTTCATTTTTTTTACATTTCTTGTCTCAATTTGTTATTGTTTCGTGTAAGATTTTCCTCCTGAATTGATGGATGGTTTGGCTTTTAGTGTTTTTTGTTGTTGTTGTTTTGTTGGTTTTTTTTTTTTTACATATCCTGCCATATATTCTAGTGTACTTGAGTTCATATAATAATGGATAAATTCTTCTCTCTTCTTTCTGCTTCTTTGAAAGTTTTTGGGAAGTTTGAAAATACTCCCACGGAGGAACCATGGAAACAATTGCACGATGATCCTTGGGGCCACTGAACTCAGATTTCATTTCTATTGGCTTTGATTAGATCATAATAGTTTGGATTCTCTAGATTCCTCCACTTTGACTTTTATCTTTAGTCTATCTTCCTAATTAACTATCAATCTGCATCCAATTTACCCCAGAAGTAGAAAGAGTGTTCTACACGAAAAGGGTTCATAGGAAATTATTCTCAATATTTCACTCAGTCTTTTGAGCTGAAATCATTCAACATTAGGTCAAGGAAGGCAAGGAAAAGATGGGTTTGGGGAACCTGATACTGAGACTCAAAAAAAGATTTTCAGAAGTTGAGTTTGAAAAAAAAATGTCATCCTGAGAATTCATTATCCATATAAAAAGAATTCTGGGAGAAGGACAAGCCATAACTCAAAATAACAAATACTAAGGATCACAAAAGTCTGAATCGTTGAAAAACAAGTAAAAATTAGAAAACTAAGATCATGTGAAAGATCAGAATGACAGGAAGTTGTACTGATTCTGGAATATTGATGCCAATGTTAAAGTTAGCACATTCTCCTCTGTTTAATAAGAATTTGATAAATGTTTCGGTATATATTTTAAAAGCTTCATTTTTTTATTGTCGTAAGTAAAAATAAAGAAGGCTGGATTACAGCAGAGCATTCTGGAAGTCAGTCTTTCAGCCTTCCCAGTAGCAGAAGAGAACTTGTGAGCAATCTGGGATGTTTGGCTTTGAAATGAAAGCAACCACACTTAGCATGGTTTGGGTCTGTCTTTCAAAATCTATACTATCTCTTCCAAGAGATCCTCATAGATATACCTTAAAAATCTGTATCTACACTTTATAAAATACCTAGACTAGTGGTTCTCAAACTGTGGGTCACAACATACTTTCAAATATCTCTCTCCGAAAGTATTTGCATTATGATTTGTAACGGCAGCAAATCTGTTGGATATAAAGTAGCAAAAACAATAATTTTATGGTTCAATCAGCACAACATGAGAAACTGTTAATGTTGTATCATTAAGAAGACCGAGAACCATTGATCTTGACTCATCTGCAAAACTAAGGGTGATTAATATAACTAATGGTGATCATTATACGTTTTAAAGTGAATGATTTGATGTGAAAGCATCTCTTACAATGCTGACTGTGTTCAGGACAATAAGTGAGAATACAATTGCATACATTAGGTTTAGCCACTCCTAAAGAACATAATTATCCCATCTAAGTGATGACTAATAAAGGTGAAGAATATTTATATAATGATTCTGAACTGACCTTTATGTCAACTTGAATGTTTATCAAGTGGTCAGGAAGAGAATGATTAATAAGTGATACTACAAAATAAATAGCATTGCTCTCTGGCAATGGCTGAGTCAAATTCTTGCAGATGAATTTCCACTTTAAATGTGGGAGCTCTTTATGTTACCTATGAATTGCGGCCTATCAGCAATGTGAGTCTACAAAGAAAGAAACTCCTTCTAGCCTGCTTCTGTTTTCCCAGTACCAGAGTCTATAGGGATACTCTTTCCTATCAATTCTAATGATAGACAATTCAAAAATTATTTACTGAAAGTACCTGACCAATCGTTTCTATACAAATTCTATGTTGCATTGATAATTTTCTTTAATGTGCCTTTAGAAGATTTATTATATTTATGTCTGTGAACAGCAATGATCTAACAATTTTAAAGTCTAAGTACACAAGAGTAGCATGATTATATATTTCAATGAGGCTGATAAAAACATTTTGGAAAAATTCAATGGACTTTACAAGTTCTCCAAACCCTTTCAGAAAGCCAGCCTTGAAATTCTCATATTCATACATTATCACAGACTCCTTATGGCGATAGCTTAAAATAAAACTAAAAATAATAAGCAGATTGCAGCCCAAACCATTAAAAATAAACAATGTTTTGTCATTACTGAATAAGTTATAAATATCTGCTAGATTTTGTGATTACTTTGAATCTGAAGTGCAGAAGAGTGACACGTAACCTACACAGCAAACATCACACCAAAATACTGCAGAAACTTTCTTATAACAATCAAGGCTTGATTGTTATAACTAGGATTGGGCTTCCTAGTTGTTGTTTGTTGTTGTTGATGTTGTTGCTGCTGCTGCTTCTGTTTTTCTGTTTGTTTCCTCTGTTTTGTTTTGACCTCCCCTTCCACCCTAAGAACAACCAAATATGCTCTGCAAGCAACTGCAAAGTGAGCTTATTTGCAGTTTCCAAATAAGTACAACCTTCTGTCAAATATGTTTTTTCATTTTTATTACGTTTTAAAAATTAAATAAAATGTATCTTGGTCATATTCGTCCTCACCCCATTTCATTCCTCCCAAAGGCAACCTCCCTTTCCTACTCATCCAACTTTGTGTCTTACATTTTGTTAATTAACTAAATGCTGACCATATACTCCTGGATATATGGCCCTCTACTAGAAGGCAACTAATTTACCAAATGTCAAACTATTAAGAAAACCAACCCAACCCCCTGCCAGGAGCTATCAGTTGCCAACTCCAAGAGTTCTAAAACAACAGCTGATACTTAGTGCTGGCTTCCACTGACCATGCTGGGATTTAGTCTGGTTTAAGTATAATCAGATCCTCTGTATGCTGCCTCAACTATTGGGAATTCACTTAGGAAACTGTTATGCTATGTCTAGAAAACACTTTTCCTCATAATTATCCACCATCTTTGACTCTTAAACTCTTTCAGCAAACACTCTTCTGCATCATCACTGAGCCTTGGAAAAAAGAAATATACAATAGATGTGCCATTTTACCACATTCTCTTACTCCCTGTGACAAAAGTCAACAGAAGTCAATATTTCATCTGCTCAACTAGCAGAGTAAGAATAGTAGGTTTCTCTTATGGCCTAAGACCTGTTTAGTTATAGGACTAAGAATTTTTATTTATCTCAAATTTAAGTACTATTAAGCTTTTGTGGCCTGTCTTAGGTAGGGTTTTACCACTGTGAACAGGCACTATGACCAAGGAAAGTCATATCAAGGACAGCATTTAATTGGGTTGGCTTGCAGGTTCAGAGGTGCCATCACTATCAAGGTGGGAGCAGGGCAGCATTTAGGCAGGCAAGATGCAGGCAGAGCAGCTAGTTCTACATCTTCATCTGAAGGCTGCTAGTGGAAGACTCACTTCCAGGCAGCTAGGATGAGGATCTTAAAGACTACACTCACATTGACATTCCTACTCCAAGACCACAAGTACACTAACAGGGCCATAACTTCTAATAGTGGTACTCCTTGGGCTGAGCATATACAAACCATCACATGGTCCCTACCTGTCTTTGGGCATCATCTAGTGGACACAGGTAACTGCAGGTGGCTCCCTGACTAAAGAAGGATAGACAGATCTAGATTTGTTCATTCTCCCTGGGTAAAGGGGTCTTCATTTATTTCCATAAGATAAAATCATTTCAGGACATGGAACAAATGCAACACCAGTCTTAAAAGTTTATGGTAGACTTTAGAAGGATACTTTTACTGAGTGAATTTTGCCTGGCTTCCATACTCTAGTACAATCGGCCTCTAGAGGAAAAGTTTCTGAGTTGTGATTACAGGCAGGCACCGAGCTAAGTGTTCCTGTTGTATCCTTTCTACGAATGTACCTCAGAATGAATTTGCCTCAACACACTGAGGTCAGAACAATACAGAAGATGGGAAAAAGCTCTTGAGAATCAAATAGGCTTTTTTTTAAAGTACCCAAATTACAGTGAAGACAACTGGAATTGAAATGGACTAAGAACTCCTTTAAGCATGAACAAAGGCCAATAGGAAAAAGACTTTAGCTATTGAGGAAATAAAGCTATCTATTCCTGATAGAGCAGAAGTTGGTGAAATATTCAACTCATGCAGCAATACAGACTAAAGAAGGAATCATTTTTAGATAAGAGGACAAAAACTAATGGATATTCTCAGCTAGCCTAAAAGCTGTGTTACTGCAATAGAGCAAAGATAATGGCTTCTACCTCTACAATTCCTTTCAATGATTGTTTTGCCAATATACAGTGTAAAGGAAACAAAGACTAATAATTGCTTGTCAGTATTGACAAAGCATGACGGGCATTGTGAAGGAGAAGAGTTGGGGGAGGAAGGTGGGTGTCACTTTCCACTATAGAAAGTACTGACAAGCTGTGTTTCCTCCATGCCGAGGAATGAGAAAAGAAGAGGCATTTGAAGGTCAAGTGAAATGAGCTGTTTTTATCTTTCCTGTTAACAAAACACATTTCAAAGACTAAATTTGAGTCATTGAAGAAAATTGAAAAGGTGCAAAATGATGCAAGGAAATAACATTGACTTAGAGTACTGGATACCAAGCCCCATTATGTGTGGGTTGCGAGAAAGCTGGGCTGTAGAATCAGAAGCAAAATAGTCAATCATGATGTGTTTCAGAATATGGAGAAGACTTACATTGCAGTCAGATTGCTCAGTGACACATAATACAAAACACTCAAAATGATGTATGCATCAGAATTTTTTTCAGGATGTGCAAAAAAAGATGATAAATAATTGACACATTACCTTCAACTGAAGTAGCTTCTGAGCAAAAGAGCCACTGAGCAAACCACTATCCTTAAAGGCTCAAGGAACTTTGGTTATATGTTTAAAGCAGTGGTTCTCAACCTTCCTAATGCTGAAACTATATAAGACAGTTCCTAATGTTGTGCTGACCCCCCCAAACATAAAATTATTCTGTTGCTACTTCATAATTGCAATTGTGGTACTGCTGGGAATTGTAATGTAACTATCTGATATGCAGGATAACAGATATGCAATCTATACCACTCCTGGGCATATACCCAGAAGACTCCCCACCGTGTAATAAGGATACATGTTCTACTATGTTCATAGCAGCCCTATTTATAATTGCCAGATGCTGGAAAGAACCCAGGTATCCCTCAACAGAAGAGTGGATGCAAAAAATGTGGTATATATACACAATGGAGTACTATTCAGCCATTAGAAACAATGAATTCATGACATTCTTAGGCAAATGGATGGAGCTAGAGAATATCATACTAAGTGAGGTAACCCAGACTCAAAAGGTGAATCATGGTATGCACTCACTAATAAGTGGATATTAACCTAGAAAACTGAAATACCCAAAACATAATCCACACATCAAATGAGGTACAAGAAGAAAGGAGGAGTGGCCCCTGGTTCTGGAAAGACTCAGTGAAACAGTATTCGGCAAAACCAGAACGGGGAAGTGGGAAGGGGTGGGTGGGAGGACAGGGGAAGAGAAGGGGGCTTACGGGACTTTCGGGGAGTGGGGGGGCTAGAAAAGGGAAATCATTTGAAATGTAAATAAATTATATCGAATAAAAAAAAAAACAGATATGCAATCCCCAAAGAGTTCACAAAAACAGGTTGAGAACTACTTGTCTAGAGTTTTATGGAAAGTGTGGACTTGAGGAACTTCAAATGATGGAAGAATACAATAAGAGGGTGAAATAGGTAATCATTTGCATTCATTCAACTGAACTCAGAAACGGGATTTACCCAGCAAGACTTCATAACACAAATTAGAGATGAAAAAACGGATGGCTAAGATTGACACACAAAAATAGTAGTGTCTTATCCATGTTGAAATCATTCCCCTAAGGATTTAAAAACAAACTTATTTTATATCTGCCCTGTGCAACAGTATAATAATTGAATACTATCCTGAATGTTTGAATGCAGTAGGGTTTATCCAGGCAGATACCTTGGTTGACAACAATAGTCAATTATCTTAACAATGTGAACAATAGTAACATTCAATTATGTGAGGGCCAGACTTATCCTATACTAGGTTCGAAATTTTCTACCTGCATTTTAGCAGTAAATTGCATTTCATGTGTATTTTCCTGAATCTCCAACTTGCAACTCACTTTAGGAGGGAGTGAAAGGCTAAGAAACTGTGCTCAGTAAGCAGATTTGATGTTATGTAGTCATTAATGTTTTGTTTAGGGGCTTGAAGACCCCTCCTATTTAGCAACCATCTGGATGCCAGTATAGGGGAGTCATCTGTTATGGAATTTTCTAGTTGCAGAAAACTTTGGTAAAAGTTAATAAGATTTTATATTCTTGAAAATTGTGTGTGTGTGTGTGTGTGTGTGTGTGTGTGTGTGTGTGTGTGTACTGTGTGCATGCATGGCAAGGGAAAATATCAGGTGTTCTTTATTAATTTCCACTATTCTTTTTTAAACAAAGTACCTTATTAAACTCAAAGCTCACTGGATGGGCTAGACTAGACAGCCAGTGAGGACTTAGGCAAGTTCTCTGCATGGGTACTGGGGATTTGAACTCGAGTTCTCCCACATTCAAAACACTCACTCTGACTGATTGAACCATCTTTCTAGCCCACAAAATCCTATTCTCATGTTAGATAATGCTTCCTGATAAAGCTTAAAATACAGAAAGTCATCTTATTTACTGGCTTGAAACAGTTTTAGAAGTACAGACAATATGTGTCATAATTGATTGAGATTTTATGTCAGGAAGTCAATTAAACAGAGTTAAAACTAAGATGTACCCTTTTATAGGCAAGTGTCTTAGTTTTAATTGTTAACATGACATGGTCCACAGTTATCTGAAATAGATTCTTGGTTGAGAAACTGCCTATATCATATCGGTCTATGGCATGCATACGGGAATTACCTTATCAACTGATAAAAGGGAGGTGCAACCCATTGTAGGCTGTATTATCCTTAAGCAGGTGGGCCTGGGTAATATAATAAAAATAGCTATGACTCTAAGTAAATTAGAGAGTGAGCCAGCAAAGCAGGCAACAACTTTCATAGCTCCTATCTACTTTCTTGTTTACGAGTGAGATCCTGGTTAAAAGTAATGGTACATAAAATAGCATGTAGTTTTTCCTTTGGGTTCCATCTTTGGGTATCCATCTTCCTTCAGTAATGGCATGGGACCTGAAAGCATAAGATAAAATAATCCCTTTTCTTTCCCAGATTCTTTTGGTATTGCTTTATCATAACAACAGAATGAAATTAAAATAAATAAACAAATATCGTCATTACATCTACAAGCAAACATAGGTGTCCTGTTCAAAATTTCTCCGTTTTTATTTTTTCTCGCCATTTTTCTTCAAGATATGTATTTATTTGGGAGGCTGGTAGGACTGTTCTGTGGAAAGACTAAATTAATTTTCTGCAATTTGTCCTCGACCTTCATATGTGCCCATACAGAAAGAGGACTAGGTAATAAATTAATTTAAAAAAATCATTATTTGATGTATTGTCTAAAATCACATTAAGTCTAAAGAATGAATATCTATACAATATATTTTTCTACTGTAAATGCCTTTTAAAAAACAATGAACCCCAAATGATTTTTCCTCAGAACAGTGTTTAGTATATGCTTCCTTCCTATAACTTATGTGAGATCTATATCTTAACAATTTTGCAATTAAATTTAAAAAGTCTTGAGACTAACACATTTTTCTACTCAAATCTATGTGTAACAATCCTAACAGTTACTTTTCTAAGACTAGCATCCGATTACGTGACATTTTGCACCACCTGATTATCTAAAGAACAAACCAAAATACTGTAATTTCAGTAACTTTATTGCTAAATCTATATTTAGTATTTTTTGCCTTTTCTAAAGTATAACCACTAAATTATCCCCCAAATAAAATTCTTCTTATGTCAGACATTGGAAAAATTAAAAGCAAAAAAATAGTTTAGCACTAGGTTTAACCTGTCTTACAGAATATCTATACAAACTAGGAGGAAGATCTGAGAGTTTACCATTAGAAATCCTACATTTAACTTTCTCTAAAATCTGAAGCAACCATATCTTTACAACTTCTTCATCACTCTTCCAGAAATGCTCATAGATCATGTGTATTCTGAATTGTACTAAAGATTGTGTCAATGTTAAATAATTATTAAATTTTATGTTTCAAGGACCTTGATTTGTACATTTGATACAAATACAAAAGGTGACATTCATAAATGTTGACAGAATTGTTGAAATGAATAAGCACTTTAATATATTTTTCTGTGATAATTCACTACAGGAACCTAATCACCTATATTTCAGAATAGGCAATGTAGTTTATAGCTATATAGTTATAAGCATCACAAATAGAATACAGAATTTGTATAATAAAATATTACCATTATACACCTTTATCTGTCCCTTTAAGGTTTTCATTTTTGTAGGCAATTGCCAGTGGTAATATATTATTGGTTTTCAAAGCAACATCCCAAAATATTTCTCAGTTTCTTCATTTAGATACAGGAATGGGATACTGTTCTCTTGAAATAATAGAGACAGCCTTAATCGGCTTTTGTTGCATAAATATGTTCTAAAAAGTCATTCTTTCTTAAAACTCTAATTTTAAATTTTTAGATGAAACTAAGTTATCTATCTACAGATTTTGACTTGTTTTTAGTTGCTATCATACCTGAGGGCATTTATGTTAACTGATCAGCTAATTTCCATAATTTAATTATTATTGCTTTAATAAAGTTATGAGTTGTATCCCAGAACATCCAGGAAATCCAGGATACAATGAGAAGACCAAACCTAAGGATTATAGGTATAGATGAGAGTGAAGATTTACAACAGAAAGGGCCAGGAAATATCTTCAACAAAATTATGGAAGAAAACTTTCCTAACTTAAAGAGAGAGATGCCTATGAATATACTCCAAACAGACTGGACCTGAGCAGAAATACCTCCTGTCACATAATAATCAAAACCCCAAATGCACTAAACAAAGAAAGAATATTAAAGGCAGTAAAAGAGAAAGGCCAAGTAACATATAAAGGAAGACCTATCAGAATCACACCAGACTTCTCACCAGAGACCATGAAAGCTAGAAGATTCTGGGCATATCTCATGCAGACTCTAAGAGAACACAAATGTCAGCCAAGACTACTATACCCAGCAAAACTCTCATTCACCATAGATGGAGAAGCCAAGATATTCCATGACAAAACCAAATTTACACAATATCTTTCCACAAACCCAGCTCTGCAAAGAATAATAGGAGGAAAACTCCAATACAAGGAGGGAAACTACACACTGGAAAAAGCAAGATAGTTACCTTCCTTCATCAAACCCAAAAGAAGATAACCACTCAAATATAAAAAGAACATCAAAAATGACAGGAAGTAATAATCACTATTCCCTAATATCTCTTAACATCAATGGTCTCAATTCCCCAATAAAAAGACATAGACTAACAGACTGGATAAGGAAACAGGACCCTACAATTTGCTGTATACAGGAGACACACCTCAGTGTGAAAGATAAAAACTACCTTAGAGTAAAAGGCTGGAAGACAATCTTACAACCCAATGGTCTCAGGAAACGAGCAGGAGTAGCCATTCTAATATCAGATAAAATTGACTTTCAAACTAAAGTCATCAAAAGAGACACTGAGGGACACTTCTTGCTGGTCAAAGGAAACATCCACCAAGAAGAACTTTCAATTCTGAACATCTATGCGCCAAATGCAAGGGCACCCTCATTCGTAAAAGAAACTTTACTAAAGCTCAAAGCACACATTGCAGCTAACACAATAATTGTGGGGGACTTCAACACTCCACTCTCCTCAATGGACCGATCGGGAAAACAGAAACTAAACAGGGACACAGTAAAACTAATTGAAGCTTTGGACCAATTGGATTTGACTGATATTTATAGAACATTTCACCCTAAAGCAAAAGAATATACCTTTTTCTCAGCACCTCATGGTACCTTCTCCAAAATCGACCATATAATTGGACACAAGGCAGACCTCAATAAATATAAGATGATTGAACTAATCCCATGCCTCCTATCAGATCACTATGGTGTAAGAGTGATTTTCAATAGCAACAAAAACAACAGAAAGCCCACATACACATGGAGGCTCAATAATACTCTACTTAATGACACCTTGACCAAAGAAGAAATAAAGAAAGAAATCAGAGACTTTTTAGAATTTAATGAAAATGAATGTACAACATACCCAAATCTTTGGAACACAATGAAAGCAGTGCTAAGAGGAAAACTCATAGCCCTGAGTGCCTCCAAAAAGAAAATGGAGAGAGCATACACTAGCAGCTTAACGGCACACCTGAAAGTCCTGGAACAAAAAGAAGCCAGTTCACCCAGGAGGAGTAGAAGACAGGAAATCATCAAACTCAGGGCTGAAATCAATCAATTGGAAGCAAAGAGAACCATACAAAGAATTAACGAATCCAGGAGCTGGTTCTTTGAGAAAATCAACAAGAGAGATAAACCCTTTGCCAGACTGACCAAAGGGCACAGAGAAAATATCCAAATTAACAAAGGTAGAAATGAAAAGGGAGATATAACAACAGAAACTGAGGAAATCCAAAAAATCATCAGATGCTACTACAAGAGCCTATACTCAACACAACTGGAGAATCTGGAGGAAATGGATAATTTCCTTGACAGATACCAAATACCAAAATGAAATCAGGACCAAATAGATCATCTAAACAGTCCCATAACGCCTAAAGAAATAGAAGGAGTCATAGAAAGCCTTCCAACCAAAAAAAGCAGAGGACCAGATGGTTTCAGTGCAGAATTCTATCAGACCTTCAAAGAAGAGTTAACACCAATACTCTTCAAACTATTCCACAAAATAGAAACAGAAGGAACACTACCCAGTTCCTTCTATGAAGCCACAATTATGCTGATACCAAAACCACACAAAGATCCAACAAAGAAAGAGAACTTCAGACCAATTTCCCTTATGAATATCGATGCAAAAATACTCAATAAAATTCTTGCCAACCGAATCCAAGAACACATCAAAACGATCATCCACCATGATCAAGTAGGCTTTATCCCGGGAATGCAGGGTTGGTTCAATATACGGAATTCCATCAATGCAATCCACTACATAAACAAACTCAAAGAAAAAAACCACATGGTCATTTCATTGGATGCTGAAAAAGCATTTGACAAAATTCAGCATCCTTTCATGCTTAAAGTCTTGGAAAGAACAGGAATTCAAGGCCCATACCTAAACATAGTAAAAGCAATATACAGCAAACTGGTAGCCAGCATCAAACTAAATGGAGAGAAACTTGAAGCAATCCCACTAAAATCAGGGACTAGACAGGGCTGTCCCCTCTCTCCTTATCTTTTCAATATTGTACTTGAGGTACTAGCTCGGGCAATTCGACAACATAAGGAGGTCAAAGGGATACAAATTGGAAAGGAAGAAGTCAAACTATCATTATTTGCAGATGACATGATAGTCTACCTAAGTGACCCAAAAAAACTCCTCTAGAGAACTCCTACAGCTGATAAACAACTTCAGCAAAGTGGGAGGTTAAAAAATCAACTCAAGCAAATCAGTGGCCTTCCTATACTCAAAGGATAAGCAGGCTGAGAAACAAATTAGGGAAATGACCCCCTTCACAATAGCCACAAACGGTATAAAGTTCCTTGGGGTGACTCTTACCAAACATGTGAAAGATCTGTATGACAAGAACTTCAAGACTCTGACGAAGGAAATGGAAGAAGACCACAAAAAAGGGGAAAACCTCCCATGCTCATGGATTGGCAGGATCAATATAGTTTAAATGGCCATTTTGCCAAAAGCAATATACAGATTCAATGCAATACCCATCAAAATCCTAACTCAATTCTTCACAGAGTTAGAAAGAGCAATTAACAAATTCATCTGGAATAACAAAAAACCCAGAATAGCTAAAACTATTCTCAGCAACAACAGAAATTCTGGGGGAATCAGTATCCCTGACCTCAAGCAATACTACAGAACAATAGTGTTAAAAACTGCATGGTATTGGTACAGTGACAGGCAGGCAGATCAATGGAACAGAATTGAAGATCCAGAAATGAACCCACACACCTATGGCCACTTGATCCTCAACAAAGAGGCTGAAAACATCCAATGGAAAAAAGATAGCCTTTTCAACAAATGGTGCTGGTTCAACTGGAGGTCAGCATGCAGAAGAATGCTAATTGATCCATCCTTGTCTCCTTGTACTAAGCTCAAATCCAAATAGATCAAGGACCTCCACATAAAGCCAGACACTCTGAAACTAATAGAAAAGAAACTGGGGAAGACCCTTGAGGACATCGGTACAGGGAGAAAGTTTCTGAATAGAACACCAATACCTTATGCTCTAAGATAAAAAAATTGACAAATGGGACCTCATAAAATTACAAAGTTTCTGTAAGGCAAAGGACACCATCAAAAGGACAAATCGGCAACCAACAAATTGGGAAAAGATCTTCACCAATCCCACATCAGATAGAGGGCTAATATCCATTGTATATAAAGAACTCAAGAAGTTAGACTCCAGAAAACCAAACAACCCTATTAAAAAATGGGGTAGAGAGTTAAACAAAGAATTCTCACCTGAAGAACTTCGGATGGCAGAGAAGCATCTTAAAAAATGCTAAACTTCATTAGTCATTAGGGAAATGCAAATCAAAACAACCCTGAGATTTTACCTTACACCAGTCAGAATGGCTAAGATTAAAAATTCAGGAGACAGCAGGTGTTGGAGAGGATGTGGAGAAAGAGGAACACTCCTCCACTGCTGGTGGGGTTGCAAATTGGTACAACCACTCTGGAAATCAGTCTGGTGGTTCCTCTGAAAACTGGGCACCTCACTTCCAGAAGATCCTGCTATACCACTCCTGGGCATATACCCAGAGGATTCCCCACCATGTAATAAGGATACATGCTCTACTATGTTCATAGCAGCCCTATTTATAATTGCCAGATGCTGGAAAGAACCCAGTTATCCCTCAACAGAAGAGTGGATGCAAAAAATGTAGTATATCTACACAATGGAGTACTATTCAGCCATTAGAAACAATGAATTCATGAAATTCTTAAGCAAATGGATGGAGCTAGAGAACATCATACTAAGTGAGGTAACCCAGACTCAAAAGGTGAATCATGGTATGCACTCACTAATAAGTGGATATTAACCTAGAAAACTGGAATACCCAAAACATAATCCAAACATCAAATGAGGTACAAGAAGAAAGGAGGAGTGGCCCCTTGTTCTGGAAAGACTCAATGAAGCAGTATTCGGCAAAACCAGAACTAGGAAGTGGGAAGGGGTGGGTGGGAGGACAGGGGGAGAGAAGAGCGTTTATGGGACTTTCGGGGAGTGGGTGGCTAGAAAAGGGGAAATCATTTGAAATGTAAATAAAAAATTAAAAAAAAAAGAAATCAAAAAAAATAGTTCCAGTAACAGAGAGGTTTGCTTTAGTGGTTCTGGTATCTTGTTAATCAGAGCTGACTCTTCAGCCCCAGCTTACCAAAACCACATGATCTTCATAACCAAACACGGACCTGATAAGAGTCTTCCCTCTAAAATTTCATAAGCCAGGGCTCCACCTTCTACACCATTCTCAACATTATCTTCTAAGCTGGTATACAACATCCCACAGAGCTCTTCTCACTGAATGGATTGTCTAGCCCGAAGTTCCAAAGTCCTTCCATAGTCCTCCCCAAAACATGGTGATGTTGTCACAGGAATACTCCACTATGCTGGTACCAATTTGTCTTAGTCAGGGTTTCTACTCCTGCAGAAACATCATGACCAAGAAGCAAGTTGGGGAAGAAAGGGTTTATTGAGCTTACACTTCATCACTAAAGAAAGTCAGGACTGGAATTCTAGCAGGTCAGGAAGCAGGAGCTGTTGCAGAGGCCGTGGAGAGATGTTTCTTATTGGCTTGCTTCCCCTGGTTTGCTCAGCCTGCTCTCTTATAGAACCCAAGAACATCAGCCCAGAGGTGGTACCACCCACATGGGGCCCTCCCACCTTGATCACTAATTGAAAAAATGTCCCACAGCTGGATCTTGTGGAGGCACTTTCTCAGTGATAACACTAGCCTGTGTCAAGTTGACACACAAAACCAGCCACTACACTGTCCAAAGGAAAGACAACAGAGGCTGCCTCATGTAGGGATCCACCCCATCTGCAGACACCAAAACCTGCCACTGTTGCTGATGCCAAGAAGCACTTGGTGACAGAAGCCTGATATAGCTGTTCCCGGAGAGGTTTTATTAGCACCTGCCCAATACAGATGCAGGTACTGACAGCCAACCATTGGACTGGGCCTGGGGACTCCAATGGAAGAGCTAGAGGAAGGACTGAAGGAGCCGAAGGGGATTGCAACTCCATATGAAGAACAATATCAACTAACTGGACCACCCAGAACTCCCAGGGACCAAACCACCAACCAAAGAGTATACAGGATTACAGACACATATGAAGTAGAGGATGACCTTATCTGATATCAATGGAGGAAAGGGAGGCTTGATACCTCAGCTTAGGTGGATGCTAGAAGGATGAGGTGGGAGTAGGTGAGTGGGTAGAGGAGCACCCTCACAGAGGCAAAGAGGAAGGGGCATCATGATGGGAGGGGTTGGAAGACATAACCAGGAAGGGGAATGTCATTTTAAATGTAAACAAAGTATTAATAAAAATCAAGCAAACAAAAACCAAACAACAAAACTCCCCAAATTTAGAAAATATGAATGAAAAGGATAATTTTCTTAAGAGATACCACTTAACAAAGTGAAATCAAGATCAGGCAAATAAAATGTAAACAACCTATAACTCCTAAGGAACAGAAGTAATCATTATTTCTTAATCACAAAAAGACCTGAACCAGATAATTTTAGCAAAGAATTCTGCTACACTTTCAAGAAAAGCTAATATCAAAACTCTTCAAAGTATTCTTCAAAAGAAAATCAGAAGGAACTTTGCCAAAGTTATTTTATGAGTACACAGTCAACTCAACAAAGAAATAGAATTTTAGACAATTTTCACTTAAGAACATTGATGCCAAAATACTCAATAAAATATTATAAAACTGACCCAGAGAAGCCATCAAAAACATCATCCAACATGATCAAGTAGGTTTCATCCCAGAGATACGGGGATGGTTCAACATAAGAAAACCTATCAATATAAGCCACAATATAAACAAACCGAAAAAAATGCATGATCATCTCTTTAGATGCATAAAAATCCTTTGGCAAAGAACTCAAACTATATAATGGGGAATAAATAAATAAATAAACCATGTTGAACTGGAAGTCTGCACAGAAAAATGTAAATAGATCCATATTTATCACTCTCCACAAAATTCAAGTCCAAGTCATTCAAGACCATCTCAAAAAAAACAGGATATACTAAATCTAATAGAAAAGAAAGTGGGGTACAGCCTTGAATACATTGGCACATTATACCACCTTCTGAACAGAATAACTGTTCATGTACTAACATCAACAATTTATAAATAGGACCTCATGAAACTGAAAAGCTACAATAAGGCAGAGGACACTCTCAATTGATTAAAAAAAAAAAAAAGCAGCCTACATGACGGAAAATGTCTCACCAACCCTATATTCACCAGATGACCACTATCCACAATACAGAGACAACTGAAGGAATTAGACATCAATAAACCAGATAATCCAAGTAAAAAATGGAGTGCAAAGCTAAACAGAGAATTTAGAACAGAGAAATCTCTAAGGGCTCTTAAATAAATGTTCAGTTGTCTTTGTCATCAGGGAAATGCAAATCTAAACAGCTTTGAGATTCCATCTTATACCAGTCAAAATGGGTAGTCCAGAAACTCAAGTAACAGCACATGTTAGCAAGTATGGGGAGCATGTGGAATACTACTCCACTGATGCTGGGAGTGCACATTTGTACAGCCACTTTGGAAATCAATGTGACAGTTTCTCAGAAATCTGGTAACCTAATACTCAGCTTTACCTCTCCTGCCCCCAAAACAATGTATCACCATGTCACAAGGACACTTGTTCAACAGCTTATTCATAAAGAAAATGTGGTACACTTAAACAATGAAATACTAGTCAGCTATCAAAAGTAAGAAGATCATGAAATTTCCAGGCAAACTAGAAAAGATCATCTTGAGTGAGTTAATCTAGACTCAGAAAGACACACTCAGTATATACTCATAAGTGGATATTAGCCATAAAGTAAAGGCAAAACATGCTTCTATCCCTAGACCAAAAGAAGCTAAGTAACAAGGAGCTCCCAAAGTAGGATGCTTGACTCTTACTCGGAAGGGGAAATAAAATAGAGATCAGGATGGAAGGAGGAAAGGAACTGGGTCGGGGAGGGGAGGGGCAGGGGAGAGGAACAGTAGAGTTTAGTTATGTGGAGTAATAGTAAAGAGAACTGAAATCAGTAGTAGAGGGACAGCTCTGAATCGAGCTGGAATCCTCAGACAAAAGAAACTCCAAGGAGTCTTTAAGGGTAACTCTAGCTACAACTCCTATCAGCAGGGGATATGGAAATTGAAAAGGCCAAGTCTTATAACCAGGCAAGAGACTCCCAATGGAGGGATGTGGAACCAACCCACCCATAAAACTTTTGACCCAGCATTTGCCCTGCCTACAAGATGAGTATGGATACAGATGAAGCAGAAGTTGAAGGAATGGCCAATTAGTGACTGGCCCAAATTGAGACCCATCCCAGAAGAGAGAGCTGAATGCTGTCACTATTAATGACATTCTGTTATACTAACAGACAGGAGTGTAGCACAGCTGTCCTCTGTTTTACCCAGCGGCTGATGGAAACAGATGCAATGACTCACAGCCAATATTAGCTGCAACTTTGGGGAATATTGTAGAAGAGGGAGACACAAAGGATTGGAGGAGCCAGAGATGTCAAGGACATCACAAGTATACCTACAGAATCAACTATCCTTGGCCATAGGAGCTCACAGATCCTGAACCACC
This sequence comes from Apodemus sylvaticus, assembly GCF_947179515.1. Taxonomy (NCBI): domain Eukaryota; kingdom Metazoa; phylum Chordata; class Mammalia; order Rodentia; family Muridae; genus Apodemus; species Apodemus sylvaticus. The sequence continues at coordinate 22,575,402 of NC_067494.1, read as the reverse complement.
AATCAAAGAGCATGCATGGGATGGACCAAGGACCACTATCAATATGTTATAGATGTGCAGCTTGATCTTTATGTGAGTTCCCTACCAACTGGATAAGGGTTCACTCTGACTGTGTTGCCTGCCTGCATTTGGATCCCATACCCAAAATTGGGCTGCCTTGTATCCCTATTGAGGAGATGCTCCTAGTCCTACCACATCTTGTTAGTCCAAGGTAGGTTGATATCCATGGGAGGCCTCCCCTCCTCTAAGGAGAAAAGGAGAGGTAAATGGGGGCAAAGGAGGTGAGAGAGAATAACTGGGAGGAGAGGAAGTAGGGAAAGCTGTGATACGGATGTAAATTTAATTACCTAATTAATACTTCAGTGTTTTCATATTTAAAACATTCTATTAATTGAGTAATGTGGAATAAAGTTAAAAATAGTTTCTGGCTTAGTATGTTAGTTACTTTTTTCATAAAATCCTCATGAAAAGCAGCTGAAAGGTTAAATATAAACTCATTCATTGTGAAGGGAAACAGTCAATCCCTGGTGAAGGCATAGTACCAGGACCCAGAGGCTGACTGACTGCTCATGTCATATCCACACCCAGGAAACAGAATGGATAGAAAAATGAGGCCAGGCCATAAAATGGCAAAGAGGAGGCTTAGAGAGGTTGTTCAGTGGTTTGGGGTACTGAAAACTCTTCAGTAAGATCAGCGTTTGATTCTCAGACCCTATACTGTGGCTATCAACCAACAAACTAGAACTATATTCCAGTTTGAGGGATAAGATCCCCTTTTCTGGTCTGTGGGGGCACTGCAAGCAAATGTTACATAAATATATATGCAAGAAAAACACCCATACAAATAAAAATTAAGGAAAAAACATACATGTCAAGACCTACCCCAGGAACCCAGCTTCTTCTGCAACTCTCCACCTCTCTAAGAGTCCCATCATCTTGCCACCAACCATGTGAACTTATAGGAGACACTTTACATTCAAACTACAATGCATAGTAAATATTCAATTACTAGTAGCTGTCATACTTTCTGTCTTACTAATCACAGAACATATAACTAAATAATTACATTAAATACAATGTTCAGTCATGCCTGAGATGCCATATTTATCAGTACACATTCTACCAATAACTCCTGCCCAGGGTTTAAACATCTAATGTACACTTAAAGGTACCTACCAAACTCTTTCCCCCCTCTTTCTTCCTACTCTTTAGAAACACAACCATAAATCACTCTCTTTTCTTCCTACCATTATCAAGTCCTGACTTACCATTTTATTGGTCAAAATGATTTTTGTGGTTGAAATAATTTCTATAGTCTCAATTTCACTGAATCAAACATGAATTCATTCTCAAAATTGTACGCCATTCATTTACTAATAAGATATCTTTAAAATATTACTTATATACTTAGTCCTCATGCCCATCTTCTGACATACAGTTATTAGACTTATTTCTAGAATGATCAGTGCATCTTATGTGTTAACTTAGTTACTGGTATCTGTAGTTTCCAAGTAGTTGATAGTAAGATGGCAGATCACCTAAAATATAAAGGCATACTCGGAGCAATGGAACTCTCAGCAAAGTCTTGCAGCAGCGGAGAAGCTGACATTGAGTTGATCTCTGTACAGTTAATAACTTAAGTACTTGTGTCTATATGATAAATTTCCTATAAGTCCTATATTTTTCTAGGTCCATCCATTTGCCTAAAAACAGAAAGTAGGGATCTTTCCAGTATACTTGCAAAAGGGATGGAACTTGGTTCTTATTATACCAGTTCTCACACTGGCATTTCTTTCATAAGAGGTCCCAGATTTCTGTAAGACAATAACACTTTTTTGAACCTGAGAAGAGAGTCATAGTAATTCCTGATTTGGTACATGTCAACCATAACTTCCTATGATAACTTACTGCTAGATACTGGAACCTAAAACTGGACACTGAAATTTGATAATAGTAATAGATCTTAGTGAAAATGAATCAAAATGAACTAAACTGAACTGAGCTAAGGTGATTCAGTTCTGTTACCTCTTACACACCCACACATTTTAACAATCATCTCTTCTATGTTTATAGCATGGTGTGCAGTGTAGTGTTAGTTTTCTCTACCCCTAATATTCTTCATTCTATAAAGACTTTGCAAAGACATGAGTTCTATGGTCATGTAACTTTAGAAAGAATTGTCTTTAATTTTTCATGGTAGAAATTTATCTACAAATATAATTTCTCTTCCTGTAACCAGTATTCCCCAACATATTTGACCATTATTCACTATTGTGCAGTAACACTGGTAGTGTGTTTAGAAAATGCTATTTTGAAGTTTTGAACAGAAAGGAGAAAAATAACAAATTTATTTTATATATAGAAAAATACTAACTCTGTCATTAACAAAAGCTTATTATATTGTTTCTGAAGATGTCACATACTGGAAGCACAGAACATGGAGAAATTAGGCTGGTACTGAACTGAAAGTTTCATCCTTTTCAGCTAGCTTTCATGGTTTGAAGGGTCTATTCACACTATCAGAGAAGGAAAGGAGTAAGTCATATCCAACAACAACCACTGAGCAGTAAAATAATAGCAGGCCTGGAAAGATGTCCACTGATTCCATAGTAGTATGGCTATCTGAGAGTAACAAATGACTTTTTTGATTTGATGTACTCCACAAGATGAAACACATATTTGGAACCATTATAGGGCTAAGAAACTGTATGTAGACAAAAAGACCCTAGAAGAAAAGACACTATTGTTCTTCCAAATGGGCAAAGAATTAATCCGACTCCTAATGGCTTGTGTTTATTCCCATAGATTAGCAGATGTTTCAACCCCCAGAGGAGAGGCTCCTACTTGCAGCAGACAGTGATAAAGAGAAACCAACCACTGGCCAAAGTTCAGAGAATAAAAGGCAGAAGAATGTTTAGTGGTTAAGTGGAAAATATTTACCACATCCCCTCTGCCAAACCCTCAGCAAAAAAGGAGGTAGAACAAGTGAAAGAGCCAGAACTGGTGGATGCCTGTGAGAAAATGGTGTCGTCTGGGCACAGCAGGGAAACTGTTTATGTGATTTCATAGTTATTGTGACAAGACCTGTGCAAGCCAAGGCAGAGCTCGTCCCGACATGGAGAGGGCAGATGAGAATTAAGTCCCACCCCTAGTAAAGGTGCTGCAGTTAATTGTCAACTGTTGGGAAGGGGAGGGTAAATTTCTTTAAGAATATATCCCCTAATAAATTGACAATACTCCAGTCGAAGCCCTCACACCCAAATTATCTGAACATCACAAATTCGTCATTATCAATGGAAAGAAAGAGAGAGTCGGGGGAGAGAGGGAAGGAGGGAGGGAGGGGAAGAGAGAAAGAGAAATAAAGAGAGATGGAGAGAGAAAGAAAGAAAGAAAGAAAGAAAGAAAGAAAGAAAGAAAGAAAGAAAGAAAGAAGGAAGGAAGGAAGGAAGGAAGGAAGGAAGGAAGGAAGGAAGGAAGGAAGGAAGGAAAGAAGAAAGGACAGATGTGGTTGGGTGGGTAGGAAAGGGTAGATCTGTGAGGACTTGAAGATGTGAAAATAATTAAAGCACATCCCGTGAAATTCTTGCAGAATTTTTAAAAGTAATGGATTTATCTTATATGAAGAGAGTAGATACAAGATTTACTTCCAGTCCCTGAGACTCAAAGATAGCTCCTGTATTCTCCAGATTCACCTTAATCAAGGTAATATTCCATCTGTCACTGTCATGTTTGAAGTCTTCATTAATTTTATTGAATGTGTAATTTTCGTGTTAGTGTCTTAAATTCCATTCTAAAATTTTGACTGACAAGGTAAATCAAATGGGAAAAAAATCAAGATCAAGTATTGAAAAAATAATATTATATGTAAAAATAAACCAAATTCAACCAAATTACAAAAATGTCTGAAATAGCCATTGTAAATATAGGCATCTTGTAGGATGTTCCATAGAATATATATACCAACCCTACATCCAATAGAGGGCTAATATCCAATATATACAAAGAACTCAAGATGTTAGACTCCAGAGAATTAAATAACCCTATTAAAAAATGTGGTACAGAGCTAAACAAAGAATTCTCAATTGAGAAATACTGAACGACTGAGAAGCACCTAAAGAAATGTTCAACATCCTTAATCATCAGTGAAATGCAAATCAAAACAACCCTGAGTTTCCACATTACACCAGTAAGAATGGCTAAGAACAAAAACTCAGGTGACAGCAGATGCTGGCAAGGATGTAGAGAAAGAGGAACACTCCTCCATTGCTTGTGAGATTGCAAGCTGGTACAACCACTCTGGAAATCAGTCTGGGGGTTCCTCAGAAAATTGGACATAGTACTACCAGAGGACCCAGTTATACACTCCTAGGTATATACCCAGAAGATGTTCCAACATGCATTGTAATAAGGACACATGCTACACTATGTTCATAGCAACCTTACTTATGATAGCCAGAAGCTGGAAAGAAATCAGATGTCCTTCAACAAAGGAATGGATACAGAACAAGTGGTACGTTTACACAATGGAGTATTACTCAGCTATTCAAAATGAAGAATTCATGAAATTCTTAGGCAAATGGATGGACCTAGAAAAATATCAATCACAGAATAACACACATGATATGCACTCACTGAGAAGTGGATATTAGACCTAAAGCTCCGAATACGCTAGATATAATTCACAGACCATATGAAGCTCACGAAAAAGTAAGACCAAAGTGTGGGTACTTCAGTCCTTCTTAGAAAGGGCAAATATTCACTGGAGCAAATATGGAGACAAAGTAAAGAAGAGAGACTGAAGGTAGGGCCATCCACCTGGAGATTCATCCAGGATACAGTCACCAAACACTGACTCTATTGTCAGACGCTATGAAAAGCTTGCTGAAAGGACCCTGATAAAGCTGTCTCCTGAGAGGCCTTGCCAAAGCCTTACAGAGTCAGATGCTCACAGCCAACCATTGCACTGAGTATGGGTTGCCCAAAGGAGGAGCTAGAGAAAGGACCAAAGGAGCTGAGGGGGTTTGCAACCCTGTAAGAAGAACAGTAATATCAAAACACCAGACACCCCCAGAGCTCCCAGGGACTAAGCCACCAACCAAGGAGTACACATGGCTCTGGCTGCATATATAGCAGAGGACTGCCTTGTCAGGTATCAATAGGAGGAAAGGTTCTTGGTCCTATGAAGGATAGATAGATGCCCCCAGTGAAGGGGAATCAAGGGCAGGGAGGCTAGAGTGGGTGGGGGGGGTGGTGGAGGAAAATCGTCATAGAAGCAGGGGGAGGGGAGATATGATAGGGGGTTTCTGTGAGAGGGTGAAACCAGGTAAGGGGCAACACTTGAAATGTAAATAAATTAAAAAAATATATATATACACTCAATTTATATATATAAATATATTTAAATACATAAATATATGTAAGTTTATAAAATTTATAAATTTATAAAATTTATATATAATATATATAAATAAATATTCTTTTAAACAATAAATTTATTTATTTTCATTTATATATATACACTCAATTAACTTTCCAGTCTTTAAAATTACTGTCATCCTATTAATGCTTCAATCTTCTGACTATTACAGGGGTTCAACAAAACAGTTGTAAGGCTCAGACAAAAATGAGAGTCATATTCTACTATATAAGCTTTGAATTACTAAGTCCAACAAAGCCAACCATGACACAGCCAGTCTATCCCAATTCAACATACTACAATGACATAAGATAAAGACATATATGCTTTGAAGAGACCCTTGATAGAAAACTCTAGACCAAATCCACAGTCAGACTTCCTATCCTTCTTTTCTTCCCAGGCCTCTTGAAAATAGGTTCATTTTAACAAGCAGCATCAAACTCTGTGTCATCGATGTGTCCTGCTGGAGCAATATCTTTCAGTTCTCTTGTCCTGCTGTAGCAACTGAAAGTGATAAAAATCAGTATCAAGTTGTTGGAATCCTTGCCAGCTGAAACCGTGAGCAAGTTTATGGCACCAAGTCCTCTAATGAGCCATGTAAGAATTGTAAAATTAGGAAAGAAAACATCTATTATATTTGCCTAGCCCTTGAGAAATGGAAGTACTTCACTATATTAGTGTGAAAACCTGGCCTATCATGACATGCAAAATCAATTTTTTTGTCAACTAACTTCTGAATTTTTACAGGGATAATACCTTTGTGTTATTTGTATCTTTCCAGGGAATGAGTGCACTTTTAGTTTAGAGAAAGAAATACTTTGAACCCTGTTTAAAGAATCCTATAGTTTTCTCAGGGGGACCCAAAGTAAAGGGTACCATCGCCAGAACAAAGAAAGACATTACCATTTATTTTCTATTTTTTTTTAAGCATGCCATACAACTACAGGAAATACATTGATGTTAACAATGGCAGTCTTCCAGATAACCAACCATCCATATTTTACTACAGTCATTCCACTGGGGGTGGGGGGGGGGGGAGGACTTGGTACTCAGAATAAAAATGCCTGACAAGCAGACATGTTCACAAAGAATACATAAGAAAAATATCTAATGCTTAGAAGATTAAGAATGAAGAATCCTTGCTAGACTTATAAGAATGAAGCTTACATAATATTATCTGGTCCTTAATTTTTTATGTCTACCATTTTATCTGCATTATTTTTCATGATAATCTTCAATTTTAATGTCTTTCTATATACTTCCTCTATTTTATCAGAAATGTTTTCAATGTAAATCTTTGATTTTATCACAAATGTTGCTAATCCCACCTTCAATTAATTTAGAAAGAGTTTTTATATCTACCATTTTATATGTAAAATTTTCCATGACTAGTTCATTTTAACGTGTTTGTTTATTTATTGAATTTTACCAGAAATATTTTCCATGTAAATCTTCAATGTTATCTGAAAAGGTTTATAATTCCAGCTTCCAATTAACTTAGAATTGTCTTTATGCCTATCATTTTACCTATATAATTTCCATGATAACCTTTAATTTTAACATGTTTTTCTATATATTTCTATAATTTTATCAGAAATATTTCCCTGTAAACCTTCAAGTTTATCAGGAAATGTTTATAATCCCACTTTCAATCAACTTAGGAATACTTTTATACCTACCATTATTATATCTATATAAAAATTTCCATGATAATCTTCAATTCTAACATGTTTTCTACATTTTTCTACAATTTTACCAGAAATATTTTCCACGTAAATCTTCAATTCTATCATAAAATGTTTCTATCCTATATTTCAATTAATTTAGCAATGTTCTACATGTCTACCACTTTACTCTTTAATTTTGCATGAAAATTGTTAATTTTAACATGTTTATCTGAAATATTTTCCATGTCAATCTTTAATTTTATCATAAAGTGTTTTTATTTTCCTTTACTTCCCTTTTCAATAAATAAAAAAATAAAAAAAGAGTTTTAAATACAGTATGTTTTTATTTTCCTTTACTTCCCTTTTCAATAAATAAAAAAATAAAAAAAAAGAGTTTTTAAATACAGTATGTTACTGTTATAGAGGGCAGAAGCCTTGGTTGTTTTCCTCTAGTAATACTGGTGGTGTGCTTTCTGACATCTGAAAGAGATTTTCCTATATGGTTCTACCTTCCAACTGCATATGTAGCAGGGGATTGCCTTAATGAGAGGAGAGGCCATTGGTCTTGTGAAGGCTCAATGCCCCAGCACAGGGGGATTCCAGAGTGGTGAGGCAGGAGTGGGTGAGTGGGAAGAGAGGCCCCCTCAGAGAGGCAAAGGGGAGGGTGGATAGGGGAGCTGGGATGGGTGGTTTGTGGAGGGGTAACCAGGAAGGAGGATATCATTTGAAATGTAAATAAATAAAATAACCAATAACAAAAAGGGGGAAAAGGAAAGAAGAACAAAGAATGCCCTTTATTAACTGAATCATTTGGGGGAAAAGAATGGATTTTAAAGCTGGATCATCATCACTCCATCCCCAAATCTTGCAATCCGTCTGCAGTACACAGTGGTTTCCTGATATGCAGATATGGAATGATTTGGGACTCATAAAAGGATTTTCTATTTTATTATAAGAGACATATACTCCTTCCCAATTGCTTTAATTGAGCTCTGAAGAAAATGATCTGGTTCTATTTTGCTTGAGATAAAGAGATCCTGCCTCCTTCAGTGGAGTCTCCTTTAGGAGGACTGAAAACAGGGAATGTAGATTGGCAGAAAGATCACAGAGGCAGTAAAAACTCTTTCCGTGATTCTAGGAGCATCTCCTATGTACTTATCCATATCTGGGCTTTGCTGCTTTGCAAAAATCTCCAGCATTCCCCTCTTTACTTATTCAGGAACACTCTAAGGACTTATTACAAAAGATGAATCATGCTCACATATGAATAGTGAAAGAAAATTGGATCAATGTCTAAATTTCAGGGTTTTTATTTTCTTTAATAGCCTTCAGTTAAAAATGAAAATTTAAAGTGCAGCCTTTGTTTGACCTTTGCTTTCTTATTTCAGGTGGTCATTGTGAAGGATTTTAATAAAATATGATCACATTAGCTGAGGCTTTTCAAAGGTCAGTTTCTCTATTGTCTGACTATGTTTGGATCTTTAAACAGTGCTGTTTTCATTTGGGTACCATCCGTAAGTATGGTAAACAATATCCTTTGCCCCAGACTTTTAAATTTCTGTGGTTTGTTTGAAATATAAAGTATCAGTTAGAAATTGTAATATACTCTTTCCTGCATTCCTAGCTTTTATAGGAATGAGCCTATGCTACGAGGAATTTGGAGAAACAGAGAGAAGTGTTGCAAAATGGGTGAGAACAAAACGGAGACTGACTCTTTGTACCTCTCCATTGTTTCCTCTGGAAAATTCTCTACATTTTTACCTCTCCTTTTGCATGTTCACATGTAACTAAGTCAGGATACATGCTATAAAGAACTGCTGAAACAAACTGAAATGGAAATTTAACTCCACATTAAAGTATCATGGACAGGTCATGGTGCTGGAAGAGAAACAGTTTGAATGAAGTACTTGGTTTGTGGCTGTTGACCAGAAACATTTCACTATCCCCAAGAGCACAATGCTATGGTAAGTTAAATATTATCTGGGAAAGAGGTAGGGAAGAGCATATTTCAGTGGTTTTTCTGAAGAACTTGACTGAGAAGAGGAACTTCCCACAGTTCTGCTTTTAAACCAAAAGGACACATATGAAATCAGCTCCAATAATGCTGACTTGATTTAAAAATAAATTTAACACTTTAAGTATTTATCTTGAATTGAAAAATGCTTTTCAGATATATTGCTTATTACAGACAACCAAGTGACAAGGATACATAAATATGACCCCTGACTCCAAAAATCTTCATCAATAGCAATCATAACATTTGCAGTAAATACCTGTTATTGGATGGCTTTTATTACTTTGATAGGAATCTTGGTATACATTTTCCTTTTAAAATTATAAAAAGATAAAAAAGAAAAAATAACAAAATAAAACCATAACAGCCCAATCATTTCAAACTTATCTTCCTTGATTTGAAAAAGGCTGGAATAGAAATGAAAAAGAACTATAATTTTATACTCCACCCAATAATCGCCTGTTATGGCAATAGTGTCCAAAGGATTTATAATTAATAATCAACTGGTTTTGAGCTCTGCTGGGCACACATTGTTATGAGTTACAGGAAAGATTGAAAATACAAAAAAATTATCAAGTACAAATTCCAAATATCGATATTCATTATTAAATATCACTAATATAAGAAAGTTCCTTGACATTAATTGAATTATATGTCGTTATAATTAAAGTATTAATTATAATATAAAAAGCATTCATGATTAAGGATTATATATATTTTATTAATCAAGCTAAATTTGAAATATTTTGTCTGCCTTTTAAGTTTCAAATACAGATTTCTTCTTTCTTTCTTTTTTCTTTCTTTTTTTTATTTTCTTCCTTTCTTTCTTTACCAGAAAGCAGTCAGGACTCTAAAAAGTAGATGTTTTTCTTTTTTGACAGAAATTTTACTTTATGTCTAGTATATGTCACATCACAAATTTATGTTCTAGGCTGAATACCCTCAACATTGATATGTGTAAATCTTTTAGTCATCTACCACTGGTGAATAGCATTGGGGATCAGTTTGGAAAAGATTGTGATTTGCTTACTTGTTCCAAGAATCACTCACACATTTCTGCTAAGTACTTTCAAGATGTTCAGGGTCTCAACTCCACCTCATAGAGTGGCACCATGATTTTTCAATGAAAATTTTCAAGAACTATAATGGGAGAAGTGCCATTGTCAGATATTCTACATATATTAAGCTAACAGAATCTTCAAGGGCACAAAAATCAGCCTGTGAAAATGAAATCTAAATGACTGGAAACAGAAGGCAGACACTCAGTCATTGATTGATTTAGTTGGGAAGGCCCAGGAACAAGCTGACATTGATTTATCTTTTAATCTAACAGAATAACAACAAATCTTAAAGCAATCAGTTTTAATGGTCTTAATAACTCCAATCAAATTATTCACCATCCACATTAATATAGGAGGTTGGCTTCATATTTATTCATCAGATTTGTCAAATAAATAGCACTGTTTGCCAAACTGTGCTTCAATTCTAATAGATTTTGTTAACATTTCATTTTTAATTGCCCTCTCCTTATAATTAGGTTGACCAGAAGTCACCGTTTTCCAGACAACCGTCCTGGATATGCATTTTCAAAGACATACTGGTTCCTTATACCTCCTCTGGGCTTTCTTTAGAGTCTTGCTTAGAAAGATAGGGTCTATGGTGACCATGAACACAGAAATGCTTTTATTATTTTCTGATCCAAAAGAAAGAACCTATTAAAAGCTCAAAATCTTTAAGATCGTTTTGAGCAAATACTTGAAAAGAAATACAACCCAGGAAATCTACTTGAGATTTCTTCACCTCAGTGACCTAAAGAAAGCTGTTCCTCAGCAGCATCAGCTGTCTCTGTTTCTAAAAGCAGGATCCTAGTGAGATAAAGCTTGGTTGGCCAGCCAATCTATACAAGTTCAATGTCTACACCTGGATTTCTTTTCTTTTTAACAGTAGAAGGAAGTAAGGTGAACTTTGTGATTTTTTTTAAAAGAGCTTTTCTTTTGTTTATTTAATCTGAAATTTCCTCAGACAAACTTTAAGTGTGGAAAATAATGATGCAATAACATGCAGATGCTGTTTACTAAGATCCCAATTTTTCCATTAACTTGAGATTGTATAAACATAGTGTTTTTATTAGTGATAAAAATGATTAGCACAAGCAGATTGCACTCTGTTGGAGTCATGCGGGAGTTTTCTCCATGAAAGACATTTTGTACAAAGAGATTTTGCTCCTTGAGCTCTCTATAAGGGGCTGATAGGAGAGGAAATGGTACACTAGCAGGGGTGTACGCTCAATGGATCCCCAGCAGGGCTGATACCAGGAAAGAGAAAACGATGGTCACAGTAATACCACCTCTGCAGAGCTTCCTACCTAATTGATTTCTCATTTAGCTAGACTGTAAATTTGATCCTAAGCAGCATTTACTTTCCTTATTTAGATCGGGATTAAAATGGACTCCCTAGAAAGGCCACATAGGATGAAGAGGTAGAAATGCTGTCAAATGAGGGATCAGTTCTCTGAGGATATAAATAGATTGTTTTGATCCATTTAAAAGGTCATCAGTCAACAGTTCTGTTTTAGTTCTTTCCTCTCACTTCCTCTTCATCTTCTTAAGCATAATGCTACATGTTAGAAAAATAGAAAGTAAATTACATAGCCAATCCTTTAAACTTAGCCATAAAACCCAGAATTAGAATTCAGTTTTCAATAGTTTTAAGATACAAGCCCATGTGCTTGGATAATCGTAGGCCTCTTTTATTTACTTCGATGCATTTAAAGAACTCCACACTTGGTAAAATGATGAATTCAAGAGCCTTCTTTAAAACTGTGTGAATTTGAGAAATTGAGAAGACAATTTTTTCCTCTCTAGCATTGTAACCAGATCAATCCATAAACCTGAATTATGCACCTCCTCTGCTGAAGTTTTATAAAGGATCTAACAAACTACAAATTGCTGACAGTCATCAGCTTTTACCAGGTTGGTAAAGCCAATTTTGAGGTGCTAATAGGCCCTAATGGGGAAATTAGTCCTCAGTTAAATAAACAAATCATTAGGTTGTGGTGGAAAAGTTAATGTGGGGACAGATTGCAAAATTGCTAGTGCCTTAGTAGCCTAAATATTGTTCAAATTAATGCTAGAATTAAAGTTAGAACACAATGGTAGGAAAAATGGCCAACAGCTATAAAGGAGGAGGTGATTCATGAACATTTTGTTGTTTGTATTTAACTAGTAAGAGACACATTGGTATGTAGTAAAGCAATAGAGACATGCATAAGCAGCTTCAAGGATACTGGATTTTAAGCTCTGCTTTCCATGTTCAATGCCTTAAACCATATTTAATATTTAACATGTGCTTATTAGCTAGTAATTGTTGGGTACTACATTGAATGCTGGTTTGTACTTTTGACAAAAACCGACTCCTAACTGAGGAGCGTACATTATCTTAGAAGAAAAGGTAATGAGTCAGAATCTAGTCCACAAAAGGAACATAAATAATCACGGGAGAGGCCTGAGGTCAAGAATGAAGGGACAGAGAATGAAAGGGTTTGACGCAGTAGGTATAATGAAGTATACAATGATCCAAAAGCAAAGGTGAGCATGGAACTTTCCTACAGCCAAAGCAACTTTGAGACATACTGAAGTTTTGCAGGGACTCAGACTACCACTTTCTTCTTCTAAAGGTCAGAGTATAGACAATGACATAAAGTAGACAAGGGAACAGGAGTGAGTGAAGTTGTAAGTCATTCTATTTTTAAAAATGTGATTTTTCTAATGTCAGTAACAAATGTAGCGCATGTTCTTGGAGAGTAACATCTCCAGTGTCCTTTCTTTCAGAAATGCCCCACCCTGCAGATGCATCCTTTCCTTAGATACCGCTAAACACCACTTTGAACATCACCAAAGTGTGAGAGATTATGAATAATAAATGATATGATCATCATCTGCTATTCAAAGCCACCTCTGCCCCCTCACCCTGTGCCTTCCTTAAGGAAGACATCTATTCATCTGCATCCAGAGTCACCATCATTGTCTCATATCCGCTGAATCACCAAACCATATGATATCCGCCTCGCACAATGCTCTCCACTTATTTCTATCTTTCACTGTCAAATATATTGGTCTAGCATTCACTTCTTTAGGCATCCCCTTAGAATTCATATTGCACATTGTCTTTCAAACTCTCCTGCCAGAGTGACCCTTGTGGAAAAAAATGGTGTAGCTTTGCAGCAGGGACAGAAGATGATATTCATCTCCCATAGCCCAAAATGCCCCAGATATCAAATGGCCACTTTTTTTTTTACAAACCAGTACCTTTTGTTAAGAATCTACCCTATAACATAAGAGAATTTTAAAGAGAATATGAAGAAGTGAATATAGAGAAATGAAGAGAATATGCTGTCATGCCCTTTAATGAATTTTCTTTTTTTTATTCGATAAATTTTTATTTACATTTCAAATGATTTCCCCTTTACTAGACCCCCACTCCCTGGATGTCCCATCAGCCCACTTCCCTCCCCGTTTTCCCACCCAACCCTTCCCACTTCCCTGTTCTGGTTTTGCCCTATACTGCTTCACTGAGTCTTTCCAGAACAAGGGTTCCAGAAGAACTGCTCCGTTCTTCTTGTACCTCATTTGATGTGTGGATTATGTTTTTGGTATTCCAGTTTTCTAGGTTAATATCCACTTATTAGTGAGTGCATACCATGATTCATCTTTTGAATCTGGGTTACCTCACTTAGTATGATGTTCTCCAGCTCCATCCATTTGCCTAAGAATTTCATGAATTCATTGTTTCTAATGGCTGAATAGTACTCCATTGTGTAGATATACCACATTTTTTGCATCCACTCTTCTGTTGAGGGATACATGGGTTCTTTCCACCTTCTGGCAATTATAAATAGGGCTGCTATGAACATAGTGGAACATGTATCCTTATTGCATGCTGGGGAGTCTTCTGGGTATATGCCCAGGAGTGGTATAGTAGGATCTTCTGGAAGTAGGGTGCCCAGTTGTCGGAGGAACCACCAGACTGATTTCCAGGGTTGTTGTACCAATTTGCAACCCCACCAGCAGTGGAGGAGTGTTCCTCTTTCTCCACATCCTCGCCAACATCTGCTGTCTCCTAAATTTTTAATCTTAGCCATTCTGACTGGTGTAAGGTGAAATATCAGGGTTGTTTTGATTTGCATTTCCCTAATGACTAATGAAGTTGAGCCTTTTTTAAGATGCTTTTCAGCCATCCGAAGTTCTTAAGGTGAAAATTCTTTGTTTAACTCTGTACTCCATTTTTTAATAGGGTTATTTGGTTTTCTGGAGTCTAACTTCTTGAGTTCTTTATATATATTGGATATTAGCCCTCTATCTGATGTAGGGTTGGTGAAGATCTTTTCCCAATTTGTTGGTTGCCGATTTGCTCTTTTGATGGTGTGCTTTGCCTTACAGAAACTTTGTAATTTTATGTGGTCCCATTTGTCAATTCTTGATCTTAGAGCAAACGCTATTGGTGTTCTGTTCAGGAACTTTCCCCCTGTACCGATGTCCTCAAGGGTCTTCCCCAGTTTCTTTTCTATTAGCTACAGAGTGTCTGGCTTTATGTGGAGGTCCTTGATCCATTTGGAGTTGAGCTTAGTACAAGGAAGCAAGGATGGATCAATTTGCATTCTTCTGCATGCTGACCTCCAGTTGAACCAGCACCATTTGTTGAAAAGACTTTTTTCCATTGGATGTTTTCAGCCCCTTTGTCGAGGATCAAGTGGCCATAGGTGTGTGGGTTCATTTCTGGATCTTCAATCCTGTTCCATTGATCCGCTGCCTGTCACTGTACCAATACCATGCAGTTTTTATCACTATTGCTCTGTAGTATTGCTTGAGGTCAGGGATACTGATACCCCCAGAATTTCTTTAATTGATGAGAATAGTTTTAGCTATCCTGGGTTTTTTGTTGTTCCAGATGAATTTGATAATTGCTCTTTCTAACTCTGTGAAGAATTGAGTTGGGATTTTGATGGGTATTGCATTGAATCTGTATATTGCTTTTGGCAAAATGGCCATTTTAACTATATTAATCCTGCCGTTCCATGCGCATGGGAGGTTTTTCCATTTTTGAGGTCTTCTTCCATTTCCTTCTTCATAGTCTTAAAGTTCTTGTCATACAGATCTTTCACCTGTTTGGTAAGAGTAACCCCAAGGTACTTTATACAGTTTGTGGCTATTGTGAAGGGTGTCATTTCCCTAATTTCTTTCTCAGCCTGCTTATCCTTTGAGTATAGGAAGGCTACTGATTTGGTTGAGTTGATTTTATAACCTGCCACTTTGCTGAAGTTGTTTATCGGCTGTAGGAGTTCTCTAGAGGAGTTTTTTGGGTCACTTAGGTAGACTATCATATCATCTGCAAATAATGATAGTTTGATTTCTTCCTTTCCAATTTGTATCCCTTTGACCTCATTATGTTGTGTAATTGTCAGAGCTAGTACCTCAAGTACAATATTGAAAAGATAAGGAGAAAGGGGGCAGCCCTGTCTAGTCCCTGATTTTAGTGGGATTGCTTCACGTTTCTCTCCATTTAGTTTGATGTTGGTTTGCTGTATATTGCTTTTATGATGTTTAGGTATGGGCCTTGAATTCCTGTTCTTTCCAAGACTTTAAGCATGCAAGGATGCTGAATTTTGTCAAATGCTTTTTCAGCATCCAATGAAATGACCATGTGGTTTTGTTCTTTGAGTTTGTTTATGTAGTGGATTGTATTGATGGATTTCCATATATTGAACCAACCCTGCATTCCCGGGATAAAGCCTACTTGATCATGGTGGATGATCATTTTGATGTGTTCTTGGATTCGGTTGGCAAGAGTTTTATTGAGTATTTTTGCATCTATGTTCATAAGGGAAATTGGTCTGAATTTCTCTTTCTTTGTTGGATCTTTGTATGGTTTTGGTATCAGCATAATTGTGGCTTCATAGAAGGAATTGGGTAGTGTTCCTTCTGTTTCTATTTTGTGGAATAGTTTGAAGAGTATTGGTGTTAGGTCTTCTTTGAAGGTCTGATAGAATTCTGCACTGAAGCCATCTGGTCCTGTGCTTTTTTTGGTTGGAAGACTTTCTATGACCCCTTCTATTTCTTTAGGGGTTATGGGACTGTTTAGATGATCTATTTGGTCCTGATTTAATTTTGGTATTTGGTATCTGTCAAGGAAAATGGCCATTTCCTCCAGGTTCTCCAGTTGTGTTGAGTATAGGCTTTTGTAGTGGGATCTGATGATTTTTTTAATTTCCTCAGTTTCTGTTGTCATATCTCCCTTTTCATTTCTAATTTTGTTAATTTGGATACTTTCTTGGTGCCCTTTGGTCAGTCTGGCTAAGGGTTTATCTATCTTGTTGATTTTCTCAAAGAACCAGCTCCTGGATTTGTTGATTCTTTGTATGGTTCTCTTTGTTTCTATTTGATTGATTTCAGCCCTGAGTTTGATGATTTCCTGTCTTCTACTCCTCCTGGGGGAATTGGCTTCTTTTTGTTCCAGGGCTTTTAGGTGTGTCATTAAGCTGCTAGTGTATGCTCTCTCCATTTTCTTTTTGGAGGCACTCAGGGCTATGAGTTTTCCTCTTAGCACTGCTTTCATTGTGTCCCAAAGATTTGGGTATGTTGTACCTTCATTTTCATTAAATTCTAAAAAGTCTCTGATTTCTTCCTTTATTTCTTCTTTGGCCAAGGTGTCATTGAGCAGCGTATTGTTCAGCCTCCGTGTGTATGTGGGCATTCTGTTGTTTTTGTTGCTATTGAAAACCACTCTTACACCATAGTGATCTGATAGGAGGCTTGGGATTAGTTCGATCTTCTTGTATTTGTTGAGGTCTGTCTTGTGACCTATTATATGGTCGATTTTGGAGAAGGTACCATGAGGTGATGAGAAAAAGGTATATTCTTTTGCTTTAGGATGAAATGTTCTATAAATATCAGTCAAATCCAATTGGTCCAAAGCTTCAATTAGTTTTACTGTGTCCCTGTTCATTTTCTGTTTTCCTGATCAGTCCATTGAGGAGAGTGGAGTGTTGAAGTCCCCCACAATTATTGTGTTAGGTGAAATGTGTGCTTTGAGCTTTAGTAAAATTTCTTTTATGAATGAGGGTGCCCTTGCATTTGGCGCATAGGTGTTCAGAATTGAAAGTTCTTCTTGGTGGATTTTTCCTTTGACCAGCAAGAAGTGTCCCTCAGTGTCTCTTTTGATGACTTTAGGTTGAAAGTCAATTTTATCTGATATTAGAATGGCTACTCCAGCTCATTTCCCGAGACCATTGTCTTGTAAAATTGTCTTCCAGCCTTTTACTCTAAGGTAGTTTTTGTCTTTGACATTTAGGTGTGTTTCCTGTATGCAGCAAAATGTAGGGTCCTGTTTCCTTATCCTGTCTGTTAGTCTATGTCTTTTTATTGGGGAATTGAGTCCATTGATGTTAAGAGGTATTAAGGAATAGTGATTATTACTTCCTGTCATTTTTGATGTTCTTTTTATATTTGAGTGGTTATCTTCTTTTGGGTTTGATGAAGGAAGTTTACTATCTTGCTTTTTCCAGGCTGTAGTTTCCCTCCTTGTATTGGAGTTTTCCTCCTATTATTCTTTGCAGAGCTGGGTTTGTGGAAAGATATTGTGTAAATTTGGTTTTGTCATGGAATGTCTTGGTTTCTCCATCTATTGTGACTGAGAGTTTTGCTGGGTATAGTAGTCTTGGCTGACATTTGTCTATATTTGATTTAGAATTTCAATTTTTCTTAAATTTATTTTTTTGCTTTATGACATATCTATATGCATATGTGTGTGGAATGTGCTTATGTGTATGCATGTTCAAAGGTATATAGGTGGGTGTAGAGGGCAAAATTAAAATTATATATCTTTATCTGTCTCCTTTTATTTATTCAACTAGGGTCACTTGTTGAATCTAGAGATCTTAATTTCCTACTACTCTAGCTAACCAGCTGGCCATGATGACTTCCTGTCACTGCCTTCCAAGTGTTCGGATCATGGGTAGCCAACATACTGCCTATCTCTAATATGAATTCTGAAGATCACCCAAACTCTGGTATCCTTCCTTGCACAGCATGTATTTCATGCACTGAAACATATCCTAGTCCTTAAGATAGTTAATTGCTTCACTTTGACTAATAATAAAAAACAATGGTTATTTGAAAATCCTTATTAATTACTTTCTAGATGTGCCTTTAAACGGTATCAAGCAGGTATTTGCTTCCAAGAAATATAGTTATTTTAAATGTTTTTCTAAAGGAAATCATGCTAGTCATATTTTCCAGACTCCATTACTTACAAATTGTCCAAGGTGAAACACAGTGAAGGCTTATTCTTTGAAATGCATCACAATATTGTGTTGATTTACAGAATTATTCCATGAATAAGTGGTACTTACTACATTCCAAGCACATACATCCTCTATAAAGCAAACAAACTTCATTGATCAGTACTTCCAGATTTTGCTCTTCAAATCCTGTGCTATGATGTAATATCCTTATTTCTCCATCTGTACAATGTTAATGCTGAGAACATTGCTGTTGGATTATGACTTAAAGTTTTCTTAATTTGCTTGATGTAATCTAACTGTTCTATGAAGAGTTCTTTATCAATGTTTGGAATAACATTTTATTATGAGATGTTTTTATCAACAATACATACAAATAAGAAAATATCATTATTTAAGACCATGCCTCACTACATTTTGGCTATACATACATACATATATACATACATATATATATATATATATATATATATATATATATATATATATGTGTGTGTGTGTGTGTGTGTGTGTGTGTGTGTGTGTGTGTGTATGTGTATGTATATATGTGTAACTCAGACATACTCACACATTTATATTGACTTTGAGATGTGGGTGCAGGAAGGTCAAGAATTGCTTGTTCTTAGCTTCTTAGAGTATTCCAAGCTGGCTTAGGCTACATGAGATTCTTTCTCTAAAAATAAGCAAACACTCCACCATTACCATCACCAAAAACAACAAAGAATTAAGATGCAGAGCAGAATAAATCGAATCTACTTCAACAAAAGCATTCATCGCCTCAAGTAAGGTAATCTCTCAGGTAGGGGAATCACAAAAACTGATGGAAACCAGCAACTGAGATTTGAAATCACTTGTGTAGTGAGAAGCTACACAATACACATATCTTCTAAACAATGTACCAGTCTGAGGAAAATCAAAACTTGTTCAAATGTTTTACTAAGTGAGAATAATCCCGGTCTTCATGACCTTGTAGTGATGTCAAACTGAGACTAACCAAATGGTAAGAATATCTACAACATTTCCAAAGTATAATCTTTTTATAATATACCTGTTGTCATGTAAAATGTTTGACAACCCGAATTAAGCCCAGAGTATAAGAAAAGGGGAAATCATTTGAAATGTAAATAAAAAAAATCAATAAAGGAAAAAAATTAAATAAATAAGTAAATAAATTGAAAACACCTAAATGTCAACTATATTCAATAAATGGGAATTCTTATTCATTACATATCTAAGGAAAAATGTAGCAAAAAATGTACATAGACATAATTATTAACATAAAATCTTTCCAGTAATATTTATTCTTATATTGTTAAAAATTATCTTTGTATACTTTTACTCAAAGTTGTGAGCTCATATGGCTGACCATTATGTTGAGATTGCTGTTATTGTTTAATAAAGAAGGAGCTTTAAGTGTGTTATGTCAAATTCTTTATTTATTAGATATTTGCTTTATTTACATTTCAAATGTTATCCCCATTCTGCATTAGCCCTGTGAAAACCCCCTATCCCATCCCCATCCCCCTGCTCAGTACCCACCAATTTCCAGACTTGTATTCCCCTATTCTGGGGATTTGATCCTTCACAGAACCCATGGTCTCTCATTGATGTCTGAAATGGTCATCTTCTGCTACATATGTAGCTGGAGTCATGGGTCCCTCGAGGTGTAGTCTTTGGTTGGTGGATCAGTCCCTGGGAGCTCTGGGCGTACATATTATTGTTCCTCCAGCAGGGCTGCAAACCTTTTCAGCTCCTTGGGTCCTTTCTTTAGCTGCTCCATTGGGGACTCTATGTTTATTCTATTGGTTGGCTGTGAGACATGGCTATTTTGATCCACTTTCCAATAAGGATCAAAGTATCCACACTTTGGTCTTCTTTCTTCATGTGGTCTGTGAGTTGTATCTAGGGTGTTCCCAGTTTTGGGGCTAATATCCATTTGTCAGCGAGTGTATGCCATGTGTTCTTTTCTGATTGGGTTACCTCACTCAGGATGATATTTTCTAGATCCATCCATTTGCCTAAGAATTTCATGAATTTTTAATAGCCTTTTAATAGTTTTTAATAGCTGAGTAGTACTCTATTGTGTAAATGTACCACATTTTCTGTATCCATTCCTCTGTTGAGGGACATCTGGGTTCTTTCCAGCTTCTGGCTATTATAAATAAAGCTGATATGAACATAGTGGAACATGTGTCTTTATTACATGTTGGAGCATATTCTGGGTATATGCCCAGGAGTGGGATAGCTGGGTCCTCAGGTAGTGCTATGTCCAATTTTCTGAGGAACCACCAAACTGATTTCCTGAGTGCTTTTACCAGCTTGCAATCCCACTAGCAATTGAGGAGTGTTCCTCTTTCTCCACATCCTCTCCAACATTTGCTGCTCCCTGAGTTGTTGATCCTGACCATTCTGACTGGTGAGAGGTGGAATCTCAGTGTTGTTTTGATTTGCATTTCCCTGATGATTAAAGATGTTGAACATTTCTTCAGGTGTTTCTCAGCCAACTGGAATTCCTCAGTTGAGAATACTTTGTTTAGTTCTGTAGCCCCCTTCACATTGCAATATATATATTGCTATAGTTTCTATTATTAAATCTTTTTTTCATTTTATTAAAATAGATTTTTTTCTCACATAATTGTTTTATTACTGTTTCCCTTCCTTCTACACCTCCCAGCTCCTCCCTTTCCCCCCTCATCTGAAACCACCTACTTACTGTCACTCATTAGAAAATAAACAGGTTTCTGAGATAGTATGATTTGATATTTTATGATATGTTATGATATAATATGATACCAAAATATAATAAGATAAAGTGAAAATAACACATCAGAAAACAAATAGAAGGAAAAGAACCAAAGAGAAGTCACAAAAAGCCATAATAAATACACAATATACTCAATGGCCCTGTATGGTAAAAATGTATATATATGTATTATGTATATGTGTATATAAATATTATATATATATATATATATATATATTTTAAAACTATTAAGATAAGATTTTTAAAAAATGCAAGTGCCCTGTCACAACATAATGAGACAAGAAACCTTCAAAGATGCTTGACTTCATTTTCTGTTGGACATCTACAGTTGAACATGTAGCATTCTTCCCTTAAGAGTAATATATTATCCTGATGAGACTCCCATGGAGGAGAATAAATTTTTTACCCAAGTGGTTATCAATTGGAGATTGTGGTTGCTTTAGGGATGTGGACATGTGGCTGCTTCTTCGGCTTTAGGGTACTAGCCTTAACAAACATGGTTGAGCAAATATCTAGGAAGTAGAATGTAGTGTCCTTCTGGTTATGCCCAAGATTGGTGCAGCTTGATCTTGAAGTAGATTGAGTCCCATCCTCCTGAGTAATTGCCACATGATTTTTCACTGTGGCTTTACAAGTTTGAGCTCCTGTCAACAATGGAGCCATATTCTCACCTACATGAAATCCCACTTGCTTTCTTGATCTTAGACAATCTGATGCTTTAAAATGAAACCTCAAAGTAGTTTTTGGTAAGGATCTTGAACATTTCTTTATCTGTTTCTCAGTCATCTGGGTTTCCTTTTCTGAGAAATGTCTGCTTATACCTGCATCCCATTTTTAAAACTTGAGTTGTTTTCTTGATGTCTAATTTTATAAGTTTTTCATATTGTTTGGATATTAGCACTTTATTGAATATATAGTTGGTAAAATAATGTTTTATCATTCTATGGTTTGCTGTTTTGTCTGAATGGCATTGTCCTTTGTTGTGCAGAATCTTAACAGTTTCATGATGTACCATGCATTTTTTGTCTTTGTGCCTGCACTATTAAGTCTTTTTTTTTTTTAATTCCATTGAGATCAAGTCTATCCAAAGAGGTTGAGTGTATCTGGCTTTGGTATACTTTTTTTTTTTTTTTTTTTGGAATTGAGTTTATTCAGGGTATTAAGTGAGAATTTATTTGGATTCTTCTACGTGCAGGTATTTGGTTTGACCATCACCATGTGTTGAAGATGCTGTATTTCCTCCAACGTGTGTTTCTGGCTTTGTAATGAAAATCAGGTGTCTATAGGTATGTAAACGTGTCTAGGCCTAAAATTTTATTCCATTTGCAATGCACTTAGTTCCATTGAAAAGCACATGAACCTCAGTTTTTAATTTTATTCAAAATTATTGGAGTTAATGATAATCATATTTACATTTTTGTTTAACAATTGGTAATTTTGTTGAATAACAATTGAGTATTACATAATATTATTTAGATCCTTTATCTATCTGTAGGCCCCTCACTATTTACTTGCATATATATATATATATATATATGTATGTATATGTATATATATATATATATATTATCAATATGCATATATACATTGATTTGATCAAGATCTCTTATTAGCTCTGAGAGGTTTCGTGCAAAGTTAGGTTTTGTATGCAGATAATCATTTATCTGTGAATTATGGCAATTTTAAAGCATGTTTCCCTATATTAAGGTCAGACTGTGTTGTAGCTCATTCAAGCATTACAGGTCATGTTACATGCATTGCTTGTCTGATAGTCATAGCTGCAGTAAGTAATGTGACTTTATTTTTTAATTTCTTTATGTGCTACATTTCTATCTGTTTTGTAGTGATTGACTAAATCAATCCATATATGATGGCCACATTGTAGTCCTAAATACATTCTGAGGTTCCTAAATGTCTTGCTACATCATTTTAACCAAATTTCTTTATTTGGGGCTAAAGAGGTGGCTCAGATATTAAGATCTCATACTGATCTTACAGAGAAAACCTGGTCTTGTTCCAAATTTTTACATAGTAGCCTATAACTGCCTGTTCAATATGTAATTCAAAGTGATCCAATTCCCTTCTTTGAATTCCATGGATGCCTGCATGCATACAGTGCATGTACATATACCCTTTTACAAAGATTTTATTTGGCTAAGAGAATTTCCAACTTTCTTTTTCTACCTTTTTGCATAAAATTGAAATATCAACAATTTTGTTTTAATACTAAAGTTTTTAATTTCTTAAGCTAACATTATGCTCTCATCACTTTTAATCTATAATAAATCAGTTACATTAACAATGAATGGTAAACCATCCTTGTTTTACACACACACACACACACACACAGAGGCGCTCACGTGAGCACATCTGTCTGTGTGTGTGTGTGTGTGTGTATTGATTTCATGGTGTGGGTTAATAATATTTCGTCAAATATTTTTAATGTTGTCTTTATTGCTTTATTAGACAATAAACATTTTTGTTTCTTACCTTTATTACCTCCTGTGAACAGTCCTGCTGTGAACATGGTAATACAGATGTCTTTGTTATGAACTGATTTAGTTTGCTTAAGATATTTACCCATTGTTGGGGTTTCTGAGTTGGTTGGCAATTTATTTTTAAGTTCTGGACTCTCTGTGCTATTTGAAATACTTGAGACAACAATTTATGTCCCTACCAATGGTACACATTGTCTCCTTTTAGCTACACAATCTTTAATATGTTTGGTAATAGTCATTCACAGCACGGTGTTGTTTTATCTTGTTAAGGTTTTGACCTTTCTGCCCTACCGGTTAATGATCATGAACCCTTTACCCATAAACTTGTTGATTCTCTAAATTTTTATTTTGAGAAATATTGACTAGGTATATAGTCATATTATTGTTATTATTATCATTATTACTAATTTGCTTTGTGATCTTTTAGTTCTTCCTACATCATAGACATCAATATTTTGTCAAGCACAGATTTTGAAAATGTTCCTTCCAATTCCATTGCTGGTAATCCACCCTTTTGCCTAGTCCCTGTACTGTGTACAAGTCTTAATGCAACCTCACTTGTCCATTATTAATTTCATGCCCTGTGATTTTTGTATTCTTTCCCAAAATTTCTTGCCTAGTACATTGTCTGAATTTATTAAGTGTCAACACTTATAAAATTTAAGTAGCAATTGCCACAATGTAGACATTGTCATTATTCATAATTCTTAAATATTCCTTATACTCTTTCATGACTCCTGGGTCTTACTCTTTTCCACTCTTCCTTAGGAGACCATTGACCTATATTTATTATTATTGAAGACGGAACCATTTTTCCTAGTACATTACAAGGACAGAATCATTCAGCAGTTTTTTTACTTCTAGGGTTTTCTTCACTCAATCTAATTCTGTCAGTTTCTATATGTCAGTTTCTTTCAGGCTTATTACAGTCAAGTCTTCCTTTGTTGTTTGAAATTCCTTTACATATGCTAGGAAGTCTACTCCTAGATTTATGATTTTAATAGTTGTCTTTCATTCTATGGTTATGATTTTTATTGTTGTACCAGAAGAGTTGTTCAGCAATTTGTGTCTTTATAGATTATGATTTAGGATATCTCATCTTTACCTAACCCAAGATCATAAGCATTCCTTTGGAAAATTTATATTCAAGTTTTATATTATTTCTGTGATTAAATTTAATCCATACATATAGTATAAAGTACAAGATGATATTAATTTTTGCATATGAAATTATTAAACTACCACTTGTTGAAAGGTAATAAACTGACTTTTCCTGGTATAAAAATTCATATAATAGAAGCTGAGAAAGTCACCTTTTGTATTGAGTTTGTATCATCACAACTGATACTACAGCATCACTTGCATTTACCACAACACAGAAATCGAGGAGAATTCTCAATAAAAGCTGTGATCCTTACTGGAAAGGTCATGATGGGGTTTGTGTGGAAGAAAAGTCAAATTATTTCATATGTCCTATTGAGATGGTTCATTCTTAGTTCAAAGGACAAATG
Source organism: Apodemus sylvaticus (assembly GCF_947179515.1). Taxonomy (NCBI): domain Eukaryota; kingdom Metazoa; phylum Chordata; class Mammalia; order Rodentia; family Muridae; genus Apodemus; species Apodemus sylvaticus. The sequence continues at coordinate 22,550,237 of NC_067494.1, read as the reverse complement.
TTATATCATTATTGAAAAGAAAATACCAAACAGTTGTATCATTCCCATTTCAAATTAATGCAAACTGCTTTGTCATAGTACATTTATTTTATTGTAATCTTTTCATTGTTTACTTTCATTACATATTTTATCAAATTCACCAGAATTCAATTAGATTGAGAAGTTTTTTTCATAGTCACCAACATCTGTGCCTTGAAGAATCACACTCAGTCTGCAGTCAAGAATATTGGAAACATGTGTCCTGAGATGCTAAAATAACAGCCCCAAAACACAGAGCCAGTTAAGAACAAAATAAACACTTAGAGCCATGTGATTTATTTATTATTAGTCAATACTCTTTCTCCAGGTACTTTCATAATGTAACCAAACCATGTTTGCTGGCTATTAATCCAAGTAAAATTATAAAAAGAAAATGCTAAAGATATTGGCAGAGCAAGGCTTTCTGAATACCAGTGAGGTTTAAAATTGCATTAAATCACTGTGTCTCCCTATATGATTGCTTTAACATTTATAAATTTGTGTGTATATGTGCCTCTGTGTATGAGAGAGAGTACACATGCATTTGTGTGCATGCATATACACTTATGTGCACAGGGGCAAGCTACGGGGCACATGTGGAGTTTGGAGGAAAACATTTGGAAGTCATTTCTTTCCTGACATCTAGGTTCCTGTGAATGAACAGTTTTCATATTTAGAAGCAGGAACATTTACTTTCTAAGTCATCTTACTTGTCCATAAACATTTTAAATTAGATTTAATATGTTTCCTGTATTCATTTTGAAAATTAAGGAGTAAGTGCTAATTATTTAGAGTTTATTATTTATACAAAGCCTAAATTGCTGTGTGTTAAGAAAGATATCTTATCAAATTACCAATAAAGCAACTCAAAATATGTTTTCCTTGAAAAAACCTGTTTATTTATTCAAAATATTAAAAGGACTCAGATCTATTTGCTGTTGTCAGATCTTACTTATGTGTTTTATAATCCACAATAATATTAGTGGCAATATTTGCACAGTGGATGCCACTGTGCAGTTATTGTGCACAGAGCTATTTACAGGACACCATGAGGCAATCCAAATAGCAATGTCTCTGTCTCTAAGGAATTTACATCTCAAAAGAAACAGGGGAAACAATTTCACAAGAGCTAGATTGCAATGTACACTGTTGGTGGAAAAAATGAGCAACTGCGTAATAGGGCATTGTGGATGGAAATTAATAAAGGATTCATAATAAGTTAGGGATTTCTCCAGGGTTTCAAATTGCTGTAGTACACTCTCTATGTCCTACCAAATAATCAGTGATACAATCAAAGCACAATCAGAAGGAAGACAACCAATGAAAGATTCTCTGAGGACCTAGACATGGGCAACACCCTCCCCTAAACACGCTCACAACAAACTAAATAAATAAAAATATTAAAACAAGAACCTCAATTTATTGATTTTTCTCCAAAGGCCTGATATCAGGGATACCGTTGATAGGTAGCATAGCCTTTTTTATATGTGTCTGTATATTTTATCATACAGTAAAGACTGACATTAAGAGAGGAACAGAACATTATTCAAATGCTGCAATATTAAATTGTCTAATATCAAACACATTTATGGTCATTTTAGTGCTAATTATATAGATTAAAAGTGTGACTCATAAAATTCACACTACTTTTTAATCTGAGAAATAGCTTATCAAAAATAATAAAAGTAATGTTACTGCATGAATAAATTTGGACAAAATCTAATCTACAAACTTGAAATCGCTTTAAACAATTAGAGTACAAATAAATAATGGGTAACTTAGGATTTGCTTCCCTAGTATTAAAACATATGATCTCAGAAGGACTGCTGATACAGAGAAGGGGAGCCAGAAGAAGAACATTGCAGCACACAGTAAAATCTCAGTTACCAAATATCTAGATTTTGAGACTACATAAGGATTTCTAGTTAATAGTTCAGAAGTCCTGAACTATGAGGAAGATGATGCTCTCTTCCTCTGCAAAAGATTGATACGTGGAGCCAAAAACCAAGTGGTCCTGTTGACCTCAGACAGCCTATTTGATGAGGAAACTCTGAACTGGTTTTTGGAGAATATGGGGTTTCTTTATAAAAAAAAACTAAAGAAGAAAACTGTTATATAAAAGCTGCTTTGTCAGCCAGGAGTCAGAAGATAGGGAAGCATATAGCAAATCCAGAAAACGTGAAAGTAAAACACCTCTAAGCTTTCTATAAACTTCCTGGTCACATGGAAAACGTTGTATGTGAGGAGAAACATAATATCAAATTCCTTTCAACTCTATGCTGATATTAACTATCCCATAATTATGTCTGAGAGGTTAGACCTTTCTAACAAATATTTTACACCTGGAAAATATTCAATTGTATATAAAATGTGTCCCATAAAGTATTACTATAGATATATTTATGCTTTTCTAAATAAAAACAATCTCATCATTTTGCATTGAAATATAAATGTACTAATTTTTGTGACTGGGCAGAAACCTCTGAACTTTATGTGGGCCTCATGTTTAAAGAAAGCTTTAGTACTATTCAAGACAGAAGTCATAAATCACTGTAGCAAGAGTAAGTATTTTAGATTGAAATAAAACTCGATTAGTAGTGATTTTGTATCTTGGATGGCATGAGAAAGTTACCAAATAAATATTATTAAGTTCGATTTCCTCTGTCTACTGAAAAGAGATGGTGCTAACAACTCCATAACTTGTACTTGACATCAAAATAATAATATATAAGTTGGTGCAGTAAATGTTCCACAGTGCTAGCTATGATCATTACAAGCCAACCCACATAAGACATATTGTCTCAAATTCACCCCAAATATCATATTTCCAACTATATAAGTAATAAAATTATTTTCAAAGTATTGTTAATTAGTGAACTCTTGCTTGTGGATAAAAGAGAATTTTCTCTCACAGCCCAAACTGCTCTATCCATAGCCAAGAATCTAGAAAGAAATATGCTTGTATGTCTAATCTGTATCAGGCCAGAGCCAATAGCAGCTGTAGATTAATGCTAAGAAATGAGAAGAAAGTTTGACTTCTTCCTTTCCAATTTGTGTCCCTTTGACCTCATTATGTTGTCTAATTGCTCTGGCTAGGAGTTCAAGTACAATACTAAAAAGATATGGAGAGAGAGGGGCAGTCTTGTCTAGTCCCTGATTTCAGTGCGATTGCTTCAAGTTTCTCTCCACTTAGTTTGATGTTGGTTACCAATTTGCTATATACTGCTTTTACTATGTTTAGGTATGGGCCTTGAATTCCTGTTCTTTCCAAGACATTTAGCATGAAAGGATGCTGAATTTCATCAAAAGCTTTTTCAGCATCTAATAAAATGACCATGTGTTTTTTTCCTTGAGTTTGTTTATATAGTGTATTTTATTGATGGATTTTTGTGTATTGAAACATCCCTGCATCCCTGGGATGACGCCTACTTGATCATGGTGAATGATCATTTTGATGTGTTCTTGGATTCAAGTTCTTGGCAAGAATTTTATTGTGTATTCATAAAGGAAATTGGCCTGAAGTTCTCTTTCTTTGTTAGATCTTTGTGTGGTTTTGGTATCAGAGTAATTGTGACTTTGTAGAATGAGTTGGGTAGTGTTCCTTCTGTTTCTATTTTGTGGAATAGTTTGAAGAGCATTGGTGGTAGGCCTTCTTTGAAGTTCTGATAGAATTCTGCACTAAAACCATCAGGTCCTGTGCTTTTTTTGGTGGAAGACTTTCTATGAACCCTTCTATTTCTTTAGGGGTTATGGGACTGTTTATATGGTCTATTTGATCTTGATTTAATTTTGGTATTTGGTATCTGTCTAGTAAATTATCCACTTCCTCCAGATTTTCCAGTTGTGTTCAGTATAGGCTTTTGTAGGAGGATCTGATGATTTTTTGAATTTCCTCAGTTTCTGTTCTTATATCTCCCTTCTCATTTCTAATTTTGTTAATTTTAATACAGTCTCTGTGTCCTTTGGTTAGTGTGGCTAAAGGTTTATCTATCTTGTTGATTTTCTCAAAGAACCAGCTCCTGGTTTTGTTGATTCTTTGTATGGTTCTCATTGTTAATATTTGATTGATTTCGGCCCTGAGAGTTTTTTTTTTTTTTTTTTTTTTTTTTGCACAAACTAACAAGGCTATGACATCTTTAATCATTATAAATATTTTATGGAGTTACTAACATATAAGGTGGGCTACCAATGAGCAATATATTATCATGTAGCAATAACTGGATAGACACAGATATATATATATAAAGTACATTAGAATACTATGCACATGTGAACATTGAAGAGACCCTAGGTGGCTGGAACATGGCAAACATGGCTCTGGGAGGCTCTGCCCTTTTCCCACATTACCACTATCTTTCTAAAAACTGATTATATTACTAAAGCCAGTCCCCCAAGGTCTATTCCCTTATTTGGTCATTTCCGCCTCCCAAGGCTGACTACCAAGGTCCAGTTATCAAAGTATTGAAGCCAACAATCAAAAGCCCCCTTTGTCTCACCTATTTACCCATGAGCCTTGTCTGTCTCTTCACTACCCAGAGGCAGTGCTTTGTCCTCCCCCTCTCTCTCTTGTTCCCTTCCCTGCTTCCCTTGTCTTCTGATCTCCTGTCTTTGTCTCTTATTCCCTGCTCTTTTTCACTCTCTAGGGCAAATCCATTTCCTTTGTACTAAGAACTTGGTGTTCGAGGTGTTGAGAGTCTTGAGCATACTGGTCCCTACACATTTGTCTGCATGTCTATGCAAGCATGGTCACTAGAGTAGATGCAGAATTTATTTTATTTTATTTTATTTTATTTTATTTTATTTTATTTTATTTTATTTTATTAGATATTTGCTTTATTTACATTTCAAATGGTATCCCCTTTCCTCCAAAAGCCCTCTATCTCATATCCCTCCCCCTGCTTACCAACCCCCTACCTCCTACTTTTCGGACCTGGCAATCCCCTGCACTGGAGCATTGAACCTTCACGGGACCAAAGACCTCTCCTCTCATTGATGTTTGAAAAGGTCATCCTCTGCTACATATGTAGCTGGAGCCATGGGTCCCTCCATGTGTACTCTTTGGTTGGTGGTTTAGTTCTTGGGAGCTCTGTGGGTACTGGATGGTACATATTATTGTTCCTCCTGTAGAACTGCAAACCTGTTCAGTTCCTTTCTCTAGCTCCTCCATTGGGGACCCTATGCTCAGTCTATTGGTTGGCTGGGAGCCATGGGTATTTTGATCTACCTTCTAAGAAAGATCAAAGTATCCACACTTTGGTCTTCCTTCTTCTTGAGCTTCATGTTGTCTGTGAGTTGTCTGTTGGGTATTCTAAGATTTGGGGCTAATATCCATTTATCAGTGGGTGCATACCATGTGTGTTCTTGAGAGGATGTGGAGAAAGAGGAACACTCCTCTAAGGACAGTGAGATTGCAAGCCTGTACAACCACTCTGAAAATCAGTTTGGTGGTTCCTCAGAAAATGGTACATAGTACTACCTGAGGATCCAGTTATACCACTCCTGGACATATACCCTGAAGATGCTCCAACATGTAATAAGGACACATGCCCCACTATGTTCATAGCAGCCTTATTTATAATAGCCAGAAGCTAGAAAGAACATAGATGTCCCTCAACAGAGGAATGAATACAGAAAGTGTGGTACATTTATATAATGGAGTACTACTCAGTTATTAAAAATGATGAATTAATGACTTAGGCAAATGAATGGAACTAGAAAGTATCATTCTGAGTGAGATAACCCAGTCGGCCCTGAGTTTGATGATTTCCTGTCTTCTACTCCTCTTGGGTGAATTAGCTTCTTTTTGTTCCAAGGCTTTTAAGGTGTGCCGTTAAGCTATTAGTATATGCTCTCTCCAGTTTCTTTTTGGAGGCACTCAGGGATATGAGTTTTCCTCTTAGCACTGCTTTCATTGTGTCCCATAAATTTGGGTATGTTGTGACTTCATTTTCATTAAATTCTAGAAAGTCTTTGATTTCTTTCTTTATTTCTTCCTTGACCAAGGTATCATTGATTAGAGTATTATTCAGCTTCCATGTATGTGAGCTTTCTGTTGTTTTTATTGCTATTGAAGACCACTCTTACTCCATTAAGTGACCCAAAAATCTCCACCAGAGAACTCCTACAGCTGATGAACAACTTCAGCAAAGTGGCTGGTTATAAAGTCAACTCAAGCAAATCTGTAGCCTTCCGATACTCAAAGGATAAGCAGGCTGAGAAAGAAATTAGGGAAATGACACCCTTGACAATAGTAAAAAATATATAAAAATATTTGACTCTAACCAAACAAGTGAAAGATTTGTATGACAAGAACTTCAGCAGTGAAACAGTATTCAGCAAAACCAGAACGGGGAAGTGGGAAGGGGTGGGTGGGAGGACAAGGGAAGAGAAGGGGGTTTGCGGGACTTTCGGGGAGTGGGGGGGCTAGAAAAGGGGAAATCATTTGAAATGTAAATAAATTATATCGAATAAAAAAAAAAAAAAGAACTTCAGGACTCTGAAAAAGGAAATCAAAAAAGACCTCAGAAAATGGAAAAATCTTCCAAGCTCTTGGAATGGCAGGATTAATATAGTAAAAATAGCCATCTTGCCAAAAGCAAGATTCAATGCAATCCCCATCAAAATCCCAATTCGGTTCTTCATAGTATTAGAAAGAGCAATTCTCAAATTCATCTGGAATAACAAAAAACCCAGGATAGATAAAACTATTCTCAACAGTAAAAGATCTTCTCGAGGAATGTGTATCCCAGACCTCAAGTAGTACTACAGAGCAATAGTGTTAAAAACTGCATGGTATTGGTACAGTAACAGACAGGTAGATCAATGGAATATGACTGAAGACCCAAAAATGAAACCACACACCTATGGTCACTTGATCTTCAACAAAGGAGCTGAAAACATCGAGTGGAAAAATAGCCTTTTCAACATATGGTGCTGGTTCAATTGGAGCCAACATGTGAAAGATTTCTAATTTATCCATTCTTATCACCTTGTACTAAGCTCAACTCCAAGTAGATCAAGGACCTCCACATAAAACCAGACACACTGAAACTAATAGAAAAGAAACTGGGGAAGACCCTTGAGGACATGGACACAAGGGAAAGGTTCTGAACAGAACACCAATAGCTTATGCTCTAAGACCAAGAATTGACAAATGAGATCTCCTAAAATTACAAAGTTTCTGTAAGGCAAAGGACACTGACAAAAGGACAAAATGGCAACCAATAAATTGGGAAAAGATCTTCACTAACCCTACATATGACAGAGCGCTAATATCCAATATATACAAAGAACTAAAGAAGTTAGACTCCAGAGAACCAAATAATCCTATTAAAAATGGGGTAAAGAGCTAAACAAAGAATTTTCACCTGAAGAATTTCGAATGGCTGAGAAGCACCTTAAGAAATGCTCAACATCATTAGTCATTAGGGAAATGCAAATCAAAACAACCCTGAGATTTCTCCTCACACCAGTCAGAATGGCTAAGGATAAAAACTCAAGAGACAGCAGGTGTTGGGGAGGGTGTGGAGAAAGAGGAACACTCCTCCACTGCTGGTGGGATCGCAAGCTGGCACAACCACTCTGAAAATCAGTCCGGAGGTTCCTCAGAAAACTGGGCATGACACTTTCGAAGGATCCTGCTATACCACTCCTGGGCATATATTCAGAGGATTCCCCAGCATGCAATAAGAACACAAGCTCCACTATGTTCATAGCAACCTTATTTTTTTTTAATTTTTTTATTCGATATATTTTTATTTACATTTCAAATGATTTCCCCTTTTCTAACCCCCCACTCCCCAAAAGTCCCGCAAGCCCCCTTCTCTCCCCCTGTCCTCCCACCCAAGCTGGAAAGAACCTAGATGTCCCTCAATGGAGGAATGGAAAATGTGGTATATTTATGCAATGGAATACTACTCAGCAATTAAAAACAATGAATTTGGGCGGCGGCAGCGGCGGCAGCTGCAGCAGTGGCTGCTCCAGCTGAAGGGCCATCAGCAGTGGAACCAAGGCGTCACAGGGACCAGTTAGGCCCTGCGCCCACGACCACTGACCTTCGCTGACCAGCTGGGCAGCAAGCAGCTGCAGTTGTGCGGCGCCTTTCCTGCACGGAGGCCACTTCAGAACTCGGCCTCCCACCAGTCAGGAGAGGAGCATCCATCTTGGTTCCGTACTCCAGGAATCGGACAGACTGAGGTACACAAACATAATCCAAGGCCAACACCGCGGTGGTCTGAGCCCGACGGGCGTTGGCCTGCACCCAGGCCCTGGGCGGGTCGGGGGCCATCGGGGTGCCAACCCAACCAGGAGTTTTTTTGCCCAGGCCTGCGAGCGCGCCACCGCCATTTTGCCTGCAGGACGACAGAGAGCTCAGGCATAGCCTAAGGCTAACAAAGTGGGGGTCCAGGCCCCAAAAGGCACAGGACTGACCCCAAGAACTGGGCGGCTTGGTGGGCCATCTGTGAGTCAACCCGCCCAGGTGATTGTTAGCAAAGCAGACTCTCCCGGCGCTTTCAGCGAGCGCGGGCGCGCACGCCCGCCATCCTAGTCACCTGGCAAACCCAATTAACAGTCATAGCCCTAGGGGAACTTTGCTCAGACCTTGGCCTCCCAGGCTTTTGCCTGGACTCAGGGACTGGGCGGCCAGGCTAACCTTGTGTGCGACAGCCCGGTTGGCAGATCGGCTGCCCAGCAGAGTGAGCGGAACACAGGGGAGGTCACAGTAGCATACACCATCGGCACTCCCTGGGAGTGCACACGGGCTCCATCTGCTCCACAGACACAATCTGGGGCAAGGCCTCAGGCAGAAGCTCTTAGCTCTACTCTCTCCGCTTCCGGATCCAGATCAGTCTGGGCGGCAGCATTACATCTCCAAGTCCTGCAAGTGGCTAGCTGGGCTTCCGGACGGCCAGCTGGGAGAAGTCAGTGTGCTCCAGTGAATCCAGCGGGCCCCAGCGGGAGCCTTCGGGTGCCTGCTTTGGGATCGGGAACAGCCTGGGCAGCAGCACACTGTCTACAAGCAGTGCAGGAGGTAAGCTGTGCACCAGAGGCCAACTGGGAAGGGGCAGCTTGCACTGGTGAGTCCAGCACTGACAAGATAAACTAACACCAGTGAGATCTAGATGGCAAAAGGCAAACGCAGGAACGTCACTAACAGAAATCAAGGCAATATGGCAACATCTGAACCCAATTCTCCTCTACCAACATGTCCTGGATACCCCATCACACCAGTAAAACAAGATTTGGATTTAAAATCACTGGTCATGATGCTGGTACAGGAACACATGAAGGTCATACATAAAGACATTCAGGAGAAAATGGATCAAAAGTTAGAAGCCCTTGCAAGGGAAACACAAAAATCATTGAAAGAAATCCAGGAGAATACAAAAGCCAACAAGGAGGAAATGCAAAAAACACTTAAAGAAATACAGGAGAACTTTGCTCAACAGGCTGAGGTCATGAAAGACGAAACACAAAAATCTCTTAAAGAAATACAGGAGAACTTTGGTCAACAGGCTGAGCTCATGAAAGAGGAAACACAAAAATCTCTTAAAGAATTACAGGAAAACACAAACATGCAAGTGAAGGAGCTAAGCAAAACCATCCAGGATCTAAAATCAGAAGTAGAAACAACTAAGAAAACTCAAAGGGAGACAACTTTGGAGATAGAAAGCCTTGGAAAGAAATCAGGGGACAGAGATACAAATATCAACAACAGAATACAAGAGATAGAAGAAAGAATCTCAGATGCTGAAGATTCCATAGAAACCATGGACTCAACAGTTAAAGAAAATGCAAAATGCAAAAAGCTTGTAACCCAAAATATCCAGGAAATCCAGGACACAATGAGAAGACCAAACCTAAGGATTATAGGCATAGATGAGAGTGAAGATTTACAACTTAAAGGGCCAGCAAATATCTTCAATAAAATTATGGAAGAAAACTTCCCTAACCTAAAGAGAGAGATGCCCATGAATATACAAGAAGCCTACAGAACTCCAAACAGACTGGACCAGAACAGAAATACTTCCCGTCACATAATAATCAAAACACCAAATGTTCTAAACAAAGAAAGAATACTAAAGGCAGTAAGAGAAAAAGGCCAAGTAACATATAAAGGAAGACCTATCAGAATCACAGCAGACTTTTCACCTGAGACTATGAAGGCTAGAAGGTCCTGGGCAGATCTCATGCAGACTCTAAGAGAACACAAATGCCAAACAAAACTACTATATCCAGCAAAACTCTCAATCACCATAGATGGAGAAACTAAGATATTTCATGACAAAACCAAGTTTACCCAATATCTATCCACAAACCCGGCCCTAAAAAGGATAATAGGAGGACAACACCAATACAAGGAGGGAAACTTCACCCTGGAAAAAGCAAGATAGTAACCTTTCATCAAACCCAAAAGAAGTTAAGCATTCAAATTTAAAAAATAACGTCAAAAATGATAGGAAGTAACAATCACTATTCCTTAATATCTCTTAACATCAATGGACTTAATGCCCCAATAAAAAGACACAGACTAACTGAATGGATACGTAAACAGGACCCTACATTTTGCTGCTTACAGGAAACACACCTCAGGGTCAAAGACAAACACTACCTTAGAGTAAAAGGCTGGAAGACAATTTTACAAGCAAATGGTCTCAGGAAACAAGCTGGAGTAGCCATTTTAATATCAGATAAAATTGACTTTCAACCCAAAGTCATCAAAAGAGACCCTGAGGGACACTTCTTGCTGGTCAAAGGAAAAATACAAAGAGAAGAACTGTCAATCCTGAACATCTATGCCCCAAATGCAAGGGCACCCTCTTTCGTAAAAGAAACTTTATTAAAACTAAAAGCACACATTGCACCTAACACAATAATTGTGGGTGACTTCAACACTGCACTTTCCTCAATGGACCGATCAGGAAAACAGAAACTAAACAGGGACACAATGAAACTAATTGAAGCTTTGGACCAATTAGATTTAACAGATATATATAGAACATTCTATCCTAAAACAAAAGAATATAACTTTTTCTCAGCACCTCATGGTACCTTCTCCAAAATCGACCATATAATTGGTCACAAGACAGACCTCAACAAATATAAGAAGATCGAACTAATCCCATGCCTCCTATCTGATCACTATGGAGTAAAAGTGGTCTTCAAAAGCAACAGAAACAACAGAAAGCCCACATACACGTGGAAACTGAACAATACTCTACTCAATGATACCTTGGTCAAGGAAGAAATAAAGAAAGAAATTAAAGACTTTTTAGAACACAATGAAAATGAAAACACAACATACCCAAATCTATGGGACACAATGAAAGCAGTGCTAAGAGGAAAACTCATAGCCCTGAGTGCCTCCAAAAAGAAAATGGAGAGAGCATACATTACCAGCTTAATGACACACCTGAAAGCCCTGGAACAAAAAGAAGCTATTTTGCCAAGGAGGAGTAGAAGGCAGGAAATCATCAAACTCAGGGCCGAAATCAATCAAGTAGAAACAAAGAGAACCATACAAAAAATCAACAATACCAGGAGCTGGTTCTTTGAGAAAATCAACAAGATAGATAAACCCTTAGCCAGAATGACCAAAGGGCACAGAGAAAGTATCCAAATTAACAAACTTAGAAATGAAAAGGGAGATATAACAACAGAAACTGAGGAAATCCAAAAAATCATCAGATCCTACTACAAGAGCCTATACTCAACACAACTGGAGAATCTGGAGGAAATGGACAATTTCCTTGACAGATACCAAATACCAAAATTAAATCAGGACCAACTAGACCATCTAAACAGTCCCATAATGCCTAAAGAAATAGAAGGAGTCATAGAAAGTCTTCCAACCAAAAAAAGCACAGGACCAGATGGCTTCAGTGCAGAATTCTACCAGACCTTCAAAGAAGAGTTAACACCAATACTCTTCAAACTATTCCACAAAATAGAAACAGAAGGAACACTACCCAATTCCTTCTACGAAGCCACAATTACGCTGATACCAAAGCCACACAAAGATCCAACAAAGAAAGAGAACTTCAGACCAATCTCCCTTATGAACATCGATGCAAAAATACTCAATAAAATTCTTGCCAACCGAATCCAAGAACACATCAAAACGATCATCCACCATGATCAAGTAGGCTTTATCCCGGGAATGCAGGGTTGGTTCAATATACGGAAATCCATCAATACAATCCACTACATAAACAAACTCAAAGAACAAAACCACATGGTCATTTCATTGGATGCTGAAAAAGCATTTGACAAAATTCAGCATCCCTTCATGCTTAAAGTCTTGGAGAGAACAGGAATTCAAGGCCCATACCTAAACATAGTAAAAGCAATATACAGCAAACCGGTAGCCAGCATCAAGCTAAATGGAGAGAAACTTGAAGCAATCCCACTGAAATCAGGGACCAGACAAGGCTGCCCCCTTTCTCCTTATCTTTTCAATATTGTACTTGAGGTACTAGCTCGGGCAATTCGACAACATAAGGAGGTCAAAGGGATACAAATTGGAAAGGAAGAAGTCAAACTATCATTATTTGCAGACGACATGATAGTCTACCTAAGTGACCCAAAGAACTCCACTAGAGAGCTCCTACAGCTGATAAACAACTTCAGCAAAGTGGCAGGTTATAAAGTCAACTCAAGCAAATCAGTGGCCTTCCTATACTCAAAGGATAAGCAGGCTGAGAAAGAAATTAGGGAAATGACCCCCTTCACAATAGCCACAAACAGTATAAAGTATCTTGGGGTGACTCTTACCAAACATGTGAAAGATCTTTACGACAAGAACTTCAAGACTCTGAAGAAGGAAATGTAAGAAGACCTCAAAAAATGGGAAAACCTCCCATGCTCATGGATCGGCAGAATCAATATAGTTAAAATGGCCATTTTGCCTAAAGCACTATACAGATTCAATGCAATACCCATCAAAATCCCAACTCAATTCTTCACAGAGTTAGAAAGAGCAATTATCAAATTCATCTGGGACAACAAAAAACCCAGGATAGCTAAAAGTATTCTCAGCAACAAAAGAAAATCTGGGGGAATCAGTATCCCTGACCTCAAGCAATACTACAGAGCAATAGTGTTAAAAACTGCATGGTATTGGTACAGTGACAGACAGGAGGATCAATGGAACAGGATTGAAGATCCAGAAATGAACCCACACACCTATGGCCACTTGATCCTCGACAAAGAGGCTGAAAACATCCAATGGAAAAAAGATAGCCTTTTCAACAAATGGTGCTGGTTCAACTGGAGGTCAGCATGCAGAAGAATGCGAATTGATCCATCCTTGTCTCCTTGTACTAAGCTCAAATCCAAATGGATCAAGGACCTCCACATAAAGCCAGACACTCTGAAGCTAATAGAAAAAAAATTGGGGAAGACCCTTGAGGACATCGGTACAGGGAGAAAGTTTCTGAACAGAACACCAATAGCGTATGCTCTAAGAGCAAGAATTGACAAATGGGACCTCATAAAATTACAAAGTTTCTGTAAGGCAAAGGACACCATCAAGAGGACAAATCGGCAACCAACAAATTGGGAAAAGATCTTCACCAATCCTACATCAGATAGAGGGCTAATATCCAATATATATAAAGAACTCAAGAAGTTAGACTCCAGAAAACCAAACAACCCTATTAAAAAATGGGGTACAGAGTTAAACAAAGAATTCTCACCTGAAGAACTTCGGATGGCGGAGAAGCATCTTAAAAAATGCTCAACTTCATTAGTCATTAGGGAAATGCAAATCAAAACAACCCTAAGATTTCATCTTACACCAGTCAGAATGGCTAAGATTAAAAATTCAGGAGACAGCAGGTGTTGGAGAGGGTGTGGAGAAAGAGGAACACTCCTCCACTGCTGGTGGGGTTGCAAATTGGTACAACCACTCTGGAAATCAGTCTGGCGGTTCCTCCGAAAACTGGGCACCTTACTTCCAGAAGATCCTGCTATACCACTCCTGGGCATATACCCAGAAGACTCCCCACCATGTAATAAGGATACATGTTCTACTATGTTCATAGCAGCCCTATTTGTAATTGCCAGATGCTGGAAAGAACCCAGGTATCCCTCAACAGAAGAGTGGATGCAAAAAATGTGGTATATCTACACAATGGAGTACTATTCAGCCATTAGAAACAATGAATTCATGAAATTCTTAGGCAAATGGATGGAGCTAGAGAATATCATACTAAGTGAGGTAACCCAGACTCAAAAGGTGAATCATGGTATGCACTCACTAATAAGTGGATATTAACCTAGAAAACTGGAATACCCAAAACATAATCCACACATCAAATGAGGTACAAGAAGAAAGGAGGAGTGGCCCCTGGTTCTGGAAAGACTCAGTGAAACAGTATTCAGCAAAACCAGAACGGGGAAGTGGGAAGGGGTGGGTGGGAGGACAGGGGAAGAGAAGGGGGCTTGCGGGACTTTCGGGGAGTGGGGGGGCTAGAAAAGGGGAAATCATTTGAAATGTAAATAAATTATATCGAATAAAAAAAATAACTAGTAAAAAAAAAAACAATGAATTCATAAAATTTTTAGGGAAATGGTTGGAACTGGAAAATATCATCCTAAGTGAGGTAACCTAATCACAAAAGAACACACATGGAATGCAGTCACTAATAAGTGGACATTAGCCCAGAATCTCTGAATACCCAAACACAATTAACATATCAAATGATTCACAAGAGGAAGGAAGAAGAAGGCCCTGGTCCTGGAAAGGCTTGATTCAGCAATGTAGGGGAGTACCAGGACAGAGAAGTGACTGGGGCATGGGCGGAGGGAAAAGGGCTTAAGGGACTTATTGGGAGGGGTGAAACTGGAAAGGGGAAATCATTTGAAATGTAAACAAAGAATATAGAAACTTAAAAAAAAATAAAAAATAAATGAGAAGAAAATATAAGTAAGCAATAAATCTAATATTTCCTAAATTATTTGAACAGAGATTCATTTATAAAATTAATACCATGTCCATTTAGAATCCTGAGATATATAGAATACAATATTTTACCCCATTTCCTCCCTAATATCAGACATGCTTTCAGTTAAAGGTACTCTTAGAATCCACATATTCTGAGCAAAACTACATGCTTCTTGGTGAGGAGGAATCTCTGTTGTTTTCTAATAAAAAGTAAGTCTCAACATTGATTATTTTTATAATCATAAAATCATTTAAGATGATCTCCAGCCAAAATTACAAGCTCATAGAAGCTTATCAAATACTGAACAACTAGGAAATCAAAAGAAGAAAAGATGCCTCACTTCAAAAGTAATGAAATGATTTCACTTAAACTTTCTATTTTAAAGTATTTCCAATCAATATTCCTGAAATTTTCTATTTACCAGTCTGGGAAGTTTATAATCTATATGTTGTTGTTTATGGAAATGGCAGAAGGAATCTATGTCCATTTTTTAAAGTTAATTTGGCAAAACAAAACTAAATTAAACTAAAACTGAAACAAAACTGAACTAAGCTGCCATACACACACACACACACACATATATATATATATATATATTACCATATTTGCCATATATGTATATGTAGCATATATATATATGTTACATTTTGATATATATATCAAAATGTAACTTGACTTGGTTTTGTTGAGAACAATCTTCAACTTTTCCCCCCATCTTATATTATCCAACACCAAAAGCTCTGCAATTTTTGGAGCTTAGTCTTACAGCATAGGATACTTTACTTTTTGTAAGAGGTTCTAGTTTTATCTTCCAGGGCCAAACACATCTCCATGCCCCACTGCACTCTTTCTGACTAATAGATTTTGCATTCTTCATGGTGAGGTTTATGTCCTGAAGAGCTTGGTAAGTCTAATACTGAACTATGTCCCCATCCATGGTAGATGACTTCAAGAATACTGTGAACTTGTGGTACATTCCTGTTGTTTCCTGAATCTAGTGTGTGGTTTATCTTCTCTATTAGGAATCAAAACCCATGGCTTTTGTACAATCAGATGGTGCAGCTTCTCGATATTTAAGGGGTTTTTTTCTTTATATAATCCATTGAAGAAAATCTTAAAACATATCAAGACAGTTATATAATTTTTTTTTTCAAAACAAATAATAGGCATTTGCTGTCATAAAAACTCGGAACAAGAAATTAACACTGCTCTAGTGATGACATTGTCAAGAGCAGACTGGATAACATCAGAAGTCAGCTGATCCACTTGGCTCAGTATCTCTTTATCTGGCTCCTGTCTAAATCATGCATTCCTTACCCATCAACAAGAGTCTCTGCCACCTCCTCGTCAATGGAAATAGACATCTTCCCACCACTTCTCCTCTTCTTTCTACTTCCCTAAACATTTCTTTCCATTCATTTCTCCACATGTAACAATTTTGTCCTCTCTTATCTTGAAATGTAGTAGAGACAAAGGTAAGGTTTAGAGGGAAAGACTATAAATAGTAAAATTATATTCTTGAAAAACAGTGTTAAATGTCTAAAGTATCTTGCTACTTTCAATGAAATAATAAAATTTTACTACAAGAACAAATTTAATAAATAAACAAGTAGTTTGATAAGTGCTGTGAAGTTTTCACTTTTGATCAAGGAAAAACTGCCCTCGCTCCCCATCAGACTGCCGAAAATATATCTTGCTAAATCTCGAATATCTGTCAGATAGTAAAACTGGTCATTCTGCATGTTCACGCAGTTTATTTCTGGTTTCTAATCCATGGGCCACAAATTCCACTCTTTAAACTGGGGTGATAAACGCCCCACACAAACATCAACAACCTTCAAAATACCAGAGTCCTTGACAAATATGTGTTCTGCACAAATCTCCTCAAAATACAATAGTAACAGGACAGGGATGTTCTAGTCCCCATGGAAACAACTGTGGAATTTAGAAGGGCCAATGAAACCTTCAGTTGTCATTTGGGAAACACATAGCCTCATTTGGTTTTAGCAGAACTTTTTGATGCTACAGAGAGTTCAAAGAAAGCCAGAAATAGAGTATATTTCCCAAGTTCACACCATCAGTAAAATACAGGGCTGGGTTTAAGCCAATTCTTTTTTACCACTTCTAACATTTTAGGTTGTGTTTTATCTCTAAGAAAATGAAAGGTTGTTTTTTTACAGGAACTTTAGGCATTTTGTGATATTTTTTCCCCATCCTAGGGTATGAAAACACAGTGCTTAGTAATATTTAATAGATTTCTTCAACATATATGTTATTTTTCAAATCAAAATGTTATGCATAAACTATTTTGTTGAAGTAACATTTTCTCTGATTTGTAAAAGCAGTAAAGCTTAGGAAAATAATGTTATAAAATCACTACGCATTTCTTCTGTAGGTAAAGAATATGATTTAAAGAATCTACTTATTTGGTGATGTGGGGCGGCGGCGGCGGCGGCAGCAGCGGCAGCAGCGGCAGCAGTGGCTGCTCCAGCTGAAGGGCCATCAGCAGTGGAACCAAGGCGTCACAGGGACCAGTTAGGCCCTGCGCCCACGACCACTGACCTTCGCTGACCAGCCGGACAGCAAGCAGCTGCAGTTGTGCGGCGCCTTTCCTGCACGGAGGCCACTTCAGAACTCGGCCTCCCACCAGTCAGGAGAGGAGGATCCATCTTGGTTCCGTACTCCAGGAATCGGACAGACTGAGGTACACAAACATAATCCGAGGCCAACACCGCGGTGGTCTGAGCCCGACGGGCGTTGGCCTGCACCCAGGCCCTGGGCGGGTCTGGGGGCCACCGGGGTGCCAACCCAACCAGGAGGTTTTTTGCCCAGGCCTGCGAGCGCGCCGCCGCCATTTTGCCTGCAGGACGACAGAGAGCTCAGGCGGGCAGACCTGTAACAGGCATAGCCTAAGGCTAACAAAGCGGGGGTCCAGGCCCCAAAAGGCACAGGACTGACCCCAAGAACTGGGCGGCTTGGTGGGCCATCTGTGAGTCAACCCGCCCAGGTGATTGTTAGCAAAGCAGACTCTCCCGGCACTTTCAGGGAGCGCGGGCGCACACGCCCGCCATCCTAGTCACCTGGCAAACCCAATTAACAGTCAAAGCCGTAGGGGAACTTTGCTCGGACCTTGGCCTCCCAGGCTTTTGCCTGGACTCAGGGACTGGGCGGCCAGGCTAACCTTGTGTGCGATAGCCCGGTTGGCAGATCGGCTGCCCAGCGGAGTGAGCGGAACTCAGGGGAGGTCACAGTAGCATACACCGTCGGCACTCCCTGGGAGTGCACACGGGCTCCATCTGCTCCACAGACACAATCTGGGGCAAGGCCTCAGGCAGAAGCCCTTAGCTCTACTCTCTCCGCTTCCGGATCCAGATCAGTCTGGGCGGCAGCATTACATCTCCAAGTCCTGCAAGTGGCTAGCTGGGCTTCCGGGCGGCCAGCTGGGAGAAGTCAGTGTGCTCCAGTGAATCCAGCGGGCCCCAGCGGGAGCCTTCGGGTGCCTGCTTTGGGATCTGAACAGCCTGGGCAGCAGCACACTGTCTACAAGCAGTGCAGGAGGTAAGCTGTGCACCAGAGGCCAACTGGGAAGGGGCAGCTTGCACGGGTGAGTCCAGCACTGACAAGATAAACTAACACCAGTGAGATCTAGATGGCAAAAGGCAAACGCAGGAACGTCACTAACAGAAATCAAGGCAATATGGCAACATCTGAACCCAATTCTCCTCTACCAACATGTCCTGGATACCCCATCACACCAGTAAAACAAGATTTGGATTTAAAATCACTGGTCATGATGCTGGTACAGGAACACATGAAGGTCATACATAAAGAAATTCAGGAGACAATGGACCAAAAGGTAAAAGCCCTTGCAAGGGAAACACAAAAATCATTGAAAGAAATCCAGGAGAATACAAAAGCCAACAAGGAGGAAATGCAAAAAACACTTAAAGAAATACAGGAGAACTTTGCTCAACAGGCTGAGGTCATGAAAGACGAAACACAAAAATCTCTTAAAGAAATACAGGAGAACTTTGGTCAACAGGCTGAGCTCATGAAAGAGAAAACACAAAAATCTCTTAAAGAATTACAGGAAAACACAAACATGCAAGTGAAGGAGCTAGGCAAAACCATCCAGGATCTAAAATCAGAAGTAGAAACAACTAAGAAAACTCAAAGGGAGACAACTTTGGAGATAGAAAGCCTTGGGAAGAAATCAGGGGACAGAGATACAAATATCAACAACAGAATACAAGAGATAGAAGAAAGAATCTCAGATGCTGAAGATTCCATAGAAACCATGGACTCAACAGTTAAAGAAAATGCAAAATGCAAAAAGCTTGTAACCCAAAATATCCAGGAAATCCAGGACACAATGAGAAGACCAAACCTAAGGATTATAGGCATAGAGGAGAGTGAAGATTTACAACTTAAAGGGCCAGCAAATATCTTCAATAAAATTATGGAAGAAAACTTCCCTAACCTAAAGAGAGAGATGCCCATGAATATACAAGAAGCCTACAGAACTCCAAACAGACTGGACCAGAACAGAAATACTTCCCGTCACATAATAATCAAAACACCAAATGTTCTAAACAAAGAAAGAATACTAAAGGCAGTAAGAGAAAAAGGCCAAGTAACATATAAAGGAAGACCTATCAGAATCACAGCAGACTTTTCACCTGAGACTATGAAGGCTAGAAGGTCCTGGGCAGATCTCATGCAGACTCTAAGAGAACACAAATGCCAACCAAAACTACTATATCCAGCAAAACTCTCAATCACCATAGATGGAGAAACTAAGATATTTCATGACAAAACCAAGTTTACCCAATATCTATCCACAAACCCGGCCCTAAAAAGGATAATAGGAGGACAACACCAATACAAGGAGGGAAACTTCACCCTGGAAAAAGCAAGATAGTAACCTTTCATCAAACCCAAAAGAAGTTAAGCATTCAAATTTAAAAAATAACGTCAAAAATGATAGGAAGTAACAATCACTATTCCTTAATATCTCTTAACATCAATGGACTTAATGCCCCAATAAAAAGACACAGACTAACTGAATGGATACGTAAACAGGACCCTACATTTTGCTGCTTACAGGAAACACACCTCAGGGTCAAAGACAAACACTACCTTAGAGTAAAAGGCTGGAAGACAATTTTACAAGCAAATGGTCTCAGGAAACAAGCTGGAGTAGCCATTTTAATATCAGATAAAATTGACTTTCAACCCAAAGTCATCAAAAGAGACCCTGAGGGACACTTCTTGCTGGTCAAAGGAAAAATACAAAAAGAAGAACTGACAATCCTGAACATCTATGCCCCAAATGTAAGGGCACCCTCTTTTGTAAAAGAAACTTTATTAAAACTAAAAGCACACATTGCACCTAACACAATAATTGTGGGTGACTTCAACACTGCACTTTCCTCAATGGACCGATCAGGAAAACAGAAACTAAACAGGGACACAATGAAACTAATTGAAGCTTTGGACCAATTAGATTTAACAGATATATATAGAACATTCTATCCTAAAACAAAAGAATATACCTTTTTCTCAGCACCTCATGGTACCTTCTCCAAAATCGACCATATAATTGGTCACAAGACAGACCTCAACAAATATAAGAAGATCGAACTAATCCCATGCCTCCTATCTGATCACTATGGAGTAAAAGTGGTCTTCAATAGCAACAGAAACAACAGAAAGCCCACATACACGTGGAAACTGAACAATACTCTACTCAATGATACCTTGGTCAAGGAAGAAATAAAGAAAGAAATTAAAGACTTTTTAGAACACAATGAAAATGAAAACACAACATACCCAAATCTATGGGACACAATGAAAGCAGTGCTAAGAGGAAAACTCATAGCCCTGAGTGCCTCCAAAAAGAAAATGGAGAGAGCATACATTACCAGCTTAATGACACACCTGAAAGCCCTGGAACAAAAAGAAGCTATTTCGCCCAGGAGGAGTAGAAGGCAGGAAATCATCAAACTCAGTGCCGAAATCAATCAAGTAGAAACAAAGAGAACCATACAAAAAATCAACAATACCAGGAGCTGGTTCTTTGAGAAAATCAACAAGATAGATAAACCCTTAGCCAGAATGACCAAAGGGCACAGAGAAAGTATCCAAATTAACAAACTTAGAAATGAAAAGGGAGATATAACAACAGAAACTGAGGAAATCCAAAAAATCATCAGATCCTACTACAAGAGCCTATACTCAACACAACTGGAGAATCTGGAGGAAATGGACAATTTCCTTGACAGATACCAAATACCAAAATTAAATCAGGACCAACTAGACCATCTAAACAGTCCCATAATGCCTAAAGAAATAGAAGGAGTCATAGAAAGTCTTCCAACCAAAAAAAGCACAGGACCAGATGGCTTCAGTGCAGAATTCTACCAGACCTTCAAAGAAGAGTTAACACCAATACTCTTCAAACTATTCCACAAAATAGAAACAGAAGGAACACTACCCAATTCCTTCTACGAAGCCACAATTACGCTGATACCAAAGCCACACAAAGATCCAACAAAGAAAGAGAACTTCAGACCAATTTCCCTTATGAACATCGATGCAAAAATACTCAATAAAATTCTTGCCAACCGAATCCAAGAACACATCAAAACGATCATCCACCATGATCAAGTAGGCTTTATCCCAGGAATGCAGGGTTGGTTCAATATACGGAAATCCATCAATACAATCCACTACATAAACAAACTCAAAGAACAAAACCACATGGTCATTTCATTGGATGCTGAAAAAGCATTTGACAAAATTCAGCATCCCTTCATGCTTAAAGTCTTGGAGAGAACAGGAATTCAAGGCCCATACCTAAACATAGTAAAAGCAATATACAGCAAACCGGTAGCCAGCATCAAACTAAATGGAGAGAAACTTGAAGCAATCCCACTGAAATCAGGGACCAGACAAGGCTGCCCCCTTTCTCCTTATCTTTTCAATATTGTACTTGAGGTACTAGCTCGGGCAATTCGACAACATAAGGAGGTCAAAGGGATACAAATTGGAAAGGAAGAAGTCAAACTATCATTATTTGCAGACGACATGATCGTCTACCTAAGTGACCCAAAGAACTCCACTAGAGAGCTCCTACAGCTGATAAACAACTTCAGCAAAGTGGCAGGTTATAAAGTCAACTCAAGCAAATCAGTGGCCTTCCTATACTCAAAGGATAAGCAGGCTGAGAAAGAAATTAGGGAAATGACCCCCTTCACAATAGCCACAAACAGTATAAAGTATCTTGGGGTGACTCTTACCAAACATGTGAAAGATCTTTACGACAAGAACTTCAAGACTCTGAAGAAGGAAATGTAAGAAGACCTCAAAAAATGGGAAAACCTCCCATGCTCATGGATCGGCAGAATCAATATAGTTAAAATGGCCATTTTGCCTAAAGCACTATACAGATTCAATGCAATACCCATCAAAATCCCAACTCAATTCTTCACAGAGTTAGAAAGAGCAATTATCAAATTCATCTGGAACAACAAAACCCCAGGATAGCTAAAACTATTCTCAGCAACAAAAGGAAATCTGGGGGAATCAGTATCCCTGACCTCAAGCAATACTACAGAGCAATAGTGTTAAAAACTGCATGGTATTGGTACAGTGACAGACAGGAGGATCAATGGAACAGGATTGAAGATCCAGAAATGAACCCACACACCTATGGCCACTTGATCCTCGACAAAGAGGCTGAAAACATCCAATGGAAAAAAGATAGCCTTTTCAACAAATGGTGCTGGTTCAACTGGAGGTCAGCATGCAGAAGAATGCGAATTGATCCATCCTTGTCTCCTTGTACTAAGCTCAAATCCAAATGGATCAAGGACCTCCACATAAAGCCAGACACTCTGAAGCTAATAGAAAAAAAACTGGGGAAGACCCTTGAGGACATCGGTACAGGGAGAAAGTTTCTGAACAGAACACCAATAGCGTATGCTCTAAGAGCAAGAATTGACAAATGGGACCTCATAAAATTACAAAGTTTCTGTAAGGCAAAGGACACCATCAAGAGGACAAATCGGCAACCAACAAATTGGGAAAAGATCTTCACCAATCCTACATCAGATAGAGGGCTAATATCCAATATATATAAAGAACTCAAGAAGTTAGACTCCAGAAAACCAAACAACCCTATTAAAAAATGGGGTACAGAGTTAAACAAAGAATTCTCACCTGAAGAACTTCGGATGGCGGAGAAGCATCTTAAAAAATGCTCAACTTCATTAGTCATTAGGGAAATGCAAATCAAAACAACCCTAAGATTTCATCTTACACCAGTCAGAATGGCTAAGATTAAAAATTCAGGAGACAGCAGGTGTTGGAGAGGGTGTGGAGAAAGAGGAACACTCCTCCACTGCTGGTGGGGTTGCAAATTGGTACAACCACTCTGGAAATCAGTCTGGCGGTTCCTCCGAAAACTGGGCACCTTACTTCCAGAAGATCCTGCTATACCACTCCTGGGCATATACCCAGAAGACTCCCCACCATTTAATAAGGATACATGTTCTACTATGTTCATAGCAGCCCTATTTGTAATTGCCAGATGCTGGAAAGAACCCAAATATCCCTCAACAGAAGAGTGGATGCAAAAAATGTGGTATATCTACACAATGGAGTACTATTCAGCCATTAGAAACAATGAATTCATGAAATTCTTAGGCAAATGGATGGAGCTAGAGAATATCATACTAAGTGAGGTAACCCAGACTCAAAAGGTGAATCATGGTATGCACTCACTAATAGGTGGATATTAACCTGGAAAACTGGAATACCCAAAACATAGTCCACACATCAAATGAGGTACAAGAAGAAAGGAGGAGTGGCCCCTGGTTCTGGAAAGACTCAGTGAAACAGTATTCAGCAAAACCAGAACGGGGAAGTGGGAAGGGGTGGGTGGGAGGACAGGGGAAGAGAAGGGGGCTTGCGGGACTTTCGGGGAGTGGGGGGGCTAGAAAAGGGGAAATCATTTGAAATGTAAATAAATTATATCGAATAAAAAAAATTTGATAGGTAAAAAAAAAAAAAAAAAAGAATCTACTTATTTTAACTGACTTAATGTTAGTTTTGCTCTAAATGTACCACTATAAAATATACTAAAACTTATAAGTCAAGAAAGGTAAACACAATCTCAAAGGAGTTCTACCTACCAGATACAAAATGTGACCTGACTTTTTCATGAAAAAAAATTTATATATAACACAAAAATTACAGTTCTACTTGTACAAGCTAATAGGATCAAAGAGGTATGAAAACATAGAGAAAGAACGGTGTTTGCTAAACCATAATCTGCAGAATGGTTACCAAATTGAGATTTACAACAGAATTTAAGCAGCATAGAACATGATTCCCATCACTTATGTTGAATTAATGTCAGTTATCAGAAACTCATAATAAAATGCACAGGGATATAGTTTTTCTTTAGTTTTGAAAAAATAAATGAAGGGAAAAAAACAAAGAAGAAAGTAAGATTCATTTATTCTAAACTGGTAAATAACAGCTGGACATTGCTGAAAATAGTCATCTGACCCAACAAATCCCCTGCAGCCTTGTCATAGAGCCTGAAATATCACTATTAAGAATGAGCACTCTCAGTGGCATCTGCAACAGCCAAACATTGAAGGGTCTGCAATGGAGGAGCTAGAGAAAGGACCCAATGAGCTGAAGGGGTTTGCAGTACAATAGGAGGGAAAACAATAAGAACCACCCAGTATCCCCAGAGCTCCCAGGGACTAAACCACCAACAAGATGGAGGGACCCATGGCTCCAGATGCATATGTAGCAGAGGATGGACATCAAAGGGAGGAGAAGCCCTCTGTCCTGAGAAGGCTAGATGCCTCAGTATAGGGTAATGCCAGGACAGGGGAATGGGATTTGGTGGATTGGTGTGCAGGGGGAGGGGGTATGGGTTAGGGAGTTTTTCGGGGTGGGGACCAGGAAAGGG
This sequence comes from Apodemus sylvaticus, assembly GCF_947179515.1. Lineage (NCBI taxonomy): Eukaryota > Metazoa > Chordata > Mammalia > Rodentia > Muridae > Apodemus > Apodemus sylvaticus. The sequence continues at coordinate 22,525,280 of NC_067494.1, read as the reverse complement.
GACAACATTTGAAATGTAAAAAAATAATATATCTGATGAAAAAAAGAAGAAGAATGAGCACTCTCCTCTCACCAGGCATCCACATCAGAGTGACATCCTCTTTAAACCTGATACACTGCCTTGATGCCCAGGAAGACTGGGTGACCCTATAGTCCAACTACTTCCTTAAGATCATCAAGATCATCCAACTTTTGGATGATTACCCAAAATGCTTCATTGTGGGAGCAGACAGTGTGGACTCGAAGCAGATGCAGCAGATCCGCGTGTCCCTCTTAGAGAAGGCTGATGGGTAAGAATACTATGATGTACGCGGCCATCAGGGGGCACCTGGAGAACAACTGAGCTCTGGGGAAACAGCTGCCTCACATCTGGGGGGAACGTGGGCTTTGTGTTCACCAAGGAGGACCTCACTGAAATTTGGGGTGTGCTGATGGCCAATTAGGTGATCTGGTGTCATCGCCCCATGTGAGGTCACTAGGCCTGCTCAGAGCACTTCTCTGGGGCCAGTGGACACCCTTTTCTTCTAGGCTTTTGGCATCACCATTAAAATCTCCAGAGGCACCACTGAAATTCTGAGTGATGTGTAGCTGATAAAAACTAGAGATGAGGTAGGAGCCAGTGTTCAGCCACACAGCTGAACATGCTGAACGTGTCCCCCTTCTCCTTTGGGCTGATCATCCAGCAGGTGTTTGACAGTGGCAGCATTTATAACCCTGAGGTACTGGACTTCACGGAGAAGACATTGTACTCTCGCTTCCTCGAGGGTGTCTGCAATGTGGCCAGCACCTGTCTTCAGATCCGGTACCTGACTGTTGGCTTCAGTGCTACATTATATCTTCAGTGGGTACAAGTGGGTCCTGGGTTTGTCTGTGGAGACTGAGTATACCTTCCCGCTTGCTGAAAAGGTCAAGGCCTTCCTAGCTGATCCATCTGCATTTAAGACTGTGGCCCCTGTGGGATGGGGGATTGGCTGAGGGGTAACAGTGAGTAGAGTATCATGGAATGGGGGATATGGCAGAGGGGGTAACCAGGAAGTGAGATATCATTTGAGATGTAGTGAATGGGAAGAAGAAGGAGGAGGAAGAAGAAGGAGGAGGAGGAGGAGGAGGAGGAGGAGGAGGAGGAGGAGGAGGAGGAGGAGGAGGAGGAGGAGGAGGAGGAGAAGGAGGAGGAAGAAGAAGAAGAAGAAGAAGAAGAAGAAGAAGAAGAAGAAGAAGAAGAAGAAGAAGAAGAAGAAGAAGAAGAAGAAGAAGAAGAAGAAGAAGAAGAAGAAGAAGAAGAAGAAGAAGAAGCGGCAAAGGGGAAGGGGAAGGGGAAGGGAAAGGGGACGGGGACGGGGATGGGGAAGGGGAAGGGGAAGGGGAAGGGGAAGAAGATCCTAAAATCCTAAAGATCCTAAAATGGATTTCTCAACTCAACTACAATCTTTGAACAGAAAATTTAGCATACATTCGTCTGATTTTTTTTCTAGGGAGAAGCTGACCACATAACAAGGGGCAGAAAGTATCCATTAAAGGAAAGAGCAATATGGTGTTAGAAACAAGAAGAGAAGTGTTACGTGGTTTAAGCATTGATTCTTGTCAGTTCAAATCTGCATCCATTATTCCACTGAATCTCCTAGAAGACTGAAACAATCAAGTCAAGATATCATACCTCAGGAATGCCTAGAGTAGAAAATAGTGTGGTTTTCCAAAGAATTAACTTTTTTGTTGAAAAAGTAAACCGTGTACAACTGAGCAACAAGCTTAGTAATAGAAGGTACTAAGTATAACTCTTGCCAGTATCCATGGTAGAAATAAATTATGAGAATTTAAGGGATGTGGCTAAAGCAAGGTTTGGTAGCAAAACACATAGCCTGGGCTTCTAAATCTAGCAGTGGGGAAAAAAATTAAAGATAAATTTTATTTGTATCATCTAGTACACATGATTAGAAAACAAAGAAGATATAAATTGAATGTGAATTTGATTTGCTTAAAATAAATGATGCTAAAGTTTATCACACACACACACACACACACGAAAAAGAAGGGTCTTGCTGGAGTCATTGTTTGCGAATTATCTGGAAATGACAAGAGTGGGGATCTCAGAAAAGTTCAATTAGTCAAAAATATTTTATTTCCACATATGGAACACTCAACTATAGGTCAGAGAGCAGGGATGATATAGTTGGAGCATCAGGATACTTCAGCAATTAAAGGGCCTCATTCCCTTTCCTGATGACCTGAGGTCAATGTCCACGAGTCATGTGGTGGAAAAGGAGAAGCAACTCATGAAAGTTGTTCTCTGACCTCCTCATACAATCCATGGCTTTCACACACACACACACACACACACACACACACACACACACACACACACACACACACACACACACACAGAGTAAATTAATAATGAATAAATAACTAAAATATAATGAAAATTATAAAGTATACAACACAGTGAATTATATCAAGTGTGATCAGACAAACCTCACACCTCTATAGTTGTATAGATACAGATATTTAAACACATGTACTAATTTAGGATAGATATTTTTCTTTATTATTTTATTTTTTATTCTATATATTCTTTATTTACATCTCAAGTGATTTTTCCTTTCCTGGATTGCCCCTCCCTGAAAGTCCCACAACCCCTTTTCCCTCCCCCTGTTCCCCAATCTACCCCTTCCACTTCCCTGGCCTGGCATTCCCCTACACTGCTGCACTGAGCCTTTCCAGGACCAGGGGCCACTCCTTCTTTCTTTTGGGCATCATTTGATATGTGCATTGTGTCTTGGGTATTCCAAGCTTCTAGGATAATATCCACTTATCAGTCAGTGCATACCATGAGTGTTCTTTTGAGACTGGGTTACCACACTTAGGATGATGTTCTCCAGTTCCATCCATTTGTCTAAGAATTTCAAGAATTCATTGTTTCTAATGGCTGAATAGTACTCCATTATGTATATATACCACATTTTCTGTATCCATTCCTCTGCTGAGGGACATCTGGGTTCTTTCCAACTTCTGGCTATTATAAATAGGGCTGCTATGAACATAGTGGAGCATGTATCCTTATTACATGCTGGGGAATCTTCTGGGTATATGCCGAGAAGTGGTATAGCAGGGTCCTCTGGAAGTATCATTCCCAGTTTTCTGATATTTTAGATATAAAAAAAAAGCTATTGGAATGGAGGACTATTCCATTTTCCAGTATAGAGTTAAGTGGGAGGCTGATGCTTTATTGTAGGGAAGAATGGGATTATGATAGACTGGATAAGTCTCCTGTTTCACAAGTTTCATTCAATATATGAGCATGATGAGCATTTGAAGCCAAAAATAAATGACTGATTTTTGCTTCAAAATAGTAGAAAATGGCTGTAAGCACAGATAACAAACCATTATAGGAAGTAGCTTGCATTTTGTTTTTTCACAGTCTAATTGATTTCTCAATGTATAGGGATAAGTTACCATTGTCTGTTTTAATAAAATTCCATTTATAAACAGTGTAGTTTCAGAGAGGTGGTATAGCTTATAAAATTGAAACAATATTTAATTTGATAATTTCAAGTGGTAGTTTGGAAAAGTACAAATAAATAATTGGTTTTGATAAATAAAATTTCTTTTGAGTATAGATAAAATGATAAGTGAAGAAAATAGCAAATAATTGAACCTGAAAACAAATTGATGGGCTTCTTTAACAGTATTTTTCTCTTATGCTCCCTATAACTCTAACTTTGTCATTCACAGCTTGATGCAATCAAACCTCTAGTGTTATTTTAAGGCCCTTCATTCCCAATACTCAGTGATTGGTCTTTTTATTGTTATTATAGACTCCAAGGCCAGAGAGGGCAGAGACTGATTTTTTTTAGTAGAAATGGATCCTGTCAGGAGGGATCCAGCATTTTTTCTATGAATTGTCTCAAACAAACTTGATACTTGAACAGTTACTACCAAGGAGACTTATCATTATGACTCAGATAGCATAGAAAAGATTATTGGTTATTAAATTTATAATCTTAAAACACTATGTGTATTTATGAAAACCTCGCTATGAAGATGGCTTGACAGGTAAAGGCACAGGCTTCTAAGCCAAAGATATTAGCTGGATTCCCAGGATTAGCACTGTGAAAGGATAGAACCAACTTTTGAATGTTGGCCTTTGATTTCCAAACTTGTACCATAGTACACACACATGTACACACACACACAAACACCCAAAAAATAAACAAATGCAGTAAAAAATTAAAACCATTAAATAATTAATATACAAAATTTTCTCCATTTGAAGAGACATGACTCAATGGGATCTTTATTACAATAGATATATACTTGGAAAATTATTCATTAGAGTTTATTATTTTTATTAAATTATTTATTTATTTACATTCTAAAAGTTACCCCTTTCCCAGTCCCCCTCCCTGGGTTCTTTACTCCTCCTCCTCTGAGAGAGTGCTCCATCCCCCTCACCCCCCCATCTATTTGTACTAGCCAGAAGATAGAAACAACTCAGATGTCCCTCAACCAAAGAATAGATACAAATATTGTGGATCATTTACACAAATAAATACTATTCATCTACTAAAATCAAGGACATCATGAATTTTACAGGCAAATGGATGGAACTATAAAATATCATTCTGAGTGAGATAACTCAGACCCAAAATGGCATGCATGGTATGTACTCACTGATAAATGCGTATTAGCCAAAAAATTCAGAATACCTGTGATATATCTCACAGGTCATAGGAAGTGTAACCAGAAGAAAGACCCAAGTGTGGGTCTGAAAATCATTTAGAAGGGGAACAAAATAATCATGAGAGACAAAAAAGAGGGAGGAAACTGGGTAGGAGAGGGGAATCGGAGGGGAAGAGTTTATTATTTTTAAAAACATTATCATAAAAGACAAATAGGAGAAATAAAAAATGTGTTTAAGCTCTTTCTTATCCATGTGTTTTTATTACTGTGTTACCAGGCTAAAAACTAGATAGACTGTTTAGGTAAAGAAAAAGTGGCTTGATACACAAAGAAAGAGAAAAAAGTGGAGGGATTTTTAATCTCATTTATTTCATTATTATTTTCTTGCTGTTGTCAAATTATTTGACGCGATTTTAGCTAAAAAAAAAAGACAGTGCATAACAACACACTGTAAAGAAAAAATTATACCTACAATACAGCTGGAACAAAAATAAAAAGATATTCTTTACCAGAAGCAAAAGAGCAGGCTGGGAACTGGGAATGACCATGAATGCAGATAATTATTCTGCCCGCTTTATTGAGTAAGAAACCTAAGGCAGTGTTGAATAGTAATAGTATATAGAGCTTGAAGTCATTTCAAAAGCCTGGAGAAAACTGTTACAAGGATGTAATTGACATATGATTAAAAAAATTAAGGATTTTTTAAAAAACTAAGTCATATTTATCATCCCAGGGAAATGACACCAAATGTGAGAGAAAACTTTTGCATACATAATAACATCGATGCTAAGGCATATTTTAATGATGAAAATTTCTGTGTCTGGGGATGATGGAAAAGCAAATTGCAATACTATTAGGAGAAAACTCATTCTCATTTTAAAACTCTGCACTGGTAATTTGTCATTTTAAGTCAATGTATAAACTAGAATACAAATTTTAGATAGATAGAGAGATAGATAGATAGAGATAGATTGATAGATTATCAGTTTTGTTTCTCTAGAAAACTTTAATACAGTAATGATATATTTTCATTGTATTTCTTTCTCTCTCTCTCTCTCTCTCTCTCTCTCTCTCTCTCTCTCTCTCTCTCTCTGTGTGTGTGTGTGTGTGCGCGCGCGCATGCGCACATGCATCAGCGTGGTGCTTGTGAGTACTCATGAAATCCAGAAGACAGCATCAGATTCCCTGGGACTGAAGTTACAAGAAGTTTTCATCCATTAAAAAATTTGTGCTGGGAACCCACTCAGGTCCTCTGAAAAGCACAAAATCTTTTCACCACTGAGCCATCTCACCAGGGCTACCTTACAAAAGAAACCTTTATTTGATAAGTGTATCTACATGCCTATATGTGTCTATACACATGTATGGCTGTTAGAAGATACGGTGTAGGAATCAGTTCTTTCTTGAGGGTTCCTTCAATTAAACTCAGGTTTTCAATCTTGACAGTGAGATTTGATTCCTACTGAATATCAAAGGCGGTCATGACCACAACTGGTGAAGAACCTTTAATGGTCTTAAATGACTACTAATGATCTTAGGTTTCTCCCTCACAATGAGATGAAAAGACAAATGCTGGGATAATTAATTAATTAATTAATTAAAAATTCTGATAAATATTTTCCACAACAACAGAAAAAAATGTAACTAAACTACAAAAAACTGACCACAGAGACACCACATCGCATCTATATGAAGGATTTAAAATAAAGTTGACAATATTAATTGTTGGCAAGGTGCTCAGAAAATTTAAATCATATTATTTCTATAACTGTAAAGCAGTAAAGCTGTATTGAAATAGAGTTTAGTATATATATATATATTTATATATACATATACACACACACACACATACACACACACACACACATACACACATATTTACCGTATGATGCACTTGGGGGTATGTTTCACTATATATCCCCAAAATAAACCCATTTAATTTCCAAGAGCTGGGGTGTAGAAGATGGAAAACCTGAGTTCTAAGTGGTAGAAAAGAATACTATTTAAGATGATTCAATTATTCTACACCATAATTTTTAAAGTCTTACACAGCAGAAAATAAAAGGTTCATTTTCCTGCATGGAAATTTAAGGAAAAAATATTTGTCTCAATTACATTACCAAAGTAAAAAGATTTATACTCCAAACTGCTCTAAAATGGGGAAGGAGGATACATTGCCAGAGCATCCAAAAACGTCGTCCTTTGTACGTTCAAAGATGAGACAAGAGCCATGTGTGATGCTAATTATTCTCACAGAAACTTAGCTTGGTTATAGTTCAGATCCTACTTCCACAGTGTTTAAGGCACCACCTACATCACAGGACTCAAATTGTCATATCTGACACTCTGATGTGGTTCTATTTACATCTCCTCAGAGAATCAGCAATTTGTGCAAAGTGGGTGGAAAGGCTTCATGAACACAAAGAAATCAGTCCCTTTTATATCCAAAAGTCAGTAAGATTTTTTTTTCTAGGTTTGATTATTTATGTTTTTTTTTTAAGTAAAAAGCAAAAACACCACCCAGGAAATTTTTATTGTGGAAATATTTGGAAATATCAAGGTGACTTAGTGCTACTGTATTTTTTTAATTAATTTTGTTTGTTATTCACTTTATATCCCACTATAAGTTCCTATTTCCTCCCAACACCCACTCATGGCGATCATCCTCCAATTCCCTTCTCCTCACTCCACTACACACACTATCCACAACTCCACACCTCCACCAGCCATCCCCTGCATACCAAGCCATTCCAGTACAAGGGGCATCCTTGCCCACTGAGGCCAGACAAGATGGTCCAGTTATGGAACCAGGATACACAGGTAGGCAGGCAACAAACTTTGGTGAGCCCCTTCTCCAGTTGTTGTGGGACCCACATGAAGATCAAGCTCAGCACCTGCTACATATGTGCAGAAGGCCTGGTTTGTCCTTGCTCTTTGGTTGGTGGTTCAGTCTCTAGGAAATTCCCAAGTCTAGGTTAGTTGACCTTGTTGATCTTTCTGTGGAGTCCCTGTCCTCTTCGGGTACCCCAATTCTTCCCCCAAATTTTCTATATGACTCCCCTTGCTCCATCTAATGTTTGGCTGTCAGTCTGTGCATCTCTTCCCATTGGCTGCTGGGTTGAGCTTTTCAAAGGACAGTTATGCTAGCCTGCTGTCTACAAGTATACCAGGGTATCATTGATTGTGGCAGGGATTGATTCTTGCACATGGGATGTATCTCAATTTGGTGGCAGTTATTGGCTTGCCATAGGGGAGAAAATTCAAATAGATCTATATGTATTATCATGCACAAAACTGAAGTCCAAGTAGATGAGAGATCTCAACATAAAAACTGAATACACTAATCCCAAGAGAAGAGAAAGTGGCGAACAGCTTTAAATACATTGGCACATGAGATAAATCTAATAGCTCAGCTATTATGGTCAACAATTAATAAACGTAGCCTCATGAAAATGAAAAGCTACTATAAATCAAAAAACACTGTCAATAGGGCAAAATAGCCTACATGTTGGGAAAAATCTTCACCAACCATACATCTGACAGCAGACTAATATCCAAAATACATAAAGAACTCAAGAAGTTAGCAGCAATAAAAATAATCCAGTTTAAAGATGAGATAGAGAGCTAAGCAGAGAATTCTCGTCAGAGGAATCTCGAGTGACTGAGAAGCAATAGAAGAAATGTTCAAAGTCCTTGGGTATCAGGGAAACACAAATCAAAGTGACTCTGAGATTCCACATTAAACCCATCAAAATAGCTGAAATTAAAAACTCAAGAGACAGATTTGCTGGCAAGGATGTGGTGAAAACGGAAGACTCCCCCATTACTCATGGGAGTGCAAACTTGTACAATCACTCTGGAAATCAATCTGGTAGTTTCTCAGAAAATTGGGAATAGTCCTACATCAATACCCAAATATATCACTCCTGGATATATACCAAAACATGTTCCACCATCTCACAAGGACAGTTGCTCGACTATGTTCATAGTACCTTTATTAGTAATATCCAGAAACTGGAACCAACCTAGATGTTTGTCAACTGAAGAATAGATAAAGCAAGTGGGGTTTATTTACATAATGGAACATTATTTACTTATAAAAAACACAGATATCATGAATTACATTGTTAAGTGGGTGGAACTAGAAAATATCACCCTAAGTGAAGTAATTCAGACCCAAAAGTACACATATGTTATGTTGTCACTTATAAGTGGATATTAGCCATAAAGTACAGGTTAACCACACTATAATCTACAGACCCAAAGAAGACAAATAACAAGGAGGACCAAAGGGAGGATTATTGAATCTTTCTCAGAAGGAGAAATAGATATCAGAGGTGGATGGAGAGAGGGACCTGGATAGGAGAGGGGATGGAAAAAGCAGGGGTGCATGTAGTGGATCAGGTGTAGGGAGAGCAGGAGAGAGGAAATGGAAATCAGCCATGGGTTACGACAGCCACTAGGCTATTCCAGAGGCCTGGGATGGAGAACCCTGGAGGTCTATGAGGGAGACTCCTAGCAGTGGGGGATATGGAGCCTGAAGTGGCCTCCTCTTGTAGCCAGGAAGGACTCCCAGTGAAGGAATAAAGACATTAACCCATCCACAAATCTCCGGCCTAAAATGTGTCTTTATCATTTACTCTTAAAGATATGTGTTTGACTGGAGTCAGCCTTTCGAGGTAGAAGCCCTTAGAGAGAACAGCCTACATCTCTAAGGCTATCTATTCCTGGCTTTTTCCTTTGGCGTCCTTCATTCCCTTGGCTAAAAGTTTAACATAATCTGGAGCTTCTTCTTTGTTTCCTTGGAGTGTTATTTCTTCAGAATGATATGTCAGTTTGTGTTGAAGGATTCCTGTAAACAAGAGACTGAATCTTGTGTGTCTTGATCCAGGGCTCTCACCTTCTTTGTTTAAGGGCTTTTTTTTTTTTTTTTTTTTTTTTTTTTTGGACAATGTGTTTGTGGGCATCATCTTTAAAGAGATTGAAATGTTTTTACATTCTTCTAGTTCTGTAAGGGCCCCAACAAACAAGGCACAGTCCAGGAATAAATTTGCTCCTCGTTTTTAATAATAAACAAGTTGAGAACACTCAGGTGAGCATCCACAATGTATTCACGAACATGCATGTGTTTCCTTTCTCTTGTTCTCTTTGGTCTTAATGGGAATGGTTCTTACTCAATAGCAGACACATTGCAATGGATCAAGATGTTTTGTTTCCATGGAAACATTGTTTGTCATTGCCACCATTGACTCAAAACACCTATCCTTTTGCTATTCACCAGAGTAGCAAACTACTTCTTTGGTTGTGTGCTTCTAATAAAACTTACAAAGCCTTCATTTATCATCTTCTTCAGTGATATTGCAGCAGCTTCCTCCTTGGAATGAGACACTCAGTTTCATCTTGACATATGTGACCACCTAAGGGGCACTATGGAAAAGAGTAGAAAGTTCTACAAAATAATTTCTGTTGTTTATAAGATTCTGCAAGAAAATATCATTGCTGAACATGAGCATGTTAATTATCTCTCTCCTTTCCCCTTTGCCTAGGGAGATAATCATACCAATATTTTTGAAAACTCCCTTACATAATAAACATATCTTTTTGTTTACCTTACATCTCAACATGAGACACACACCTGCATAACTTTAAAAGATATCTTCTGCATCATTTCCTACTGTTGCAAGGATACTTTGTATCAAAGACTAGTGCCAGATGGAAAGTTTCAACAACTGTTTGAAATGAGTTGTGGGAAGTGAAGGGAACAAAAATTTGCAGTAGTTTTATGGTCCCATGTTACCAAAGTATTCCTGAACTATTCCTGAGTTTCTAGGATATCAGAACCTCAATAAATTTTATCCAGCCTAGACATCTGATTCTTTTGTATTTTTGCCTTGTTTCCCTTTTCAGATTTTCTTTCCTTCTTCCCTAAGGTTACAGACATGGATGGAGTCTCTTCATGATTTGGATCAAGTGTGCTGCTGAAGGACCTGGCTTGGGGACCACCCCTACAGAATGGGGTTTCAGTTTAATGTGCATATTTTTCCTTCCCAGAATTACCTACCCTAGTACATTTTCTAAATGCTACCATAAAGCTTGTCTGGGAATGCCTAGAAAAAAAGGCGCAATTGTTCCTTTTTCATTTCCCCAGTCTTTTCCTTTTGGATGCTGACCATAGTGTAGGTGTGATGTTAAACTCTTTTGGTGCAGTAGGAATACTTCTTCCTCCTCTTCTTCTTCTTCTTCTTCTTCTTCTTCTTCTTCTTCTTCTTCTTCTTCTTCTTCTTCTTCTTCCTCGTCCTCCTCCTCTTCCTCTTCCTCTTCCTCTTCCTCTTCCTCTTCCTCTCCTCCTTCTCCTCCTTCTCCTCCTCCCCTCCCCTCCCCTCCCCCCCTCCCCCTCCTTCTCCTTCTCCTTCTTCTTCTTCTTTCCTCTTCTTCTCCTCCCCTGTCCACCAGGTGGCTTCCTGGCTGTTCTCCATGCTGGCCTGTCTTCTCCATTTCTCCTCCTTTTTGTACCATGTGGCTACTTTCTAGATTTCTAACAAAATTCTCAAGAAGAGAGTCAAGTTTCCTCAGTTTGATATGTTGTCTCCTCTGTGACTAACCCAAAATTCTGATAACTCTTCTTTTCTACCTTTAGTTCTTTCATTGGCAGAGAAAATAAGGCTGATCCTTCATTCACTTAATCCTTCTACCTTTTCTTTTCTTCCTTGAGCTATGGTACTTCTACATAATCCATATTTCTAGCCTTGGACTTCTAACCACTCTGCCTCAGTCTCTAGGGAGCTGGATATCTGCCAGAATCTTAACTCATGCATTAAAAATATGGCATGTAATAAGGATAAGTGCTCCACTATGTTCATAGCAGCCCTATTTACAATAGCCAGAAGCTGGAAAGAACCCAGGTATCCCACAACGGAAGAATGGATGCAAAAAATGTGGTATATATACACAATAGAGTACTATTCAACCATTAGAAACAATGAATTCATGAAATTCTTAGACAAATGGATGGAGCTGGAGAACATCATACTAAGTGAGGTAATCCAGTCTCAAAAGATCAATCATGGTATGCACTCACTAATAAGTGGATATTAGCCTAGAAAACTGGAATACCCAAAACATAATCCACACAGCAAATGATGTACAAGAACGGAGGAGTGGCTCCTGGTTCTGGAAAGACTCAGTGTAGCAGTATAGGGCAAAACCAGAACAGGAAAGTGGGAAGGGGTGGGTGGGAGAACAGGGGGAGGAAAGGGGGCTTGTGTGACTTTAGGGGAGTGAGGGGCCAGAAAAGGGGAAATCATTTGAAATGTAATTAAAAAATATATCGAATAAAAAAATATGGGTTTTGTATATTTCCAGAAATTCAATTTAATTTTTTTACAGAGAGTATGGTTCGTATAGTTTGTGTTTGTTTCTTACAGAAATCATATTAACTGTTCTCCAACAAGCTCAACATTCACACTTAGAAAAGTGAGGTATTCGCTTTTTAAGTTTATTAAAGGTTTGCATCACCTTAACAGACATCCAAATGGTGGAACAGGTCTGATGTGGAGAGGAAGGGCTGGCACCATTGTCTTAGAATCAATCAGAGTATGAACACAACCCTTCAGAAGCCAAGTCGTATAGTAAAACAATGCAGTGATGAGAGACACATATAATTGCCTCCCATCCACTCTCCACACACCACAACACACACACACACACACACACACACACACACACATTCAGAATTTTCCATTCTTCTATCATTTACTCCTATTAAATTACTTTAATGTATGTGGTGATATATATTCTGATTCTAAATAATATATATGGGGCTCAGAAATATTTATGGGCTTAATAGTCTGAGAAGTTGCATTAGGAAAGAATCAAATGCAATTTTCACTAAAATGGGCTTTAAACCATATTAGCTTATCATACAATTGGATGGTATTTATGGAGGATAGTGTTTTGTGCTTGGTAGAGGCTTAGAAACAATTTGTTCAAGTTTCCAATAATTTCCTTCTATACTAAGGATTATAGCGTCCAATAAATAGTACTCTGTATTCAAAATCAGAATTCTAAACTGTTTGCAAAATGATAAAAAGAAAATAGACAAAAAATAAAATACCATATTGATTACCCACAGAAATGATGTTATGGGATAAGAAATGACCTTCCTGATTACAAATTGCATGATTGCCGGACATTTTCCTAGCTGTACCCTCAACACTGAAAATGTTGTCAATCTTCTCAATGATTTACTTTGTTTATAAAACGTTAACATTTAAAGATATGACAGTACACACCAAAGCTGTGCTATCTCAGATAAAGGGTGAGGAAAAGAGACTGTATGTGGATTGCTTTTTCCCCAGATTAAATAGTAAAGCAACCCCTTTCCTTCCCTAGAAGAAGCCAAGAAAAATCAAACTTCTCTATATGGAAGAAAATGCCATGTGATGCTCATAAGCAGTGGCCTACTAATAGGAATGGTCTTAGGCACTCTGGGAGTATTTGTTAGACTATACTGGGGTGAGGTTACCAGCACAGCTGTAGATCCTTTCTATGTCTCCTCTCAGCATATTATTTAACAAATATTTGTGGACACAGAAACAGCAGGAAGCAACTCTAACCCCAGAGCAGCTGAGCTAACTACAATCACCAAGCACAACCACCCCTCCTGGGATTTGCCAGATTCGAGAGAGCAGCTGCTGTGCTATTCTAATACTGGAGGAAGAACATGAGTTCAGGGGAAAATCAAAGTTTTCTTCTTCTTTTTTGTCTAATTCCTCAGGGAGGTCTCAAAGCTAGCATCTTCCACAACTTGAAGAGGAAGGAGAATTGAGTCTGTCAAGCACATTAAAAGTAATGAATCTGTGACATTCTTATAAACACCTTACTGATATTAGAAATATTTGTCATATTCCATGCAAACTTTACATCTGAGCACCATGTCTTCTTTAGCACAAACTATTTTTGCTGTTATTCCTTAACAACTGTAGTAAGCAAATTTTCATTTTTCTTATAATCTCAAAAACCTATAAATTCCAGGCTTGTAGATTGTGATCATGTGTCCCTAGGGACAGATATTTCCTATGTTTATATCATTATTATGATGTTCTTTCTGCTTTCACAGGAGGCCATATAAACATCATTAAGTCTATTTTATTAAATACTATCTTTAAAAATGCAGAATTTATTTGACTAGACTCCTATGTGCCATGCCATGTGCAAGTGGATTTTGACCTGTAGTGGAATTAACATACAGTATAAAGTTTAAGCAGAATGATAAAGACATCTCCCTTTAGAATTGAATACAAGATGCCCAGAAACCTGCAGAGACTGCTCCTAATTATTTTCATTATTGTTGATTCTAACTTCTAACACCTGTAGTGGTCATGTTAAATATGTGCTTCTTTGACCATGCCTTAAATAATGCAAGGAGAGGTTGCTCATCAGTTAAGAGCATTGACTGCTCATCCAGAGGTCATGAGTTCAAATCCCAGCAACCACATGGTGGCTCACAGCCATCTATAATGAGATCTGATGTCCTCTTCTGGTGTGTCTCAAGATAGCTACAGTGTACTTACATAAAATAAATACATTTGTGCGTGTGTGTGTGTGTGTGTGTGTGTGTGAGAGAGAGAGAGAGAGAGAGAGAGAGAGAGAGAGAGAGAGAGAGAGAAAGGTCTTACACAAAATAATTAAAGATTACAAAATTCAGCCAAGATGTCTATGATAAAAAACGGTGCTGATGTGAGAGTCATCTGCATAAGCTAGGCAAAATATACACGGGAACTCTCAAGACATATACAAGTCTTTTCTTAGATTAGTCCTTAAGGATTCTATTTTCAAGCCACCCCCAGGCTAGTGTCTTTTAAAGCATTAGTCTAAAAAAACGTTTCTTCCCCCAGAAAGCCTAACAAAAAAGCAGAATCCTGAAAATGACTAAAGCTAAAATACTCACTTCTGGTTGCATTACAGAGGAAAAAAATCTAAGAAGAGATTTTTTGGTAGATAATAAAATATAATATAGATGATAATTCCAAATTCCTATTTTGATCACAGTGGATCCTCCATTTATAAACATTATCTATAAGTTTATAATTCCCATACAATTTTTTGTGAATCAAAATACAAAATAATATAAGATTCTGCTGCAAGTCATGCTTTGGAAGAGGGAAATAAACTACTATTTTATCAAACACATGTTATTATTATTTGTCTGATTGATTTTTGATAGAGTAACAATAGCAGCAAGTTTTAGAAGCAGCCTTTGTCATAAGAATAACATAATACTAGTCTAATAGAAAAACCACACTGGAAAATTGGCCTCCAGAAAAAGAGTTAAAGTGAATGCAATCAGGAGAGTCTCACTCTTTCTAATATTGAAACTACATTTAAAGGGCAGGA
Source organism: Apodemus sylvaticus (assembly GCF_947179515.1). Classification (NCBI taxonomy): domain Eukaryota; kingdom Metazoa; phylum Chordata; class Mammalia; order Rodentia; family Muridae; genus Apodemus; species Apodemus sylvaticus. Next base: position 22,510,209 of record NC_067494.1, on the reverse strand, counting down.
TTTCTCAGTACTGTTCTGGACCAGATTTATGAGGGTTCTGATTACATTAAATAGGTTGATCATATTCTTGTGGGATGAAATAATCTAGGATGAGAACATGTCAATGTGAAAATTATCAATGCTACCAAAAAATGACTTGATTTTCCTTAAAAAGAGTTAATTACTAAATATTTACTCACACAAAAAACCATAAATGCCCTGTTCTAAAACTTACCTGCCATGTGCTTTAAGAGATATAATCTCTGTAGCATACAAAGGATATTAAAATGTTAGTGTCTATTTTGTTTGCCAATAAAAGGGAATTCTTTCTTTCCTCTTCTACACTGGATCTAGAATTATCCCCATACAAACAAGGAATAACTACCAGGTGCAGGAATGCAATTATAAAGTGTGGAGAGGTGTTAGAAGGGACTTGACTGCAACTGGACAGAATAAATGCTGTCCACTGGGAGCACATAGAACACACATGGAAATTTTGCAAGACTTGACTTACGTTCTTCATTTTGTAGTGAAGAAAAGTGAGAAGAAATACATCTGGAGAAGAAACTATTTGACTCCGCTGCTAGAATTAAATAGTTCCGAAAGCTGTGGCAATGGACCTCGATTTTATCACACATAAAAACAAAAGGTCTTTTATAAACAAAATAAAGTACAAAGCTGTCAAATTGAAAAAACAGGGCCTTGAAACAAATATAGCAGTATTAACCCTTTAGACAAGCTGCTTCCTGATGACAAGACATAAGAATAAAGCAAACTATTTTGTTTCATAAAAGAAATCAAGAAAATAACAGAAGATGGTGTACCATAAACAGATTTTATGAATCATTAGATAATGATTAAAAAGTAAAAATTTTATTATTTTAGTATCAAAAGAACTGCTATATGGAAGTGATATATAGACTGGAAAAATAACAAACATATCTGTTAAAAAATAAGACTCGGAGAAGAGAACATTTTGGTTCCCTTTTTAAGACATGATCCCAAGATCAAATCCATTGATCTGGCTAAAGTCATCTAATAAATCATCTGCAACAAAGAAAAAAAATACTGCAAAGGATGCCTGTATTTCCAATTAAACAAGAACAGATCCATTGGAAGTACCTTGGAACACAGTGTATAAACTATTATTGGAGTAAGAATTGATCCCTAGTATACTTTATTAGTCAATTAACATTCATGTCATAGTTTAATGAGACTCTCGTTTTTAACAGCATTAAATAAGAGGTGAGAGAATTTAGCAGAGAAATGACATAAGGAAAAGCAAAGCCAGTGATTCTAAATCTCTTCACTTGGAATTACTGCTTTGCACATTTTAATTATACATGTCTGGTTTGCATGAACTACACACACATTTTGTTCTTCGTGTAAGAATTTAAGTGTATACAGTTTAAAAAGTTAACTGAGTCCATAGTTCACATAAAGGAAGGCTCTTTTGACCTAGACAGTTTGCCGTATGCCACAGACACAGCCCTGACCAGACACTAACTACTCTCCTATGTCCTTTCTTTTCCCTTTATTTCCCCCTTTTTTCTTTTTTTTAATGTTTTACCAGAGGCTAATAATTTTTTCTTTCTTTTTATTAATCATTCCATTTGTTTACATCTCACATGATTTCCCAATTCCTGGTTACCCCTTCTACCAACTCTCCATCCCACATCTGTCCTCCTCCCTCCCCTTTGCCTGTATGAGAGTGCTCCCCCACCTACCCACATTCTACTGCCCTACCACTCCAGAATCTCCCTACTATGGGGAGGGTATCAGACCTCCCCAAAACTAAGGGCCTCCCCACCCATTGCTGTCAGTCAAGACCATCCTATGTTGTCCTCCCATTGGGGTTGCAATCCCCCTCTGCTCCTCCAGTCCTTCCACCAGGTCCTCCTCTAGGTTCCCTGAGCTCAGTCTGATGGTTGGCTCTAAGCATCCACATATGCATTGGTCAGTGGCTGGCTAGACCTCCCAAGGAACCAGGTCCCTGTCAGAAAGCACCTCTTGACCATGGCAACAATGTTGGGTTTGTTTTCTGCAGACATGTTGTATTCCTAGGTAGGGCCATTCCCAGATTGGTCCTTCCTTCAGTTTCTGTTCCATTTTTTGGCCCTGTTCTTCCTTTGGACAGGAACATTTCTAAGTTAAAAACTTTGAGATGGGTGAGTGGCCCCCTCCCTCATCCAGGGGCCATCTTTTTATTTATTGCTCACTTCTTTTCCCAGGTTCTAGATGAAAAACAGTGGAGTTTCTAATGTCTGGAATAAGCTTTTCTCAAAATGGCATGTGACTTGGTTTGTACAGTACCTGTCTCTTGTAAAGGATGTGTTTCAATGATTTGTACTTCATTTCCTTTTATCAATGAATAACATTCCATTGATAATGTGATACTACATTTTTTTTTAACCCACTCACCTATTGAGAGAATATCATGGCTGGTTCTAGATTTGGGGAACTATGAACAAAGCTACTAGAGATATTTATGTCCTTATTTTTGTGTGGGTACACATTTTTTAACTCACTGGAGGAAAAGATGCACTGAGCTGTGGATATATACGAAAAGATTAAATATAATGTTGCAAGAAATCATTTGTTTTCTCAAAGAAATATGATGCTCATGTCAATGATTGTCAGGCTTGCTTTACCTCTTTGCTAACAAAGGAAGCTGTTCTCACAGGTGCCTAATGGTATTTAACTGTCTTTTAAATAAAAGATTATTTAATGAACTATGATGTGGAGTGTACCTGCACACTTAGTGTCAACCAAGTTTCATCTTTGAAAAATGTCAATTCAGATTTCTACTTATTGCTCACTTTAGGATTTATTCACTGTTCTGACTTTCAAGTGTCTCTCTTTTTCTTATCTTGGAGAGAAATCAAATGCCAGATGTGTCTTTTACAACTACCCCAAGCCCAATTAGGGTCCTTTTTCCAAAATTATTTCAAGAGTATATGTCATGCAATTTTTTTAATTTATAATGAAGTACAACTTTTCAGTGTTCTCACTTGCAGACAGATCTTTGAGTCTCATATCTTAAAATCAATGTTACACCCATGTATAACATCTCAAAGCTCTGAGCCTTTGCATTTTACACAAAGGTCTGTGATCTCTTTGATTGAATATTTCATTATCAATTCTTATCCCTAGTTTTACAATTGTATGTCTACACATCATATTTGTCTTTCTTCCCATCCTAAGATAGAAAAGATATCATATTTGTCTCTCTTTTTTCTTTCTTCCCATCATAAGAAAGGTATTTTCTAGACTGCCTTCTCCACTGAACTGTATTTTTTATTTTGTAAAAGATAAATTGAACCTTTTCATGTAGCTATTCATTTTGTGCTATTCTTAAGATTTCTCTGCTTTCATAGTGATTGTCTTTATTAATATGTTTTTATGAAAAGGCAGGTAATAAGGCAATGCCACTCTCTTGACATTTATTTTTAGTATTTAATGTTGACTTTTGTGGGTTTCTGCCTTTCTAAGTAAAAGCAAAATCAGTTTGTCGATATGATCAAAATGAATGCTGAGATTTTGATTAACAGTGTGTTGATTTACATTTACAAATGCAGACCTGAATAGCTGATATTTGAACAGTATTGAGTCTGTTAGTGAGCATGAAATTCTGCTCCAAGAGCTTTTAGAGTCTTGTTTCAAAATGTGTCCCTATTTGCTTAACATGCAATCAATGTTTTATCCTAAGCACCACTTCTCCAGCGTTACACAAATTTGTTGAGTTGAATTTTAATTTTATTTCTAGTCTGTAATGGGTATTTTTGGTTGTCAATTTCTCTACCTCTGGAAAGGTAAATCAAATCCACTGGGTATAGCTCTAAAGCATTTTTTCTTGATATAATTACTTGAGATATGAACATCCACCATAAATCAGGGCCATATTATCTGGAGTCAGTCTATGCCTGCTTGCCCTCACTCTTGCTTCGCTGGCATTAGAGTCAATTTCTTGATGATTCTGATATATACCACAAACCAGTTGAGAAATCCAGCCATATGAACTTAAAAGCTAACAGATTCCTGGACTTTCCAGTAGAATACAGCCATTGTTAGACCAGCCAGCCAGTCATTCTAATAAATTCCCTTTGTACCATTCATTCTATAAGTTCTTTTTTTTATTGATATATTTTTTATTTACATTTCAAATGATTGCCCCTTTTCTGGGTCCCCACTCCCCACAAGTCCCATAAGCCCTCTTCTGTCACCCTGTTCCTCCATCTACCCCTTCCCACTTCCCTGTTCTTGGATTCCCCTATACTCTTGCACTGAGTCTATCCAGAACCAGGGGCCACTCCTCCATTCTTTTTGGACATCATTTAATTTGTGGATTATGTCCTGGGTATTCAAAGTTTCTAGGCTAATATCCACTTATCAGTGAGTGCATACCATGATTGATCTTTTGAGACTGGGTTACCTCACTTAGTATGATGTTCTCCAGCTCCATCCATTTGTCTAAGAATTTCATGAATTCATTGTTTCTAATGGCTGAATAGTACTCCATTGTGTAAATATGCCACATTTTTTGTATCCATTCCTCCATTGAAGGACACCTAGGTTCTTTCCAGCTTCTGGCTACTACAAATAGGGCTGCTATGAACATAGTGGAGCATGTGTCCTTATTGCATGCTAAAGAATCCTCTGGGTATATGCCCAGGAGTGGTATAACCGGGTCCTCAGGAAGTGTCATGCCCAGTTTTTCTGAGGAACCGCCAGACTGATTTCCAAAGTGGTTGCACCATCTTGCAATCCCACCAGCAGTGGAGGAGTGTTCCTCTTTCTCCACATCCTCGCCAACACCTGCTGTCCCCTGAGTTTTTGACCTTAGCCATTCTGACTAGCGTGAAGTAAAATCTCAGGTTTGTTTTGATTTGCATTTCCCTAATGATTAATGATGTTGAACATTTGTTAAGGTGTTTCTCAGCTCTCTGAAGTTCTTCATGTGAAAATTCTTTGTTTAGCTCCGTACCCCCACTTTTTAATGGGGTTATTTGTTTCTCTGGGTTCTACTTTCTTGTGTTCTTTGTATATATTAGATATTAGCCCTCTGTCGGATTTAGGGTTGGTGAAGACCCTTTCCCAGTCTGTTGGTTGACGTTTTGTCCATTTGACGGTGTCCTTTGCCTTACAGAAACTTTGTAGTTTTATGAGGTCCCATTTGTCAATTCTTGATCTTAGAGCATAAGCTATTGGTGTTCTATTCAGGTACTTTTCCCCTGTGCCCATGTCCTCCAGGGTCTTCCCCAGTTTCTTTTCGATTAGTTTCAGAGTGTCAGGTTTTATGTGGAGGTCCTTGATCTATTTGGAGTTGAGCTTGGTACAAGGAGATAAGAATGGATCAATTCGCATTCTTCTGCATGCTGACCTCCAATTGAACCAGCACCATTTGTTGAAAAGACTATCTTTTTTCCACTGGATGCTTTCAGCTCCTTTGTCAAAGACCAAGTGACCATAGGTGTGTTGGTTCATTTCTGGGTCTTCAATCCTATTCCATTGATCTGCTTGCCTGATATTGTACCAACACCATGCAGTTTTTATCACTATTGCTCTGTAGTAGAGTTTAATGTTTGGGATACTGAATCCCCCTGAAGTTCTTTTACTGTTGAGAATAGTTTTAGCTATCCTGGGTTTTTTGTTATTCCAGATGAATTTGAGAATTGCTCTTTCTAGCTCTATGAAGAACTGGGTTGGGATTTTTATGAGGATAGCATTGAATCTGTAGATTGCCTTTGGCAAGATGGCCATTTTAACTATATCAATCCTGAAAATCCACGAGCATGGTAGATTTTTCCATTTTCTGAGATCTTCATCGATTTCCTTCTTCAGAGATCTGAGGTTCTTGTCATATAGGTCTTTCACTTGTTTGGTTAGAGTCACCCCAAGATACTTTATGCTGTTTGTAGCTATTGTGAAGGGGGTCATTTCCCTAATTTCTTTCTCAGTCTGCTTATCCTTTGAATATATAAAGGCTACTGATTTGCTTGCGTTTTTGTAGCCAGTCACTTTGCTGAAGTTGTTTACCAGCTGTAGGAGTTCTCTAGTAGAGTTTTTAGGGTCACTTAAGTATACGATCATATCATCTGCAAATAGTGATAGTTTGACTTCTTCCTTTCCAATTTGTATCCCTTTGACTTCCTTCTGTTGTCTAATTGCTCTAGCTAGGACTTCAAGAACTATATTGAAAAGATATGGAGAGAGGGGGCAGACTTGTCTAGTCCCTGATTTTAGTTTGATGTGGCTACCGGTTTGCTGTTTATCGCTTTTACTATGTTTAGATATGGGCTTTGAATTCCTGTCCTTTCCAAGACTTTTAGCATGAAAGGATGCTGAATTTTGTCAAATGTTTTTTCAGCATTTAATGAAATGATCATGTGGTTTTTTTCTTTGAGTTTGTTTATGTAGTGGATAGCATTTATGGATTTCCTTATATTGAACCATCCCTGCATCCCTGGGATGAAGCCTACTTGATCATGGTGGATGATCGTTTTGATGTGTTCTTGGATTCGGTGGGCAAGAATTTTATTTAGTATTTTTGCATCGATACTTATAAGGGAAATTGGTCTGAAATTCTCTTTCTTAGTTGGATCTTTGTGTGGTTTTAGTATCGGCGTAATAGTGGCTTTGAAGAGGGAGTTGGGTAGTGTTCCTTCTGTTTCTATTTGGTGGAAAAGTTTGAAGAGTATTGGTGTTAAGTCTTCTTTGAAGTTCTGATAGAATTCTGCACTGAAACCATCTGGTCCTGTGCTTTTTTTGGTCTGAAGCCTATCTATGACCCCTTCTATTTCTTTATTGGTTATGGGTCTGTTTAGATGGTCTATTTAATCCTGGTTTAATTTTGGTAATTGGTATCTGTCTAAGAAAATGTCCATTTCCTCCAGATTCTCCAGTTGTGTTAAATACAGGTTTTTGTAGTAGGATCTGATGATTTTTTTTAATTTCCTCGGTTTCTGTTGTAATATCTCTGTTTTCATTTCTAATTTTGTTCATTTGGATACTTTTTCTGTGCCCTTTGGTTAGTCTGGCTAAGGGTTTATCTATCTTGTTGATTTTTTCAAAGAACCAGCTTTTGGTCTTGTTGATTCTTTGTATGGTTCTCTTGGTTTCTACTTGATTGATGATGATTTCCTGTCTTCTTCTCCTCCTGGGTGAATTAGCTTCTTCTTGTTCCAGGGCTTTCAGTTGTTCCATTAATCTTCTAGTGTATGCTCTCTCGAATTTCTTTTTGGAGGCACTCAAAGCTATGAGTTTTCCTCTAAGCACTGCTTTCATTGTGTCCCATAGATTTGTGTATGTTGTGCCTTCATTTTCATTAAATTCTAAAAAATCTTTGATTTCTTTCTTTATTTCTTCCTTGACCAAGGTATCATTGAGTATTGTTCAGTTTTCATGTGTATGTGGGCTTTCTGTTGTTTTTACTGTTACTAAAGACCACTTTTACTCCATAGTGATCTGATAGGAGGCATGGGATTATTTCAGTCTTCTTATATTTGTTGAGGTCTGTCTTGTGACCAACTATATAATCTATTTTGGAGAAGGTACAATGAGGTGCTGAGAAAAAGGTATATTTTTTTGCTTTGGGATGAAAAGTTCTATATATATCTGTTAACTCCAATTGGTTCAAAGCTTCAATTAGTTTCATTGTTTAGTTTCTGTTTTCCTTATCGGTCCATTGGTGAGAGTGGAGTGTTGAAGTCACCCACAATTATTGTGTTAGGTGCAATGTGTACTTTGAGCTTTAGTAAAGTTTCTTTTATGAATGAGGGTGCCCTTGTATTTGGGGCATAGATGTTCAGGATTGAGAGTTCTTCTTGTTGGATTTTTCCTTTGACCAGCAAGTAGTGACCTTCCATGTCTCTTTTGATGACATTAGGTTGGAAGTCAATTTTATCTGAAATTAGAATGGCAACTCCGGCTTGTTTCCTGGGACCATTTGCTTGTAGAATTGTCTTCCAGCCTTTTACTCTAAGGTAGATTTTGTCTTTGACACTGAGGTGTGTTTCCTGTATGCAGTAAAATGTAGGGTCCTGTTTACGTAACTAGTCTGTTAGTCTATGTCTTTTTATTGGGGAATTGAGTCCATTGATGTTAAGAGATATCAAGGAGTAGTGGTTATTGCTTCCTATCATTTTTGATTTTAATTTTATACATGTGTGGTTATCTTCTTTGAGTTTGATGAAAGAAGCTTAATATCCTGCTCTTTCTAGGGTATAGTTTCCCTCGTTGTAATGGTGTTTTCTCCCTATTATCCTTTGTAGGACTGGGTTTGTAGAAAGACATTGTGTAAATTTGGTTTTGTCAAGGAATATCTTGGTTTCTCCATCTATAGTAATTAAGAGTTTCACTGGGTGTAGTAATCTCGGCTGACATTTGTGTTCTCTTAGAGTCTGCATGAGCTCCGCCCAGGATCTTCTAGCTTTCATGGGCTCTGGTGAGAAATCTGGTGTAATTCTGATAGGTCTTCCTTTATATGTTACTTTTTCTCTTACTGTCCTAAGTATTCTTTCTTTGTTTAGTACATTTGGGGTTTTGATTATTATGTGACAGGAGGTATTTCTGTTCTGGTCCAGTCTGTTTGGAGTTCTGTAGGCTTCTTGTATATTCATGGGCATCTCTCTCTTTAGGTTAGGGAAGTTTTCTTCCATAATTTTTTTTTCTTCCATAATTTTGTTGAAGATATTTGCTGGCCCTTTAAGTTGTAAATCTTCACTCTCATCAATGCCTATAATCCGTAGATTTGGCTTTCTCATTGTGTCCTGGATTTCCTGGATATTTTGGGTTACAAGCTTTTTGCATTTTGCATTTTCTTTAACTGTTGAGTCCATGGTTTCTATGGTATCTTTGGCATCTGAGATTCTTTCTTCTATCTCTTGAATTCTGTTGTTGATATTTGTGTCTATGGTCCCTGATTTCTTCCCAAGCTTTTCTATCTCCAAAATTGTTTCCCTTTGTGCTTTCTTAGTTGTTTCTACTTCTGTTTTAAGATCCTGGAAGTTTTTGCTCAGTTCTGTCATTTGCTTGTTTGTTTTCCTCTAATTCTTTAAGAGATTTTTGTGTTTCCTCTTTCATGACTTCTGCCTGTTGATCAAGGTTCTCCTGTATTTCTGTAAGTGATTTTTGTGCTTCCTCCTTATTGGCTTTTGTATTCTCCTGAATTTCTTTCAAGGATTTTTGTGTTTCCCTTGTAAGTGCTTCTAATTTTTGATCCATTTTCTCCTGAATTTCTTTAAGTATGTCCTTCATGTGTTCGTGTAACAGCATCATGACCAGTGATTTTAAATCCAAATCTTATTTTTCTGGTGTGTTGGGGTATCCAGGACTTGCTAATGTTGGAGAATTGGGTTCAGATGCTGCCATAATGCCTTGGTTTCTGTTAGTAATGTTGCTATGTTTGCCTTTAGCCATCTGGTTCTCCCAGGTGTTAGATGGTCTTATTGTCACTGGCTGGTGCTTCAACCTACTGAGGATCTTGAAGGTTATCTCTGCAACACTGGATGACTGGGTTTCTTCTAGCACAGATTACTGATATGCTGCCTTCCTCTTTTGTGCCTTTGGAGCCCTTCTCAGTCTTGCCTCAAGCAATGTTATACTTAGGTTGCCAAGGTCAACCAGGTGTTCTCTGTCTGCTCTATTATGGAGCGAAGATGTTGTGGTGGGGGTCACTCCCTCTGTTGATTCTCACATAGGACACAAGTCCTGCGATGGACTGGCTTGCAGATGAACCGCCTACGTGCTCAGTTCCTGAGTGCAGGCAGACCCCTGGCCATTTGCACCACCAGAAATCTAAAGCTCATGGTGATACAGTACTTAGTGACCCTTTTCTGTCCCAGCAGGCAGTGAATATGGCTGTGGGGCTTCTCTCCTTCTGCAGCTCCCTGGGCAGGACACCGCCCCCGAGCCCGGCATGGTGGCAGACAAACCCGCCTATGTGTTCAGTTCCTGAGTGCAGGCAGACCCCTGGCGGTTTGCACCACCAGATATCTAAAGCTCAGGGTGATACAGTACCTAGTGATCCTTTTCTCTCCCAGCAGGCAGCAAATATATCCATTCTATAAGTTCTATACCTCTAAGGAACTTTGATTAATACAAAGAGATTTTTGTTGTTGTTGTTGTTTTGCTTCTCTTGATTATTTGTGGAACCATTTTTGCTTACAGCTTTGGTGCTCTATTTTTTTTTTTGTTTGTTTAGTGAAAGTTAATATTTAACTATGAAACTATTAAATAATTGGCCAAAATAGAGAAAATTATCAGGAGCTTTATAAAAAATGTGCAACTCAAAGAAAATCTCAAAACAAAAGCAAGGTGAAAAATTTGCTATAAAGGTTTTATTTTGACCTTTTTTATTTTTCCCTAATTATCGGAATAATAAATGAATAAAGTTAAAATAAATAAAAATTATAATAAATAAATAAAGTTGTTCATCTGACATGTGCTCTAATATCCCCACTAAATATATTTTCACTTGGATCAAAAATCATATAGTTTTTCATTCACACTTCACAAACTCTGAAAATTCTATGACTTGTATACTTTTGACTATAGTAAAAGCAGTAAATGTATTTTCTAAAAAATTTAATCAACTTAAAGAATATTGATACATCAACTGTATCTTATAAGGTAGTTGAAGAATTGTAAATAGCAGGCCATCAAATTAGAGCATCTGTTACTGAAACTCATTCTGTTCCTCCTCTTCCTTGTCCTCTTCTATTTCTATTCTTCTTCATCCTATTCTCTCAATATATAAGTCCACACTCTACACCAGCATTCACATGATTACTAATCTACCAACAGCACCACTCAAATTGAACTTTTAAAACCCTAAGCCAAAACAAATCTCATTTTACATTGTATATGGAATTTTACATTATACTTGTATTTTTTATTGTAACATGAAATGGACTAATACAGTATCTTAAACATAACATCAAATTTACTTTTAAAATCTATAGAAACCACAATAAATAATCTAAGACCTCCTTATGAGATCCTCATGTAAATATTTTTTTCTATAATGAAACTAAAGGTGATTCTATTAAAATCATTTCTATGTTAATTGTTTTTTTAACTTATTCACTTAACAGTTCCCTCACTGGCACCTTCCCGGTCACCACCTCCCACAATTCTTATCCCCTCTATCTTTGCTCCCCAACCCTGTGCCTGCATTTCCTGTAGACAGGATAAATTTTGGGTTGGAAAGTTTTGTGGGTAGGTTGGTGTCTCTATCCCTCCATGTCTCCACTGGGGTTCCTGCCTGGCTACAGGAGGTAATCTCTTCAGGTTCCTTTTCCCCAGTGTAGTGAGTCGCAGCTAATGTCAGCCCCACTGAATCTTAGGTGCCTCCTTAATACCAGGTCTCTATCTTCTCCTGGAGATGACCTTACCTCCTCACCTTAGTCAGTTTCAGGTTACCATTCTTTCTCTTGGCTCTGTAGCCATCTCTGCTGTCATTTTTATTAATAGTATTCTAACAGTTGAGAAGGTCAGGAAACATCACCAAAGGCTCTCATTTCTCTGATATCAAATCTAAGTCAATCTCCCAAGAAACCAAGGTATCCATGTAAAATCGTCATGGGAGGCTGAGCTTTGAAACAACCAACAAGAGTATGGGGAGTCATTTTGAGTATGTGGAATACTCACCAACTCTATGGTAATGATTGATCCAAATACAATCAACTCAGGGGCTATTGGTTTGTCACATAGGCCACTGTCAAGGAAATTGGTACAGCTACGAATGCAAGGCCACACAAGGAAGATGGAAGAGTTGTGCAATCAAAGAGCTGTATCACGAGAAGATTCTCAGGGACCAGGTGCCCACTTAGCTGTGGTGAAAAAAAAAGAGAGAGTCAGAGATCTTCACTGGTGGTAACAGATGACAATGAAGAACAGTTTCTGCAAGATTATCTTGAAATGTATAGAAAAATGTTGTTATTGAAATCATGACTTCCAGAGACAATGGAAAAGGAGGTTTTTGCTTTTGTCATCTTTGACAATTGTGACTCCATGGATAACATTGTTATACCATTCTATAATGGCCAAAACTTTGAAACAGGAAAAACTCCTCATCAAAACAAGAGATAGCTGGTGCTTCCTCCATCTGGAGAGTTCTAAGTGTTTCCAGAAACGTTGGTGGTGGTTTTGTCGACAATAACAATATCTTCCCACACTGGACTAGAAATACAAATTAAGTTAGTTTGTCTCAATAAATATATTTATTCACACATGCTCACATACAATACCCATATAATATGTATAAATATGTAGTATGCATATTTTAGTATATATGTGAATATGTGATGTGTTTCCATTGTGATATATAGAAATTGTTATATATGAATGATATCTATACATGCATATAACTTCCAGAATTGATTATAATTTTCAAAGGGAAATGCATGTTTGTGCATGCACTGGTGATATTTGCATAATGTTGCTGTCACAAATAATGATCTTCTATATTTAGTGATGCATTAAAAATGTGTAACATAATCCCAAGAAAACACAGAAGACTATGCCATATAAAGGTGTAAGTCATCCAGTAGTGGATGAGAATGAGTCTTTTTTTCATTGGATTCATGTATATATTATTATTTAGCCACAGGTTACAAATTTAATTTTCAATGAAAGTACAACATTGAAACATGAAAATAGCACAGAAACTCCCTATGCAGGCATTTCCTCATAACCAGAAACTCACTCCAATGAATGATACTATTCTAATTTTCAGCAGAATTAATTCATTCCATTATAAAAACTAATCTTAAAAGTGATAATGAGAAATGAGTACTTATACATTTTACTTTGAGGGGAAGCAAAGAACATAAAGTTAAGTCATTAATCAAAGCCAAACAGCTGGTGATAGGCAGATAAAAGAAATTAATCCAAGCAAAAGGATATAGATGCTAAGTTAATCATCTGGCAAGCTTCTGGCATATGTGAGACTGTCAATAAATGTTTGTTGTTTGTTTGTTTGTTTGTTCTGTCTTTTTTCATGATTAGATTGATCCAGGGATCAATGCCAATCTAGAACAGAAAATCTTTCAGCAAGTCACATTTCTATCCAATTTTGCACTTGTATTAACTGCTTACTCAAGATCATAAAGGGTAAGGCAGTTAATTATACTAAGAGATGAAAGAATTTATTCAGTGGTCAAGAGGTATTACATTGCTTAGACAGGCAAAGAATTATAATATCAATAAAAATAGATACAAATTTTGATAAATCATACATTGAGCTTACATCTACCATGGCAAAATTCAAGGTCACTAAAGAAGAATTCAATGTTGTTTATATGCCATTGGCAGAAGAACTGCTTGAAATGACAAATGGTAATTCACATAAATAATCTACAATAACTTAGATATTGGTAATCATCTGACATTGGCAAAAGAAAAAATTTTCATTCAAAAGATTTTATGTGACTCATACTGCAACAAATAATAACTGATACAATTTCTTTTCAATTGAACTATGTGGCAAATGTAAATGGAATTTATATCATCAAAAGATTCAGAGCTAAAATTTTGTTTTCAAACTCCGTAAAATTACATTTTATAACATTGAAATAATTGTATAAGACATAAACATTGTTAAAAAATTTAAAGTCATCAATTCTGTTTTTCTAACATTTTGTTGGCTTTTGCCAAGTAAAACACAGAGGCCAGATTACTGTGAAAAACTAGCTCCATGTGTTAAATTGGCCTCAATAAAAGAAAAATAAGTAAATAAAATCTTATTATTTTAATATTTTAATTTAACACTAATGCCAAACTTGTAGACAGAAAGAAAAGCAGATGACCTTACTATGCATTTATAAGAGGCAGTTAAAGACAATAAAAATTTTCAGGTTAATAATTCTGCATAAGGAAGGTCAAATGCTGGAAGCTTTGTATATAATACATTCAAGAAACATCTACATATTATATCAAAACACAGTCAATAAAGGCAGCCCATAAATTTACAAGGTGCCCAGGTTCAACAGACCTACAATCAATGAAGTCTTTGGGATCAATGTACCTTTCTCATGAATACAGTCTGTTAACTAATCAGGGTTTAAATGATTCTGCCTGCTGGAGTGGAAATGCCTCTCTGCTTTGGATGTGATATTTGGATCAAGCCTTTATTCATTAACATGCCAGACACATTAGAATAGCCTATCGATCCCACACCCAGTGAAACACATTCACAAATGCCTGCTGCACGTATTTATTAAAAATTGTTATTGTGATAAAGTCGGTGATCTCTCAGTATTTAGATAATGGGTAAAGGAAATGTATCTGCAGGCAATGTCCTTGTACACTGGGAAAGGAAAGTTCACTGCCAGACTTCATGTGCCTTTCATAAAACTGCTAGCCTTTTGGCTTGTAAATTAGAAGATGTTCGCAATATATTATTAATTTTTGAATGTTGAATGTTATGCATTATTTACCATATAGCCCCAGTTCCTCCTATGCCATCCCAATTTCATCTCTTTCTCTCCAGCCCCGCCCAAGTTCCTGCCCTTCATTTTCTTTAAATAACCCACCAAATTCAATATGAACTGCATATATCCTCATGACTATAGGATCACATCCTGGAGCAGAGTTGACCTAGTCAAGACTGCAGCCCTAAAAAGAATAACTTTCCCCTTTTTTAAGCCATTACTTATAAATAGCTACAGCTGGGGGTAGGGGCTCATAAGTACCCCCCCCCCATTCTCCATACTAGACTGCTGACTTACTCTCTTGTGCAAGTCTGCAAACAGACAAATATGGCCACTTTGATTTAGAATGTACATAAGTCCTATCGTGTCCAGAAAATACTGTTTTTTTTTATTCGATATAATTTATTTACATTTCAAATGATTTCCCCTTTTCTAGCCCCCCCACTCCCCGAAAGTCCCGTAAGCCCCCTTCTCTTCCCCTGTCCTCCCTCCCACCCCTTCCCACTTCCCCGTTCTGGTTTTGCCGAATACTGTTTCACTGAGTCTTTCCAGAACCAGGGGCCACTCCTCCTTTCTTCTTGTATCTCATTTGATGTGTGGATTATGTTTTGGGTATTCCAGTTTTCTAGGTTAATAACCACTTATTAGTGAGTGCATACCATGATTCACCTTTTGAGTCTGGGTTACCTCACTTAGTATGATGTTCTCTAGCTCCATCCATTTGCCTAAGAATTTCATGAATTCATTGTTTCTAACTGCTGAATAGTACTCCATTGTGTAGATATACCACATTTTTTGCATCCACTCTTCTGTTGAGGGATACCTGGGTTCTTTCCAGCATCTGGCAATTATAAATAGGGCTGCTATGAACATAGTAGAGCATGTATCCTTATTACATGGTGGGGAATCCTCTGGATATATGCCCAGGAGTGGTATAGCAGAATCTTCTGGAAGTGAGGTGCCCAGTTTTCGGAGGAACTGCCAGAATAGGGCTTCTTTGACATATGCCTCTTACAATTTTTCTATGTACCCTTATGCCAGGTTGACTTCCAAATCTTGGCGGTGGTGTTGCAGACATCTTGTTTTTGGCTACACACTCCACAGACACTTATTCTGTATGCTTTGTTCATTATTAAGTTTCTGAATTTACTAACAGTTTACCACACAAAGAAACTTTGCATTACTCTATGGGTAGGGAGATTACAAATAGTTTGATACTATATCTATTTAGCCAATAAATTGCAGAAAGTTTATTGTTAAAACTATGATTTCCCTTGGTGAGATTTATCGCACCATGCAGGAGTTTTGTTATGTGAAACTAGCCGTAAATCCAAACAGAAAGCAATTGGTTAACCCCATAACACTTGTGCCTCTGTTGAACTCATAGATGTAACTTGCCAGGTTGTAACCAGTCTCACAGCTGGGTACGACTTCTGATTATGTTTCTCACTAACAACCTATATGGTACACTGTGGAAGTATGAAATTTACCCACAAGCAAGGAAGCTTCTAAGTAATGGACTTGATTGTTTCATGTTCTGTGACGAATTAATATGGTGGCTTCAGCAATATTCAGCAAGTTACAAAGTTATATCTGGCAGCCAAGAGCTTTAACAACAGCATGTATTGATTTCAAGACCTCTAGGACATGCTTGTTAAATAAATCAAAAGAAAGTATGCCACACCTGGCACTGGACTTTTGAATTGGCATAATATAGCCTCTGGGCACAGCAGTATCTCTGGGTATATTGATAACAATTAAAATTCTTTTATGTGAATAAGAAAAGTCTTAAATGAATATCAAATTTATGAATATTTCTACTATATTTCAAATCAAGTATGAATATAAGTATATATTCGTATATTTATACATATAAGTATGAATATATGTATATGTTCATATATGAATATATGTAATATAAAATTATTCTAAACAATCTTACATAATTGTTTCTAAGGTCTTAAGGCAGTTTTTCTAAAGTTATCTTTGAGCATAAAACACACCAATAATATAAGGAAAATATATAATAAATATTCATGTTGCCATCTCTCAATAATAATACTTTCCAAAATAATATATTAATTATTTCCTATTTTTAAGAATATAGGTTAAATCAGACTCATACATCATATGTACTTTTTTGAAAATATTTAATTAGCAGTGTTATATACATTTCTTGTGCGTGAAAATTTCTCCATGTTTTTCATATTTATAGAAGATTAAGGTTTTGAGTCTTAGAGCTCATTTATTCCTATTTCTACTGCCAAACAAGTTTTAATTATTCACTAATCAAATTTACTTACTGTCTTCATATTATTTATTAGACCTACATATATATTCACTGTTATTTCTTTACAAATTCCTGACACTGAATTTATAGTCAAAGTGCAGACTAATCCCACCATATAGGAGTACATGGTTGTGATTTTGTGCTTTTATAAGCCTCATATTAAATTATATTTTAAATTAAAGCTTAGTATTAATAGACTAAATGTTAAATGTTGATTATTCATTAAGGAATAATCTGATGGACATTATATTTAATATGTCTTCTTATTCTACTCTGCATGAAATGGTCACTTATAGGAATGTTTACCTTGCCTTTATAAGGTATGTTTTTCTATAGAAAATAATTAGACATTTTAAATTGTCTTGGCCACTATTAACTAATTAGTTTTTCCAATCAATGTATTAGTTAAGCAATATTTTAAACAGAGTCTAATGTTGAAACTATGTTAATGAAATAGTAATGTTGATGTCCTGGGGCCATGTCCTATTGATCTCTTAATGCAAATGATCAGAGCAAAGACTGGCCTCTTATGAATAGGGACTTTCGACTTGATCTTTAGATAGGCTTTCACAAAAGAGAGTAATGAATAGTACAGCTGGAGCAAAGAGTTGAATTGGAATTGGTTATCAGATCATGATGAATCAATAGCTAATAAATACACCAAGTGACTGGAGCCCAATCAAGCAGCAGACCATGAAAAAACAACATCAGTGTCTTGCACAATCTTAAAACAAGCAAAAACAAAGAAAATGAAGTAAACTCACAAAATTGGCAACAACTTCGGCTCCAACATTTTCCCAGTATATTAAGTGAAATAATTTGCAACAAATATATCATGATAGTTTTCAAATAGTCATGTTTTATTACATAAATGCATATATATATGAGACAGAGAGAGACAGAGACAAAGACAGAGAAATATAAAAAGTAATCTGGAAATAAGTTCTTCCATACTTTTGCATACATGACAAGGACACAAGTTTCTCACATAAAAAAAAAAAAATCTAAGTTTGTTCTTTTTGTATTTATTAGTCATTGTTTGGTGACATGTCTCAGAACACTAACAGAATGAATAGTTTGTTCTGCGCTGTCCTTTGCTAAATATCTCTTCAGATTTCTTGCAGTACTGAAAATACATTCCCAAAAAACTGACTTAAGACAAAACAAAACGTTGCCGAGACAGAATGTTCTTTGCCAATTTGGAGCGCGAGTCATAGGAGCAGGTGGCTGGTTCCCAGAGCCTTACATCGCAGTGAGGAAGTGCACGACTGAGGTAAAAAGTAAACGGGATATCCTGGCGAGCCAAAAGGCAAGACTTACTAAATAAAGACAAAGTCCTCTTCCACAAGTGAATTTGAAGGGGTCAATGCCTGTCCTTTGCTGGTGTTGGTCATGGGAGAACAAGAAATAATCATTTCTAGAGATTAGCATAACTCTCCAAGTTTCAGGGCGGGGAACTGAAAGCCAGAGTCTCATCATTTCTCCAGAGCCTCCCTGAGAGCAAAATGACAGACAGGGAAAATCTAGGAGTAGAAAAGGAAGGATCCCTGGGGTGGACTTATCTGTAAGGGTTCAGAGGAGGCAGGACATTAAGGACAATTTCTCACATAAGAATAGACTATGCCAACAGCCCATTAAAAATATACTTTATGTTAATAAATCCCTATAAAATATCTTTAAGTGTGTTTAAATGTATTAATAGAATGATATATGCTAATTATCTTGATCATTGGCACTCCGTATGGATCTCCATAAAAAAGAAATGTGTTAAATCTCTTATCTTATTCAATAGGACTAGTGATAACCTCACACATAATTTTACTTTTCTTGATACTTCTGGAGAGTTATCAGGAATTCCAGTTTGATCTGTGGTTGGGTAAATACTGAGTCTCTACATTCATTCCATTCATATGGATTCATTTGTTCAAGAGTAGCAAGAAGGAGCAGTCAGTTATGAACTATCGAATAACAAATGAAGTAACATATCATCGGTTTAGTGTAAGCTTTGTTTTAACTGTAAGCTTCTCCCAAGAAACTAGTTTAAAATACTATATATATATATATATATAATCACAGATTCAGAACATTGCTTGGTACAAGCATACCCACTCACAGGCCAAAATGACCAGTGGCTGGTAAATGACAAAATAGTATTAACAAAATAATCATCCTAGATGTAAACTGGCAAGTCACATTGTTTCCATTTCATAAATACAGTCATAAAGTATAGGAGTCTTGACAAAGAGACAAAAGACTGCTAAATGGCAAAAGTGATTGAGTTTCATACTGTTCTCTATATCCATTCTTCAACTCACAGGAGCACCCACAAGGATGTGTGCTACTCGGGTAAGGGTACCGTTATCAAATAACAAGAGCTGAGGGACATAGGCAACAACACTTATTTTCCCTTAGTTTTGAGAATGTAAGCCAGTTGAGGAAAACGGCAGGGGTGGACTTTAAGGTATGAAATAGTTTCATTTGCAGTTCAATTTATAGTAAAATCTATAATTATTCCTACCTAAATAGTAGGCTGCGTTGTGGGGAAAAACCACCAGAGCTTTGTAGATTTCATAATGAGTAAAGGAAACTTGCTTCGCAACTAAAACCAGCATCCCATTTACAGGAGGTTCCCTGCAAGTGACATTGTAATAAGCCCTTAGATTCAGGAGAAGGGAAGACAAGGTGCTGCTGTCTTTGGGAGAACCAGTATGAACAAGCACAAGGATCAAAGCACAGGACAGATTACTCCTCCTCACACTAAATTGGAAGCAAAGATCAGCCCGTGTGTTCTTATACACCTGGGATTACCTGTAGGTACCTGCCTTCACATGAAACCACTCGGGGAACAACCACACCTTCATTGTTTTCTGGACGAAGGAGAAAACATTGTTTTCTGCCATTGCCAAACAGCTAATACTCTATGGTGCCTGGGTATTAAAAGTGATTCAGCGGTAAAGGATGAGTCAGACAGAACACGGAAAAGCAGGAAAGAAAAAAAAAAAAAATAATAAAGTCTCCCAGTCAGTTTGCTGTTCTCTCCAGAGTAGAATGTTTGAAAAGGAAGAAGAAAGATATGCAACTCTCCATTTATTTATTTCTTTGTTAGATAGTTACTTCTCTTAGGTGTTTTATGTGAGTCATAACACTCTGTTCTCAGGAGTACAAGTGGTAAATCCAATCAAGATCTTACATGGTTTTAAAAGTAAAATCAGAGTCAACACTAGACAACAAAGCACAGATAGAACCAATTTTGTTCTGAACTGCAGGTTTATTCTTAGCCGCACATTTCAAAGCAATAAGCCTCACTGCAGCCCCTCCCCTGGTTTGAATGTGTGAGAATATATTTCACAACCTAACTCAGTTATTTTTAAACACTTAAAAGTGTTTTCTATAGTGAGAGCTAGCTGACTGACTTAGATTTATCAAAAGGGAACAGTTGTTTATTAGCTATACCTATTGAAAAGCTATGTAGACATGGATAGATTGTTGAAATATACTACTCGTGATTAATAAGGAAAAGGTGTTCTACTTCATCATTTTTAGGGATGCCAAACCCAGAATATCCTTTTTTATCAAAACATATAGGGAATATTATTATAAATAAAGGTTGGAAATGAAATCATCACCATTTTCACAAAATATACACACAGAAAATCAAGCTGAAAATTCTATAAGGCAAAATCAGAAAAACCAAAACAAAATTCCATCTATGTAGATAGAGAAATTTGTCAAACAGTGGTTTCCCACTCCTTTACTCTTAGCACTCGAGAGGCATGTCAACCTGGTTTACAGTGAGTTTGAGGAGAGAGAGAGAGAGAGAGAGAGAGAGAGAGAGAGAGAGAGAGAGAGAGAGAACAAATCAGACTACTCAATAACTAGAAAATTAAATCTAACAGATTACAAAAGCAAACATACATAAGTAGTAAGATTTACTCTAGCAATGTAAAGTTAATTTATCATCTACAAAATGTAATTGACTCAGGTGGGAAATTGACAAGATTAAGAAAAATGATGACTATAATCAAACATTCTATTATGGTTTGAATGTGAAATGTCCTCAACAGCCCCATGCGTTTGAGCACTTGATCCCAGAGGGCAGTGCTGTTTGCGATAACTGTAGAACTTTTATTAGGTGATGCCTTGATGAGGGAAATAAGCCACAGGGAGAGGTCCTTTGCACTCAGCCTGGCAAGACCTCCCATTCATTTTCTCTGCTTCAAGAATCTGTGTCATCTAAAAGTAAGCCAATACAGGTCCTTTTCTTCTTAAGTTGGCTTTAGTAGGTGCTGTGTTTTATAAAAAGGAAAAGAAACCATGTGTAACTGCCCTCAGTTACATCGAACGGGTTACCTAGAAGGGATGCTGGGGATGTATGGGAAGGCGGCAAAAAGAGATGGAGACCAAGATAACATCTGCTATCCAAGGTCTCAAAGTTTAATGAAGAACCCCAAAAATATAGGCAGGAGAAAACCCTTCCTTAAAAGGCTGGAAGCTTCTCAGCAGAATCAGTTCAGTTGTTTGCAGGTGGCTAGTGTTTCCCAGGAAACTGCAAGTCCTTGAAGAACAATGGAATTCACCTTGGTTTAACCACTCCACCTTAGGTGGAGAGGATTATGGCTAACACAGGAGTTGCTTTTCAAAGGCTGGGCGAGGAACTTTACATTGGTCAAAGTCAAGTTCCTGCCAGGTGGCATGGCACCTCGATAAGGCTCTCTACAGCCATGGATAAGTTTGGTGGAGGTGCAGTATGGTATGGGGGTAAGGGGTGCCTCTGAGGGCTCAAGTTGAGGCATCCCTACCCCCACCCCGAGGTACCAGCCACAGGACTGTATAATATAGAAGAGAGTTAATTTAGGGCATGGGGAGGAGAGTTGAAAGAAAGACAGACTATCACTGCAAAAACATGATAGATTGATGGTAAATAAATGAATGGATAAATCGATAATAGACACATAATAGATGAATAGATAGATGACATAAATATATAAATAATAAATAGATGATAGACACATAGATACATTGATGCATAGGTTCATAGATGATAGATGATGATATATAGGTAAAAAGATATAGAGAAGTAGAGATTTTTCTTCTGTAAAGATTAATAAATTTACCAGCGTGCATTCTTGTGTTCACATTTACACACACACACACACACACACACACACACACACACACACAAACATGCTCATACTTTATGATTCAGCTCCAACAATTTTTAATAATGAAAACACAGAAGAAAACTAAGGCCTGAGAAAGCATACAAATGTATATGACATCAATATATAAGCACAGTCCAGTCTGAGAAGTTGACTTTCGTGAAGTTAGGACACAACAGTGAGTCTCAGTGAAAGAAATGTGCCAGATTTGAAAGATTAAATTGTCTTAGGAAAGTGATAGTAACACTGTTTTAAGTTGTAAGATGGAATTGTTGAAGTAAATGAAAACCTGCAGAGGGAAGAACGGACTGGGTACGAATTACAGTGGAAGGAAAGAAAGTGGGTAGGAAAGAGGTACAGAGTCTAGTACATGTTCCTCTAGTGGTGAGGACCTGGACTAAGGCACAGGAAGAGGGAGTAACAATGAAAACCAATATGCCTAGGGTGCCTGCCTGTGATAGTATCCCTGCTCAGTTCTTGGCATACATTGTAGTCTTAAAAGATTAATCATCTGAAGAGTCCTGGGCTTACAAAGAAGTTAGGTAGCTTTCTTAGAGACACACATCTCATAGTTGTTGGTAGGTTGCCTGCATCTGAATGGTTGATTCACAAACCCATAGGCGATGGTCAGCATTGAAGGGATTAAAGGTGTTCTTAAAAATAATAACAAAAGGACATAAAATTGGCAGGGAGATGGGTGGCAGGATCCTGGGTAGAGTTAGATGTAGGTAGTTGAAAGATGGACAAGATCAAAAGGTCTGGCCCAAAGGCATGAATTTTCAAAGAACAAACAAAAATATTATTTTTAAAAGAAAAACATCCTGGTCACTGAGATGGCTAGGTAGGTAAAGGTGATTGCTGCCAATCCTCATGGCTTGAATTTGATCCTTGGATCTATCTCATGATAAGAGATAATCAACTTCTACAAGTTGTCCTTTCACTTTCTTGATTGTATTATTACACGCACATGTACATGCACACACAGAGATAAACAAATATAACAAAAAATATAAAGCATATATCCAGGAAGAATGCAAGAAGAGACGGGAACTAAATTTTGTCTATGAATTTATTTCTTCTCCAAGGCTAAGGAAGACATATAAGAGAGTAGCCGGAGAGACTGAAAAAAGTTTGTAACAAATGAACTCTAAATATGGTAACATAGAAAAAGTCAGATAACTAGCCAAAGGGATACAGAAGAGAAAATAGGTCAAATTGTAAGGGTTTAAAAGAATTTTTCCCCTTCAATTAGGAGACATGTGGAGTAGAGGTTATTCTTAGGAGAAGGAGAAAAAATAGTAGTTAACTCTGGGATATTAAAATGAAAAGTAATATACATTATTTAGGTGAAAATATCCTGTGTGTGGTTGTACACAATTGGAGCTATGATGCTAGATTTGATGAGAACTGCAATACCTAGTATGACTCATGAATGTCTCCCTGGAAGAAAGGGAATTTTCCTTTCCCTTTACTACTGTGCTCTCAGTACCTACTGAGATCATTAGATCATCTGCAGGCATTTTTTTTACAGCATAGCTAGTCTTTAAATCATTTGATCTTTGTAAATATTTATGAATATGGATATATGCTGTGTGGTGCAACCTAACTAGCACATTTACCTGAAATGCCTCCATACTTCATGAATAAAATCTAGAGTGGTCCTTATGTTTTGGTGGGGAAAAAACAAAACAAAAACTAAATCAATAAACAAGAACAGACTTACAGCAAAAGGGTAGCCAACTTTTGACTCCATTGTAACCCAAGCATGGAAAGATAAAAGACCTTCTCCAAACAAAACACATTTATTACGAAAATTGCACTTGAGTTACATTTTGTCTATTCTAAAACCATAAGGCAAATCTTTACATTTGACAAAATTGTTAATAAAAATTGTGCTTCTTAACTTTTTATAGACATCACATAATTTTTAACGTACCATATTAACACTGAATGGTTTCCTTAAACAACACCAGAGAACAAGTATTAATTAGGTTGAATATTTCTTACTGTTTTCCTAGTGTAAAACCCTTCTGCATGTCCTCAACTTTCTTCTTTGAGAATGTATTCTACTACATAGGAAGAAAACATCTGCATCCATTGGTGCTAAATTTATGTCATGCCAGCATTCAGACATTAGAAGAATCTAGGTCACTATGGGAAGATTAATAACACCCAAGGCACAAATAGGTAAGTTCCCATCATGCCATATTTCTAAAGTGTTTTCAGGAACAACAAGATGCCAATTTTCCTCCCCCTACTTCATGTCTCATATCCCTATGGGGAAACCAATTACGTAAAGAGTCACCTGGACCATTTCCAGAATCTCTAAGTGACTCTATCCCTGGTTGTGGTTTGGTTAATTGAGGGTCTCATGTTCTGTGATTTCCTATGGCAACACTGAAAACACATTTGTATTTCTTTATTTGGGTCATTCTCTTTGTAAAAACAAAATTACCTTTATTCCAAAAAAAATTAGTCCTCCCCTAACACTAAGCCTCCACACAAAAGGAAAATGTGCCAGCATTGTCATATCCTACAAGTTACTCCAGGAAAAAAATTGTTAGAGGTTTCTACTTTGAAATAAAACCAACAGTTTTATGTGTGGAAGATTGCTTGCTGTTTTGATCTGTAGTACAAATTTTGCTTTCCTATTTAAATTGACCTTCTCAAGCTGACATTCTACAATGATCTATTCCATTATGTAGAAATATTTCTACTGACCTTAACATGATGAAAAATCAACATGGTGATGTTTTTCTTCTGGCTTAAATATTATGTGTCTGTCAACTATGTTACGTTATTGGCAGATGCCTCCCTTGCATTCCATTAGGCCATATCGAATTAAATTTCATCTTTTAGCTTTGCATATGAAATGATTAAATCACATCTTCAGTGAACCCAAGAGTGAACAGGCCAAAAGAGTCCTATTTTGATTTGCTTTGTTCTTTCCTTTGTGGTAGTGAACAGTTTTAATTATGTGTTTATTTGGCTAGTCAGTAGGTTTTTCTTTGTTTCTTTGACATGAGCTCCTGCTGGACTTGAACTTATAAACTTCATAATTCTGCTTCCCCACAATGCTAGAACTGGAGACACAAACCAACACATCTGTCTTTGTATTTTTTTTTGTTTTGTATTGGGAGATTTTGTTTTTGTATTTAAGGTCAGTAAATGTACAGCACATAAAAGGTCAAATGATATTTTTTAATCAAGTTTATGCCATTAGGGACTTTTTCCTTGCTTTCTTTTCTTCTCTTCTTTGTGTATATGCTAAAATATATGATGGTATCTAGAATTATTCGTGAATGCAGAATAGAATTATTCATGAATGCCGATCTTTTTTGTAAATTATTTTCAATACGGCATCTCAAATCCAGTCTAAAGTCAAGTACTATTAGGGTTTGTGAGCTGACTCCTGGCCACTGCTACATATGGATATTTTAATCACAATTCCATCAACAAGCATATGAGAAACTTTGAATCATGTTACGAGTTCAAAAATCAATTCACAATCATAAGCCTGTTCTTACTTCCCCAACTACTAAACAGAGTTCCACAGCCAGGAAGAGAAACAAACAAAGGATGGTGTTGTAGCATGACAAATATTAGAAGAATATATGGAAAATAATTGTAGCTAATAACAGAGTTTTGAATTCAAGATACATTGTGAAATAAAATACAACATTTCCCAACCTAACCTGTGAGAAAGGTAAGTAGATACTAAAAGAGTGTAGAGAGGAAGAAGGAAAGATAAAGTCATGGAAATAACTGAGAGAATTGAAAGAATGCAACTAATATACTCCCCTATAAAGCTAATATACTGTTTTATAAGGCCATTAGTGCCATCTTCAATATCCTGTTTTCCTTTTCGTATGCAGCTAGATTTCCTTAAAATCCTAAGGCCTCTCTTATTTAATCTTCTGAAACATCCACTATCTCTATCCTCTGATAATCCATCATTGTCTGCTTCTAAGTGATCTTCTGTATTCTGGTCTCCCATTTTGAGACTGAATGCATCCTGGTACCAAAGCTACCTCTGAAGAACATACTGTTTATCACCCTATTCTCCAGACCAAAAGACTGAAGCAGGTTATTATCATCTTGTTTACTCTTCCAACATAAATCTCTCCTCTCCTATCTTCGGCTGTTTATAAACACCAGGAAATGATTGTAGTATTTCTGGATTTTATGTGTTGTGTGATTGCTGTCCCTACCTACATTCTTGTTCTTCACTGGACAAGTTCCTTCAGCAACCAGCTGTCAATATAGGGCTGAGAATTTTGTTGAACTCACATAACATCATCAAATTCTTCCTATCTCAAATCTCTTTGTTATTCTACTATTGTACTTTTTCTTAACCACCATAAGTCAAAAATATACAGCATCAGAAACTCTTTCATGATGACATTTCCTTACTTGAGTTCGTGTTTATGATCTAAATCCAGGTAGAAGGATGAAAAGAAGGGGTCACACCGCTATTTATTTAACAGAGGAATGCAATTATACTGGTTTGCTGGCTCTTCTTGTTTCTCTGCTAGTAGAACTGCTGACCTTCTGATTCTCTGGTAAGACCTGGCAGGTGAAACTACCCCTGCTCATTTGAATTCCCATGCCCTTTTCTCTGACCCTGTACTGAGTGACTTCAGTAGAATGCTGAGAGTCTCATCAAAAACATTCAACAAGGAAATGTATAGATTCCCCATCACAGCAACTGAATGTGCCAAGTAGAGATCGATATTCTCTACCTCCCTCCCTCTGTCCCAGCGTCCCTCCCTCTCTCCTTTTCTCTTCTCTCCCTCTCCCTCCCTCCTTTCCTCTCCCTCCCCCTCCCCCTTCTTTGTGTATCTTTCTCTCCCACTTTCTCTTCTGTCTTTTCAATTCCATGTTTCCTAGTGTATTTTTCAATAGTTACAGAGGCTCATCACAAGTTCCTCTAGTTTGTTGGAAATCAAAGGGGGTCTGAAATGTCAATCTCACCACTGGGCATGATCACATAACTTTATAGATCACTACCATTCACTGATAACAGTATAAAAAGACAAACATTCCTTTCTGTTCTTTGGTCTAATATCCCTGACTTCAATTTAGCTGGTCAAAACTTGGGAGACCCCCTTCTAATCATAGAAGTCTTCCTTAGTTTTCATGTTTGCTTATATAGGGACAAGTTGATTAAGGAGTGAAAAATGAGAAAATAGTAGTTTAAAGAACAGAATTAATTCTTATAAGAATAAATTCCTGCATTATAAAGTATAATATACCTTGTCCTCTGTGTCTCCACATTTAAATATTATTGTTAACAGAAAGAAAATATGTACTCAAAACCTCATTGTCTGTTTCAAATATTTGTCCTGTGTATTTTAGTGAATGAAGGATCCATCATGATTTTCCTTTTGAGTCCTAAGAATTTTCATTTGCAGAGTGGAATCTCCTATAGAGAATGCAATGATTTGTAATATTTCTAAAAAGACCGGGGAAATACATGAAAAATATCAGGAAGAAAGTAGGTATTAAATAAATAACAGATGCTTTCCTGGAACTGTTCTAATAGAGAAATGCCCTGCCAAATCTCATGCTACTCATTGCTCTAATATATACACTTTTCCAGATTCCAAAGCAAACCCTCTCTAGTATTACCACATGGTCTTACATACTGCATTTCAACAATTCCATGGTACAAAAATAATGTACTCACTTATCCAAAGATAATAGTCGTAGTCTTACCATATCATAAATATTGCCTTAAGATTTTTTCTATTCATAGTATAGTCAGAATCAGAATATTGGATTGATATATTCAACCCTCTATACTAAATTATATTTAATTTTCTATTATTTGCATAAGTCATATTAAATAATAAAGTGGATTCTGAAATATGGCTGGATATAACTATATGTATAATTGGGAAGGAGGCAACTATTACTGTGCTATTGTAAACCTCTTTTCTGCAAGTGTCCACAAAGATGCAGCTGATATTTATATGTATTTCTTCTACTAGATCCACTGCATATTTTATATGCTCTCAGGAAAGAGCCTCTTTAGTTTCAAAGTAAGTAGAGAAAAATGTATTTTAATTTTATAGCAATTGGAAACCATCACCATAACCCTCAACTGGACGCAATGTAGAATTCAGCACATTACTGGGAGCATAACCCAAGGGAAATATCTATACCACAGCTCCTGCATTTAAGGATTAAAGAAACATTGTGGAACGAGGGGCAGAAAGACTATAAGAGACAAAATACCAGGAAGTCTGATGTGAAACAGTTTCTTCTAGAAATGGATGCATAAACAAGACCACAACAATGTCAATAATAATTGTCATGCTAAAATAGAAGAAAATTTCACGGAGTCCCACTATTAGAGAAAGAATGATAGGCAACTATTGCTTGCTGGGAAGAGAATTAGTCTCCCCGGGGATGACCCTGCCTTACTGGTTATCCAATACAAAAGCTCTGACTCCATAAACATACAGACAATAAGAGCAGACTCAGCTGGTTGTATTTATATATCGATGGCGCTATCTCCCCAGTCTCTTTCTAAAGCTTTCCAATACACACTGAATAAAGTCACAGAAATAAGTAACAAAAAGCAAGTGGTTACTCCAATACCCCTGCCAAATATTCTCACAACTATCACTCCAGATTCCCAGATCCATGTCATTTGTCTCTGTAGAAAATGATAATGTAAATGTTGTGCTTCTAAGAGCTTGTTCTTTACCATAGTGCAGAAACACAGAACTTTTAACTTGCATACAATCTGACTTGCCATTTTGTCTTTTCTTGAATTAGATATATTCTTTATTTACATTTCAAATGTCCGTTCCCTGGTTTCCCCACCCCCAAAATCCCATAAGTCATATCCCCACCCCCTGTTCCCCAATCAACCCTCTCTCACTTCCTTGCCATTTCATCTTAAACAGAGTTTTATTTCCTCTCAGGCTGTGTGTCTATTTGGTGATAGAATGCATATTTGTTTATAATGATTACAAAAGAGATATCATAAACACTGAAATATTTTCTTCTTTCTTCTGTGGTAAATTGAATTCTTTGGTAGGAAACTATGGTTTGTTCTAGTTTTTTTCCATTGCCTTCTATGATGGAGAATAAAAAAATTCCACTTATGAATAATATCAATGGGAAAAATTAGAGAAAAATACCATATGTAGAATAAGAATCAATTCTAAAGACAAGCCATTGTCCTTTTGAAACAAAATGTTCCGAAATAACTGACATTTTCCCAAGTTCCCAATTAGCCATCCTGCCTGAGATGCTCAGTGGGACTCCTGGAGAAGTCCCTGCTCGCAGCGGGTGGGGCACTCCAAAGAGCCCATCAGGACTATTCTTGAGTACAGGAGTTCTGTGTTCATAAATCTTTCTTGATACTGTATTCTGCTCATCTTGAGACTTTGCACACAATCAAATAAAATAAGAGCTCGGAGACATGCAGGAAGAGCTTCTTTGCAACAAAAAGGGAATCTTTCTGAGGATTATAGAGAGAGGTTCCTCTGCAGACAGAACCATCTGCTGATCATTCACACGGGACACCAATATTTCAAATGTGAGGCCCATTTACATAATTTTCTCTCAAATCTTGTCATTAATCTTCCAGACTTATCCTTCCAAATCCCTGATCATCTGGCCCAAAACTTGCTATAGCTCATAAATTTAAATGAAGACACACCCAGCTCATCACTTCTCCCAATCAAAGTGAAAAAACTCATCTTTCCAACCCAAAGTTTTGCTTTCTCGAGGGATTTCTTTTCTGTGCTGTCATTTGAGGACAACTTAACGGTCGTCCTAGAATGTTCTGTTCCTGGTTATTGCTAGGTCATCATCCAGATGTAGCTATTGGTAGGGTTTAAGTTTGCCATCCACTGTCACAGACCCAAGGAAGGTTCAGAAACTGGGTCAGAGAGGAGGAGGCGGCAGTGTCAGTGACACGTGGACAGAGAACTGCAAGTTGACCTTCCACTTTGAGATTTTTCTCATGTAAACCACTTCCAAGGCAATAGTATCTTTATAATGGAGGCTCAAGTTGCACAACTGTCCAGTGTCCAAAAATGAACTTAGAATACCTAATAGGTAATAGCAGTTCTTTCAGAATAATACAGTATTTGTTAAAAAACAGTTTTTCTTTCAAATATTCGGTTCTTTATTTGGTCTTGTTCTAGGCTCCTTTCAACACTCTGATCAGCCAAACATACAACCTGAACTCTGCCAATCTGTAAGAACTCAGGGTTAAAATTGTTTCTTCAACAGCCTGAATACACTGGCAGAATTAATTTTTGTTCAGTGGCTAAATTAAAAGTTGGTAGCCTATTTATATAACTAGGTTTAGATTTTACATATATATGTATATATGTGTGTACATATTTTCAAAATTCAAATCATTTTTTCTATTGCAAAATATACCCCTATACAGCATATTTTTACTTTGAAAATAACATCTCAGTATGATCCAGTGTATTCTTGGAAAATTGTCCTCGGAGGACTCTGAATTTCCTCCAGGATGTGTGCATCTTATCAAAGTTTCTAAAGAGCTGCTGTTTCATCTTTCTTAGATCCTGATCACATATGTCATCAATGAAAAGGCCTGGTGAGATACTCCAGGAGAGGTCGAAATGATGAGCTTCTCTTTGAATGAAATTATGGCTTCAGGGTAGAGAAAAGACACATATCTCAAGTTAGGCATTGAAAGTATAGTATTTGCCAAGCCGAGTGAAATAAATTCCATCTAGTGTTCTCAACTTACTGAAATAGAAAGTTGTCTAAATCGATAACTATATATCAAGCATCACAATAACACATTAGTGCCTACTTGTTCCTTTAGCACATATAATATTAAAAGCATTAGCTGTAAAGTAATACCATTCTCTAAGACAGAATCCATCTTCTCCCAAAGTAAGCAGATGGCTTGAATTGAGAGGGATCAGTCAAAATTACTGTTTCTCTTTAAGTCAGTCCTCAACTTTATTAGCTTAAGCTTGTTAGGATTCCCTGAATAATTGAATAGCTCAAAAATGCAGTTTCAAAATTATTAGCAATGACTTAGTCTCCATTATTCAAAAATGCACAAGCAATTAAATTAGAATCACTTTCCACTGTACAATTATTTTGGTGAACTGTCATAGGTTCTTTTTCAAGGTCCATATGAAAGCTGGGAAGAAATTTTATATTTTATATTTATGATATTTCAAACATCTCTCTCCCATGGACTTAGCTATGCACTTATTAAAATGTTGAGTATCTAAACTTATTTGTATCTGCCAAATGAATCGGTAATAAAATAAGAAATTTGAAGATCAGCTCAGGCATTTGTTATACTTACAACTTATTTCCCTGTGGCAATCAAGAAAGCACTTAATGAAAAATTTCTCATTTATTTTGGTATCAAAGACTCCACAGTAATTTGGACCTCAGCAAAGACTTACATGGACCAGAATTTTAGGGTCATCAGTCTGACTCTGCAGCCCAATTTAAGACCCTTGCATTTTGTCAGATATAGGAACACTGTGATTCTATGGAACAAACTGATTAACTCAACGGCAAACTTTCATGACCATCTCAGGCTTTACAGAATAACTTACCAGGGTGCTATATTACTAGAAGTAATATGCATAGGGACATCCTGAATACCATATCAGAATGTAAAAGGATATAATAAGTATCGTATAGCATTCCTCTCAGCTTTTGACATTGTATTTATTACTTCTGCATCCTTCTGTAAGGTTTTCTTAATTATTATCTATCTAGGACAAGATTCTTATGAATAATGTCCATCGGCCAAAAATATAAATAGAACCACTACCTACCATTTTTGCTAACACATTAAGAATCTTTGGCAGGTTCCCCCATGCAAATAAAGACATTAGTAATTATATTTCTTCTACAATGATCAAAATTATTTTAAGGTCATATTCATTGCCCACTCCTCCCTATTCCATTTTCTAAATTTTGGAAGACTATAAGTTTATGCAACCAAACTTGATAATACTTTAAATTCTACAACTCATTTAGGAAATACTTGTATTGTAGTTTGGGAACACAAGATTATTCTTTTTGTGGGATTATGCAGGGTACGTATGTACATGATTTTGTGTATGTATGTAAGTGTGTGTGTGTGTGTGTCTGTCTGTGTTCACTAATGTATATGCCAGAGTTCTATATCATGTGCCTTCCACAATTGTATTTTGTCATATATTTTGAATTAAGTTCTCTCACTGAATCTGGAGATCTGAAGATTTTGGTTTCTGTTAGACTGACAAACAGTGAGTTCCAGAAACCCACTTGTCTCTGTCTCCTCAGCACTAGAATACGAGGTGCGGACTTGTGAATCCAGGTTTTGATGTGGGTGCTGGCAAGTCAAATTCAGATCCCATGCCTGTATAGCAAGCATTTAACTGACCATACCACTTTCCCCACCTCTGTTTTAGAAATGCATTATTTGAGTTGATCCTCAGAAGCTATGTAATAGCTGAGTTTCCTACCAAATTTTCTCTCTCTAAACTGTAACCACATCACTTTCCCCCATAAAATCTCTATTACAGTCAGAAATAGAAAGCCCAATTCATAATTAAGTTCTCCAGGATCTTCCAAGTGTCTGGCACCACAGCCCTTTAGTCTCTACTGGAGCCTTGTTTTTCTGAGGACATTGAAGGGATATAGAGAGAAAAATAATTTAGTAGTTGATTATGTGAGCTCACACATCATGAAATCTATTCTCTGGATCCTTGATGTTTCAAACTCAGTATGAGTGAGAAAATTCATTTGAGGTTCTATGTGTTTGAGGTTGAATCATTTGAGATGAGTAGTGTTTTGGTCAGAGTTTCTAGGTAAAGTTAATGGTGCCCATTCAAGATATTATTCGGATCTGACAATGGATTAGCAGGTAGTCGTTACCCCACAATAGTGAAGATGAGTGTTTGGCCACCAGGATCCATGAGAAAGAGATGAAAAGAATTGATTCCACAAAATGTTTCCCCTGACCTCCATATATGTACCATGAGATGTGGGCTCCCTGGATCTCTATACATCACATATAAACTGACAATAATAACTGAATTTAAATAAATAAATATGCAGGACAAGAAGTTGTTAAGAAGTTAGAAACTGATTTGTCAATTCATCTAAGTCCAGGCCAATTTTTTTTAAAAAGTCACAACTTAATATCTATATTAGTGGTTCTCAACCTTTCTAACGCTGCCACACATAAACATGAGGACCCAGCTATACCACTCTTGGGCAGAAAATGCTCCAACATATATTTAGGACACATCCTGCACTATGTTCATAGCAGCCTTATTTATAATAGCCAGAGGCTGGAAAGAACCCAGGTGTCCTTCAACAGAGGAATGGATATAGAAAACATGGTATATCTACACAATGGAGTACTATTCAGCTATTAAAATCAATGAATACATGAAATTTTTCGGCAAATGGATGGAACTAGAAAGTGTCATCTGAGTGAGGTAACCCAATCACAAAAGAACAAACATGGTATGCACTCATTGATAAGTGGATATTATCCCCCAAACTCAGAATAAACAAGATACAATTCACAGACCACATGAAGCTCAAGTAGAAGGAAGACCAAAGCATGGGTGCTTTGTTTTTTTCTGAGAAAGTGAACAAAATACTCACTGGCACAATTATGGAGACAAAGGGTGGAACAGAGGCGGAAGGAAAGGCCACCCAGAGACTGTCCTACCTGGGGATTCATCCTAAAAACAGTCACCAAACCCCAGCACTATTATGGATGACAAGAAGTGCTTGCTGGAAGGAGCCAGTTATGGTTGGCTCTGGAGGGGCCCTGCCAGAGCCTTACAGGTACAGAGGCAAGTGCTAGAGCCAGTCATTGGACTGAGCTAGGGTCTCCAATGGAGGAGTTGGAGGGAGGTCTGGAGGAGCTGGAGAGGTTTGCAGCCCCATGGGAAGAATGACGATATCACCCAACCAGACACTCCAGGGTTCCTAGGGACTAAGCCACCAACCAAGGAGTACACATGTTCCAGCTACAAGTGTGACACAGGAATGCCTGTGAGACATCAGTGGGAGGAGAGGTCCTTGGTCCTATGAAGGCTCGATAGATGCCCCACAGTGGGGAAAGAGAGGAGGGGTAGGGGAGAGTTGGTTGGGTGGAGGGGCATCTTCTTGGAGGCAGGGGGTGGGAGGATAAGTTGGGAGTTTTCTGGGAGGGGGGAAACCGGGAAAGGGTAAAATAATTGAAATGTAAATGAAGAATATAGTCAATAAAAATTTTAAAAAACATAAGAGGAAAAAAGAAATAGCATGAAAAAAAGTCTAAGAACGATGCCTGGGAATTGTTTTCTTGAGTCTTATAGTTAGTTTATACATCACTCTTAGACTATGAGGCTCAGCTGTTAGAGAAACACTAGTCTTAATAATTTTATGAATGCATATTTTTTAAACATGATCAACAAACACATAATCATCTGATTTTTCAGTAAAAGAGATAACTCTTCCAATTTGGCTAAGCCTCTTCCAAGTGTATAGGGAGCAAATAGTATGGGTTTCAGTTTTGAGTTTGTTATAAAGAAACTCTGCATGAGTGTTCATCATAAGACATTTGCATTGAAATTTTGGGCTCAATGTTGCAATTTTTTAATTTATACTTCCCTCTTATATTATATCCTAAGGGCAGGTTCCCCTCCATCCACCGTTCCTCCTTTTCCTTCAGAAAATGCCAAGACTTCCAGGAATATCGACCAAACATGGTATATCAAGTTTCAATAAGAATAGGCATCTGCCCTCATATTAAGGCTGCACGAGGCAATCCAGTAGCAAAACAGTCCCAGCAGCTGGCAAAAGAGTCACAGAGAGCCCATGATCCCACATTCAGGAGTCCCACAAGAACATAAAGCTACCCAACTATACCATATAAACAGAGATGTTAGGTCAGACCCATGCAGGCTCCCTAATTCATTCGTTTTCTGTGAATCCTATGAGTCTAGCTTAGTTGATGCTGTGCGTGTTCTTGGCATGGCCTTCAACCCTAAACCTACTCACTTTCTCATTTTCTAGTCGATTTCTCATTTGCTGCATTTCTTAGTTGTACAAGCCAGTTGTTTATTAGGTTGTGTGTATACACATGAGTGTGTGTGTGAGTGTGTGTGTGTGTGTGTGTGTGTGTGTGTCTGTGTCTGTGTGTTTGTGTGTTTAGCTCTAGCTGCCATCTCATGTCTCTCCCCTCTGGATTTTAAGTGAGGTATGCATTTATCAACTGAAGCTATCCTTGCTTACACACAGAAATCTAGCTGCACTGGAACACAGAAAACTCTACTCTTAGTCTCTTACACTTTTGGAGAGATTAACAATGGTGGCAAAAGATTGGAAAACATGTTTTATATGTCAGTTTTCAGAATCTGTAGCTCAGATTTGTATTTGTTAATAGATTAGCCATTCCTAGCAACTAGTCAGCCCTTTCAAACAATAGAACCAAAGCTAAAGCCATACTGGCCACCAGATCTAGACATTGTGCTTGTCCTGGATACAAAGCATATAGTTAGATGCTAAAATATTTTGATTTTTGTGATTTTGCTTTTTATCTTTAAGGAAAATGGAAAGATGTTCTCCATTTTGAGAGCCCTAAGACTCTAATAATGAATAATTTTGTCTAAAGAAATGTAACCTGAAGAGGATGCTGAAAAAGCATTTGACAAAATTCAGCATCCTTTCATGCTTAAAGTCTTGGAAAGAACAGGAAGTCAAGGCTCATACCTAAACATAGTAAAAGCAATATACAGCAAACCGGTAGCCAGCATCAAACTAAATGGAGAGAAACTTGAAGCAATCCCACTAAAATCAGGGACTAGACAAGGCTGCCCCCTCTCTCCTTATCTTTTCAATATTGTACTTGAGGTACTAGCTCAGGCAATTAGACAACATAAGGAGGTCACAGGGATATAAATTGGAAAGAAAGAAGTCAAACTATCACTATTTGCAGAAGATATGATAGTGTACCTAAGTGACCCAAAAAACTCCACTAGAGAGCTCCTACAGCTGATAAACAACTTCAGCAAAGTGGCAGGTTATAAAATCAACTCAAGCAAATCAGTTGCCTTTCTATACTCAAAGGATAAGCAGGCTGAGAAAGAAATTAGGGAAATGACACCCTTCACAATAGCCACAAACAGTATAAAGTATCTTGGGGTGACTCTTACCAAACATGTGAAAGATCTGTATGACAAGAACTTCAAGACTCTGAAGAAGGAAATGGAAGAAGACCTCAGAAAATGGAAAAATCTCCCATGCTCATGGATTGGTAGGATTAATATAGTTAAAATGGCCATTTTATCAAAAGAAATATACAGATTCAACACAATACCCAACAAAATCCCAACTCAGTTCTTCATAGAGTTAGAAAGAGCAATTCTCAAATTCATCTGGAATAACAAAAAGCCAGGATAGCTAAAACTATTCTCAACAAAAAAAGGAATTCTGGGGAAATCAATATCCCTGACCTCAAGCAATACTACAGAGCAATAGTGTTAAAAACTGCATGGTATTGGTACAGTGACAGGCAGGCAGATCAATGGAATAGGGTTGAAGATCCAGAAATGAACCCACACACCTATGGCCACTTGATCCTCAACAAAGGAGCTGAAAACATCCAGTGGAAAAAAAGATAGCCTTTTCAACAAATGGTGCTGGTTCAACTGGAGGTGAGCATGCAGAAGAATGCAAATTGATCCATCCTTGTCTCCTTGTACTAAGCTCAACTCCAAATGGATCAAGGACCTCCACATAAAGCCAGATACTCTGAAGCTAATAGAAAGGAAACTGGGAGGATCCTTGAGGACATCGGTACAGGGGGAAAGTTCCTGAACAGAACACCAATAGCTATGCTCTAAGATCAAAAATTGGCAAATGGGACCTCATAAAGTTACAAAGTTTCTGTAAGGCAAAAGACACCATCAAAAGGACAAATCGGCAACCAACAAATTGGGAAAAGATCTTCACCAACCCTACATCAGATAGAGGGCTAATATCCAACATATACAAAGAACTCAAGAAATTAGACCCCAGAAAGCCAAATAACCCTATTAAAAATGGGGTACAATGCTAAACAAAGAATTTTCACTAGAAGAACTTCGGATGGCTGAGAAGCATCTTAAAAAGTGCTCAACTTCATTAGTCATTAGGGAAATGCAAATCAAAACAACCCTGATATTTCACTTTACACCAGTAGAAGGGCTAAGATTAAAAATTCAGGAGACAGCAGGTGTTGGCCA
The DNA here is from genome assembly GCF_947179515.1 of Apodemus sylvaticus. NCBI lineage: Eukaryota > Metazoa > Chordata > Mammalia > Rodentia > Muridae > Apodemus > Apodemus sylvaticus. Next base: position 22,473,101 of record NC_067494.1, on the reverse strand, counting down.
GGATGTGGAGAAAGAGGAACATTCCTCCATTGCTGGTGGGGTTGCAAATTGGTACAACCACTCTGGAAATCAGTCTGGCAGTTCCTCAGAAAACTGAGCACCTCACTTCCAGAAGATCCTGCTATACCACTCCTGGGCATATACCCAGAGGATTCCCCAGCATGTAATAAGGATATGTGCTCCACTATGTTCATAACAGCCCTATTTATAATAGCCAGAAGCTGGAAAGAACCCAGGTATCCCTCAACGGAAGAGTGGATACAAAAAGTGTGGTATATATACACAGTGGGGTACTATTCACCCATTAGAAACAATGAATTTATGAAATTCTTAGACAAATGAATGGAGCTGGAGAACATCATACTAAGTGAGGTAACCCAGTCTCAAAAGATCAATCATGGTATGCACTCACTAATACGTGGATATTAGCCTAGAAAACTGGAATACCCAAAACATAATCCACACATCAAATGAGGTACAAGAAGAATGGAGGAGTGGCCCCTGGTTCTGGAAAGACTCAGCATAGCAGTATAGGGCAAAACCAGAACAGGGAAGTGGGAAGGGGTAGATGGGGGAACAGGGGGAAGGAAGGGGGTTTATGGGGGTTTGGGGGAGTGGGAGGCCAGAAAAGGGGAAATCCTTTGAAATGTAAATAAAAACTATATCGAATAAAAAAAAAAAAAAACAAATGGAACCTAAGGAAGTACAGATCCTGTTGGAAAACACCTGACTGGTGAGTTTTTGTCAGTGCTTTGTTATGTAGTATGTGCAGTCAACATTATGACTAGGAGGGTTTGTGCCTAGTCACACTGTAATTTCTTATGCCCTGTTCAGTTGCACTGGGGCAGCACAGGTGAAGGAGAGGAGGGAGGGGAACCTAGTCAGGAAGCAATGAGAAAGAAGAAGACATTTGAAAGATTAAAAGAGAAAAATAGGAAGAAAGAAGGAAGGAAGGAGAGAAATAGAGAGAGGAAGTAAAATACACACACACACACACACACACACAGAGAGAGAGAGAGAGAGAGAGAGAGAGAGAGAGAGTTACCTAGCTACAGTCTATCTGCTGTATGTAAAAAGAAAGCTGAACAAATGGGAAAAAATTAATAGTCCAAACACCACAAACCTTCACAAACACACACAATCTCAAATGTCACCGTTTCATGACAAAAAAACAAAACAACCCCCCCCCAAAAAAAAAAAAAAACAAAAAAAAACCCCATGTAATGCCTACAGGGCATTCTTTCCTTTCAGCACTTAATTTGTTACCAATTTATATTTAGAATTTAGAAAACATTCCAAAATCCAAGCCCGCAGCCTGTGCGCTCTCACTGAATTCAAATAGGCCTCTTTTATTGAACATTTTACTAAGCTTAGATAAATCAGAGAGATTATCCCAGAGTATTCAGCTCATTGTGAAAAACACCACAGAGACCCTTAAAAGGATTGTAAAGACTCTCAATCAAACCAGTTCTCACAGAAATGTGTAAAAGGACATAGGACACCTTAAAAAGCTGAAAGCTGGATCTATTTCCACAGCTGCCATTTAAATCCAGAACTCGGTTACTTAATAATGTAATAATGGCCCTTGGAACTGTCTCTCTTGCCTGGTCCTTTCCTTTTGATTCTTCCTAAAAATGCTGCACAAATTTCTCTTTCCCTTTCTCCCTCTCCCTCCCTGTCCCCCCCTTCCTCTCCCTCCCTTCCTCCCTCTCCCTTCTTCACTCCCTCTTCTTCCCTCCTTCTCTCCCCCTCCCTCTCTCTTCTCCCTCCTCCTCTCAGTAATCAGACTAGGTTGAATGCCAATAGAAGATTTTCTCATTTCTCTACCTCATGTTTTGCTATTAAAACATGAGTGATACATGCATACATGACTTTTCCTGGCCTTACACAGGGACCAGGAGTCTGAACTCCTCTGGGTTTTTAAAAAAAGAAAAAAAAAAAGTCCCTCTACAACTGTTCTATCTCTGCAGTCCTAGATTTGTCTTTGAAAATGTATTATTTCATCACATTCTTTGGATCAAGTGAGGAAGAGCAGAAGAGCTTTATCAAATAGTTTTTGACTTAACTCTTCGTCCTGATACTTAAAATAAAAATGTTGTTTAATTTCCCCACCCTCTTTGTCTCTCCACTCTGTGAATAGCACTACTGAACAATCTTTTCCATAGTATGACGCTTACAATGCTCACATAAAAAAGATTATTTTGAAAAATAAATGTTAACTATTCAAGTAACAGCATATCTGTCCTTCTTACTCTTGTGACTTCTAACTTACAAACACCTATGCACTTACACAGTGTGCACTAGCTTATATACTCCCTGTGCTAATCTTAAAATACCATATGGAATGTGCCCTAAGCAATACAGGGATTGTCATTTCAAGAATTGCATTTAAATGCCATGTTTAGCAAAAATTGCTAGCCAAAATAACATTTAATCTGTCCCCCAAATGTCAAAAGCTGGAAATGATCACATACTTCTAGAATATCACAATGCAGTGCGATAGCCTCAAAAATTATTGTCTTTAATGTTATGCTACTAACAGCTTCCTATCTTGTTACTTTTCTTTACAGAATGTAAGACACATTGACATATTCTACAATCAAGAATAGTTCCTTGGTTTCACAATCAGGTGATAGAACATCAATATATGTAGTTATTCTCTAGTCATCCCCAAGAAGGACAAATATAGTTTGAGAAAAATATGGGGCTGAGATTGTCATCAGTAGACTCTTATATCAGATTGATTTAGAAAAATGGTAATTTAAGGTATTGACTGAAATAACAGCTGTGTTTCAGTATTAAGCACTTAAAATTTTAGTACACTATTTCCAACTTTAAGTTTTATCCCTAAAGAATATCATATTTCAAAATAGAACCAAACTGAATATGGTCAGCAATGCTATAATTCAGCACTATAGTGGAAGATGCAAGAGAGTGAAAATTCAAGCCTAGCACATACAACATTCTGAGGTCCAAATCAGCCTGGGTTAAATAAGAGCCTGACACAAAAACAGTGCAAACAAAATTTTGTTAGAAGTATTGAAGGCACACAAAGCTGAATAACTATTTGTATGGAGTATATGTATTTACTTAAAATTTCAATTATGATTAAATTATAGGAAGTACCTAGTCTTCAGAACACACATTCAGATATTAAACTGTTCCAATGGTTCCCGATAATCTCCTTCACAGAATTGTGTTTCTCTCTCTAAACCGTTTTGTACTAAACAAAATTGGGTGTTGGTTGAACATATCTTTTATCAGACTTGTAATTTAATATTTATGTATATACTCTTTAAAAATTACTAAATTTACTAATACATTATAATATATGCATACAAGATTTACTGTGCCAAGCTCATTGAGCAATTTATACATACTTATTCCATTTTTGTTTTGGTCATCTAATTACACCATTTCTTCCTTCCCTTTCTCCCTCCAAGCCCTCCTATATATTGCTCTCGCTTTCAAATTCTTGGCCACTTCTTTTCCTTCATTGATGTTATGTTTGCATGCACACTCATGCATGTGTGTGTGTGTGTGTGTGTGTGTGTATCTTGCCCTATCTAATTTTACTTATAGGTATTGTTTCCAAAATAATTGTGTGTGTGTGTGTGTGTATGTGTGTATCTTGCTCTATCTAATTTTACTTATAAGTATTGTTTCCAAAATAATTGTGTGTGTGTGTGTGTGTGTGTGTGTGTGTGTGTGTGTGTGTGTGTGTGGTATCCTGCTCTGTCTGTTTAATTTTGCTTATTATATATGGTTTCAAAATTAATTGTGTGTATGTGTATCTGTCTAATATTCTGCTCTGTCTATTAATGTTACTTGTATGTATAGTTTCAGAATTAACCATGTCATATCAGATAACCAATTGATGAGCTCTTCCCTAGGGAAGACGTTTTCTCCTGCTGTCAGTGTTCCTTGGTCACCTGTAGCTCTCTGTGTAAGGTTGAAGCCGATGTGCTTTCTTTCCCCTGTCTTCTTTGGCATGGCCTTTGTGGTGGTCATTTTTCAATTCCGGTTTAGGCAGTTATATTGGTGAGAGTCTTGTGTGTGTAGCTTCTGACCTTACTAGTACACATTCTGAAAGAAAACCCCATGTTCCTTTGGCTTTTACACCTCTTCTTCCCCTCTTCCAAAATGCTTTCTGAGACTTAGGTATGAGAATATTCTGTATCTGTTTGTATCAGGACTAGGCTCCATCGTTACATTTTGATTTGTTGTGCTTTACTTTAATAGTCGTCTGTTGCAGAGAGGAGCTTTCTTGCATATTTACAAAATATCAAAATATATTATGATATGCACACACATACACACACACACACACACACACACACACACACACACACACACATATATATATATATATATATATATATATATATATATATATATATATATATATATATATATGCCTACATGGGCACTCAAGTGTACATAGTTCACTCAGATGTACAAAATGAAAAACACACAATTAAAATGATACAAATATTGACAAATGTCCCGTAATGTAAACATGAAAAGCATTTTTTAGGGCAGTGGTCCTTAACCCCTTGGCCGTGACCCCCGAAGGCAGATATTTAGATTGTAATTAATAATATTAACAGAAATTGCAGTTTCAAAGTAGCAATGAGAATGGTATTAGATCATTAGGGGTCACCCCAACATACGAACTGTCTTAAAGGGTCAGGGTCACAGCATCAAGAAACTCGACAACTCCGGCGGTGGCAGCGGCGGTGGCGGTGACAGTGCAGCAGTGGCTGGTCCAGCTGAAGGGCCATCAGCAGTGGAACCAAGGCGACACAGGGACCAGTTAGGCCCTGTGCCCACGACCACTGACCTTCGCTGACCAGCCGGGCGGCAAGCACCTGAAGTTGTGCGGCGCCTTTCCTGCACGGAAGCCACTTCAGAACTCGGCCTCCCACCAGTCAGGAGAGGTGCACATATCTTGGTTCCCTACTCCAGGGATCGGACAGACTGAGGTACACAAACATAATCCGAGAGCAACACCGCTGTGGTCTGAGCCCGACGGGCGTTGGCCTGCACCCAGGCCCTGGGCTGGTCGGGGAGCCATCGGGGTGCCAACCCAGCCAGGAGGTTTTTTGCCCAGGCTTGCGTGCACGCCACCGCCATTTTGCCTGCAGGACGACAGAGAGCTCTGGCTCTCTGAGGCTAACAAAACGGGTGTCTAGGCCCCAAAAGGCACAGGACTGACCCCAAGAACTGGGCTGCTTGGTGGGCCATCTGTGAGTCAACCCGCCCAGGTGATTGTTAGCACAGCAGACTCTTCCGGTGCTTTCAGGGAACGCGTGCGCGCATGCCCGCCATCCTAGTCACCTGGCGGACCCAATTAACAGTCATAGCCCTAGGGGAACTTTGCTCGGACCTTGGCCTCCCAGGCTTTTGCCTGGACTCAGGGACTGGGCGGCCAGGCTAACCTTGTGTGCGACAGCCCGGTTGGCTGATCGGCTGCCCAGCAGAGTTAGCGGGACACGGGGGAGGTCACAGCAGCATACACCATCGGCACTCCCTGGGGGTGCACAGGGGCTCCATCTGGTCCACAGACACAATCTGGGGCAAGGCCTCAGGTGGAAGCCCTCAGCTCTACTCTCTCCGCTTCCCGATCCAGATCAGCCTGGGCAGCAGCACCACATCTCCAAGTCCTGCAAGTGGCTAGCTGGGCTTCCGGGCGGCCAGCTGGGAGAAGTCAGTGTGCTCCAGTGAATCCAGTGGGCCCCAGCGGGAGGCTTCGGGTGCCTGCTTTGGGATCTGAACAGCCTGGGCAGCAGCACCCTGTCTACAAGCAGTGCAGGAGGTAAGCTGTGCACCAGAGGCCAAATGGGAAGGGGCAGCTTGCACAGGTGAGTCCAGCACTGACAAGACTAACACCAGTGAGAACTAGATGGCAAAAGGCAAACGCAGGAACGTCACTAACAGAAATCAAGGCAATATGGCAACATCTGAACCCAATTCTCCTCTACCAACATGTCCTGGATACCCCATCACACCAGTAAAACAAGATTTGGATTTAAAATCACTGGTCATGATGCTGGTACAGGAACACATGAAGGACATACTTAAAGAAATTCAGGAGAACATGGATCAAAAGTTAGAAGCCCTTGTAAGGGAAACACAAAAATCATTGAAAGAAATCCAGGAGAATACAAAAGCCAATAAGGAGGAAATGCAAAAAACACTTAAAGAAATACAGGAGAACTTTGGTCAACAGGCTGAGGTCATGAAAGACGAAACACAAAAATCTCTTAAAGAAATACAGAAGAACTTTGGTCAACAGGCTGAGGTCATGAAAAAGGAAACACAAAAATCTCTTAAAGAATTACAGGAAAACACAAACATGCAAGTGAAGGAGCTAAGCAAAACCATCCAGGATCTAAAATCAGAAGTAGAAACAACTAAGAAAACTCAAAGGGAGACAACTTTGGAGATAGAAAGCTTTGGGAAGAAATCAGGGGACAGAGATGCAAATATCAACAACAGAATACAAGAGATAGAAGAAAGAATCTCAGATGCTGAAGATTCCATAGAAACCATGGACTCAACAGTTAAAGAAAATGCAAAATGCAAAAAGCTTGTAACCCAAAATATCCAGGAAATCCAGGACACAATGAGAAGACCAAACCTAAGGATTATAGGCATAGATGAGAGTGAAGATTTAAAACTTAGAGGGCCAGCAAATATCTTCAATAAAATTATGGAAGAAAACTTCCCTAACCTAAAGAGAGAGATGCCCATGAATATACAAGAAGCCTACAGAACTCCAAACAGACTGGACCAGAACAGAAATACTTCCCGTCACATAATAATCAAAACACCAAATGTTCTAAACAAAGAAAGAATACTAAAGGCAGTAAGAGAAAAAGGCCAAGTAACATATAAAGGAAGACCTATCAGAATCACAGCAGACTTTTCACCTGAGACTATGAAGGCTAGAAGGTCCTGGGCAGATCTCATGCAGACTCTAAGAGAACACAAATGCCAACCAAAACTACTATATCCAGCAAAACTCTCAATCACCATAGATGGAGAAACTAAGATATTTCATGACAAAACCAAGTTTACCCAATATCTATCCACAAACCCGGCCCTAAAAAGGATAATAGGAGGACAACACCAATACAAGGAGGGAAACTTCACCCTGGAAAAAGCAAGATAGTAGCCTTTCATCAAACCCAAAAGAAGTTAAGCATTCAAATTTAAAAAATAACGTCAAAAATGATAGGAAGTAACAATCACTATTCCTTAATATCTCTTAACATCAATGGACTTAATGCCCCAATAAAAAGACACAGACTAACTGAATGGATACGTAAACAGGACCCTACATTTTGCTGCTTACAGGAAACACACCTCAGGGTCAAAGACAAACACTACCTCAGAGTAAAAGGCTGGAAGACAATTTTACAAGCAAATGGTCTCAGGAAACAAGCTGGAGTAGCCATTTTAATATCAGATAAAATTGACTTTCAACCCAAAGTCATCAAAAGAGACCCTGAGGGACACTTCTTGCTGGTCAAAGGAAAAATACAAAAAGAAGAACTGTCAATCCTGAACATCTATGCCCCAAATGCAAGGGCACCCTCTTTCGTAAAAGAAACTTTATTAAAACTAAAAGCACACATTGCACCTAACACAATAATTGTGGGTGACTTCAACACTGCACTTTCCTCAATGGACCGATCAGGAAAACAGAAACTAAACAGGGACACAATGAAACTAATTGAAGCTTTGGACCAATTAGATTTAACAGATATATATAGAACATTCTATCCTAAAACAAAAGAATATACCTTTTTCTCAGCACCTCATGGTACCTTCTCCAAAATCGACCATATAATTGGTCACAAGACAGACCTCAACAAATATAAGGAGATTGAACTAATCCCATGCCTCCTATCTGATCACTATGGAGTAAAAGTGGTCTTCAATAGCAACAGAAACAACAGAAAACCCCCATACACGTGGAAACTGAACAATACTCTACTCAATGATACCTTGGTCAAGGAAGAAATAAAGAAAGAAATTAAAGACTTTTTAGAACACAATGAAAATGAAAACACAACATACCCAAATCTATGGGACACAATGAAAGCAGTGCTAAGAGGAAAACTCATAGCCCTGAGTGCCTCCAAAAAGAAAATGGTGAGAGCATACATTACCAGCTTAATGACACACTGAAAGCCCTAGAACAAAAAGAAGCTATTTCGCACAGGAGGAGTAGAAAGCAGGAAATCATCAAACTCAGGGCCGAAATCAATCAAGTAGAAACAAAGAGAACCATACAAAAAATCAACAAAACCAGGAGCTGGTTCTTTGAGAAAATCAACAAGATAGATAAACCCTTAGCCAGACTGACCAAAGGGCACAGAGAAAGTATCCAAATTAACAAACTTAGAAATGAAAAGGGATATATAACAACGGAAACTGAGGAAATCCAAAAAATCATCAGATCCTACTACAAGAGCCTGTACTCAACACAATTGGAGAATCTGGAGGAAATGGACAATTTCCTTGACAGATACCAAATACCAAAATTAAATCAGGACCAACTAGACCATCTAAACAGTCCCATAATGCCTAAAGAAATAGAAGGAGTCATAGAAAGTCTTCCAACCAAAAAAAGCACAGGACCAGATAGATGGCTTCAGTGCAGAATTCTACCAGACCTTCAAAGAAGAGTTAACACCAATACTCTTCAAACTATTCCACAAAATAGAAACAGAAGGAACACTACCCAATTCCTTCTATGAAGCCACAATTATGCTGATACCAAAACCACACAAAGATCCAACAAAGAAAGAGAACTTCAGACCAATTTCCCTTATGAACATAGATGCAAAAATACTCAATAAAATTCTTGCCAACCGAATCCAAGAACACATCAAAACGATCATCCACCATGATCAAGTAGGCTTTATCCCAGGAATGCAGGGTTGGTTCAATATATGGAAATCCATCAATACAATCCACTACATAAACAAACTCAAAGAACAAAACCACATGGTCATTTCATTGGATGATGAAAAAGCATTTGACAAAATTCAGCATCCCTTCATGCTTAAAGTCTTGGAGAGAACAGGAATTCAAGGCCCATACCTAAACATAGTAAAAGCAATATACAGCAAACCGGTAGCCAGCATCAAACTAAATGGAGAGAAACTTGAAGCAATCCCACTGAAATCAGGGACCAGACAAGGCTGCCCCCTTTCTCCTTATCTTTTCAATATTGTACTTGAGGTACTACCTCGGGCAATTCGACAACATAAGGAGGTCAAAGGGATACAAATGGAAAGGAAGAAGTCAAACTATCATTATTTGCAGACGACATGATCTGTCTACCTAAGTGACCCAAAGAACTCCACTAGAGAGCTCCTACAGCTAATAAACAACTTCAGCAAAGTGGCAGGTTATAAAATCAACTCAAGCAAATCAGTGGCCTTCCTATACTCAAAGGATAAGCAGGCTGAGAAAGAAATTAGGGAAATGAACCCCTTCACAATAGCCACAAACAGTATAAAGTATCTTGGGGTGACTCTTACCAAACATGTGAAAGATCTGTATGACAAGAACTTCAAGACTCTGAAGAAGGAAATGGAAGAAGACCTCAAAAAATGGGAAAACCTCCCATGCTCATGGATCGGTAGAATCAATATAGTTAAAATGGCCATTTTGCCTAAAGCACTATACAGATTCAATGCAATACCCATCAAAATCCCAACTCAATTCTTCACAGAGTTAGAAAGAGCAATTATCAAATTCATCTGGAACAACAAAAAACCCAGGATAGCTAAAACTATTCTCAGCAACAAAAGAAAGTCTGGGGGAATCAGTATCCCTGACCTCAAGCAATACTACAGAGCAATAGTGTTAAAAACTGCATGGTATTGGTACAGTGACAGGCAGGAGGATCAATGGAACAGGATTGAAGATCCAGAAATGAACCCACACACCTATGGTCACTTGATCCTCGACAAAGAGGCTGAAAGCATCCAATGGAAAAAAGATAGCCTTTTCAACAAATGGTGCTGGTTCAACTGGAGGTCATCATGCAGAAGAATGTGAATTGATCCATCCTTGTCTCCTTGTACTAAGCTCAAATCCAAATGGATCAAGGATCTCCACATAAAGCCAGACACTCTGAAGCTAATAGAAAAGAAACTGGGGAAGACCCTTGAGGACATCGGTACAGGGAGAAAGTTTCTGAACAGAACACCAATAGCATATGCTCTAAGAGCAAGAATTGACAAATGGGACCTCATAAAATTACAAAGTTTCTGTAAGGCAAAGGACACCATCAAGAGGACAAATCGGCAACCAACAAATTGGGAAAAGATCTTCACCAATCCTACATCAGATAGAGGGCTAATATCCAATATATATAAAGAACTCAAGAAGTTAGACTCCAGAAAACCAAACAACCCTATTAAAAAATGGGGTACAGAGTTAAACAAAGAATTCATACCTGAAGAACTTCGGATGGCGGAGAAGCATCTTAAAAAATGTTCAACTTCATTAGTCATTAGGGAAATGCAAATCAAAACAACCCTAAGATTTCATCTTACACCAGTCAGAATGGCTAAGATTAAAAATTCAGGAGACAGCAGGTGTTGGAGAGGGTGTGGAGAAAGAGGAACACTCCTCCACTGCTGGTGGGGTTGCAAATTGGTACAACCACTCTGGAAATCAGTCTGGCGGTTCCTCAGAAAACTGGGCACCTCACTTCCAGAAGATCCTGCTATACCATTCCTGGGCATATACCCAGAAGACTCCCCACCATGTAATAAGGATACATGTTCTACTATGTTCATAGCAGCCCTATTTATATTTGCCAGATGCTGGAAAGAACCCAGGTATCCCTCAACAGAAGAGTGGATGCAAAAAATGTGGTATATCTACACAATGGAGTACTATTCAGCCATTAGAAACAATGAATTCATGAAATTCTTAGGCAAATGGATGGAGGTAGAGAATATCATACTAAGTGAGGTAACCCAGACTCAAAAGGTGAATCATGGTATGCACTCACTAATAAGTGGATATTAACCTAGAAAACTGGAATACCCAAAACATAATCCACACATCAAATGAGGTACAAGAAGAAAGGAGGAGTGGCCCCTGGTTCTGGAAAGACTCAGTGAAACAGTATTCAGCAAAACCAGAACGGGGAAGTGGGAAGGGGTGGGTGGGAGGACAGGGGAAGAGAAGGGGGCTTACGGGACTTTCGGGGAGTGGGGGTGCTAGAAAAGGGGAAATCATTTGAAATGTAAATAAATTATATCGAATAAAAAAAAGAAAAGGAAAAAAAAAACCGAAACAGGACAAAATAAAACAGAAAAAAAAAAAAAAAAAAAAAGAAACTCGACAACTATTGCTCTAGGGTAAACTACAGCTTGGGAAGCTGCTGGATCCTGGCACATATTCTTGCTTCTTTTCTCTAAACAAGACCATTTCTGAAGGTCTTGCTTCTGTTTTACACCTCAACCCCATACACATTTGTGTACCCAGTCATTGTGACAAGATCCTTTGGGATGGAGGAAGGCTTTGATACATCCTCTTCATGAGTTTATTATATTGGTGCTGGTTTCTTTATACTATGACTATATCTTTTTAATAGATTTATTTTCCTAGGAGACTCTATGCTTTCCTGAGCTTTTGTTCTGTTTAGTTTTGAATTTTGTCTATCCCAGATTTGACCATTGTCATGTCATCTTCTTTGGTTTAACATTACCTTCCACCATTATATTTCGACACTGTGATTGCTACTTTAATTGCATGCCTGTTTCTAAGAGTTCATGATTACTCATTCCTTGTTTGTTAACCCAAACAGTTTGTGTTATCATGTTTAGACAAATTGTAGGTTTGCTTACAAACTTTTCATTTCAAAGAGCACCTATTCTAGACTGTGCCATAATAATTTATAGTGACAGAAGAGAAGCCATTGCAAACAACTCGGCATGGGGGAAGTCAGAATACTGTAGAAGATGGAAATAACATAAGGATTCAAACAAGAAGCTTTCCTATAAAAGGTTAAATGTTAACCATGACATCACTCTCGAACAATGAGGCAAAAATACCTATGAAGAACAGAATTGCGGCAGATTTACAAATTGCCCACAACTCTTGGTGCTTTGACAGAGCCCTGTGAGATGACATCTCACACCTGCCATTGAGCTGGAGAACCTGCTGGGGAGGACACAGCTGTGCCCGATACATGGCACAAAAGAGCACAATTCTGGAGAGTCTATTGGAAACTGCTGCACAATATACCGTGGGATAAATTCGATCTCCTTTTCTAATAGCAGCAAAACCTGTTCTCGGGGGAGAGTTTTGCTGGTGACTCTTTTTTTTTTTTTTTTTTTTTAAGGTTTTATTTATTTATTATATGTAAGTACACTGTAGCTGTCTTCAGACACACCAGAAGAGGGCATCAGATCTCATTATGGATGGTTGTGAGCCACCATGTGGTTGCTGGGATTTGAACTCAGGACCTTTGGAAGAGCAGTCAGTGCTCTTAACCGCTGAGCCACCTCTCCAGCCCCGTGCTGGTGACTCTTGGTGCTGCTCCCATATGTACATATATCTCTACCAATGGCCACCAGAAATTGTAAGAGGATCCTGACTTCCAGAGTAAACAACAGTGCATCCAGCGGTCAGACTATAGCCTCCTGGCATCAGAACAATGACCAGATAAAGCTGGACTGAACCCTATGCCTGACGAAAACTGGGAAATAATAAATGTAGATCAGCCCCAGCTGCTGAATTGCTTGTAATTTATTATGCAGGAATAATTTTTATACAAGAATACATTCTCTGCCTATACTGACACTCTTACTGAGACCTTTACTAATTTTCAACATGACCATTAAATAAGATGCTAGGTGTTGCCAAAGTAAAGGAATGCTAACAAAAGAGTAAACTGAAGGTAGAGGATTTCAAATACATAGGCATTTTCCCACAAAGCATTTGCTGAATTGTGGATTTAATTAGGTAGGAGTCTAAAATTAAAACCATGAAGTCTAAAATACCAAGCATTATTGGAGGCAATCTTTTGATACTAAGGAATAACAAACACAAAATCCTTACTAGTGGGGGCGCCATACCAGCAATGAATGTAACTTTCAAACCAAGGGACATTATAATCTACAAATTCTTGCAAATGGCATAGTAATACCTGCTAAGCCATGACCCAGCCATGGTCTAGCACCATCCTTGATTAGGTGTGAGGCAGTTGGCATGTTACTCTTTGCTAGACCAAAATAATAATAATAATTATTATTATTATTATTATAATGATGATGATGATGATGAAAGATACATGTGCATGCTGTAATGCCATATTACATGAAAAATTAAATGCTTCCATATTTTATATGTTTTATCTGGAATTCTGCTTAAAATTCACACAAATGGGAAGCACACTGTATCCCAATAAAAGTAATATTAGTCAATTAGTTGATTTGTGTCTCATACAAAATGAAACTGTGTTTAATATGGTCAAGACCTTATAGAAAACAATTAAGCATAAAATGCGGGATTTCATAAGATTATTAGAATATAGAAGTACAATGAGATAGAAATGATAAAAATGTAACTACATGACATGAAAATTGAATGACTAAATGTAAAATCAAAATTTAAAAAGAAGGATTAGTGAGCTGAGAAACAGACCAGAAGAAAATGAAAACTTACATTCACAGAGAGAGTATGTGGGAAGTTGAAAAAATGCAAAACACCAGCAAACTATGAAGGAAGTCATTGTTTTTTATTAATTGGATTTCTATAAAAAGAGGGAGAGAATCAGACAGAAGTATGTGAAGGGTGATGAATGTACCACATAATAAAAAAAGGGAATCAAGTTATAGAGCCAAGATTGCACAGCAAGGAGAAGACACAGCAAGGAATACAAAGCATATAATATGATTAGTCACCATTTAATATTCAAGATGCTGAAAACAGAAAGTGAGGAAACATACACATAAATAAAATAAAATAAGCTTTTCGACCCAGTCCCAGATTGCTAGCTGCTCTGCTACTGTGAAGACACCATTTCCTGGGCCATCCTAGATGATCCACTGCACTCAGATCAGTTGGTAAGAACACCCCCTCTCCCCGAAGTTCCAGAGCTGCTACTGGGCATCCAGGGGACCTGGGACCCATCACCCACCAAAACCGATGCCCTCCCGAAGACCACTCCCCTTCTGCACCTTCTGCCTCATCCTTTCTACTGGGGCAGACTCCTAGCTTGTGTGCTCCCATGAAAGCATCATATCCTGAGCCATCCTAGAGGATCCACTGTACTCAGACTAGTTGATGCCATAGCTTGAAGGCATGCAGAGCAACTAACCAGATGAACTGAAAGACTCCATGGAGTTCTGCTGCACACAGGGAAACAGAAACCACAGTCCATGACCTTGCCTGGAGAACACCTTCACAAAGAGCAACATCTTGACTGCTCCACTGAAGACCCAACAGTCTAAAGGCCTGCCAGGAGATCTACTGCAGCCAAGGCAACAAAACAGCACTTCTTTGCCCCCTCTGAAGAGAACCTAGTTGGAAAGCCCCACTGGTGATCTACCACAGCCAGGGCTGCAGGCCTACTGGGAAACTTGAAACAACCCAGGGACAAAAGAGACAGACTCCAGACAGAACCATCCAGGCCAACAAACACCATGGATATCTAGATGGTAAGAGGCTAGCACAAGACCATAAGCAACAGAAGCCAATATACAAGGGCATCATCAGAACCCAGTTCTCCCACCACAGCAAACCCTGAATACACCAACACACCTGGAAATCAGAATCTGTCCTAAAATCCTACCTCATGAAGATAATAGAGTCCTTTAAGGAGGATATCAATAACTCACTGAAAGAAATACAGGAAAACATAGGTAAACAGGTGAAGGAATTGAATAAAGTTTTCTAAGACCCCAAAGTGAAAGTAGAAATAATAAAGAAATCACAAATGGAGGCAAATCTGGAAATGGAAAAACTAGGAACGAGGTCAGGAATTGCAGGTATAAGTATCACCAACAGAGTAGAAGAGATATAAGAGAGACTCTCAGGTGTACAAGATACCATAAAAGAGACTGACACAACTGTCAAAGGAAACTTGAAATGTAAAATACTCCTAACCCAAAGCATCCAAGAAATTCAGGACACAATGAAAAGACTAAATCTAAGAATAATCAGAACAAAGGGGAATGAAGATTCCCAGTTCAAAGGACCTGAAAATGACTTCAATAAAATCACAGAAGAAAACTTCCACAACCTAAAGAAAGTGAAGGTTCTTTAGGGTAGGTTTAGTTCTATAGGGTAGAAGAAGCCTATAGAATACCAAATAAATTGGACCAGAAAAGAAAATCCTCTTGTCACATAATAATCAAAACACTAAACACAAAGAACAAAGAAAGAATATAAAAAGCTCAAAGGGGAAAGGGCCAAGTAACAAGATTTCCTGGAATTTAATGAAAATGTTGACACATCACACCCAAACTTATGGGACACAATGAAAGCAGTGCTAAGAGAAAAATTCAAAGGACTACATGTTCTGGTAAAGAAACTGGAGATATCTTACATTAACAACTTAACAGCACACCTCTTGAACAAGAAGAAATAAACGCACCTAGGCAAATGGTTTGATCTGGAAAATATCATCCTAAGTGAGGTAACCCAATCACAAAAGAATACACATGGAATGCAATCTCTGATAAGTGGATATTAATTAGCCCAGAAGCCCTGAATACCCAAGGCACAAATTGCATGGCAAATGACTCCCATGAAGAAATATGGAGAGGGTCCTGATCCTGGAAAGGATCGATCTAGCATTGGAAGGGAATATAAGGACAGAGAAAAAGGAGGGAGGTGATTGGAGAAGGGATGGAGAGAAGAAGGTTTATGGGACATATGGGGAGGGGGGATCCAGGAAAGAGGAAATCATTTGGAATGTAAACAAAGAATATAGAAAATAAAAATATTAAAAAAAAGAAATGGATGGAAATAACATGCAAAAAAGAAGAAGAAGAAGAAGAGTAGAGGGCAGAAAATAGTCAAACACAGGGCTGATATCATCCAAACAGATACAAGGAGAACAATACAAAGAATGAACAAAACCAAAAGCTGGTTCTTTGAGAATCAACAAGATAGATCAACCCCTAGCCAAACTAACTAAAGGGCCCAGAAGCTTTATTCAAATTAACAAGTCCAAAATTAAAAGGGAGACTTGACAACAGAAAGGGAACTTACTACAAAAGCCTATACTAGACAAAACTGGAAAATCTAGATGAAATGGATGGTTTTCTAGAGAGATACCATAAACCAAAGTTAAATCAAGAGCAGGTAAACTAAAAAGGCCCATATTGCACAAGGAAATAGAAGAAGTCATTAACAACCTCCTGACCAAAAGAAGGCCAGGGTCAGATGGATTTAGTGCAAAAATTTACCAAACATTTAAAGAAGACCTGAAGTCATTATTTCTCAAACTATTCCATAAAATAGAAACAGAAGGAACTTGTTCTATGAAGTCACAATTACTCTGATACCTAAACCACACAAGGACCCAATCAAAAAAGAGAACTTCAGACCAGTATCGCCTATGAATATCAATGCAAAAATACTCAATAAAAGTATTACAAAGTGAATCTGAGAACACATCAAAACCATCATTCAACACGATCCCAAGGATGCAAGTTCGGTTCAATATATGAAAATCCATTAACATAATTCACATATAAACACATATAAACACACTGAAAGAAAAAAATCGCATGATCATCTCCTTAGATGCAGAAAAGGCATTTGACAAAATACAACACCCCCTCATGTTAACAGTATTAGGGAGATCAGGAATTCAAGGCCCATACCTAAACATAATAAAAGCAATATACAGCAAACCAACAGCCAATATCAAATTAAATGGAGAGATACTTGAAGCAATCCCACTAAAATTGGGTACAAGACAAGGATGCCCACTCTCCCCATATCTATTCAATATAGTACTTGGAGTGCTAGCTAGAACAATAAAAAAACAAAACCAAAAAGAAGTCAAGGAGACACAAACTGGCAAAGAAGAAATAAGGGTATTACTATTTGCAGAAGATATTACAGTATACATAAGTAACCCAAAAAACTCTACCAGAGAACTTCTACAGTTGATAACTTCAGTAAAGTGGTCAGATAAAAAAATGAACTCAAATAAATCAGCAGCCTTTCTTTATACAAATCATAAACAGACTGACAAAAAATTAGGGAAACAATACCCTTCACAATAGCCACAAATAATATAAAATATCTTGGGGTAACTCTAACCAAACAAGTGAAAAGACCTGTATGAAAATAATTTCAAGTCTCTCAAGAAAGAAATCAAGGAAGATCTCAGAAAATGGAGAGATCTCCCATGCTCATGCATTGGCAGAATTAACATAGCAAAATATGGCCATACTACCAAAGGCATTCTACAGATTCAATGCAGTCCCCATCAAAATCCCAATACAATTCTTCAAAGACACGGAAAGAGCAATTCTCAAATTCATCTGGAAAGGAAAAAAAAATGGGAATCACCATCCCTGACCTCAAGCCTTACTACAGAGAAATAGTGCTAAAAGCTTCATGGTATTGGTACAGAAATAGACACATTGATCAATGGAATAGAATTGAAGACCCAGAAGAAAACCACACACTTATGGACACTTGATCTTTGACAAAGACTCCAAAATGCACAATGGAAATAAGAAAGCATCTTCAATAAATGGAGCTAGTCTAAATGGCTATCTGTATGTAGAAAATAAAAACAGACCCATATTTGTCACCTTGCACAAAGCTCAAGTCCAAGTGGATCAAGGACCTCAACATAAAACCTGATACACTGAATTTAATAGAAGAGAAAGTAGAAAAGAGCCTTGAACTCATTGGTATAGGGGGAAATTTCCTAAACAGAACTCCAATGGTTCATGCTCTAAGATCAAGAAGACCTCATGAAACTGAAAAGTTTCTATAAGGAAAAGGACATAGTTAATAAGACAAATTGGCAACCTACACACTGGGAAAAAAAACTTTGCTAATCCTACATCAGATAGAGGGCTAATATCCAAAATATATAAAAATCTCAAGAAGCTAACCCCTCAAAACCAAACAACCCAATCAAAAATGGGGTAGAGAACTGAACTGAAACTTCATAACAGAGGAATCTCAAATTGCTGAGAAGCACCTAAAGAAATGTTCAAAGTCCTTAGGATCAGAGAAAGGCGAATCCAAAACACCCTGAGATTCCATCTTACACCAATCCAAATTGCTAAGATCAAAATCTCATGTGACAGCACATGTTGGAGAGGATGTGGAGACAGAGGAACACTCCTCCATTGCTGGTGAGATTGCAAACTGGCACAATCACTCTGGAAATTAATCTGGAGGTTCCTTAGAAAGTTGGAAATAGATCTACCCAGCAATACCGCTCTTGGGAATACACACAAAAGATGCCCCACCATGTCATGGGGGTACATGTTCCACTATGTTTATAGCAACCTTGTTTGTGATAGCCAGAATCTAGAAACAACCCAGGTCAGGAGAATGGAGGCAGAAAATGTGGTTAATTCACACAACGGAATATTGCCCAGCTATTAAGAACAAGGACATCCTGAGTTTTTCAGGCAAATTGATGGATTTGAAAATAACATCCCGAGTGAGGTAACTCAGAACCAAAAGAACATGCATGGTATGTACTAACTAGTAAGTAGATAATAGCCAAGAAACAAAACGAAAAATACAACAACAGAAAAAACAGTATAGAATATCAAATATCAGATCCATAGAACTCAAAAAGGTCAACAGGATAAAGGACCCAAGTGAGGATGCCTCAGTTCCATTTGGAAGGGAGAAAGCAATCACAAATGGGGTGGGTGGGGGCACCTGGGAGGAAAAGTAGATAGGGGTTGTGAGGAGAGGAGAATCTGATCTGGTATTGGGTGAAGGGAAAGGACTTTCTGAGGGCCAGCAGAAAGAATGGATACAAGCACCCTTGGGAGGTGGGAGGTTGATGGACCCCCCAGAATGCACCAGAGACCTGGGAGGTAATAGACTATCAGGACTCAAAGGGAAGGACCTTAGACAAAATGCCCTACAGTGGGGAGAGGGAACTTACAGAGTCCACCTCCAACAGAATGACAAAGCATCAAGTGGTTGCCATACCACAGTCAAAACTCTGACCCGTAATTGTTCTTATCTGAAAGAATTACAGGGATGGGAATGGAGAGGAGTCTGAGGAAAAGAAGGTCCAACAACAGACCCAAAGTGGGATTCAGCTCAAGGGGAGGCCCCAAGGCCTGACACTATTACTGAGGCTATGGAGCATTCACCAAAAGGGACCAAATGTGACTGCACTCCTAAAGACCCAACGAGCAGCTGAAAGAGTCAGATGCAGATATTTACACATAACTGGTGGACAGAAGTTGCTGACCCCTGTAGTTGAATGAGGAAAAGGCTAAAAGAAGCTGAAGAGGAGGGAGACACTGTAGGAGGACCAGCAGTCTCAATTAATCAAGAACCCGGAGATCTCTCAAACACTGGACCACCAAACAGACACCATATACCAGCTGATATGAGGTCCCCAACATATATACATCAGAGGACTGCTGGGTTTGTGTTCAATCAGAGATGATGCACCTAACCCTCAAGAGACTGGAGTTCAGAGGTCAGGTGGGGTGGGAGTTGGAGGATGGGGATATCCTTGTGGAGACAGGGGCACGGGGAGATATTATGGGATGTGGAATAGTTGGAGGTTGGACAAGGGGTGGTGGGAATAAAATATGGAGTGTAGAAAAATAAATGAAATAAAATAAAAGCAACCAAAGGGATACAGCCCAGAAGTTCATCAGGGGTAGCAATATGAACAAGAGCTGACAATTCTTAAAATATAGAAACCAGGAGGAATTCTTCTAGCATTTCTGAAAGTGCTGGAGGAAAAATACTGTCCCATTAGAACTCCAGGCTCTACTATGATGCCTTAAAAGGTGAAGGCAGTCGACTTGGGCGGCAGCAGCAGCAGCTGCAGCGGCAGCAGTGGCTGCTCCAGCTGAAGGGCCATCAGCAGTGGAACCAAGGCGTCACAGGGACCAGTTAGGCCCTGCGCCCACGACCACTGACCTTCGCTGACCAGCTGGGCAGCAAGCAGCTGCAGTTGTGTGGTGCCTTTCCTGCACGGAGGCCACTTCAGAACTCGGCCTCCCACCAGTCAGGAGAGGCGCATCCATCTTGGTTCCGTACTCCACCGATCGGACTAAGGTACACAAACATAATCCGAGGCCAACACCGCGGTGGTCTGAGCCCGACGGGCGTTGGCCTGCACCCAGGCCCTGGGCGGGTCGGGGGGCCATCGGGGTGCCAACCCAGGCAGGAGGTTTTTTTGCACAGGCCTGCGAGCGCGCCGCCGCCATTTTGCCTGCAGGACGACAGAGAGCTCAGGCGGGCAGGCCTGTAACAGGCATAGCCTAAGGCTAACAAAGCGGGGGTCCAGGCCCCAAAAGGCACAGGACTGACCCCAAGAACTGGGCGGCTTGGTGGGCCATCTGTGAGTCAACCCGCCCAGGTGATTGTTAGCAAAGCAGACTCTCCTGGCGCTTTCAGGGAGCGCGGGCGCGCACGCCCGCCATCCTAGTCACCTGGCAGACCCAATTAACAGTCATAGCCCTAGGGGAACTTTGCTCGGACCTTGGCCTCCCAGGCTTTTGCCTGGACTCAGGGACTGGGCGGCCAGGCTAACCTTGTGTGCGACAGCCCGGTTGGCGGATCGGCTGCCCAGCGGAGTGAGCAGAACACAGGGGAGGTCACAGTAGCATACACCATCGGCACTCCCTGGGAGTGCACACCGGCTCCATCTGCTCCACAGACACAATCTGGGGCAAGGCCTCAGGCAGAAGCCCTTAGCTCTACTCTCTCCGCTTCCGGATCCAGATCAGTCTGGGCGGCAGCATTACATCTCCAAGTCCTGCAAGTGGCTAGCTGGGCTTCCGGGCGGCCAGCTGGGAGAAGTCAGTGTGCTCCAGTGAATCCAGCGGGCCCCAGCGGGAGCCTTCGGGTGCCTGCTTTGGGATCTGAACAGCCTGGGCAGCAGCACACTGTCTACAAGCAGTGCAGGAGGTAAGCTGTGCACCAGAGGCCAACTGGGAAGGGGCAGCTTGCACTGGTGAGTCCAGCACTGACAAGATAAACACCAGTGAGAACTAGATGGCAAAAGGCAAACGCAGGAACGTCACTAACAGAAATCAAGGCAATATGGCAACATCTGAACCCAATTCTCCTCTACCAACATGTCCTGGATACCCCATCACACCAGTAAAACAAGATTTGGATTTAAAATCACTGGTCATGATGCTGGTACAGGAACACATGAAGGTCATACATAAAGAAATTCAGGAGAAAATGGATCAAAAGTTAGAAGCCCTTGCAAGGGAAACACAAAAATCATTGAAAGAAATCCAGGAGAATACAAAAGCCAACAAGGAGGAAATGCAAAAAACACTTAAAGAAATACAGGAGAACTTTGCTCAACAGGCTGAGGTCATGAAAGACGAAACACAAAAATCTCTTAAAGAAATACAGGAGAACTTTGGTCAACAGGCTGAGGTCATGAAAAAGGAAACACAAAAATCTCTTAAAGAATTACAGGAAAACACAAACATGCAAGTGAAGGAGCTAAGCAAAACCATCCAGGATCTAAAATCAGAAGTAGAAACAACTAAGAAAACTCAAAGGGAGACAACTTTGGAGATAGAAAGCTTTGGGAAGAAATCAGGGGACAGAGATGCAAATATCAACAACAGAATACAAGAGATAGAAGAAAGAATCTCAGATGCTGAAGATTCCATAGAAACCATGGACTCAACAGTTAAAGAAAATGCAAAATGCAAAAAGCTTGTAACCCAAAATATCCAGGAAATCCAGGACACAATGAGGAGACCAAACCTAAGGATTATAGGCATAGATGAGAGTGAAGATTTACAACTTAAAGGGCCAGCAAACATCTTCAATAAAATTATGGAAGAAAACTTCCCTAACCTAAAAAGAGAGATGCCCATGAATATACAAGAAGCCTACAGAACTCCAAACAGACTGGACCAGAGCAGAAATACTTCCTGTCACATAATAATCAAAACACCAAATGTTCTAAACAAAGAAAGAATACTAAAGGCAGTAAGAGAAAAAGGCCAAGTAACATATAAAGGAAGACCTATCAGAATCACAGCAGACTTTTCACCTGAGACTATGAAGGCTAGAAGGTCCTGGGCAGATCTCATGCAGACTCTAAGAGAACACAAATGCCAACCAAAACTACTATATCCAGCAAAACTCTCAATCACCATAGATGGAGAAACTAAGATATTTCATGACAAAACCAAGTTTACCCAATATCTATCCACAAACCCGGCCCTAAAAAGGATAATAGGAGGACAACACCAACACAAGGAGGGAAACTTCACCCTGGAAAAAGCAAGATAGTAACCTTTCATCAAACCCAAAAGAAGTTAAGCATTCAAATTTAAAAAATAACGTCAAAAATGATAGGAAGTAACAATCACTATTCCTTAATATCTCTTAACATCAATGGACTTAATGCCCCAATAAAAAGACACAGACTAACTGAATGGATACGTAAACAGGACCCTACATTTTGCTGCTTACAGGAAACACACCTCAGGGTCAAAGACAAACACTACCTCAGAGTAAAAGGCTGGAAGACAATTTTACAAGCAAATGGTCTCAGGAAACAAGCTGGAGTAGCCATTTTAATATCAGATAAAATTGACTTTCAACCCAAAGTCATCAAAAGAGACCCTGAGGGACACTTCTTGCTGGTCAAAGGAAAAATACAAAAAGAAGAACTGTCAATCCTGAACATCTATGCCCCAAATGCAAGGGCACCCTCTTTCGTAAAAGAAACTTTATTAAAACTAAAAGCACACATTGCACCTAACACAATAATTGTGGGTGACTTCAACACTGCACTTTCCTCAATGGACCGATCAGGAAAACAGAAACTAAACAGGGACACAATGAAACTAATTGAAGCTTTGGACCAATTAGATTTAACAGATATATATAGAACATTCTATCCTAAAACAAAAGAATATACCTTTTTCTCAGCACCTCATGGTACCTTCTCCAAAATCGACCATATAATTGGTCACAAGACAGACCTCAACAAATATAAGGAGATTGAACTAATCCCATGCCTCCTATCTGATCACTATGGAGTAAAAGTGGTCTTCAATAGCAACAGAAACAACAGAAAACCCCCATACACGTGGAAACTGAACAATACTCTACTCAATGATACCTTGGTCAAGGAAGAAATAAAGAAAGAAATTAAAGACTTTTTAGAACACAATGAAAATGAAAACACAACATACCCAAATCTATGGGACACAATGAAAGCAGTGCTAAGAGGAAAACTCATAGCCCTGAGTGCCTCCAAAAAGAAAATGGAGAGAGCATACATTACCAGCTTAATGACACACCTGAAAGCCTTAGAACAAAAAGAAGCTATTTCGCCCAGGAGGAGTAGAAGGCAGGAAATCATCAAACTCAGGGCCGAAATCAATCAAGTAGAAACAAAGAGAACCATACAAAAAATCAACAATACCAGGAGCTGGTTCTTTGAGAAAATCAACAAGATAGATAAACCCTTAGCCAGAATGACCAAAGGGCACAGAGAAAGTATCCAAATTAACAAACTTAGAAATGAAAAGGGATATATAACAACGGAAACTGAGGAAATCCAAAAAATCATCAGATCCTACTACAAGAGCCTATACTCAACACAACTGGAGAATCTGGAGGAAATGGACAATTTCCTTGACAGATACCAAATACCAAAATTAAATCAGGACCAACTAGACCATCTAAACAGTCCCATAATGCCTAAAGAAATAGAAGGAGTCATAGAAAGTCTTCCAACCAAAAAAAGCACAGGACCAGATGGCTTCAGTGCAGAATTCTACCAGACCTTCAAAGAAGAGTTAACACCAATACTCTTCAAACTATTCCACAAAATAGAAACAGAAGGAACACTACCCAATTCCCTCTACGAAGCCACAATTACGCTCATACCAAAGCCACACAAAGATCCAACAAAGAAAGAGAACTTCAGACCAATTTCCCTTATGAACATCGATGCAAAAATACTCAATAAAATTCTTGCCAACCGAATCCAAGAACACATCAAAACGATCATCCACCATGATCAAGTAGGCTTTATCCCGGGAATGCAGGGTTGGTTCAATATACGGAAATCCATCAATACAATCCACTACATAAACAAACTCAAAGAACAAAACCACATGGTCATTCCATTGGATGCTGAAAAAGCATTTGACAAAATTCAGCATCCCTTCATGCTTAAAGTCTTGGAGAGAACAGGAATTCAAGGCCCATACGTAAACATAGTAAAAGCAATATACAGCAAACCGGTAGCCAGCATCAAACTAAATGGAGAGAAACTTGAAGCAATCCCACTGAAATCAGGGACCAGACAAGGCTGCCCCCTTTCTCCTTATCTTTTCAATATTGTACTTGAGGTACTAGCTCGGGCAATTCGACAACATAAGGAGGTCAAAGGGATACAAATTGGAAAGGAAGAAGTCAAACTATCATTATTTGCATACGACATGATCGTCTACCTAAGTGACCCAAAGAACTCCACTAGAGAGCTCCTACAGCTGATAAACAACTTCAGCAAAGTGGCAGGTTATAAAATCAACTCAAGCAAATCAGTGGCCTTCCTATACTCAAAGGATAAGCAGGCTGAGAAAGAAATTAGGGAAATGACCCCCTTCACAATAGCCACAAACAGTATAAAGTATCTTGGGGTGACTCTTACCAAACATGTGAAAGATCTGTATGACAAGAACTTCAAGACTCTGAAGAAGGAAATGGAAGAAAACCTCAAAAAATGGGAAAACCTCCCATGCTCATGGATCGGTAGAATCAATATAGTTAAAATGGCCATTTTGCCTAAAGCACTATACAGATTCAATGCAATACCCATCAAAATCCCAACTCAATTCTTCACAGAGTTAGAAGGAGCAATTATCAAATTCATCTGGAACAACAAAAAACCCAGGATAGCTAAAACTATTCTCAGCAACAAAAGAAAATCTGGGGGAATCAGTATCCCTGACCTCAAGCAATACTACAGAGCAATAGTGTTAAAAACTGCATGGTATTGGTACAGTGACAGGCAGGAGGATCAATGGAACAGGATTGAAGATCCAGAAATGAACCCACACACCTATGGCCACTTGATCCTCGACAAAGAGGCTGAAAACATCCAATGGAAAAAAGATAGCCTTTTCAACAAATGGTGCTGGTTCAACTGGAGGTCAGCATGCAGAAGAATGCGAATTGATCCATCCTTGTCTCCTTGTACTAAGCTCAAATCCAAATGGATCAAGGACCTCCACATAAAGCCAGACACTCTGAAGCTAATAGAAAAGAAATTGGGGAAGACCCTTGAGGACATGGGTACAGGGAGAAAGTTTCTGAACAGAACACCAATAGCGTATGCTCTAAGAGCAAGAATTGACAAATGGGACCTCATAAAATTACAAAGTTTCTGTAAGGCAAAGGACACCATCAAGAGGACAAATCGGCAACCAACAAATTGGGAAAAGATCTTCACCAATCCTACATCAGATAGAGGGCTAATATCCAATATATATAAAGAACTCAAGAAGTTAGACTCCAGAAAACCAAACAACCCTATTAAAAAATGGGGTACAGAGTTAAACAAAGAATTCTCACCTGAAGAACTTCGGATGGCGGAGAAGCATCTTAAAAAATGCTCAACTTCATTAGTCATTAGGGAAATGCAAATCAAAACAACCCTGAGATTTCATCTTACACCAGTCAGAATGGCTAAGATTAAAAATTCAGGAGACAGCAGGTGTTGGAGAGGGTGTGGAGAAAGAGGAACACTCCTCCACTGCTGGTGGGGTTGCAAATTGGTACAACCACTCTGGAAATCAGTCTGGCGGTTCCTCCGAAAACTGGGTACCTTACTTCCAGAAGATCCTGCTATACCACTCCTGGCATATACCCAGAAGACTCCCCACCATGTAATAAGGATACATGTTCTACTATGTTCATAGCAGCCCTATTTGTAATTGCCAGATGCTGGAAAGAACCCAGGTATCCCTCAACAGAAGAGTGGATGCAAAAAATGTGGTATATCTACACAATGGAGTACTATTCAGCCATTAGAAACAATGAATTTATGAAATTCTTAGGCAAATGGATGGAGCTAGAGAATATCATACTAAGTGAGATAACCCAGACTCAAAAGGTGAATCATGGTATGCACTCACTAATAAGTGGATATTAACCTAGAAAACTGGAATACCCAAAACATAATCCACACATCAAATGAGGTACAAGAAGAAAGGAGGAGTGGCCCCTGGTTCTGGAAAGACTCAGTGAAACAGTATTCAGCAAAACCAGAACGGGGAAGTGGGAAGGGGTGGGTGGGAGGACAGGGGAAGAGAAGGAGGTTTGAGGGACTTTCGGGGCGCGGGGGGGGGGGGCGGCTAGAAAAGGGGAAATCATTTGAAATGTAAATAAATTATATCGAATAAAAAAAAAAAGAACTCATAAAAAAAAAAGGTGAAGGCAAATTAAAGATCATCTCCAATAAGTGATAAAGGACTTGATCCTATGAAGGTTTGATAAAAGCCCCAGTGTAGGGGAATAAAGGGCATGGAGGTGGGGGGTGGATGAAGGAACACCCTCATAGAAGCAGGGGGAGGGGCTTGGTAGAGGGAGTTTCCAGGCAGGGTAAAGGGATAATACTTGAAATGTAAAAAATTAAAATAAAACAAACAAAAGATATGATAAAGGAGAGAAATTTTTGATAGAAGAGCCACAACTTGAAATTATTTGAGGTAACAATTTCATTCAATCGTTAATCCATTCATTCTTTCATGTATCTTATTAGGAATCCTTTTAATGATTTTTTTTAGACACATGGTGTTTGGTTTTGCAATAGTCTGTGCTATCTAGTCTCTGGTTCTTTGTCACACAAGCACAGGTAGGAATGGGGTGCTCTCGCAGAGTGGGCCTTAAATCAAATCAGATTTTGATTGGCTATTCCAACAAGTTCTGTGTCACTGTTACCCTAGCATATCTTTGAGCCACGACAGATTGTAGATCAAATGTTTTGTTTTTTTTGTTTGTTTGTTTGTTTTTTTTTTACTTCATTGGGGTCTATGTTTCTCATAAGGGACTAGATACATCGTGGGGGTGAAAGCCCTGTGTAGGTACCAGTTTGTCTGTATTAGCATCAGCTTGGGCTGTCTGGGGATTTCAGTGGGACCTCTCAGGGAATTCGTTAACCAGAAAGGAAATAGCATACAACGTTCTCAAAAAGTTATACAAAACAAAAATAAAAAGTATTTGCCACATAAGAGCACTCAGAAACGTTATCATCTGATTTTATACGCAGATCACCATTCCTTCTGAAGCTTATGTTTGAGAGTGATGCAATGCCACTACAAATAAAATCACCCTTCTTAGGGCTAGATACATTTCCCAAAAACAACAAAAAGAAGATGATACTCAAATAAGGAAGTGAATGTAGAAAGAAATAAAATTAAAATTTTATTCAAAATATCTTATTTATTTTAGAGTTGATGTATAGCTAACTTAAAAACTGCACAACAAAAGAGATGCTGAGGGTGAATAGAATCAGTATTTACATTAGGATAGGATAAAGACTGCATAACATCTGTGACAATTAAGTTAAAATAGTTTCAACGACTGAAAGAATACTACAAGGTTAGTATCCCTGGCAAAAGAGAGAATGCTGAAAGAAAGTATTGATAACCAGCACATTATCAATCCAATAGAAAACTGAAAACAAGAATATAAAATCACCAAGCTCATAGATATCTAAGAAATAGATATTTAAATATATACTCCCTACAAGGAAATCAAATGTAAAAACTATAATACACAACCTATGGGACCTATATTAAGCATGTATAGAATGGGCAGTGAGATTGAACACTAGAGCACTTGCAAGGCAAACCTTATTCCCCTGAGTTGAGTCCCTGAATTCCATATAACATTAAGAGAGAACTAATGCCACAAAATTGTTCTCTTACCTCCAGTTGCACATGTATGCTCCCCACAGATATCATACTTCACACAATAAATACAAAGAATATCAATGAAGCAGTCATCTACTTTTACAAGCCACTAAAAACCTGTTCAACAAAATTTATTATATAGTAATTTGTTATATGGTTAGATTTACAAATACCCTTTGACCCAGTGATTCTGCAGCTAAGTAAATACTCCACAAAGTCACTGCTTGTGCTCACAAAATGATATGTGCAGAGTGTCATTCAAGTATGACAGATTCAATTACATTATTTGTGCTAAATTTGCATATGGACTTCAATGAAAGATTTTATAAAAGAAGTCCATGCTTCAAGAATAGAACAAAAGTAAGTACATATCTTTAATGAGTTAATATAGTCTTCCCTATGTAATTTAAATATTTACATGAATAAGTTTTGTGATTATGAAAAAATGTTTTTATTACATAAACTTCCTAAAAATTATGCCTTCATCATCCCAGTTTAAATGAATTCCATGAACATTTAGAGAAACCATACAATCCTCCTTTTTCTCTTTCATGATGCATCTAATTAACTAATATGTCACTCCTTTGTGTGAAGTATCAAATAATATTAAATAAAACTGATTGGGACATGACCATGTATTACACATCCATTTATAGAGATGTTAAAAAAAACCTTAAGATACAGAACATTTTAGAGAGTTGTTAGTTACAGGATTTTATTGAATGCTTTGTATATATTTCTTCTTCTTAGTATAAACATGAGTACTTCATAACAGACAGAAATAGTCTATTATAAATGAGACTGGGGGAACGTGGAAGGAAAGTCTGGTCTAAACCTAGCGAATATTCCAAACTGAACTAGGATTTCCTCTCTATAATCCTTTACTGATAGGTTTATATATAAGTTTATTAGACTGATCAATCTTCCTTAGCACACTTACATGCCATAAAACATCTGGTAAGGAAAAGCTGAACACAGTATTTGGCTTAATGCTAGTTTCGTCAGGGTATATATTTCTTATTATATTAGTAACAGACATACAGCTCTACAATACAATAAGCAAAAATGTTTCCTTTTTGAAAGCTAAGTACTCCCCTTTTGGAAATAAATTACTCTTGCCTGTGTTGGCATGTAGCCCCTGAGAATCAGGAATTCACTACAAACAAAGGAAGCAAGCTTCATCGGAGAGGAAAGTGTTTGAATGGGCAAATACTAAATTTCCACCACTTTCTGCCTTAGTTTCCTTGGGTAAAATGCTATGTAATGTAAATTTTATATTTAAAAGTGGAGCTAAGAATAGTTCATTCACTCAAAGGTTGTGACTACATTGGAACAAATAACCATCTGTGTTTTCCCACTTTACAAACCTCATCAGACTCTCTTGAGTTATGAAATACTCCAAGGTCAATGGTGATTCTCCAACTTGATGGAAACTATCATTGTTGAGATCTCAGAATTAAAGTGAGGAATTAGAAAAATTTTCAAAAGTATTATACTTGTACAATTGAACATATTCTATTCATATAGACACTTCTTATTCACTTTTGAATTAAGAATATTGAAGTGGAATTTTAGCATATACTTGCTTGTCCCATTCATTAAAATATTTAATAACAACACAATATTTAAAGAAAACCCTTACTGAGCTATTGCTGGATTATTTTATTCCATATACATTATCTAGTGTGATTTCACCTTAAACCTTTGCTCGGGTTCAGAGTGTTATAAATGAATGGGAAGAGAGCCGCTCCATCCATAGCTGTCTAATCATGAAGGCCTAGCTCCACATCACCCTTGCTTTGGCTTCCTTTAGAAAGATGTATAGTCATGCTATATTTTAATCTCAATATTTTCATATTTTTCATTATTTCTTGCATTACAAACAGGTCTTTTTGTCTCTTGAAAAAAATGTTAACAAAAAAAATCTGACTTTCAGACTGATTTAGGAAATTTTCTTCATTGCTGAACTGCTTTAGGAAATTGACCTTCTAAGCTTTTATCCTGCTCTTTTTCCTTCTATCATATTAACTACTGGAATCTCGCGCTCTCTCTTTCCTATTTCCTCCCTCCCTACCTCTCTCACTTTCTCTGTTTGTCTCTGTCTCTCTCTATCCCAGCTCCCTCACCCATCTCTCCCTCTCCCTCTTATCACAGAAGCATACTGATGGGTTAACCCATGCAAAAAGGAAAAGGAACAGAAGCTGCCAATGACTGAGTGGGCAGTCAGTCAATCAAAGGCTGAAGTCAGTAGGAAGAGATGCAGTAAAAAATGGCTTACAGATCAAGAGTAAGGTAAACATCCATTGTCCCTATGCTTATTAGACCATCAGTTTCTAGTTAGATTGAGAATAACCCTGAACACAATGAAACCCACCTCTGGGTTTGTCTTCGATAGTGTTTCTTAGACAATTAGTCTACAAGGACACTGAGATAATGAATTGTTTAATTTCTTGATGTATTCTTCATATGATGGTATTATGTAACTCCCCACAGTGACATAGAACGGGTTACCTGGAAGGGAAGCTGGGGATGTGTGGGAAGGCAACAAAAAGAGATGGAGACCAAGACAACACCTGCTATTCAAGGTCTCAAAGTTTAATGAAGAACTCCGAATATATATAGGCAGGGGGAAAGTCTGGAAGCTTCTCAGCAGAATCAGTTCAGTTGCTCCACAGGTGGCTAGTGTATCTCTGGAAACTGAAGGTCCTTGAAGAACAATAGGTTTCACCTTGGTCTGAGCACTCCACCCTAGGTGGAGGGAATTATGACTGACACAGGAATTCCAACTCAAAGGCTAGGAGAGGAACTTCACATTGGTCAATGTCAAGTTCCTGCCAGGTGGCATGGCACCTCAATAAGGCTCTCTACAGTATTAGTGGAAGTGAATAGAAGGAAGGTGAACCCTAATTAAAAAATTATACCACAAGGTATACAGTTTTGGAAGGCATACTTTGCCCTGCCCACTTCTTATATTCTTTACCTTTTGTTTCCTGCTTTTGCAAAGATGACAACTGGTCTACTCTTATCATGATGAATCCACATTTCTGAAACTGTGAGCAAGATAAACTTTTCCTTTTGAAACTTGTTCTTTGAGAATTTTGGACACTGGTCTAGAAAGTTAATTAATGAAACTAGATGACCTCTAACATATGTAGATAAGAGTTATTGTTGAGCCTCCATTTCTTATCAGTGTAATAGATATGATATATTCTACCTTGAGAACATGATTTTCTCTGAGATTTCTTTTGCACATCTTTTTGATCTTGATATTCTCTGAAAAGACATGTATCTTCCTGTTATATAGTCCTATCAACAAAAGACTATTATTCACCTATCTGGCTTCATATTTATGCCTATAATTCTAATAATTATATCTGTTGCTATAACCTCTTCTCAACCTACTCCACATGTCCTAAAATTCTCAACTGTATCCCAAACAGAAATCCCCAAACCATGGCTTAGAAGTGATTATCTCCCACAATTCTTTCTCTCAGTAAAGAAAAAAAATACCCATGAAATGGTCAAGTTTACAAAAGCCTTGAAGTTATTTCTTTTTTACTTGCTCATGAATGTGATTGAAAGTCTTTCTAAATTTTCTCTAGAGTCTTTATGTCTGCTCTTATTATTGTAATCTAAGAACTCTCAGTGTCTTTTTACTTAATAGTAAGTGCTTAATTCTTCACATGGTGTATAGTTAAATATCCACAGAATCTGTTGTGATTTCCCCCAGACTCCCCTTTCCTTGGATTCTTAAATTCCCTATTTTGTTTCTAATCTCTGTCTGCTTTGTCTGTTTTTTATGTCTAAACCAAATCATGTTAAATTCCCATAAAAATATGGCCACTAAAGATACATAAGACAATTCTACCACTCTTTCATAGTCATTATTCTTTTAAATTATATGTAATGAAGTTGGATCTCAAAAGCATCCCAAATATCTAATATAATAATAGATGGAAATCAGATGAATATATATATATATATATATTCATATATATCACGATAGAAAGATAGAAAGGTGTTTTAATGATTTTCATTAAGCACCGTGGTAACTTGAATGGAAATGTCACCAACAGGCTCATATATTTGTATGCTTAGTTCCCAGTTGATGAGGTACCAGGGAAAATTGAGAGGTGTGGCCTTGTTGGAAGAGATATAACTGCAAGTGGACTTTAAGGTTTTTTAAAAAAAAACACATTAAGTCCAGTGTTTCATTCTTTCTGCTTGTGGATCAAGATGTAATGTTCTCAGCTGCTGCTCCACATGCTTACATGTTCCCGTCTATGTTGATAATGAGATTAACCTTTGAAACTTTAAGTAAGCCCCTAATTAAATGCTTTCTTTATAAAAGTGGCCTTGGTCATGATATATCTTCACAGCAACAGGACAGATGACTAAGATGAACAGCATTTCTGTTTTCCTTAAAAGGTTTTCTAAACTTGGATTTGATAATCCAAAAGCTCATTATTCTTAAAATATTTGCTCTTGGAAATGTTCATATTGAGTAAATAATGGGATTGCTGACCATTTGTCACAATCTGCACATAGTAAAATGTAAAGAGGAAATGGGAAAAAAAATACCAAAGGATTTAAAAGAAAGCTTGCCAGGAGCAAAGGATTTTCTCACATTTCTGACTGCAGAAAGTCATCTAGCATAGTCACTTGTTTTTACTGAGGGAACAAGAAAAGTTAGAAAAATAAGTGTAACTGAAGTATGGAGTGCAAACAGTACATCAATCATGTATGAAAAGAAAACATATCAACATGGCTCAGAAACACTCACAAATATATGGCCTCGTTCCTCAGCTTTAATTGTTAATACTAACTTTAGATTAGCTGGCAAGGATTTGGACTTGGTTATAGAAATCTGAGCACATGTGCTTCCATGTGCTGAGCTTAACTTTTGTCCAATGAGGAGGTGACAGTCTTGTGTGAGGGGTTGTACACTGACCCCTTCAGGATATTCTCCAAGGATAGGCTCCACATCCTCGCTGTATTGACTTCGTGTTTTCAGTGAATGCCGTCATCACATCAGGACCAGCGACAAGCTTCTGCAGACAGGGACCGTGCTAAAACATTGACAGTTGTAAATGAGCAGGCTACATAATAATCATGACAATCAGGAATTAAAAATCCAATTTTAGTACTAATATCAAAATTTGCTCTAGGACCTGTGAAAGCATGATTTATAGAAAATGGAATAATAGATGACTCTTTGCAGTTGGTTTTAAACTGTATAATGGTTCTCAAAAATTACCTTTCTCAGTTACACAATCAATATACTTCTGCTTCAACAAGGATCTAAGGAGCCATGGTCTAACCCCTCTTACAGTATATATGAAGAAAGTGAGGTCCAGATATGTAAATTTATTTTGTCTAGCTCATGTGTGCAACAGAGTTATAAGTAAACAACAGAAATCCCAAGCAAGAGCATATGTTTTAGGTCCTCATAGAGATCTGTACACAGTTACATAAAAAGATTCACAGCCTAATGGCTGCATTGGAAAGTATCCAACTTATTGTAATGGTGCTGAGATCTGTGTGGGAAACATATTCAGAATTTCTATTCATCCTCATCCAGGTTCTAATATTAGATTTAAATGTTCTCCATTAAATAATTGATTTCCACTCTTTGCAGGTGGAATTAAGCACAGTAACACAAAATAATCGAGACATATTTAGCATTTAATGGTATCATCATTATTTGCCTTTCAAATTTTTTTCATTTGGGCTGATCAGGGCTTTTAAATTTTATCTTTGGAAAGTCTGTCTACAAAGACCCAGAAAAACAAGCAACTATATTTAAATGGAATATTTTTCCAGGAATCTATGTGTAATTGTGCCACCGAAGCAGGGAGTATTTAGGGTAACATCAACAGATGCTATTTAAAAATAGACACAGAATCTATAAGAAATGTGAAAGCTTGTAGACTTCTTGGCAGCAAATTGCTTTAGGTTGTAGGAGATGATTGCTGCAGATCAAAGAGATCAATTGTGCTGGAGAAATACATTCACCCCATAGCATAACCCAAGAGGAAAGCAACACAGCAGATAGAAGCAGAAGAAATAATAAGCAGTCTTTTCAAATAAGTCAAGTAATCATTGCACATAGATTTCAGCACACTCTCTGTCGTCTAATGGACACCTAGCTATAAAACAAAGGGGCAAACCCTAGAGTAGGAATAGACTGAGAGTGTTGGCAGCCTCCATGTTCTTATGCATAAAATAAGAAGACTGAAATTATTGCCATCAGAGTGTTATAAGGAATAAATAAAAAAACCAACAAAGTAAAGGCAGCTTACCAGGGCTTGGCAGGTTTTAACCACTAACTAGCTACTGAAGAACACCATGTTATTGAAAGTAAACCATTTGAAATGTAAATAAAAAATATATCAAATTAAAAAAATCTCAAAAAAAAGATGAAATGGAAAAAAAACAAGAAACAATTTCAGTTTTTTATTTAACCACATTGTTACAAATAGTTTCACTCACTGTATTTATTTTATGTTATGTATTATATATTCTTAAATATTTTAATAAATGGCATTAAATTTAAAAAAAAGAAAGTAAACCAAACGAAGACTCCAAAGGAGCAGAGGCTGCAAACAGTCCCAGCAACTTTAGCAGCCATAAAAATTTCTTTACCTCTTATTTTCTCTTCCCAACAGTATATTTTTCTCTGGGAATTCTGTACAGTGTACCCTGATAACATAGGCTTTCGATTCCTCCAAGGTCCTCTCTCACACCCTTGTATACCACTTCCAATAAAAAAAAAAACACCAAGTTCAATTTATCTTGCTCACACACTCATTGGAGCATGGTTAAAGCAAACTTTATGAAGGATAAAGAAATCCAGTTCCTTATTATCTAAAATAGTTTATCATGTTTAAGTCACATGTGAAACTTAAGCATCAAATATTGTCAGATATTCATTATTATCATTTAATTCTGATTCAGAGACTTCTCTATTTTTCTTGATAGGCAGAAAGCTTCAGCATGAATAGCATGGCATTTATCAATCATGAGAAACACTAAATTTTCAGTGTTAGCCTTATATTGATTACTTACCACTTCAGTAATTAAGCCAGGATCTGTGGCACTGGAGGGCAGGGAATGAGAGAGAAGAGAGAGAGAGGAACCTGTGAAGAGATCCCTTGTGTTTATAGTATTATTAATCCTACTGTCCTGAACAATTCTGTCCTCAGTGTTATAAAATATGTCTTTTTAAAACTTATTTATTTTTATTTCATGTGCATTGGTGTTTTGCCTGCATGTATGTCGGTGTGAAGATGTCGGGTCCTCTGGAACTGGCGCTACAGATAGTTGCGAGCTGCTGTCTGGGTGGTAGGAATGGAATCCGTATCTTCTGGAAGAGCAGATAATGATCTTAACTGCTATGCAAATAGCCAAGTCAATGATTAGTCCAACTTGAGGCTCACACCATGACAGGGAACCCATGCCTGACACCGCCTGGGTGACCAAGAAACAGAGGCTGGATAGCTCAGAAAACCAGGATAGAACTAAACACACTAGAAATAAGTAAGTAAGTAAGTAAGTGAATGAATGAATGAATGAATGAATGAATGAATAAAATATTATAAAAAGAAAGAATAGTCAGTTAAATGATTACTAATAATATTCTGCTATATGCATATCTAGAGCCTAGCCAATCATTATGAGAGAGGCTTCATCCAGCAACTAATCAGAGCAGACGCAGTGATCCACCATCAAACATTCGGCAGATCTCAGAGAACCCCAAGGAAGAGGAGAAAATGATTACAAGAAGCAGATGGATTAAGGAAACAGGAAAAAATGGCCCAAAGTACCAATTAAGCGGGGCTCATAGTGGTTCAGAGAGACTGAAGGGAATAACAGGGATCTTATATGGTGCTGAGCTAGGTCCTCTGCTTAGATGTTGCAGGTGTGCAGTGCCGCCATGTTCAGTTGGAGTAGGGGAATTGCCTCTGACTCTTTTGCCTGCTCTTGGGACCATTTTCCTTCTACTAAGTTGCCTCCTCTACCCTTAATATGAGAGTATATGCCAAGTCTTATCATAGCCTGTTGTGCCATGTGCAGAAAGCCCTGGAAAGTCTTCTCTTTCCTGAAAGACAACAGGACAAGTGGATCTGGCAGAGAGGGAAAGTAGAGAGGGAGGGGCTGAGAAGGGTAGAAATGGTCAGGATGCAATATATGAGAGAAGAATAAATAAATATAAATAAATAATTAGTGCCAATAAAAATGCAAAATCATCACTGCTTCATAGCATAGCCCCTTATGGAGGCAGATACCAACACTTGTATGACAGTAAATTATAATTTATCTCACTCCCGCCCTAGCTTAAGCTCTTGACTCTGAGCAGTTTTGCTCAAATTTAACCCTCTTAGTTTGACTATGCCTGTGTTTGTAAATAATAGCTTTCCAGTCTCCCCTTGTATCCCTGGAGTGAATCTCATGTCTTTCAGTCACCCTCCATTGATGGAAGAAGCTGTGTCCCATTTCCTCTCAGGAACTGCAGACTTTTATAAAGTCTCTGATACTTTTATAAATTCATAATAGATACTGTTGACGATAAGAAAATAGCTAGCAAATTGAATAAAATAATACATTTAAATTCTTTCTCTTTTTAATCTATTTTTGAAAGTACAGTCTTTTTATGGCTGAATTCAGATAATTTGGGATAATGTTTCAGTTATTAGAGGTGGGAGCATTTTTGTTCTTAATAACCAGTGACCTACTCTTGTCTATTAGTGTCAGCTATGGCCTTTGACTACCAAGGACTGTAAGGTAGAGCCCAAATACAATCTTTTCCACCTGGGTGAAGAACTGAGCCTGTGTCATTTTGAATCATATTGTTACACATGAACATTTAACATGAACCTTCTGATGACAAAACTTCAGACTTCCAAACATCACTTTTTTTTCACTCTATGGAAATATCACGCTGACTGTAAATACCTCAAAGATTTCAACACTTCTTAAAAATCCATGCATGTTACCATCATTTTTTCTCTAGTATGAAAGGAGTCTGTAGAAATAACTTGATATTTTCTGGTAAATTTTTATTTTTAAAAATTCTATTAATTCTATTACTCACCATCACCATAGTAATCAATCAGAGATTAAAAAAAATATCAATGACAAAACTCTTAAGAACACATTTCTACTTTGGTAAACTAGTAACAAATGGTCATCTTTATGACTACATTGAGTTTGTCTTAAATTTTCAACTTCAATATTATTATAAAAGCCAATTATATCTAAAAACTTACAGAATTACTCATAATATTCAATGATACATTTTGGTATTTTGGTCGTGGTCACTGTTCAGATTTTAACAAGTGGATAAGACATTAGAAATAAATTCTCCCAAGCATTCTCTTTAATAACTAAGGAAACTAAAATTCCATTGAGTTACTTACTGCTCTATTCACAATTGATAGAAAATACAAACATGAGTCAATAAAGGTTTAGACTTTAAATCTACATATTTTATTTGCTAATCATATTGCCTCTTTTAGTAGTCCATTTGGAACATAGCTTTACAGAGAAGGTACATGTGGCTATTAGCAGAAATTTGGATCTATATTGCTGTTTTTGGCAAATTGTATCAAGCTCTATTGAAATACCAATATGCCACTAAAATATATAACTCTTTAGTCATTTGGAAGAAATATAAATTTAGTTTGCCATCTAAAATTACTAAAAAATTAAAGAGTATAAAACAAAAATTGTCAACTAAAATTTTGCTTGAAAGAAGTAAGTATAGATTTAGGGAAAATATTTTAGTTTTACTATTGGAATGAATATTCAAATGTGTGGTGAACATTACAATTAAGATCTGATATTTACATTTTTATGTAGTATAAATATATTTTCTTTCTATAATAGTGGTTATCTATTTTTATAATCTTCATTTCCAGTGTTTATATTTAACATTTTTCTTAAAAAGGGGGGCGTATAATATTGAACAGTGGATACACTGGCTATAACTTTTTCATAAGCTGTCATTCTTTAATTTATCCATTCACTTTCCATCCTGATTTTACAACACCTCCCTGCTCCACTCCCACATTTACATTTAAATTCTTTCTCTTTTTAATCTGCTTTTGTAAGTACAGCCTTTTTATGGCTGAATTCAGATAATTTGGGATAATGTTTCAGTTATTGGAGATGGGGACATTTTTGTTCTTAATAACCAGTGACCTACTCTCCTCTATTAGTGTCAGCTATGGCCTTTGACTATCAAGGACCGTAAGACAGAGCCCAAATACAATCTTTTCCACCTGGGTGAAGAACTGAGCCTGTGTCATTTTGAATCATATTGTTACACATGAACATTCAACATGATCCTCATGATGACAAAACTTCAGATTTCCAAACATTACTTTTTTTCACTCTATGGAAATATCACACTGAGTGTAAATACCTCAAAGATTTCATCACTTCTTAAAAATCCTATTTAAGATCCTATTTTTTTCCTCTTCTGAATGAAACTTAAGGATCATTACTTGGGCCCTGCTTGTTACTTAGAATCTTGTTAGTTACATTGTGGATCGAATCCTGATTATCCTGTTCTTTATGACTAATATCCACTTATGATTGAATACATATCATATCTGTCTTCCTGAGTTGAGTTACCTTACCCAGGATGATATTTTCTAGTTCTATCCATATGCTTGCAAATTTCATGACGTTCTTGTTTTAATAGCTGAGTACTATTACATTGTGTAAATGTACACTTTCTTTATCCACTCTTCCATTGAGAGGAATCTAGATTGTCTCCAGTTTCTGTGGATTATGAATGAAGCTGCTACAAAAAGAGTTGAGCACGTGTCCTTGTGGGATGGTGGAGCATCATTTGGGAATAAGCCCAGGAATGGAAAAGCTTAGTCTTGAGGGAGAACTATTCCCAATTTTCTGAGAAATGAACAAATTGATTTCCACAGTAATTGTACAAGTTTGTAGTCTCACCAGCAATATAGAAATGTTCCATTGGCTTCCATATCCTTGTCAGGATGTGCTGTCACTTGAGTTTTAATCTTAGCCACTCTGATGGGTGAAGGATGAAATCTCAAAGTCATTTTGATTTTCATCTCCCTAATAAATAAGCAGATTAAATATTTCTTTAAGTGCTTCTCAGCCATTTAAGATTCCTCTGTTGAACATTCTCTGTTTAACTCTAAATCTCATTTTTTTAAAAAGGGTTGTTTGGTTTGTTAGTATTTAATTTCTTGAGTTCTTTATATATTTTGGATATTAGGCCTCTGTTGGATATAGGGTTGGTGAAAATCTTTTCCCTTTATATAAGCTGTCATTTTTTTCTGATTGCAGAGTATTTTCAATTTCATGAGGTCCCATTTATTAATTGTTCTTAGAGCCTGAAGTGTTTGTGTTCTGGGAAGGAAGTTGTCTATTGTACCATAAATTCAAAGATATTCCCCACTTTCTGTTCTATTAAATTGAATATATGTACTTTAATGTTGAGGTCCTTGATTCACTTGGACATGAATTTTGTGCAGGGTGATAAACATGGATGTATTTGCATTCTCTTACATGCAGGCATCAAGTTAGACAAACACCATTTGTTGAAAATGACCTTATTTTTTTTGGCTTCTTTGTCAAAAATCAAGTGTCTATATGTGTATTGATTTATTTTTGAATCTTTGTTGGGAACTTTACTGAATCTGTAGATTGTGTTAGTAGGATTAACATTTTTACTATGTTAATCCTACCAATCACAGAGCATCGGAGATCTTTCCAACTTCTAATATCTTCTTCAAATTCCTTCTTCAGAGACTTGAAGTTTGTTGTCATATAGGTCTTTCATTTGCTTGGTTAGAGTTACCTCAA
The DNA here is from genome assembly GCF_947179515.1 of Apodemus sylvaticus. Taxonomy (NCBI): domain Eukaryota; kingdom Metazoa; phylum Chordata; class Mammalia; order Rodentia; family Muridae; genus Apodemus; species Apodemus sylvaticus. The sequence continues at coordinate 22,433,100 of NC_067494.1, read as the reverse complement.
GATATGTTATTTTTCGTGGATAATGTGAAGGATGTTGTTTCTCTAATTTCTTTCTCATTTATCATTTCTATAAAGGAGGCCTACTGATTTTTTAAGTTAATTCCGTATCCAGCTTTGCTGAAGGTATGCATCAGCTGTAGGTGTTCCTTGGTAGAACTGTGATGGGTCACTTAGTATACTATCATATCATCTGTGAATAGAAATACTTGACTTCTTCCTTTCAATTTAGTGTCCTCTTGATATCTTTTAGTTGTTTAATTGGTCTATCGGGAACTTCAAGCACTATATTTCACAGATATAGAGAGATTGTGAAGCCTTATCTTGTCCCTAATTTTGGTGGAATTGCTTTAAGTTTCTCTCCATTTAATTTGATGTTGGCTATTGGCTTGCTGCATATACCTTTAATTGTGTTTGGGGTATGTACCTTGTATCCCTGATCTCTCCAATACTTTTAAAAGGAAGAAATATCAGCATTTTTCCAAAGCTTGTTCAGCATGAACAATGAGATTATCATGTGTTTTTGTTTTGTTTTTCTTTTGGATTTTACATATGGTAGATTACCTTGAGGGTTGAACCATCCCTAGGATGAAGTCTATTGGATCATGGTGGATGATGTTTCTGATGTGCTCTGGGATTTGGCTTTCTAGTATTTTATTGAGTAGTTTTCATCAATTTTGAGAAAGGAAATTGTTCTGAAATTCAGTTTCTTTGTTGAGTTGTTTAAATAGTTTACTGATCATAGTGACTATGGCCTCATAGAATGAATTTGGGAATGTTATTTCTATTTATATTTTGTGAAATATATTTAAGTAGTTTACTTTCATTTTGTGGAGTACAGTCTTTTGAAATAAAACCTAATGATATTTTGGATTTCCTCAGTACCTGTTGTTATGTCCCCCTTTTCATTTCTGCTTTGGTTAATTTGGATATTGTCTATATTTCAGTTACTTTGGATAAAGATTTGTTTATATGGTTGAGTTTTTTCAAAAAAGGGGTTCTTGGTTTTGTTGATTCTTTGTATTATCTTCTTCGTTTCTAATTTATTGATTTAAGCCCTGAGTTAGATTATTTCCTGCCTTCTACTCCTCTTGGGTGTGTTTGCTTCTTTTCATTTTAGAGCTTTCAGGTGTATTTTTAAATTGCTAGTATGTTCAGTTTCCATCTAGGCCTGGGAGCTTTCCCTGTAACAACTATCTGTACCCCAAACTCGCCCAGAGAAAGCTGGTCTGCCAGGAGTGTTGACAAACCTATGAGCACATGTAGGACCACCACTTCTGCCCAAATCCCAGCCAAAGAGAGACCTGTCCAGAGCCATCCAGACACAGGAACCAAGGAACAGCCAGGGACTGGATCCTTCCGGTTTTTATCTAATCCAGGAACTGGCCCTAGGCCACAGCTCTCCATACCCAGGTCCCACCAGTAATGAGTTTGTCTCCCAAAAATGCTGACACACTGAAGACTACAGGCTCACAGGTTCATGGGAAAAACAAGCTTCAGTCAGAAACAGCAAGACAAGCTAACACCAGAGATAACCAGATGGTGAAAGGCAATCTCAAGAACATAAGCAACAAAAACCACAGCAACTTGGCATCCTCAGAACCCAGTTCTACCACCACAGCAATGCCTGGATACCACAACACAGAGGAAAAGCAATATTCTGGTTTAGAAACACATTTCATGATAATGATAAGGACTTAAATAACTCCCTTTAAGAAATACAGGAGACTTTTGGTTTCCATCTGTACCTGGAGCTTACCCTGTGCCACAGTTCTCCATAACCAGGTCCCACCAGGGGTAAGCTGGTCTCTCAAGAGTGCTGACACACCTGAGAGTACATGTGAGACCACCACTTCTGCTCAAACTCCTGGCCCAAGAAGGACCCAACCAGAGCTATTATGACATGGAAGTCAAAGAATGGCTAGGGACAGGATCCTTCCAATTATGGTCTCTTCCCTGGAGCTGACCCTGTGTCAGAGTTCTCCATACCCAAATTCATCCCAGAAAGACCTGGTCTCCCAGGAGTGCTGACACACAGGCATACAGAAGGAACAAGACACAGAGAGAGCAAGACAAGCTAATATCAGAAATAGTCAGATGATGTGAGGCAAGGGCAAGAACATATGTAACAAAAGCCAAGGCTACTTGGCATCATCAGAACCTAGTTCTCCCACCACAGGAGCCCTCAATACCCCCAAGGCACTGGAAAAGCAAGACTCTGATTTAAAATCATGTCTCATGATGATGATAGAGGACTTTTAGGAAGACATAAATAGCTCCATTAAAAGCATACAGGAGAACACAGGTAAACAGGTAAAAGCTCTTAAACAGGAAACACAAAATACCCTTAAAGAATTACAGGAAAACACAACCAAAAAGGTGAAGGAATTGAAAAAACCATCCAGGATCTAAAAATGAAAACAAAAGCAATAAAAAAGATCTCAAAGGGAGACAACCCTGGAGAAAGAAAACTTAAGATAGAGATCAGGAGTCATAGATGAAAGCATCACCAAGAAAATACAAGACATAGAAGAGAGATTCTCAGGTGCAAAAGATACCATAGAAAACATTGACACAATAGTCAAAGAAAATGTAAAATGCAAAAAGTTCCTAACCCAAAACATCCAGGTAATCCAGGACACAATGAGTGGATGAAAACTAAGGATAATAGGCATAGAAGAAATCAAAGATTCCAAACTCAAAGGGCCAGTAAAAATCTTCAACAAAATTATAGAATAAAACTTTCCTAACCTAAAGAAAAAGATGCCAAGAATCCTACAGAAGTCCAAATAGATTGGACCAGAAAAGAAATTCCTCCAGTCACATAATAGTTAAAACACCAAATGCAGACAACAAAGAAAGAATACTAAAAGCAGTAAGGGAAAAAAAATCAAGTAACATATAAAGGCAGACCTATCAGGAGTACAACAGACTTCTCAATAGAGACTCTAAAAGTCAGAAGATCCTGGACAGATGTCACACAGACCATAAGAGAACAAAAATTCCAGACTGGTCTACTATACTGGTCTAAATAAAGACTTTTCAGAATTTAATGAAAATGAAGGCACAACATGCACAAACTTATGGGACCAAATGAAAGCAGTGCTAAGAGGAAGTAATAGCTCTGAGTGCCTGCATAAATAAGTTGGATAAAGCCTACCCTAACAGCTTAACACCACATCTGAAAACTTTAGAACAAAAAGAAGCAAATACAGCCAAGAAGAATAGATGGCAGGAAATAATCAACTGAGGGCTGAAATCAACCAAGTAGAAAAAAAAAAGAAAAAAAAGAACTATACAAAGAATCAACAAAACTAAGAGCTGGTTCTTTGAGAAAATCAACAAGATAGATAAACCCTTACCCAGTCTAACCAGAGGGCTCAGAAACAGTATCCAAATTAACAAAATCAGGAATGAAAAGGAGGACTAAACAACAGAAACTAAGGAAATCTAAAAATTAATCAGATCCTGCTACAAAAGTCTATACTCAACAAAACAGGAAAACTTAGATGAAATAGATGATTTCTAGACAGACACCAGATATGAAAGTTAAATCAGGATCAGTTAAACCATATAATAAGTCCCACAACGCCTAAGGAAATAGAAGCAATCATTGTTCTCCCTAAGGTCCTGAGTTCAAATGCCAGCAACCACATGGTAGCTTACAACCATCTGAAATGAGATCTGATGCCCTCTTCTGGGGTTTATACAGTGTACTTACATTAAATAAATAAATAAACAAACAAACAAATGAACGAATAAATAAATAAATAAATAAATAAATAAATCTTTGGGGTAGAACAAGCAGGACTGGAGAGAGAAGAAAATGTGTCAGAAGACAACTAACATGTACTTACACACAATAAATAAATAAATCTTTTAAAAAAATGTCTCCCAAAGGAAAAAACCCCAGGACCAGATGGTTTTAGTGCAGAATTCTCTCAGTTCAAAGAACACCTAATACTAATACTCTTCACACTATTGCACAAAATAAAAGCAAAAGGAATACTACTGATTTTGCTCTATGAAGCCACAGTTACACTAATACCAAAACCATTCACACACATACCCATCAGAGAATTTCAGACCAATTTCCCTTATGAATATCAGTGCGAAACTACTCAATATTTATATTTGTATTTATTGTTCATTCTCACAAACTGAATCCAAGAACACATCAAAATGATCATTCACCACGGTCAAGTAAGCTTCATTCCAGGGAAGCAAGAGTGGTTCAATACATGGAAATCCATCAATGTAATTCACTATATAAACAAACTAAAACACACACATGATCATCTCATTAGATGCTGAAAAAGTATTTGAAAGTATTAAAAGTATTGGAAAGAACAGGAATTCAAACCCCATACCTAAACATAGTAAATGCAATATATGGCAAACCAACAGCCAACATCAAAATAAATGGAGAGAAACTTGAGGCAATCCCACTTAATCAGGGACAAGACAAAGCTGTTCACTCTCTCCCTATCTAGTTAATATAGTACTTAAAGTTCTAGTTCAAGCAATTGGACAACAAAAGGAAGTCAAAGGTATACAAATTGAAAAAAAGTAAAAATATCATTCTTTGCAGATGATAAAATAGTATAATTAAGTGACCCCAAAAAAATCCATCAGAGAACTCCTAAACCTGATTAACCACTTCAGCAAAGTGACTGGATATAAAATTAGCTCAAACAAATCAGGAGCCTTCCTCTACTCAATGAATAAATGCACTGAGAAAGAATAGGGAAATGACACCCTTCACAATAGTGACAAATAATATAAAATATCTTGGTGTGACTTTAACCAAGGAAGTGAAATATCTGTATGACAAGAACTTCAAGCCTCTAAAGAAAGGCTTGAAGAAGACCCCAGAAGATTGAAAGAACTCCTGTGTAATGAATTGGCAGAAATGACCTGGTAAAAATGGCCATTTTACCTAAAGCAATGTACAGATTCAATGCAATCCCTATCAAAATTCTAACTTAATTTATTACAGAGTTAGAAAGAGCAATCCTCAATTTCATTTGGAGAAAAAAAAAAACACAGGATAGTAAAAACTATTCTCAACAATAAGAGATTTTCTGGGGAAATCACCATCCCTGACCTCAAGCTCTACTGCAAAGCAATAGTGATAAAAACAGCATGATATTGGTACAGTTACTGGCAGGTATATCAGTGGAAAAGAATTGAAGACCCAGAAATGAACCCACACACCTATGATCACTTTATCTTCAAAAAGAATTTAAAACCATCCAGAGGGGAAAAAAAGACAGCATATTCAAGAAAAAACACTGGCTTAAGTAGAGGTTGGCATGGAGAAGAATGCAAATTGGCCCATTCTTTTCTCTTTGTACAAAGCTCATGGCCAAGTGGATCAACAACCTCCACGAAAACCAGATACACTGAATCTTTCAGAAGAGAAATTGGAAAAGAGCCTCAAACACATAAGCACAGGAAAAAAATTTCTGAACAGAACAACAAATGGCCAAGGCTCTAAGATCAACTATAGGCAAATTGGATCTAATAAAATTGAAAAGATTCTGTATGGCAAAGAATACTGTCATTAGGACAAAACAGCAACCTTCAGATTGGGAAAGATCTTTAGCAATCCTACATCTGATAGAAGTCTCATATCCAATATTTACAAAGAACTCAAGAAGTAAAACTCCAGAGAACCAAATGCCCCTATTAAAAATGGGGTATAGAGCTAAACAAAGAATTCTGAACTGAGGATTCTTGAATGGCCTAGAAGCAACTAGAGAAATGTTCAACATATGTAATCATCAGAAAAATGAAAATCAAAATACCCTGAGATTCCTCCTCATACCAGTCAGAATGACTAAAATAAACAACTCGAGTGACAGCAGATGCTGTCAAGAATGTAGAGAAAGAGAAACACTCTTCCACTGCTGGTGGGATTGCAAGCTGGTACAACCACTCTGGAAATCAGTCTGGCAGTTCTCAGAAAATTGAAAATAGTACTACCTGAGGACCCACCTACACCACTCCTGGGCATATACCTAAAAGTTGCTCTAACATATAACAAGGACACATGCTCCACTATGTTCATAGCTGCCTTATTTATAATAGCCAGATGCTGGAAAGAACTCAGATGCTCTCAACAGAGGCATAGATACAGAAAATGTGTTACATTCATACAATCTAGTACTACTCAGCTATTAAAAACAACGAATTCATGAAATTCTTAGGCAAATGGATGGAACTAGAAAATATCCTCCTGAGTGGAGTAACCCAGTCACAAAAGAGCACACATGGTGTATACTCACTGATAAGTGGATATTAAGCCAAAAGCTCAGAATACCCGAGATACAACTTAACAGAATACATTGAACTCAAAAAGAAGGAAGACAAAAGTATGGATGCTTCAGTCCTATTTAGAAGGGGGGAACAAAATAATCATGGGAGTTAGAGGGTGGATGGGGCTTGGGAGAAAGAGAGGAGCAAGAGATGAAAAATGGGGGGCAGGATCAAGTGTGGGAGGAGATGGGGGATATATAGAAGGTCAGAAAATTGAACAGAGGTATGGGGGACAGGAAACAGGGATAGCCAACAGAAAGTCCCAGATGCCAGAAAAGCAAGACACTCCCAAGATCCAAGTGATGACATTTACTGAAATACCCAACAAAGGGGAGAGTGAACCTATTGAAACCATATGGAGAGTTTAGACACAGACCCCAGTTAAGGGATGGGATCACCTACCCTTCTCAAAAATGTTGACCCAGCATTGCTCCTATCTAAAGAAAATACATGAACTAAGAGTAGATCAGACACTGAGGGAAAGACCATCCAGAGACTGCCCCACCTGGGGATCTATCCCACATAGAGTCAACAAACCCAGACACTATTGTGGATGCCAAGAAGTTCTTACTGACAGGAACCTGAAACAGTTGTCTCTTGAGAGGCTCTGCCAGACCTTGACCAATACAGATGCAGATGCTTGCAGCCAACCATTAGACAGAGCAATGGGACCTCAATGGAAGAGTTAGGGGAAGAACTGAAAGAGATAAAGGGGTTTGCAACCCCTTTGGAAAAACAACAATATCAACCAACCAGACACCCCGCTCCCGCAGAGCTCCCAGGGACTAAAGCAACAGTCAAAGAGTACACATGGAGGGCCCATGGCTCTAGCTGCATATGTAGCAGAGGATGATATTATCTGGCATCAGTGAGAGGGGAAGGCCGTGGTCCTGTGAAGGCTTGATGTCCTGCCATAGGGGAATGCTAGGGTGGTAGGGAGGAGGCGTGAATTGGGAGCACCCTCATAGAAGCAGGGAGATGGGGAGGGGATAGGGGTTTACACATGGGAATCCGGGAAGGGGTTCTAAGATGGTACAACCACTTTGGAAATCAGTCTGGTGGTTCCTCAGAAAACTGGACATGACACTTCCAAAGGACCCTGCTATACCACTCCTGGGCATATACCCAAAGGATTCCCTGGCGTGCAATAAAGACACATGCTCCATTATGTTCATAGCAGCCTTATTTATAATAGCCAGAAGCTGGAAAGAACCCAGATGTCCCTCAATGGAGGAATGGATACAGAAAATGTGGTATATTTACATAATGGAATACTACTCAGCAATTAAAAACAACGAATTCATGACATTTTTAGGCAAATGGTTGAATCTGGAAAATATTATCCTAAGTGAGGTAACTGAATCACAAAAGAATACATATGGAATGCAATCTCTGATAAGTGGATATTAATTAGCCCAGAAGCTCTGAATAGCCAAGGCACAATTAGCATAACAAATGACTCCCATGAAGAAGTAAGGAGAGGGTCCTGATCCTGGAAAGGCTTGATCTAGCATTGGAGGGGAGTATCAGGACAGAGAAAAAGGAGAGGTGATTGGAGAATGGGTGGAGAGAAGAAGGTTTATGGAACATATGGAGAGGGAGCAACTGGGAAAAAGGAAATCATTTGGAATGTAAACAAAGAATATAGAAAATAAAAATAAAAAAAGAAATATAAACAGATAAAATAGCCAATACAAAATTTAAAAATTGCTAGTATGTGATCTCTCCAATTTCTTTGTGAAGGTCCTCAGAGCTACGAACAGTTAAGGTCCTCTTAACACTGCTCTTATTGTGTCTCACAAATTTATGTTGTGCCTTCATTTTTATTAAATCCTTAGAAAATCTTTAATTTCTTGCTTTATTCCTTGACCCCATTTTTTTTTTTTTTTTTGGTTTTGGGGTTTGTTTGTTTTTTTTTTTTTTTTTTTTTTTTTTTTTTTTTAGTAGAGAATTGTTCAGTTTTCATGAGTTTGAAGGTTTTCTGTTGTTTTCAAATCAAGCTTTAATCCTTGGTGATCTGATAAGATACAAAGAGTTATTCCATATTTTTTATCTGTTAAGGCTTTCTTTATTCGATCACTAAATGATCAATTTTAAAGAAAGTCCCATGGGGTAGTCAGAAAAAGTTATATATTTTTGTGTGTGTTGGGGTAATACCTTCTATAAATATGTATTAGGTCCATTTGATTCATAACACAGTTTCTTTTGTTATTTCTCTGTTATTTTCAGTCTTAGTGACCTGTCTACTAATGAGAGTGGGGTACTGAAGTCTTCCACTATGAATATGTGGGATTTAATGTGGGATTTAAGCTTTAGTAATCTTTATTTTACTAATGTGAATACCCTTACATTTGGGGCATAGATGTTCAGAATTGCCACATCATCTGGTGGGATTTTTCCTTTGATGAGTATGAAGTGTATTTCCTCATTTCCTTCGATTACTCTTGGTTGTCTGTTTTATTAGATGTTATAATGACTACTTCAGCTGTGTCTTTGCTTTGAAAACTTTTTACTACCACTTTACCCTGAGGTAATTAATGTCTTTGATGCTGAGGTGTGTTTTCTTGTATGAAGCAGTGTGGGGCATCTTGTTCCTGCATCTGTTTTGCTAACTTGCATATTTTGGGGGAGGGAAATGTGTCCATTGATGCTGAGAAATATTAATGACCAATGATTATTTATTCACGTTATTTTGATGTTGAAGGGATTAGATTCTCTCTCTCTCTCTCTCTCTCTCTCTCTCTCTCTCTCTGTGTGTGTGTGTGTGTGTGTGTGTGTATGTGTGTGTGTGTGTGTGTGTGTGTGTGTGTGTGGTGTTACTGTGTGTGTATCTGTGTGTGTGTGTATCTGTGTGTATGTGTGTGTGTGGTGTTACTGTGTGTGTCTCTGTGTGTACGTGTGTGTATGTGTCTTTGTATGGTTTGTGTATGTGTACAGTGTGTTTTTGTGTGTATCAGTATATGTGTATCTGTGTGTGTATATGTGTGTGTGTCATGTTACTGTGTATCTGTGTGTTTGTATCTGTGTGTATCTGTGTGTATGTGTGTGTATCTTTGTATGGTTTGTGCATGTGTGCAGTGTGTTTTTGTGTGTATCAGTATGTGTGTATCTGTGTGTGTGTGTGGTATTGCTGTGTGTGTGTATCTGTGTGTGTGTGTGTATCTGTCTGTATGTGTGTGTGTCTTTGTATGGTTTGTGTGTGTGAGCAGTGTGTTTTTGTGTGTGTCAGTATGTGTGTATCTCTCCCTCTGTGTGTGTGTGTGTGTGTGTGTATACTCTCCCTCTTTTGTTTTAGTTTGTGAAGAATAATTTATTTCCTGTGCTTTTCTAGGTGTAGGTAACCTTCTATTGTTGTAATTTTCCTTCTAGAATTTTCTGTAGGGATGGATTTGACATTGTTTAAATTTGGTTTTGCCTTTGAATATCTTGTTTTATCAATCTATGGAGATTAAAAGTGTTGCTGGGTATAATAGCCTAAGTTGCCATTTGTGTTTTCTTAGAGGCTGCAAGAGATCTGTCCAGGCCCTTCTAGCTTTACAGTCTCTGTTGAAAAATCAGATGCAATTCTGAGAGATCTGCTTTATGTTTCTTGGCTTTTTTGCCCTTTTGACTTTTAATATTTTTCCCTGTTTTGTACAATTAGTGTTTTGCTTATCATGTGGTATAAGGATTTTTCTTTTCTGGTCCAGTGTATTTGATGTTCCATAAGCTATGTATGTATCTTTTTCTTTACAATGGGCAAATTTTCTTCTATGATCTTGTTGAAAATATTTTTTTGGCTTTGGCACTGAAAATATTCTTCCTATTACTCTTGGGTTTAGTCTTTTTTTAGTATCCTAGATATCTAGGATATTTGTGTGTGTGTGTGTGTGTGTGTGTGTGTGTGTGTGTGTGTGTGTGTGTAAGGATCTCTTTAGATTTAATATTTTCTTTCAGCAATGTATTGATTTCTTCAATCACAGCTTCTATAACTGAAATTCTTTCTTAAATTCCTTGTAATCTGTTGGTGATGATTGCATTTGTAATTCCTGTTCTCTTTCCTAGGTTTTCCGTTTACAAGATTCCCGTAGTTTGTGTTTTCTTCATTGCTTCTATTTCCATTTTCAAGTCTTGAACAGCTTCATTCATTTACTTCACCTGTTTGATTCTATTTCCTTGTATTTATTTAAAGGATTTACTCATTTCCTCTTTGAAGCCCTCAATCATCTTTATAAGATTGAATTTAAGGTCATTTTCTGGTACTTCAGTTATGTGGGAATATCCAGGGTTTTCAGTAGTAGGATAGCTGTGTTCTATAGGTTCCATATTGTTCTTATGTGTGTTATCTTATTCTGGATTTTAGTCATCTCATCCCTAGATGTTCTTGGTGTAGCAGGTCTCAGGAAGGTAGTATAATTGACCCACAACTACCAGTCAATATAGGTACCTTGAAAGGTGGTCTGGGAATTAAAGACAGGGACGAGAGAAGAATGGAACCAAGACAAAGTTCTGACCAAGGCTCAACTTTATTGCAAAGCAACAGGCTTATAAAGGCAAAAGCCATAAGCCCAACCCCCAGGCAAGACTGGTGAAGTAGACACCTCATGCCAGCATCCAAAGGCATAGGTTTCCATTTCTCACCACAGGTCTCTCTTATCAGGCTAAAAGCAGAACTCCCAACTCGGCAGGGGCAATTCCTCCTCTGATGGCAAAAACAAGTGATACAGCAATTCCTGCTATACAGATCAGGGTAGAAACTCCATGAGGTAGGACTAACCTGAATATTTCTGGTACATCATGCCTTCTGTGGCCAGCCGTGGGTTAGACATTGGAACTCAGGGGCAGTGCAAGTCTTAGGGAAGTTTGGCTTGTCCCAGAGGACCTGATGGACAGGGTTTGGGGGAGGTGATCTAACGTGGACGTTCATCATGAAGCAGACATGGTGAATGTTGGCCAATAGTAACTATCTTCAAAAAGACAACTAAATTTATCAGTTTAAAAGTTTACAAATATGCTGTAGGGTAAAGGTGGTTGTCCTCATTTTTTAAAAGTAATTGTTAATGAAAAGAAAATTGAACTCAATAAACATGCCAACAACCATTCCAGATAAATGGACAGCTCTAGTTTCATAGCAATACTTCACTTGTTCTCCCTGTGTTACTTTGGATTTTCTGGAAGGAACATGCAAAACAGGTCAAGAGATATATTTTGTGTAACATGTGTAAAAGATAGCATTTTAGTGGTGAGGGAAACCACATTTCAGACTTGATACATTTGAACAAAGGGAAGGTAAAGGATCCGACTAAAGGGTATATCTGAGAAAATCTGAAACCCAACGTGTTTCAGAATTACAAAGGTTGGTAACAAGTAAGCATTCCCTTGACCTAAAACATTTAGGTCAACTATTTTGATAATAATTGCCCAGTGATAATGTTCCTAAGTGTAGAACATGTTCTAAATGCACTGCTACTGGAATCAGTCAGATGGCTTCTGTCTGTTATGCATGCTCTCTTTCTTTTGTAGGACTATCAAGAGTTGTTACTACCACAGCCATTATCTGCCAGCACTGCTGGTTCCTAACTCTGATATTTATTCTCTTTGACTAAGATTGGAAGTATTATAAGTAATTTAAGGTCTAGCTTCAGTAATCAGTGCATAATTTATAAATGTGTTATGTAAATCATTTGATTGATACATAACATTCTTTCTGTGAAAATAAATGTTCAGATCTGGGAAGACACCTCAGTCAATAGAGAATGTTATTCACAAGAGTAAGAGTCTTGTACATTCCCAACACAAGCATAAAAAGCCTTACCACTATGCATGCTGTAATCCCACCACTGAGGAGGTAGACACAGGATGGTCCCAATGATTGGCATGACAGACAATCTAGCAGAATCAATGAACTCTATGTTCAGTGGGAGACACTGTTCCAAAAGCTAGCTGGAAGTGAGAGAGATATCAAACATCAATTTCTGACTTTGCTCTTGAATCCTGACATTTACACACATGTGCACATGTGTCTAGACACACAAAAATTTTGGACTTAAAGTAGAGTTTTAGAATTTTAAATATTCTATTTTACACAGAGAAGTCTTTCTGAATGTATAATTCTAGCCTTCCCAGTCTCCTCCCTGGATAAGCCATGACTTATGAAGAAGAAAAGCATCACCCAGATGTGTCAACCATGAACTATTCATGTATTATACCAATCAAGTCACTACCACTGCAGAAGAAATGTTATTCTTGAGGGTGATGCTCTTTTTAATATTTCACATTATAACAGTCAATTTAAAAAATGCTAAGCAAAAGTTCATTGCAAAAAGATTGCTCAAATCCCAAGAGAATAAAAGACTATTAACTGGTAGATCACTATTTTCCAATCCTTATCTGGATAATTTAGACAGAAAATAGAACCAATGAGAAAGGGCCCTATGGTTGCTTATTTTTAGAAATGAAGAGAATAAGAGAATGATTAAACTAAAAATTATTTTCAGAAGCAGAAAAGGGCATTGTAAAATAATAATGTCCATGTTTCTTCAATATGTATTACAAAAGAAAAATAATGATTCCAGTAGAGAGAATATATAAAATATCCTGTATTTGAAATTTTTACTTCAAAACAAATTACATCTTAGTAAAATATTTTCATGTAGACATTAGTTTATGTATTGATTTACACAGGTATTGGTCCCCAAATATTGTTCAATATGTAGCACCCATATCATCAAAAATAGTATAGAATACAAGTTCAGAATATAATAAATGAACATTCTTACTAAAACTGATGGCAGTATAGACCAAGTCTAATCTCCACACCAAAACCTGGATGAGTACAATATCCACATTCTTCTGTGTCAATGGGAAAGGGGGGCAGCAATATCATTTAGAAATGAGAGAGGCTCTACCTGAGGCACAAAGTACCAGAAGAGAAGCAAATTCTTGTGGTTGTTCTCTAATGTCTCCATGTTCACTGTGGTGCCTGTAAACACACACACACACACACACACACACATACACACACACAGAGAGAGAGAGAGAGAGAGAGCGAGAGAGCGAGAGAGAGAGAGAGAGAGAGAGAGAGAGAGAGACAGACAAACAGACAGACAGACAGATAGGCAGGCAGGCAGGCTAAGGTAGGCAGACAGACAGAGAGATGGGGGGATTTTAATATAACATCAAAATATAATATAATAATATTATAATAATATAGTATAATAATATAATTTTAATATAACATTTAAATGGCTCAGCATGGAACTAGAGTTTGGATTCCAAGTAAATATGCAAATGCTTGGTAGCTACCAGTGATCCCAACATATAGTGAGTCAGATCCCAAGCACAAGTTAGATAGTTAGGCCAACATAACAATCATTGGACTCAAGTAAGTAACTCTGCTTCAATATATAACATAAAGAGAGATTATGAACCACAACCAGAAATGTCAAACTGCTGATCAATACACACAGGCATGTATACCAACACACATAAATGTGTTCCTATATACATATGAGGATGTGTACATAATGTACAAATACTTTGTATATTGTACAGGCATAAAAAGAAATATAAATGAATAAATATATGTTTAGAGTAATATCAGTAAATATGGCCAAAAAAATAGTAAACTCTAAAACTCTGCCATGCTTCTAAGTCTGAAATTGAACCAGAAACATGCCCAAGTCATTCTTTTGAATTTGTTTTGTTTTTGTTTGTTTTGGAAACCAAGCCAAACACAAGAATCAGTGCAATATCTAATAAATTAGAAGTTTCTATTCAGATAGGAAGGTCTAAATTGTATGCTACCTTAATCAATCACTAATCCCCCCAATCTGGTACAGCTAGAGCCTTGGATCTAAGAGTCCACAGGAGTGATGAAATACTGTTCATATGTAACAGAAGAAAGCACATCTTATCCTTAGAGAAAAGCTGCTGTTACGGAATTTTGCCTGTGTGGTGGATATCTGTAAATCATTCGAAGGTGGGTAACCTCAGAGCCTGATACATTTTCTGTGCCTTAGAGCATCCAAGAGAGAGGCAGAGATTCCACTGTGCAGTTGCTACAATGATTACCTGGAACAATGCATAATAATTGTATCCAACAATACAACTAGAGACTGCTAGACAACTCACATGAAGAACCCAGAACCTCAAAGCTCTGGTTTGCAAGTATCTCCCATTATGTGAGGAATCCAGAGAGCCACATAAATGTTCAGGTCTTGATGTGCAATCAGAAAAGACCTGAGGAGATTCTTCCTTCTTCCTTCTAGCTAGGATTAGGCTGTGTGAGCAGGCAGAGAATGTAGAGTTATAACTTGCTTATCTCGGAAACAATGTGTCAGTGGCATGGGTCAGAGGGACCCAACCTTAGCCATGGAGCTAAGTCCGATTGAGTATTATGAGAAGGAATCTTGATTACATACACTGAGTAATTAGAATAATATATGTTAAGGTTATCCATTGAGATATGTGTTCCCTGCTGGTTGTGGATTCTCTGCTTCTTAGTTTGCCCTTAAAAAGGTTGGGCTTTGGGGACCAGCCGTTTTCACACTTCTTGCCATGCAATGATAGTCCATATGGGAAAGCATTACCAAGAATCTTCTTGGAAAATGACTGTAGTGCCTTGAGATAGCGCAGCTACTTCAAGTGTTTCACTTCCCCTCCAAGGAACAGTTCCACACAAATGACATTATGACTGTTGACCCCTCTTCTGCTTCAGGGTGCCTTGTTCTCATGAAAGCCTTCATCAGTGACAGAAAGCTTCAGTCTAGGCAAATCAAAACTTGAAAAATTTTAGATCAACTTCCCTAAGAGCCCCACCTGTGGCTATTGTGAACCTTACCAGAGGTTTCTTCATTGGGGTCCAAATGAAAACTACAATTTACTATAGAAACCCAGAGTGATGGCTTTAAAAAATGGATGAGGCTGGAGAGATGGCTCAGAGGTTAAGAAGACTGACTGCTCTTCCGAAGGTCCTGAGTTCAAATCCCAGCAACCACATAGTGACTCACAACCATCTGTCATGGGATCTGATGCTCTCTTCTGGTGGGTCTGAAGACAGCTACAATGTACTTACATATAATAAATAAATAAATCTTTTTAAAAAAAATGGCGGAGAAGCATCTTAAAAAATGTTCAACTTCATTAGTCATTAGGGAAATGCAAATCAAAACAACCCTGAGATTTCACCTTACACCAGTCAGAATGGCTAAGATTAAAAATTCAGGAGACAGCAGGTGTTGGAGAGGGTGTGGAGAAAGAGGAACACTCCTACTGCTGGTGGGGTTGCAAATTGGTACAACCACTCTGGAAATCAATCTGGCGGTTCCTCCAAAACCTGGGCACCTTACTTCCAGAAGATCCTGCTATACCACTTCTGGGCATATACCCAGAGGATTCCCCACCATGTAATAAGGATACATGCTCTACTATGTTCATAGCAGCCCTATTTATAATTGCCAGATGCTGGAAAGAACCCAGGTATCCCTCAACAGAAGAGTGGATGCAAAAAATGTGGTATATCTACACAATGGAGTACTATTCAGCCATTAGAAACAATGAATTCATGAAATTCTTAGGCAAATGGATGGAGCTAGAGAACATCATACTAAGTGAATCATGGTATGCACTCACTAATAAGTGGATATTAACCTAGAAAACTGGAATACCCAAAACATAATCCACACATCAAATGAGGTACAAGAAGAAAGGAGGAGTGGCCCCTTGTTCTGGAAAGACTCAGTGAAGCAGTATTCGGCAAAACCAGAACAGAGAAGTGGGAAGGGGTGGGTGGGAGGAATGGGAGGACAGGTGAAGAGAAAGGGGCTTATGGGACTTTTGGGGAGTGGGGGGCTAGAAAAGGGGAAATCATTTGAAATGTAAATAAAAAATTATATCGAATAAAAAAAAAGGAAAAAAAATGGATGAACCAATAGGCTCATAGATTTATATACTGGGTGAACAGGGACTGGTATATTAGGAGGTGTGTTCATGTTGGAAGAAGTAAGTCCCTAGAATGCTGGGGATTCAAATACTCTAGCCAGGCCCAGAGTCACTGTCTTTTCTGGATGCTTTTGGGTCTGCATATAGAACTCTCAGGTCTATGTCCATCAATATACCATGTTTCTAACCATGATAACAATGGACTACACCTCTGAAACTATAAGCAAACCCTAATTACATGATTTATTTAATAAAGTAAATAGCTTTGGTCATGGTATCTCTTCACAGCAAGTGACTATTAACTGACAATCAACACAAAGGCTTACCTTGATAATAGAAGCAGACAAAGGTATCACAAAAAATGAAAAGAAAGAAAGATGGAAATTAAGAAAAGACAGGACAGAGGGAGGAAAGGAAGGAAGGAAGGGAGGAAGGAGAAGGAGAGAGAGAGAGAGAGAGAGAGAGAGCAGTGCTGCTATGTTAGAATGTAGAATGTGATTTGACCATGAACTAGAGTCCTGGCCCATAGCTTAATAATACTTACAGACAGGAGAATCTATTAATCTATTAGCAATGGTACCTAGTAGGAGGCACAATACTCAGAAATAATTAAAGAAACTAAGTGTAAAATTAAACACTAATTTCAATTATCATATAGTGAGAATTTTTATGTATATAATTTCATCAAGAAGGTAAAAAAATAGAATATAAACTACAAAACATTGATGGAAGATTTATTTACTTAAGAAATATAAGTTATCCATGTTCAAATATTCAAATAACAAATAATAGTAAAATGGCAATAGCTAAGCAAGCATGCTACAAGCTTGATACAAAGTATAAAATATTTTAATAAAAATCCCAAATGGCTTTTAAATCAAAACGGAGTCACCCTAAAATCCTTGAAATAAAAGAAAATAAATAGAAGAGGCATTTTTCCTGTCAAAACATACCACAATGTCGTGCTAATTAAAAGGTCCCCGTATCAAAATAAGGAAACATGGTGATATTTGAATATTCTATCACAAAATGTAGAACCTGGGAATAAAAAACCCATAAATCTACAGGAATCAAAGAAAACAACAAAAGTCAGACACAGCCTTCTGGAAGAAGTCATAGACACTTAAATCCCCCTCACAGTTTCGATCCTAAATTAGGCCATAAAACCTAGGTTAAGGGGACTTAGAGGGATGGATCAGTAGTTGAGAGTCTGTGTTCCCCTGGCAGGAGACTGGGGCTCAGTACCCAGCATCAACATGATGCCTCACAGACATCTATATCTCCAGTTTCAAGGGCTCAAACCACCTCTTCTGGCCATGCTGGCATTGAGGACAAAAGAGATGGACATCCATATACGCAAGCAAAAACACCTGTGCACATAAAATAAAATAGACAAATCTTTTAAAAAATAAGAAATAACAAAGTAACACATGTTCACTCTCAAACCTTCTGCTGCCTCACCCCTGAAGAATTCCATGAGAT
This sequence comes from Apodemus sylvaticus, assembly GCF_947179515.1. NCBI lineage: Eukaryota > Metazoa > Chordata > Mammalia > Rodentia > Muridae > Apodemus > Apodemus sylvaticus. The sequence continues at coordinate 22,415,379 of NC_067494.1, read as the reverse complement.
CACTGTTTTGCTTGGTGGAGGAATGTTCTGCATGTCAAGAAGAATCCGAACAAACAGGCATCTCATATTTACAGCACTTCTGAGAAAAGCAATTTAAGGAAGAACGGACAGAGTCTAGCTCATAGCTGAAGGGCACAGTCCGTTAGTCTAGTCTATATGAGTTTGAAGCAGCTAGTCATGTGATATTCACCATCAGAAATCAAAGAGGAATTCATATACGCTACCATTCAATCCCTTTCCTCCTTTGTACAATCCAGGATCCCTGCCAGAGAATGGCACCACCCACAATGGGCAGGTCTTCCCAATTCTTTTGCTGGTTTTGTTGTTGTTGTTTAACAAACAAACATCTTTAATGAGAGAACTCACAAATCAGAGTTCACCTGGATCACACAATTCATTGTGTTTTGTGCGTTCTCTCTCTCGAGCTGTGTACTGTACACACCACAACTACCTTTACTACCAAGGAAAGCCAACTCATTTGTCATTCTCTGTTTTCCCACTCGACCCTTACCCTGACCCTTCTTAGCCAGGCAGTTACTTCCTTCTTTTTTAAATTTTCTATCTTCTTTGTTTACATTCCAAATGCTTTCCCCTTTCCCGGTTCCCCCTCCCCATAAGTTCCATAAGGCCTCTTCCCTCCGCCCATTCTCCAATCAACCCCCTCCTACTTCTCTGTCTTAGTAATCCCCTACAATGCTGCATCAAGCCTTTCCAGGACCAGGGCCCTCTCCTTCCTTCTTCTTGGGAATGATTTGATATGTAAGTTGTGTCTTGCATATTCAGAGCTTCTGGATAATATCCACTATGAGTGACTGCATCCCATGTGTGTTCTTTTGTGAGATAACCCCCATAAGCTTTTGAATTTGCTGCAGATCCCAGTTCTGAAGTCTAGGGAAACCATAATGCTTGTGCAACATTGGCTTGAACCCAGGGGGGTCACCTTTGATCCGTCCCTCCTCTCTTTGCATCGCTGAACATTACACCTAATACTGATGCCACCACCAGGCTCCAACTATCTTCTCACCCCAATTCCACTCCTTTGGGACTCCCTGCCTTCTCCAACCCAGGTACCTACTGACAAGAATATCCTGAATACATAGTCTCATAAAGACAGCAAACTGATTTTTATTTGGCAGCGCATGGGATAGAGAGGAGGGGCTGGCCAATCAATAAAAGTATCTGAATGAAATGGTAAATGGAGAATAATTAAGGGTACAGAGATGCATAATTTAGAAATCAAAAGTAATATTGTGGAAAAGTGTTGTTATTCTGCTACATATAATCTGTGTACATTGAAATGGCAAGAAATGATGGATTTTCCATTGATTTTTTAAAGGAGTGTTATTTGGACAGCACAGAGCAATTCTATGGATTTCTGGAAATGATATATAAATCCTGCCAAGTGCAGAGACACCAACTATTCCAAAGGAATTCAGGGACAAAGAGGGAAAATAGTATTAGCTTTGATGAAAGGAAAATAGACATAATGTGAGCAAGGGATCTTCTCGAGTTCTCAGAGAAACATGGCTGCAAGCCCAAGCAAGTTTGAGTGAGTTTCAAGAGGGGGAAGATATATATAGTCAGGCTCCTCCCCTCCCTTCCCCTCTCCTCCCCTCCCCTCCCCTCTCCCGCCCTCCCCTCTCCTCCCTTCTCTTCCTCTCCCTCCCCTCCCACTCCCTCCCCCTTCCCTCCCACTCCCTCCCCCTTCCCTCCCCTCCCTTCCCTCCCTCCCCCTTCCCTCTCCTCCCCTCCCCTCCCTCCCCCTTCCCTCCCCTCCCTTCCCTTCCCTCCCCCTTCCCTCTCCTCCCCTCCCCTCCCCTCCCAACCCCTTCCCCTCCCCTCTCTTCCCTTCCCCCTTCCCTCTCCTCCCCTCCTCCTCCCCTCCCCTCCTTTCCCTCCCCTCCCTTCCCTTCCCTTCCCATCCCCTCCCCTCCCTTCCCTTCCCTTCCCACCCCCTCCCCTCCCCTCCCCTTCTCTCCCCTCCCCTCCCTTCCCTGGGCAGCTCACATCTGCTATCTCTTAAAGCAGCATTGCTCTCTAAAATGTTAATGTGCCAAAGGTGGTAGAGCTCAGTATAAAATATTTGCCTAATATTCACAAAGCCCTGGGTTTGACTCAATATACACATGATCCTACAAAAATTAAGACTGAAGATTGAATTATAATATAAAATAAAACTGTTCTTCTACACTAGTAATTTAAAAACAACAAAATATACCCCAATTTTGGATTTAAAAGTGGTCTTTAAAGCAAAGCAGATCTTATGAAAATGAGTCTGTATTTTTACCACATTGTAAATCGACTAGCCCTAAGCCCAAATTAACACCAAGTATTATTTGCTTTCAGAATATTTTGATATAGAACATAAAAATTTCATTCCCTAATTTCCTTTTAAAGAGCACCATCATTTCAAAGCAGTTTAACCAATAATGTCCTTTGTGTGAAACTAAATGCTATAGATAACTATTTCAAACATTTGAATGCTGATACATCCAGTACTACAGACAAGTCAGTTTAATTTTACAGTCAAGTCATCCATCCTTTATGAGATGAGCAGATTTACTATTTCACAATCCCATTTTGAGAGTTTATAGACCAAATGGGACACATGTCCTAGGGAATCTAAATGCAGAAAAGATTTGCTCAGAAGTATAAATATTTTGTTAAAAAAATAAAATAAAACTTAAAGAAAATGTACATTTTTGTCTCCCAACTCAATTCTTCACAGAGTTAGAAAGAGCAATTATCAAATTCATCTGGAACAACAAAAAACCCAGGATAGCTAAAACTATTCTCAGCAACAAAAGAAAATCTGGGGGAATCAGTATCCCTGACCTCAAGCAATACTACAGAGCAATAGTGTTAAAAACTGCATGGTATTGGTACAGTGACAGGCAGGAGGATCAATGGAACAGGATTGAAGATCCAGAAATGAACCCACACACCTATGGCCACTTGATCCTCAACAAAGAGGCTGAAAACATCCAATGGAAAAAAGATAGCCTTTTCAACAAATGGTGCTGGTTCAACTGGAGGTCAGCATGCAGAAGAATGCGAATTGATCCATCCTTGTCTCCTTGTACTAAGCTCAAATCCAAATGGATCAAGGACCTCCACATAAAGCCAGACACTCTGAAGATAATAGAAAAGAAACTGGGGAAGACCCTTGAGGACATCGGTACAGGGAGAAAGTTTCTGAACAGAACACCAATAGCGTATGCTCTAAGAGCAAGAATTGACAAATGGGACCTCATAAAATTACAAAGTTTCTGTAAGGCAAAGGACACCATCAAGAGGACAAATCGGCAACCAACAAATTGGGAAAAGATCTTCACCAATCCTACATCAGATAGAGGGCTAATATCCAATATATACAAAGAACTCAAGAAGTTAGACTCCAGAAAACCAAACAACCCTATTAAAAAATGGGGTACAGAGTTAAACAAAAAATTCTCACCTGAAGAACTTCGGATGGCGGAGAAGCATCTTAAAAAATGCTCAACTTCATTAGTCATTAGGGAAATGCAAATCAAAACAACCCTAAGATTTCATCTTACACCAGTCAGAATGGCTAAGATTAAAAATTCAGGAGACAGCAGGTGTTGGAGAGGGTGTGGAGAAAGAGGAACACTCCTCCACTGCTGGTGGGGTTGCAAATTGGTACAACCACTCTGGAAAGCAGTCTGGCGGTTCCTCCAAAAACTGGGCACCTCACTTCCAGAAGATCCTGCTATACCACTCCTGGGCATATACCCAGAAGACTCCCCACCATGTAATAAGGATACATGTTCTACTATGTTCATAGCAGCCCTATTTATAATTGCCAGATGCTGGAAAGAACCCAGGTATCCCTCAACAGAAGAGTGGATGCAAAAAATGTGGTATATCTACACAATGGAGTACTATTCAGCCATTAGAAACAATGAATTCATGAAATTCTTAGGCAAATGGATGGAGCTAGAGAATATCATACTAAGTGAGGTAACCCAGACTCAAAAGGTGAATCATGGTATGCACTCACTAATAAGTGGATATTAACCTAGAAAACTGGAATACCCAAAACATAATCCACACATCAAATGAGGTACAAGAAGAAAGGAGGAGTGGCCCCTGGTTCTGGAAAGACTCAGTGAAACAGTATTCGGCAAAACCAGAACGGGAAAGTGGGAAGGGGTGGGTGGGAGGACAGGGGAAGAGAAGGGGGCTTACGGGACTTTCGGGGAGTGGGGGGGCTAGAAAAGGGAAATCATTTGAAATGTAAATAAATTATATCGAATAAAAAAAAAAGAAAAAAAAAAGAAAATGTACATTTTTGTCAATTAGTTTTGTGATAGAACCCTGGCATATTCCCACTTTCAAAATAGCTAGAAATGTGTGTGTGTGTGTGTGTGTGTGTGTGTGTGTAGATATATTCTGATGCAGCTGGAAAAGAAAACAATTTAGCAATTGAGATTTTGCAAACAATTTGTGCATAATATGGCCCATTTGCTTTTGAAGTTATTGCATCATGATTTTAGCTGCCAAAAACACTGCAATATGAAAATCCACAATTGAGTATATTTGTTGTCTCCAATATAATTGATTTTCAATGATAATTTGTTTAAAATCTTGTCCAAACTACTTAGAATATATCATTTTAGAAATGTCATGTCTTAAAAGATAAGATGGACTGTAGGAGCCACAGGGGTCAAGAACATCACAAGAAAACCCGTAGAATCAACTAAGCTGGGCTCTTCCAGTCTCATGAAGACTGAGCCGCTAGCCAAGGAGCCTCCAAGGGACAGACCTAGGTGCCCTGCACACATTCTACACTTGTGTAGTGTGGTCTTTTTATGGGACTCCTAACAATGGATGCAGGGGCTGCCTCTGGCTCTGTTGACTGCTGTTGGGACCCTTTTTCTCCAACTAGGCTGCCTCCTCCAGCCTTAATAGGAGATGATGTGCCTAGTGAGCTGCTATGGCTGGTTGATATCCACAGGTGGTTTGCTGTTTTCTGAAGAGAAATGGGGGAGGAATGGATGAGGGTAGGGAAGAAGAGAGGGAAGCAGAGAATAGGAAAAGAGGAAAGAAGGTTGTGATACATGAAAGAAGGAGGAGTAAAAGAAAAGGAGGAGGAGGAGGAGGAGGAAGATCTACTAGCTTTTATTTCCAGTATAAATCCTGAGGAGACAAGCTTTGATATCAATGAAATCTAAAGTGAGAACTTAACCCTGAGACTCACCTCAGTCTTTTCCAGTCTTTAGACCACTGAGTCTTGAGTATTCCTGATAAAATTATTATTTAATTTGTTTTTTGACTAAATGTCTTAGATTTTCCAAATATCTCTGATGAGAAGTGACATCCTCTCTTCCTTCAATGGATCCTGTTGTTTGACTAGGAGAAAAAAAAAAACACTATTACAAATTAGTGTAGGTTTTCCCAAGATTCCCTGAAAGATTTCGAGAGTCCCTCTGAAACCATGTTTTTCAGATTGGTAATCCTAGACCATATTCAGAAGGCAGCAGCCACTGAACCTTCTAAGGTTAAGTGCTCTTGCCTCTCCTCCAGAATTGTAGCTCCACTTCATTTGCAAAAGAAGTTATGCTTAATTGAAACTGATTCCCTCTTTGTCAGAAAAATCATTCTTCTCAGTCATCCATCTAACTACCTATTTATTTACCAATTTATCAATCCTTCTCTTGTGAACCACGCATAAGCTACTCCACAGACATGGTACTAGACAGGGTTAAATAGTTTAAAAAGTGGGTCCTCTTACCAAGCATTTCTGACTCTCTTCAACTTTCTGCAGAGCTAAGCGGGCTGGTGACAAGATAGTTTGTTAACAAGAAATTTGAATGGATGGACTTATAATCTTATCCTTGTGACCTTATAATCTTATCATTTGTTTCAACTAAATGTCTGATAGGTATTTTTATTAACACATGTTAATACTCCACATTAGTGAGGCATCCACAAACATATATCAGCATGCTCTTATCAAATCCATCAATTCATTTCAATCATCTCCTCTCCCACTCTCTATTAAAATCTATTTTATTTTCAGGGTGAAGCTTTTGAAAATCTATATGAAAAAAGAAAAGTGATAGTTGTGTTTCCATGCCTGACATATTCCACTTAAAGATTAAAATCCATTGTGATGTTTTTTCTACAAATGGTTGGGTCTCATTCATTTTCATGAAGGAAATATATGTAACATATTGCTTATGGCTTCTATATTCATTTCTTTACTTCTGGTAATAGTACTGAAAGATAGGAGATTGATAGGTGATAAATAGATACATATAGATACATAGATGATGGATGGATGGATGGATAGATAGATAGATAGATAGATAGGTAGATAGACAGATACATAGATACATAGATAGATACATAGATAGAAGGATAGACAGACAGACAGACAGACAGACAGACAGACAGATGGACAGACAGACAGACAGACAGACAGAGATAATAAAGAGAAAGAAGGAATAGTATGTGGTTTATAGAGAGAAATGAGAGAGAGAAAGAGAGAGGATGTAAAACAAAACAAACAGTACACTATTGTGGTAATATGAATAAATGCAATATTATAGAACAGTGTGGAAGTTCCCCCCACCAAAAAAATAAATAAATAAAAGCAGATCTATCATGTGATGTGTTTATGCCACTTCTGGGAATATATCCAAAAAAATTAAATTAGTGTAACAAATAGCATTATGTTTACTATGGCACCATTAAGAGCAGATAAGATTGTTTTTAAAAAGCATGTTCTTTTATTGCAAAAGGAAGTAAAAACATTTTATGATAAAACTGAAGATTTACATGGAAAATATTTCTGATAAAGTAGAAGAGATATATAGAAAAACACGTTAAAATTGACAATTTTCAGAAACTGGATCTGTGTTTACTAGATAACTGTTGACTTGAAAGAATGAAATACACTTTTTTGACAAAAATATCTAACTTACAAACCTCATGCATTTATTTCTGCCAAGTCAACAAAAAATGCCAAATATCTACCTTGCCACTTAAGGATTGAATGTTGAAGTCTGAAAGAAATATATTAATAAGGAACACACATTTCCCCAATAAAGATTCATACACATGTTCTGACAGTATACTGCACTCTGAGCTCACACTGTGAACCAGGAGGGTTCAGAACACAAAAGTATAATTCATACTCTTACCCACTAGGTTTTCTTTCTTACTTGAAATTGCCCCCTCAACATAAACACACTAAAGTGTATCACTTGTTCTTTACCTGTTCCTTTTTTTTTACTTGAAACATGTTTTCTATACTCAACATAATTTTCTATGCTTTGTCAAGGACAGAAAGCTCATAGGGTTATCTGTTGTCATTGTTTCAGTTGGTTTCCAGGTTTTAGAAAAAGGCATCCAATACTGTATAGGAATGCACAGGGATGAGTCTTTTTACTGAGAGAGGTTCATTAGTAGAATATGAAACACACATTTAGAAAACACTAACATAGTAGATTTTCCTTAGTAGTTATTTGTATGGAATCATAATGTGTTGAAATTAAATATTTAAAAAAACCCACATAATATTAATCTCAGTAGTTAGGAGGATGAGACAGGAAGATCTTGTTTTCCAGGTTAGCCTACACAATATAAAAAGTCTTCCCCTCAAAAAACAACTGAAAATATTGAAATCGTTGTATATATTAGAGTAAATATTATGTCATTGAAATTTGTATGATTTACTAAAGGCTAGATTTCAATTCGCAATTTCACAATTATATCAATTATATTTCACAATTATATTATAGGTTATGACATTATAACCTGTTGGGTTCCATAGCTGCCTGCAGCTATTACAAAGTGGGTTTCTGGAACAGAAGCTGAGGGATAAATAGGGAAGGGGCAAAAAGAAGAATGGCTAAGACAATATTCACTGATCAAAGCCGGAAACTTTAATGGCGCCAGACCTTTTAACAGTTTGGGCAAACCCTTCCCCCCAGACTCCAGGCTGAGTTCCAGTGGAAGTTGTCTAGCTTCTCTTGGAGGTCCTCATCTTGACTGCTCTGGCAGCTGGGTGGGTCACCTGCTTAATTCAGGAATTCCTAGACCTGGAGGAACAAAGAACTTAACCTTTACTTTGAGCACTCCACCCTAGGTGGAGCAGGATCCTGGCTATCTGGGAGAAGTTAACCTTGACCATAGTCAAGCATACTCTTAGTACTCCACCTAAGGATAAAAATTCCTGCTTTAACCTACTTCCCTATTATGTCCTAAGGGCAGATTCCTGCCAGGGATTGTCCTTTACCAAAATCAAACTCTGACCATGTGCATGACTGCCCCAATACGGCAATACGGCTCTGTACAATAACCTATAATAATATAAAAATAATAACCTAATAAAGTAAAATAAATATAAAGAGAATGTAGCTTTGCCATTTTTTAAAGTCCAAAGATTTTTTTTTTTTTTTGTCCAACCTCATTTCTACAATATAGATAATCTCTGTCGTAGTTATGGTTCTAGTTAACTGTGGTATATATGGTCACATTTCTCTTTGTACTTCACTAGGAATTTCTAACATAGGTGACATTTTAATCCAGAGGTGATGGAAATAATATATGTGTAATATAAGCTGTGCAATATATTCATATAGCTCCCAAAGTACCTTGCAATTCATCTCCATGACAGCTGTTATTGAAGCTTAAGATCATTAGCACAAGAAAGTTGGCAAGGACAGAGGATCAAGTTATAAATATTGGCTTCAGATGTCATTTCAGGACTGAGTTAAATTCTCTCAGGATGTAGTAGCATGAATTGTATGAGAAATCCCAAATAGTTCCACAGTTGCTTATAAGATTAATGAATAAGGTGAAAGGAGTATGAAATAAAGTCTAAATTTATGTTGCTTTTAATTTAATAAAAAAAAAAAAGCTTTTCAGCAGACTGGGAAGTGACTTGAATGTTGTTTAACATGAAGAAAGTCACTCCATGGCTTCTGTTTCCTGAGAATTAATTGAGTTACACTTGTTGTTTGGTACCTAGTACATTTTCAACTCTTCCCCTTCCTCTTACTCTGTCAATTCATTATCTTCACTGTCCTCCAACTTCTTCTCCTCTTCTTAGTCTATGGATATTAATAATATCATCCTCATTAGTCAAGATCCATAGTCCCTTTCCTCTGCTTTCTCGACATATTTTTGTTGCTTGCAACATTTTTGTAAGTTGTACAATTGTAGGTATACACTGGAAATAATTGTGAAATAAATTCCTTCCTCATCATGTACATGCTGAATAACACATACTATGATTCCAATATCTATGAAATGGAATGAGGCTCTTTAAAATACTGCACACCTTCTGAGAAGCTGGAGAATGAAAGTTGAAAATCAGACTGGAAGAATGAACTAATGTAACACTGCATATCACAACACATCCTAACACTGGAACACAAACGTATGCTTTGCCTTGCCTAGTAGTCAAATGCAGTGAAAATTATAACACTGTAAAAAGGGGATAGAAAAAATGTATTTCTATAGATATTAAAAGCAACTATCCCATGTGGATCTGACACAGGCTTGTGAGTATGGCATGTAATGATTTCCAAACTAGTGTTCAATGTTATATTAACTTTAAAACATATGCCAAGCTGATTCTACTACTTATTGCCTGTTATTCATATTTGAAAATAGCTAATGTTGGTATATGGTTAATAGTATGTTTTCAAAATATGTCTAGCAATCCTCATGGTCTCTAACTATCTCTTAAAGATAACATCCAGATTTTCCAAAGCTCCCAGGGACTAAACCACCAACCAAAGAGTAAACACCGGGGTACCCATGGCTCCAGCTATATAATGTAGCAGAGGATTGCTTTATCAGGCAAAAGTGGGAAAGGAACCCCTTAGTCCTGTGGAGGCTAGATAACCAAGGGTAAGGGAATGCTATTACACTGAGGCAGGAATGGTTGGGCAAAGGTAGGCGGGGGTAGGGCAAGCAGCCTCATAGATGCAGGCCAGGGGGAGGAGATAGTGGGTTTGTGAACTGGAAACTGGGAAGGGGGATAACATTTGAAATGTAAATAAATAAAATAGCTGATAAAAAAAGAAAACAACAGGGGAGGTGGGTCTAGTTCTTTTGCCATTTTATTAATAAACATACTTAGATTAAGAGAAAGTTTCAGGAGCTAAAATTTAGAGCATACACTAACAGCTTAAGGGCACCCATGAAAGCTGTGGAACAAAAAGAAGATAATTCACCCAAGAGGAGTAAAAGACAGGAAATAATCAAACTCAGGGCTGAAATCAATCAAGTAGGAACAAAGAGAACCATACAAAGAATTAACAAAATCAGGAGCTGGTTCTTTGAGAAAATCAACAAAATAAACAAACCCTTAGCCAGACTAACCAAAGGGCACTGAGACAGTATCCAAATTAACAAAATCAGAAGTGAAAAGGGAGATATTACAGCAGAAATTGAAGAAATTTAAACAATCATCAGATCCTACTACAAAAGCCTATACACAACACAACTGGAAAATCTGGAGGAAATGGACAATTTCCTAGACAGATACCAAATACCAATCTAAACAGGCCCATAACCCCTAAAGAAATAGAAGTAGTCATTGAAGCGGCCCCCTCTCTCCATATCTTTTCAATATAGTACTTGGAGTTCTAGCTAGAGCAATTAGACAACATAAGGATGTCAAAGGGATACAAATTGGAAAGGATGAAGTCAAACTATCACTATTTGCAGATGATATGATAGTATACTTGAGTGACCCAAAAAACTCCACCAGAGAACTCCTACAGCTGATAAACAACTTCAGCAAAGTGGCTGGTTATAAAAATCAACTCAAGCAAATCAGTAGCCTTTCTATACTCAAAGGATAAGCAGGCTGAGAAAGAAATTAGGAAAATGACACCCTTCAAAATAGCCAAAAACAATATAAAATATCTTGATGTGACTCTAAGCAAACAAATGAAAGATCTGTATGACAAGAACTTCAGGTCTCTGAAGAAGGAAATTAAAGAAGACCTCAGAAAATGGAAAAATCTTCCATGCTTGTGGATTGGCAGGATTAATTGTAAAAAATAGCTATCTTGCCAAAAGCAATCTACAGATTCAATGCAATCCCCATCAAAATCCCAACTCAGTTCTTCATAGAGTTAGAAAGAGCAATTCTCAAATTCATCTGGAATAACAAAAGAATCCAGGATAGCTAAAACTATTCTCAACAGTAAAAGAACTTCTGGGGGAAATCAGTATCCCGGACCTCAAGCAGTACTACAGAGCAATAGTGTTCAAAACTGCCTGGTATTGCACAGTGACAGGCAGGTAAATCAATGGAATAGAATTGAAGACCCAGAAATGAACCCACACACCTATGGTCACTTGATCTTCAACAAAGGAGCTAAAACCATCCAGTGGAAAACAGATAGCCCTTTCAACAAATGGTGCTGGTTCAACTGGAGGTCAGCATGCAGAAGAATGCAAATTGATCTATTCTTATCTCCTTGTACTAAGCTCAACTCCAAGTGGATCAAGGACCTCCACATAAAACCAAACACACTGAAACAAATAGAAAAGAAACTGGGGAAGACCCTGAGGACATGGGGAAATGTTACTGAACAGAACACCAATAGCTTATGGTCAAGAATTGACAAATGGGACCTCATAAAATTACAAAGCTTCTGTAAGGCAAAGGACACTGTTAATTGGCCAAAACGGCAACCAACAAATTAGGAAAAGATCTTCACCAACCCTACATCTGACAGAGAGCTAATATCCAATATATACCAAGAACTCAAGAAGGTAGACTCCAGAGAGCCAAATAACCCTATTAAAAAATGGGATACAGAACTAAACAAAGAATTTTCACCTGAAGAATTTTGAATGGTTGAGAAGAACCTTAAGAAATGTTCAACATCATTGGTCATTAGGGAAATGCAAATCAAAACAACCCTGAGATTTCACCTCATACCAGTTAGAATGGCTAAGACTAAAAACTTAGGATACAGCAGATGTTGGCAAGGATGTGGAGAAAGAGGAACACTCCTCCACTGATGGTGGGATTGCAAGCTGGTACAACCACTCTGGAAATCAGTCTGGCGGTTCCTCGGAAAACTGAGCATGACATTTCCGGAGGACCCCATTATACCAGTCCTGGACATATACTCAGAAGATTCCTCAGCATGTAATAAGGTCACATGCTCCACTATGTTCATTGCAGCCTTATTTATAATAGCCAGAAGCTGGAAAGAACCTAGATGTCCCTCAATGGAGGAATGGATACAGAAAATGTAGTATATTTACACAATGGAATACTACTCAGCAATTAAAAACAATGAATTCATGAAATTCTTAGGCAAATGGTGGGATCTGGAAAATATCATCCTAAGTGATGTAGCCCAATCACAAAAGAACACACATGGACCGCAGTCACTGATAAGTGGATATTAGCCCAGAAGCTCTGAATACCCAAGACACAATTCACATATCAAATCATTCCCAAGAAGAAGGAAGGAGAGGACGCTGGTCCTGGAAAGACTTGATGCATCAATGTAAGGGATTACCAAGACAGAGAAGTGGGAGGGAATTGATTGGGGAACAGGCAGAGAGGGGAGGGCTTATGGGACTTATGGGGAAGGGGGAACCAGGAAAGGGGAAATCATTTGGAATGTAAACAAAGAATGTAGAAAAGAAAAAAAGAAAGAAATATACCTATTTTTAGGGAGAAAAAAAGAAGTACCATGTTCTAGGACTGAGTTTCTTTGAAACCACTAGCATCACAGATTAAGATTTTATTAGAGGAAAGAATGAGACAAGAAAGGGAAACTCAAAATCTCCTTCCATATATAAATTTAGAGTGATCTTACCAATTAAAGTTTCAGCAGATATATATGACCAATTTAAAAAATTTATTTTGTGATTGTCCTCAGGTGTTACAGTTGCTATTCTGAAAAACCAAAACTTTGTAAATTATCAATAATGAACATTTATCTCTATCAGTTCCAGAAGAAGATACCAGTAGTTTTAATGACTTGTGAGAGCCTGGTTTATAAATGGTCACCTTTCTACTGAGTTAACACATGGATTGTAGGTTTTCTTTTAGAAGGACACTAATACCATTGTTAAGAGCTCTACCCCCTAATACCAGCAATTTGAGGATTAGAGTTCACAGCATGAATCTGAGATTTGGATACTTTAACATTCTCCTATTTGAAGCAACCACAGGAAGAAGTTTTTGTAAGGCTTTGTCAATATAGATAAAAATTGTTTGTTAAAATGTGACTTAAAGACTGATTAAGCAAATATCTATGAATAACAGCAAAACCAACGTGAACAGAAAGCAATCATCTCATCTGAAGTACAAAGCAACAAACCTAACTTTAGATAAATAAAACCTAAGGGTCAGAAGGTCTATGTAAAATGATGCTGCACAAGTTTTAACACTAGCAATTTTTGTTTGGATATATGCATGTATGTATATATGCGTTTCATGATATGATGTCATGTAGCTAATATTGGCCTCAGACTTGGTATGTAGTCAAAGCTAATTTTTTTCCTTTTTATTCATAATCCTGATTATATTTCCAAAGTTCTGGGAATACATTCATGTATCATCACAGCTAGCTCCAACTCTAGCAATTTAATTCGGACAAACATAAAGGTAATTTTGAATAGATAGATAATATATTTAATTAGTAGTAATATACCTAGATAGATGATAGATACATATAGATGATAGATTATAGATAGATAGATAGATAGATAGATCGAAACAGATATATAAACCAAGGAAGTTCAGAAGATATTTGTAAGCCCAAAACAGCATTTTTTGATATATCATGTAAAAGCTATTGTACATAACTGTTGCTACTTTGTTTCCAACCCAGTTCCCAGGTAAAAGAAAGCTCAACTCAATCAGTTAACAAAACAAGCTAAAAGCCTAGATTGGGCGACCTCCCACTACACTACTCTATTCCATCTCTATTATCCCATATAACTTGAGGTTTTTCCAGGCCACAAGCTTCTCTCCCTCAGATCCTCTCTGTTTTCTCCCTGTGACTCCTCCCCTAGACTCTCAGCTCCTCCCACTTCCTCCTGCCCAATCATTGGCTCAAGCATTTATTTGAAAAGTTAAGATGGGGAGAAGGTTCACAACACAACTCCTCATTTGCAGCCCCTTTGTGGAGTAGAATTAGCATCAAAATACAAGCCCAGGGCTATCCACAACACATAACTTATAAAATCAATATGCAATTACATGTATTTTGCAATCAACTTTTCTAAGAATTTGTCAGATTCCATCGGAAAGGAGTGAGACCCAATAGAGTTCTAAGGAATGGCTTTATTACTTATAAAACCAATACCTTCCCCTATAGCTCCAGTTGTAGTCTGTGGTTTATTACAATAAAGATATGGTGATTTCAGAGTTTCAGTTCTCATATTTAAAATGCATACTTACAATCAAGATAATTTCTGTGTTCTGCCAGAACAATGATATTTATTTTTTTTATTAAGAGCATAGCTATAAAGTACAATAGATTCAGAAAAGGATAGAGAAAAATATAGTGTAGTTGTAAAAAATATATTAAATCAAGAAATTTTAGGTTGAAAATGCCTGTTCTTTCAATAAATTATTTATAGGAGACATGTGGCCAAAAAGCAGATAATGGCCCAGTGTGAGGCTGAAACATTTAACACCTGCTACAATCATCTTGCTCTGAAACCAATGAAGCCTAAGACTTTTCCCTGACTGCTTGTAACTACACATATCTATAGAGCTAATGCCATTGCAGTTTCAAATCGAGATTATGAAAAAAGATGAATTTATGTTTCGAGGGATTTTTAATCACGAAATTATCTACCTATGTCATTATAACTGATGTTTCTTTAAGATATTCAAAATTCCCCTATTTAAATATGCATGCACAGTTAATCACATTTTCAAAATATTATATCATTGACAATTGATAGTATCTTCAACTTTTTTGAAAAAATCTTTTAAGTACAATAAGGAACAAAATGACCAAACTTTCACAATACCTCCTATCAGAAATATTTCTAGGGAGATTTTGTAACCTTTCATTCCCATTAGGTTTTGACCTGTTCTACTTGAAAGTAAGTCATCATGAAGGCTAGAACAAACCAAGAACAAACACAAAGGATACAGCAGAAATGCTTACACGTTCCCCAAAATGGCTTTTCACAGTTGAAATTGACAGTGACACCATCATGATTCAGGACTGAAAAATAGAACTCACAGGGAAGTGGTTAATGATGCTGAAGCCAAGGATGCAACCTTATCCCTAATGGCAACGTAAAAGACAATTTTGGCTGCTTTTGACAAAGACATCATTTCAATGATGCAAAGCTGAAAATATTCAGGATGAAATACCCATGGAAAGTTCACATAACTAAAAAAGAATCCAACTGCTTGGATATTTGCATGGCTAAAATTTCATTCACTTTGTAACTCGGATTGGGAATAGAATACAAAATGTTAAACTGGACAGTCAGACGTCACTGCTAACCACAGACTTGCATTCTTTTGCTATTTATACCCTTTGTTTACTTTTTGCATTTCCTCAGCTGGGACGGGGACTTTCTGCTTCAAGTCTATTTCACTCTTATTTTTGGCACAAAGAGTACATTTTCCAGTACTTCTGGAAAATGTTACATCTAACAAATTCTTTGCAAAGAGATGATGGAAACAGTTCTATCGGGATTTAATAAATTCCATGATACCTGTTACCACTGACCCAAGAGATTCTTGCTCTTAACAATATGTTTCAATTGTCTCTAAAATGACAAAAGTAATAAACGGTCTTCTGCCTCCCCAACTCCCAGTCCAATATGACCACTCAACTATATATTCTAGTCTTCAAAATATAAATGATTTTCATGATTAGCCTGGCAATAGCTCATCTATCCTCCAGCTCCACCTGAGTTTTCTGAATGATTCATTGAGAACTTCTGTCAATATTCTAACACAAAGAATTTTATTCTGATCCCCGGTGATTGCAATTAACTCTAGTCTTCTGTCAGCCATGGTTTTCTTTTAGTGTTTAATTTTATCTATTTTATTTAAGCCCCAATTTTGAAAATTGTAAGTCTATAATTACTTTCCAAAAACTACCAAAATGTATAATGATATTTTGCTTATAAATGTTATAATGCCTGTGGATTAAGCACTGTCCATTAAAGGAGAGACTACGAACTAATTCCCAAATCAATATTCCTCCAACACCTTTGTTAATTATGTTTGCAAAAAGAAGTGGCCCTATTCAAGTCCTAGTGTTTGCTGTGAGAAGATGAACTACGATTCTTATTATCGTCTGCCAGTCCTGGACATTTTTATTTCTGTGAACCTCAATATTTAAAAAAGTCCACACTAGGTAGCCAAATTAAAAAAAAATAATAATAGAAAGTTATAAATACAGCTTAAAGAGGAAGGAAAAGCCACTTCCTTCCTTTCAGCGCGGCCTTGAACATAGTACAACAGGTTATTCTGCCCCATTTATAGAAGGGTTCCTGTGATTTAAAAAAAGAAAAAATAAAGAAAAGGAAAGAAAGAATGGAAGAAAGGAAGAAAGACAGAAAATCCCTTTCCTTGAGATGCACTGAGCACATTCTTTATCAGTATCTCCAATAAACAATTTGTACCTCAAAAAATTAGTTTTTATACAGTTTCTCCTGTTTAGCTGAAATGTTAAAATCATCTTATATCCTAGAAATATTATGACTGACAAAGTTTTGTGTCTTTATAATGAAAATGTCTGGCCGTTTTCTGTCTGGGGACTGTCTAAGGTGGGTATGGCCAGGAGAGCAGGGAGCACAGGAGTGGCAGAGCAGCTGGGACAGGGTACTTCTGGGCTCCATCTGCACCCAGAAGCTGGACTGCTCCAGAGCCCTCTGTGCCAGGGGAGAGCTGGTCACTCATGGGTACTGAGACAGGTTTGTAGGCCCACAAGAGGGAAAAGCTCCAGCCAGAGAAAGCAGGACCAACTAACATCAGAGATAACCAGATGGCGAAAATCAACTGCAAGAACGTTGCCAATAGAAACCAAGACAACATGGCATTATCTGAACGCACTTCTCCCACAATAGCAAGTCTTAGATACTCCCAACACATAACAGTGAAAGAAAACTCAAATGCAAAAACCCAAACATCCAGGAAATCCAGGAAACAATGAGAAGACCAAACCTAAGGATTATAGGTATAGAATAGAGTGAAGATTTCCAGCTTAAAGGACCAGTAAGTGTCTTTAACAGAACTATAGAAGAAAACATCACTAACTTAAAGAGATGCCCATGAACATTCAAGAAGCCTACAGAAATCCAAATAGATTGGATCAGAAAAGAAATTACTCCCATCACATAATAATCAAAACACCAAATACAGTAAGCAAAGAAAGAATATTAAAAGCAGTAAGGGTAAATGATCAAGTAATATACAAAGGCAGACCTATGACTTCTTGTCAGAGACTATGAAAGTCAGAAGATCCTGAGCAGATGTCATACAGATCCTAAGAGAACACAAATGCCAGCCCAGGCTATTATACTCAGCTAAATTCTCAATTACATACTATCATATCATCTGCAAATAGTGATATTTTGACTTCTTCCTTTCCAATTTGTATCCCTTTGTCTTCCTTTTGTCCTCCTTTTGTTGTCTAATTGCTCTGGCTAGGACTTCGAGTGCTATATTGAACAGGTAGGAGAGAGTGGACAGCCTTGTCTAGTCCCTGATTTCAGGGGGATTGCTTCAATTTTCTCTAGTTTAGTTTGATGTTGGCTACTGGTTTACTGTATATTGCTTTTACTATGTTTAGCTATGGGCCTTGAATTCCTGATTTTCCCAAGACCTTTATTATGAAGGGGTGTTGGATTTTTGTCAAATGGTTTCTCAGAATCTAATGAAATGATTATGTGGTTTTTTTTTCTTTGAGTTTGTTTATATACTTGATTACATTGATGGATTCCTGTATATTGAACCATCCCTGGGATGAAGCCTACTTGATCATGGTGGATTATTATTTTGATGTGTTCTTGGATTCAGTGTGTGAGAATTTTATTGATTATTTTTTGCAGAAGGGAAATTGGTCTAAAATTCTCTTTCTTTGTTGGGCCTTATGTGGTTTAGGTATCAGGGTAATTGTGGCTTCATAGAATGAATTGGATAGCGTTCCTGCTGTTTATATGTTGTGGAATAGTTTCAAGAGTATTGGTATTAGGTCTTCTTTGAAGGTCTGAGAGAATTCTGATCTGGTCCTGGGCTCTTTTTGGTTGGGAGATTATTAATGACTGTTTCTATTTCTATAGGGGTTATGGAACTGTTTAGATGATTTATCTGATCCTGATTTAACTTTGGTACCTGGTATCTGTCTAGAAAATTGTTCAATTCATCCAGATTTTTCAATTTTGTTGAGTATAATCTTTTGTAGTAGGATCTGATGGTTTTTTTGGATTTCATCAGATCTGTATGACAAGAACCTGAAATCTCTGAAGGAAGAAATTGAAGATCTCAGAAGATGGAAAGATCCCCCATGCTCATGGATTGGCAGTTAATGTTGGAAAAATGGCCACCTTGCCTAAAGCAATCTACACATTCAACTCAATCCCAATCTAAATTCCAATTCGACTCTTCATAGAGTTAGAAAGAACAATTATCAAATTTATCTGGAATAACAAAAAAAAAAAAAAAACAGGATAGTGAAAACTATTCTCAACAATAAAAGAACCTCTGGCAGAATCACCATCCTTGACCTCAAACTATACTACAGAGAAACTGTGATCAAAACTGCATGATACTGGTACAATGGACGGCAGGTAGATCAATGGAATAGAATTGAAGACCCAGAAATGAACCCATACACCTATGGTCACTTGATTATGACTAAGGAGCTAAAACCATCTACTGGAAAAAACACAGCATTTTCAACAAATGGTGCTGGTTCAACTGGCAGTCAATATGTAGAAGAATGCAAATTGAACCATTCTTATCCCCCTGTTCAAAGCTCAAATGCAAGTGGATCAAGGACCTACACATGAAACCAATTTCACTGAATCTAATAGAAGAGAAAGTGAGTAAGAGCCTGGAGCACATGAGCACAGGGGAAATTTTCTTGAGCAGAACACCAATAGCTTATGCTCTAAGATCAAGAATTGGCAAATAGGACCTTATAAAACTGCAAAGCTTCTCTAAGGCAAAGGACACTGTCAGTAGGACAAAATGGCAACTAACAGATTGGGAAAAGATCTTTACCAATCCTACATCTGATAGAGGGCTAATATATAATATATACAAAGAACTCAAAAAGTTAGACTCCAGAGAAACAAATAACCCTATTAAAAATGGGTTCAGATCTAAACAAGAATTCTCAACTGGGGAATACCAGATGGTTGAGAAACACCTAAAAAAATGTTCAACATCCTTAATCATCAGAAAATGCAAATCAAAACTATCCTGAGATTCCAGCTCATACCAGTCAAACTGGCTAAGATCAAAAAATCAGGTGACTACAGCTGCTGGAGAAGATGTGAAGAAAGAGGAACACTCCTCCATTGCTGGTGGAATTGCAAGCTAGTACAACTACTCTGGAAATCAGTTTGGGAGTTCCTCCGAAAACTGAACATTGTACTACCTGAGGACCCAGCTATACCACTAGTGGGCATATACCCAAAAGATGCTCCAGCATATAACAAGGATACATACTCCACTATGTTTATAGCAACCTTATTTGTAATAGCCAGAGCTGGAAAGAAAAGATGTCCCTCAACAGAGGAATGGATACAGAAAATGTGGTACATTTACAGGATGGAGTACTACCCAGCTATTAAAAGCAATGAATTCATGAAATTCTTAGGCAAATGAATGGAACTAGAAAATATCATCCTGAGTGCGGTAACCCAATCACAAAAGAACACACATGGTATGCATTCATTGATAAGTGGATATTAGCCCAAAAGCTTGGAATACCCAAGATACAATTCACAGACCACATGAAGCTCAAGAAGGAAGACAAGAGCAGATACTTTGGTCCTTAGAAGGAGGATCAAAATGCCCATGGCTCACAGCCAACCAATGGATTGAGTGTAGGTTCCCCAATGAAGTATCTAGAAAAAGGGCCCAAAGAGCTGGGAGAGGGGGCTTGTGACCTCATAGGAGGAACAATAATGTGTACCTACTAGTATCCCAGAGCTCGTGGGGACTAACCCACTCAGCAGGGAGTACATGTGGAGGGACCCGTGGCTCCTGCTACATATGTGTCAGAGGATAGTTTTTTCAGCCATGAGTGAGAGGAGAGGAGAGTGTGAGGACTAGAGGCTCCAGAGTAGGGGGATTCCAGGTCAGGAAAGCGGGAGTCAGTAGGTTAGTGAGCATAGTGAGAGGGCTATGGGATGATAGGGAGTGGTTCGGAGGGGAAATGAGGAAGGGAGATGTCATTAGAGATGTAAATAAAGCAAGTAAATATCTAATAAAATTTTTTTTTAAAAAAAGAAAATGTCTGGGACCAATGTCATCAAGACTATATCACTTTATCCTAAAAGAGAAATCAATGAAACTTAAATGTCCTAACTATTCAAGGATTGGAATATATAATCAAGATTCCAAATAACCTTGTGGAAGAAATCTAAGTTAATTAGTAATTCTCAACTCCAATTTGTCCATGTACGTTATTTCCAATGAGAAATGAATGTAGGATGGCTATGCGTTTATAAAATGCTTGGAAGCCCAAAGTCCTCATGATATTTAGAACAACTTTCATTTATCTGTATGTATATATATATACATGAGATACATTGAAGATATACATCAATTATAAACACAATACTAATATTTTTATGACCTATATATACATCCTGAGTAAACATGACTTTTTGCAAATTTTTGTGCTTAACTTCTGAGTTCCCCATCATATAAAGCATTGCCTAGAATTTTCCAGTGTGCTATCAAGATGGTTTTTAATTTTTTGAATTATAGAATATTTCCTATTTCAGAATTTTGGGTGACATTTGTGCTGCCTATATTTCCTTGCATGTCTATGTTATCAAATCAAGCAAATAAGAAAAACAAATAAGCTTACATAGAAGATCTTTCTTATGCTGTATATATTATATAATTTATATTTTATTTTAGAACCCACTTTGAGCTGATTTGGGTATCAAACATATTTAACATAAAAGTATGATCCAAATTTTTTTCTCAAAATTAAAAGTATTTGCCTTCAAAATTTAATAAATTTGTCACTATAATACAAATCTTCATCTTTCAAAAGACCCTATCAAGTGGGTACAAAAGAGAGTACACAATGAGAAAATATTTCCAGGTCTTATATCTGACTAATAACCCATCTGACTTTAATAAAAAACTCAAAATATGATATTAAAATGTAATTAGAGAAATGAGTAAAATCCTAAAGACCTGGTTCATCCCAGTCAGCCTAAGAATGAATGAACACATGTAAAAAGATGTTTCCTATCTCTAGCAGTGAGCCAAACTTGCCACAACATTACTGTAATGATAAACATAGTCATTAAAATGGCTAAAATACTTAAATCTTTAAGATCAAATGCAGGCCAAACACAAACAAAATGGAATCCCTTGTTCTTCGCTAATCAAAAATGATATAAAGAATGATAAGAGTCATTCTGGAAAATAAATACAAGAACCATACAATGTAACAAGGACATCCTTGCACATTATTTTAACCCAAGAAATAAAACCTTGAATTCCATCCTACTGCAGGAATATAACTTCCTTTTTAATAGTGAAACTTGCCTCTAATCCTAGTACCTAGAAAGCTAAAGCTTCATTACTGCGAGTTCAAAGCAAGCGAAGACTACATAGCAAATGCTAGGAAAGATATCTGCAACAGATGTCAAGAACCTGTCCTATAAAATAAAAATAAAAAATGAAAAAGAAATAGTAATAATAAAGACACCATTTAATAATCGTATAGTTAAATAAGATATGAAACATGGGAGGGGGAACAGCGGCAGAGGTGGCAGCAGTGCAGCAGTGGCTGGTCCAGCTGAAGGGCCATCAGCAGTGGAACCAAGGCGACACAGGGTCCAGTTAGGCCCTGCGCCCATGACCACTGACCTTCGCTGGCCAGCCGGACTGCAAACAGCTGCGGATTTACGGTGCCTTTCACCGCACAGAAGCCACATCAGAACTCTGCTTCCCGCCAGTCAGGAGAGACTCAGTCAGGAGAGACTCGCCTCCATCATGGTTTTGGACTCCAGAGAGATCGGACAGACTGAGGTACACAAACATAACCCGAGGCCAACATCACGGGGGTCTAAGCCCGACGGGCGTTGGCCTGCACCCAGGCCCTGGGCTGTTCGGGGGGGGGGGGAATGGGGTGCCAACCCAGCCAAGAGGATTTTTGCCTGCGCCAGCGCGCCGCCATTTTGCCTACAGGACGCCAGAGAGCTCTAGCAGGCAAAGCCATAACTGGCATAGCCTGAGGCTAACAAAGCGGGGGTCTAGGCCCCAACAGGCCCTGGACTGACCCCAAGAACTGGGCGGCTTGGTGGGCCATCTGTGTGTCAACCCGCCCAGGAGGTTGTTAGCCCAGCAGACTCTCCCTGCACTTTGAGGGAGCATGAGCGCACACGCCCACCATCCTGGCCACCTGACAGACCCAATTAACAGTCATAGCCGTAGGGAAACTTTGCTCGGACCTTGGCCTCCCAGGCTTTTACCTGGACCCAGGGCCTGAACAGCCAGGCTAGCCTTGTGTGCACCAACCCAGTTGGGAGATCGGTTGCCCAGCAGAGTGATCAGCAGGCAGAAAAGGTCCCGGCAGCATACACCATCAGCACTCCCTGAAGGAGCAAACGGGCTCCATCTGGTTCACAGACACAATCTGGGGCAAAGCACACTAGCTCTGCAAGGGCACCCAAGAGGAAGACAGCACATCAGCAATCAGCCACAGGGGTAACCCAGCCATATAGTGTTACAGAAATAGCCCCAGAGCCCCTCAGGAGGCCCAAACACCAGGCAGGGACAAGACCAACTAACTCCAGAGAACAAGATGGCAAAGGGCAAACGCAGGAACGCTACTAACAGAAATCTAGGGAATATGCCAGCATCTGAACCAAACTCCAACATCAGCAAGTCCTGGTTATGCCAACACACCAGAGAAACAAGAATTGGATTTAAAATCACTGATCATGATGCTGCTAGAAGAACACAAAAAGGACATAAATGAATCTCTTAAAGAAATACAGAGGAACATGAATAAGCTAGAAACCCGTATAATGGAAACAGAAAAATCACTTAAAGAAATGCAGGAGAATAAGGCTCAAGAGATAGAAGCCAATAAAGAAGAAACACCAAAAAAACTTAAAGAAATGCAGGAGAACTTGAGTCAAGAGGCAGAAGTTATGAAAGAGGAAACACAAAAATCTCTTAAAGAATTACAGGAAAACACAAACAAACAAATGATGGAACTGAGCAAAACCATCCTGGATCTAAAAACAGAAGTAGAAACAACGAAGAAATCACAAAGGGAGACAACTTTGGAGATAAAAAACCTTGAGAAGAAATCAGGGGCCATAGATGCAAATATAAACAACAGAATACAAGAGATGGAAAAAAGAATTTCAGATGCTGAAGATACCATAGAAACCATTGACTCAACAGTCAAAGAAAATGCAAAATGCAAAAATCTTGTATCCCAGAACATCCAGGAAATCCAGGATGCAATGAGCAGACCAAACCTAAGGATTATAGGTATAGATGAGAGTGAAGATTTACAACTGAAAGGGCCAGAAAATATCTTTAACAAAATTATGGAAGAAAACTTTCCCAACTTAAAGAGAGAGATACCTATGAATATACAAGAAGCCTACAGAACTCCAAACAGACTGGATCTGAGCAGAAATACCTCTCCCAAAGGCACTAAACAAAGAAAGAATATTAAAGGCAGTAAGAGAAAAAGGCCAAGTAACATATAAAGGAAGACCTATCAGAATCACACCAGACTTCTCACCAGAGACCATGAAAGCTAGAAGATCCTGGGCAGATCTCATTCAGACTCTAAGAAAACACAAATGTCAGCCAAGACTACTATACCCAGCAAAACTCTCAATCACCATAGATGAAGAAACCAAGACATTCCATGACAAAACCAAATTTACACAACATCTTTCCACGAACCCAGCTCTACAAAGAATAATAGGAGGAAAACTCCAATGCAAGGAGGGAAACTACACCCTGGAAAAAGTAAGATAGTAACCTTCCTTCATCAAACCCAAAAGAAGATAATCACTCAAATATAAAAATAACATCAAAAATGACAGGAAGTAATAATCTCTATTCCTTAATATCTCTTAACATCAATGGACTCAATTCCCCAATAAAAAGACATAGACTAACAGACTGGATAAGGAAACAGGACCCTACATTTTGCTGCATACAGGAAACACACCTAAATGTCAAAGACAAAAACTACCTTAGAGTAAAAGGCTGGAAGACAATTTTACATGCCAATGGTCTCAGGAAACGAGCCGGAGTAGCCATTCTAATATCAGATAAAATCGACTTTCAACCTAAAGTCATCAAAAGGGACACTAAGGGACACTTTTTGCTGGTCAAAGGAAAAATCCACCAAGAAGAACTTTCAATTCTGAACATCTATGCTCCAAATACAAGGGCACCCTCATTCGTAAAAGAAACTTTACTAAAGCTCAAAGCACACATTGCACCTAACACAATAATTGTGGGGGACTTCAACACTCCACTCTCCTCAATGGACCGATCAGGAAAACAGAAACTAAACAGGGACACAGTAAAACTAATTGAAGCTTTAGACCAATTGGATTTGACGGATATTTATAGAACATTTCACACTAAAGCAAAAGAATATAACTTTTTCTCAGCATCTCATGGTACCTTCTCCAAAATTGACCATATAATTGGTCACAAGAAAGACCTCAACAAATACAAGAAGATCGAACTAATCCCATGCCTCCTATCAGATCCCTATGGTGTAAGAGTGGTTTTCAATAGCAACAAAAATAACAGAAATCCCACATACACATGGAGGCTGAACAATACTCAATGACATTTTGGCCAAAGGAGAAATAAAGAAAGAAATCAGAGACTTTTTAGAATTTAATGAAAATGAAGGCACAACATACCCATATCTTTGGGACACAATGAAAGCAGTGCTAAGAGGAAAACTCATAGCCCTGAGTGCCTCCAAAAAGAAAATGGAGAGAGCATATGCTAGCAGCTTAGTGACACACCTGAAAGCCCTGGAACAAAAAGAAGCTATTTCACCCAGGAGGAGTAGAAGACAGGAAATCATCAAACTCAGGGCTGAAATCAATCAAGTGGAAACAAAGAGAACCATACAATGAATCAACGAGTCCAGGAGCTGGTTCTTTGAGAAAATCAACAAGATAGATAAACCCTTAGCCAGACTGACCAAAGGGCACAGAGAAAGTATCCAAATTAACAAACTTAGAAATGAAAAGGGAGATATTACAACAGAAACTGAGGAAATCCAAAAAATCATCAGATCCTACTACAAAAGCCTATACTCAACACAACTGGAGAATCTGGAGGAAATGGACAATTTCCTAGAAAGATACCAAATACCAAAATTAAATCAGGACCAAATAGATCATCTAAACAGTCCTATAACCCCTAAAGAAATAGAAGGGGTCATAGAAAGTCTTCCAACCAAAAAAAGGACAGGACCAGATGGTTTCAGTGCAGAATTCTATCAGACCTTTAAAGAAGACCTAACACCAATACTCTTCAAACTATTCCACAAAATAGAAACAGAAGGAAGACTACCCAATTCCTTCTACGAAGCCACAATTACGCTGATACCAAAACCACACAAAGATTCAACAAAGAAAGAAAACTTCAGACCAATCTCCCTTATGAACATCAATGCAAAAATACTCAATAAAATTCTTGCCAACCGAATCCAAGAACACATCAAAACGATCATCCACCATGATCAAGTAGGCTTTATCCCAGGGATGCAGGGTTGGTTTAATATACGGAAATCCATCAATGCAATCCACTACATAAACAAACTCAAAGAAAAAAACCACATGGTCATTCCATTGGATGCTGAAAAAGCATTTGACAAAATTCAGCATCCTTTCATGCTTAAAGTCTTGGAAAGAACAGGAATTCAAGGCCCATACCTAAACATCTTTAAAGCAATATACAGCAAACCGGTAGCCAGCATCAAACTAAATGGAGAGAAACTTGAAGCAATCCCTCTAAAATCAGGGACTAGACAGGGCTGCCCCCTTTCTCCCTTCTTTTCAATATTGTTCTTGAGGTACTAGCTCGGGCAATTTGACAACATAAGGAGGTCAAAGGGATACAAATTGGAAAGGAAGAAGTCAAACTATCATTATTTGCAGATGACATGATAGTCTACCTAAGTGACCCAAAAAACTCCACTAGAGAACTCCTACAGCTGATAAACAACTTCAGCAAAGTGGCAGGTTATAAAATCAACTCAAGCAAATCAGTGGCCTTCCTATACTCAAAGAATAACCAGGCTGAGAAAGAAATTAGGGAAATGACCCCCTTCACAATAGCCACAAACAGTATAAAGTATCTTGGGATGACTCTTACCAAACATGTGAAAGATCTGTATGACAAGAACTTCAAGACTCTGAAGAAGGAAATGGAAGAAGACCTCAAAAAATGGGAAAACCTCCCATGCTCATGGATCTGCAGAAACAATATAGTTAAAATGGCCATTTTGCCAAAAGCAATATACAGATTCAATGCAATACCCATCAAAATCCCAACTCAATTCTTCACAGAGTTAGAAAGAGCAATTATCAAATTCATCTGGAATATCAAAAAACCCAGGATACCTAAAACTATTCTCAGCAACAAAAGAAAGTCTGGGGGAATCAGTATCCCTGACCTCAAGCAATACTACAAAGCAATAGTGTTAAAAACTGCATGGTATTGGTACAGTGACAGGCAGGCAGATCAATGGAACAGGACTGAAGATCCAGAAATGAACCCACATACCTATGGCCACTTGATCCTCAACAAAGAGGCTGAAAACATCCAATGGAAAAAAGATAGCCTTTTCAACAAATGGTGCTGGTTCAACTGGAGGTCAGCGTGCAGAAGAATGCGAATTGATCCATCCTTGTCTCCTTGTACTAAGATCAAATCCAAATGGATCAACGACCTCCACATAAAGTCAGATACTCTAACGTATCTGGGGAAGACCCTTGAGGACATCGGTATAGGGAGAAAGTTTCTGAACAGAACACCAATACCATATGCTCTAAGATCAAGAATTGACAAATGGGACCTCATAAAATTACAAAGTTTCTGTAAGGCAAAGGACACCATCAAAAGGACAGATCGGCAACCAACAAATTGGGAAAAGATCTTCACCAATCCTACATCAGATAGAGGGCTAATATCCAATATATATAAAGAACTCAAGAAGTTAGACTCCAGAAAACCAAACAACCCTATTAAAAAATGGGGTACAGAGTTAAACAAAGAATTCTCACCTGAAGAATTTCGGATGGTGGAGAAACATCTTTAAAAAATGCTCAACTTCATTAGTCATTAGGGAAATCCAAATCAAAACAACTCTGAGATTTCACCTTACACCAGTCAGAATGGCTAAGATTAAAAATTCAGGAGACAGCAGGTGTTGGCCAGGATGTGGAGAAAGAGGAACACTCCTCCACTGCTGGTGGGGTTGCAAATTGGTACAACCACTCTGGAAATCAGTCTGGTGGTTCCTCCGAAAACTGGGCACCTCACTTCCAGAAGATCCTGCTATACCACTCCTGGGCATATACCCAAAAGATTCCGCAGCATGTAATAAGGATACATGTTCTACTATGTTCATAGCAGCCCTATTTATAATTGCCAGAAGTTGGAAAGAACCCAGATATCCCTCAACAGAAGAGTGGATGCAAAAAATGTTGTATATATACACATTGGAGTACTATTCAGCCATTAGAAACAATGAATTCATGAAATTCTTAGGCAAATGGATGGAGCTAGAGAACATCATACTAAGTGAGGTAACCCAGACTCAAAAGATGAATCATGGCATGCACTCACTAATAAGTGGATATTAACCTAGAAAACTGGAATACCCAAAACATAATCCACACATCAAATGAGGTACAAGAAGAACGGAGGAATGGCCCCTTGTTCTGGAAAGACTCAGTGAAGCAGTATTGAACAAAATCAGAACAGGGAAGTGGGAAGGGTTGGGTGGGAAAACAGGGGGAGGGAAGGGGACTGATAGGACTTTCAGGGAGTGGGGGTCCAGAAAAGTGGAAATCATTTGAAATGTAAATAAATATATCAATAAATTTAAAAAAATGTTCAAAAAAAAGAAAAAAAGATATTAAACATGGAAAATTATGGAGTTCGTATTCAGCAATAATGCAATGAATTATTGACTCACTCAACATTCCAATAGATCTCAGGACATTATGCTAAGTACAAAACCCAATTAATTAACTGAATAACCCAATCAAAAAAGGTTATATATTATGTATTTCATTAATCTAACAAAATAAGAAAGCCAGAGTTCTAGAAATGAAACAGAGATAAAAGGTTGCCAACTATTGAGGATATTTGGAAGGAAGAGAGGGAATAAAATAACCATGAAATATTGGCATGAAAGATTTTTGTAGTGATGAAATAGCTGATTTTCATGATTAAAGTAGTTCTTGCACAAAACTACACATGGGATAAAATGACATAGAAGTCTGTATGTGTAGTAACATGCTAACTTGTTGCACTGTGTATTGTACTAAATTGATGAGACCAAACTCCTAGGGAAAAAATGGATTAAGTTTACATGAGAAGCCTCTGCAGTGTTTTTCTAAATCTCTATAAATAAATGAAAATTTAAAAAATCCTTCAATAGATTATTAAACATCACATTCCTGAATAAGCTACTTAGTTATATTAATTTCTCTTTGAGTTGACTACATGTTCATCAAAGTCTACTAGTGGAGTTGGCACACTTTAGCCTTCAAATGTAATCTTAATATTATCAGGAATGAAGAGGAATGCCTGTCCTCCCTGGCCTCTACTCCCACTGCTCATAATCAGAAGCTCTGCTGTAGAGATAGGCTTATACTTTGCTTTCCCCCCATTCAATTTGTTTCATCTAGGCTCTGTTTCCCACATCCTATCAGCCCCAGAACGAGGCTGTCGAGTCAATAACTTTACCTTCTGGTCCTTCTGATTGTCTTGACAGAGCAGTGTGACCCATACTGATCATTCTATGTCCTGATGAAATTAGTACGTTCAGTGTTCATTTATTTACAGATTTTAGGTGTTCTTTTAGATGGACAGAGTTGAGCTGAGAATGAAACTAACAAAATAGTATCACACTTGAATAAACAAATCCCATTTTCATTAATCTTTCCTTCTCTTTTTTAAAGTTTTATAAGACAGCCAAACATCAGGTGGAGCACAGGGAGTCTTATGGAAGAATGAAGCAAGCTGGAGTAGTCAAGGACACACAAGATTTAGAGCAACTAACCATAGGGGCTCACAGAGACTGAACCACCAACCAAAGAGCATAAAGGAGCTGGCCGTAGGCCATCTACATATTTGAATAAGATGTACAAGTTGATCTTCATGTGAGACTGTCTTTGACTCCATTGCTGCCATTGGATCCCCTTCCCCTAGTGAAACTACCTGGTTGGGACCCCTGGGAGAGGATGTGCTTAGTGCTTAGATGCTGAGACTAGATATTCCCAGGATAGAGTGGTACCTAAGGGGGCGGGGTCTTCCCTTCTCTAAGAAGGGGCATTTAATATACTACTGCTTTGTTTTTACTAAACACATTAATGTGGGTATGTCTGAGCCAGCCATGACTTGGCAGTATCTGATACTGTGATATATATGAATCCATTTGTTGGCCTATAATCTGGAACGGAAAGTTCTGAATCAGCCCTGTGATTATGCACAAGCTTCAGTATTTTTGTAGAAGTCTTTCTTTGACTGGTCATCACAGTACTTCCTATGATTTTAACACCATCTTTGGCAGCAGCTAGCAAAAGCATCTGATCTTTTTCACGTGTAAGAAGACTGAATATTCATAATAATGGCTTCCCAAGTCAAAAGAAAAACAAACAAACAAAAAGGCTCAAAGTACTCAGAGCCACTCCTTTGGAATCCTGGCCAATGTTCTTTCCCTTCCCAAACAAGTCTTCCCATTGTGATTCTAAAGAAAATTCATGAAAGCATTTTTTTAAGAAAGTTGTTTTAACTCATTACTGAAAATCATGCCTAAGAAATGCTAAAACGTCATAAAACACCACTTTGCCTCTCAATGAAGTGTGCAGCATGTATTTATAAGCTTTTAGTATAATAATTTTATAACTGAACAGCTGCTGGAACAATGAATTTTTATAACCACAGTCTCAGTTGGCATTTTTCTCCTAAATATGACAAAATAAACTTTTTGTGATACAATTCATCTAGCTCAGCTGCATTTAATAGAATCATCAGCAAAAGGAGAATCCTTGAGATAAAAACCATACCCCTAGCAGAATGAAATAAAAAATGCATGTTGGTTAATCTACTGTTTTTACTTATGTTTCCTGGTGGTTTGTATAATAGTATTTTTTTTATGTCCTCTGAACATATAACAGCTATGTCATTTTAAAGCTACTTTGGCTAAATATTTGTTTTCTGTTTATCATCAAATCAACATAATGTCATCTTTTCACACGGCTACTCTTGTGCTGTATATTATGACAGGCTGAATATATTAATAAGACTTGATATTGCCTTTCCTTTATAACCAAAAAAGCTATTGGAAATAGATATAACCAAGTAAAATACAAAATGACATGTGGCTGCCACCCAGTAAGGAGCTACCCTATGACGTAATGACTTTCTTCTCTCTGGAGGTTCTCCAACACAGGCTCAAACTGGCCTTAGACTCTATGACAGTGTTACAGCAATGACTGATCCGTGGCCAGAAAGTGGCAGTGAATTATATTTAAAAGCCTTACTAATTTTAACCAACACTCTGAAATAATAAAGTTTACAGCTAAAGCTGCAAACTAAACCCCTTCTCAAAGCACCCATTGGCTGTTGTTAGTGGGGTTTTCTGCTTTTGATCCCCTCTTCATTATTCACATGTTCCTCTAAAACATTTGTATGAACTGTTGAATGAAACATTTTCTCCAAGAGAAATAGCCTGTCCATCCTTGTAAAAGGTGATTTCCATCCAAGATAGAGCCATATTGTTTTCACAATAACATTCTTCTGTTTTGTTTGCTTTTCTTTAGCACTCTTCTAGAATTTGATAGAAATAATTCCACTGCCAGAATGCCCTACATTCAAGTCGCATCACTATTATATCCATGATTATAAGATTATATTAAACATTGAGATACGGTATAATTAGCTGCAAAAAGCATAACTAACAAACATAAAATAATTTTTAGGAAAATTCAAAGTCATTCTTGGCAATGATGAACATTAACTAGGATCCCAATATGCTCACAGTATGTTTGCTAAAAGGTGAAGAGGTTAATTGTGCTGCAAAAAGAATTTCCTAAAGAATGTATCATCTTTTTTGCATCAAACCATATTTACTATGGCAAGAAGCCATAGAACGGAACTTTCAGATTAGGAAAAAAAATTGACCAAGTGTTCAGAAAGAGTTTTCCCTAGTTGTTGATGACTAAAGGACTATATATCATTATGTTTTTAGGTTTATTGATTTCATTTAATGAATCATGATGTTTAAAATGAGTTAAATTTCATAAAATTAAAGTCATGAATTTATCTATATAAAACTGGTTCTAGCAGAGACCAGTCAGTTGCAGGATATGTTTTGTTGTTTTGTTGTTTTTGTTGTTGTTGTTTATTTTGTTTTTTAAATGTGTCACCTGAGAATTATTGCGATTTTAACAACATTCACTTTTCAAAAAGAGGGACCCATTTCATCTTCATTGTCAGTTAAGATAATACATATAACATTTTACTAGTGTCTATGAGTGCTCTGTGTTTCTTTTTCTTATAAGTCCCATGGGATTTGTTTCTACTAAAAGGTCATATTTTAATGCATTCAACTTTCAAAGAAATAGAACATCTGGGGAAGATGTATAGCTCCCACACAGCAAGTGACATCACTATATCTGCACACTCTAATAACCTCATTTCTTTAAAGGATGCATCATAATCCCTTTGCAAAAAAGAAAAAAAATACCAAACTGATTCTTAAAGTTCAAGATTGTTAATAATGTGTACAACATCACCAAATGCTTGCTAAGAAAATGAGTCATCTTCATCTTCTTGAGCTGTCATAACAAAATGCCAGACACTAAATTGCTTAAAACATACAAATGTATTTACTAAGAGTCCTACTGTCTTGCACATCCAAGAGAGTCTGGCTAGGTATCCTGGCGAAGTCTTTCTTCCAGTGGGGAGGTGGGGGAGAATTTTCACTTTTTTTTGTTGTTGTTGTTTTTTGGTGTTTTTTGGTGTTTTTGGAGACAGGGTTTCTCTGTGTAGCCCTGGCTGTCCTGGAACTCTGTAGACCAGGCTGGACTCGAACTCAGAAATCCATCTGCCTCTACCTCCCAAGTGCTGGGATTAAAGGCATGCACCACCACCACCCAGCTGAGAATTTGCACTTCTTAACACAAAGTAAATCAAATGAATCAAATTCTTCAACTTCTCATGGACATTTCCTGAGGCATGCAGTAACAATGAGAAGGTAACTCTCAATTTTATTGATCAAATGGAAATTTTAATCTGTTTCTATGTACAAAATACACATTTGTTCCTCCTTAAATTCACATGTTAAAGCTCTACCCCTGTGTGTTAGTATATGGTAATGAGACCTTTTGAATATACCTAGGGTTAGATGAGGCCTCATTTAATATCATCTGCCTCAAGCTCTATATGTCCCACATAATGAATAACAGGAAGCATTAGTATTTGAGATGTCTATGAGTAAGTAAAAGATTAGCGTGAGATTTGGTCAAATTTAAAATATTTTTTCTTAACTGCATAGGTGGCCCAGGAGTTAAGAGCATTTGCTGTCAGCCGGGCAGTGGTGGCGCACGCCTGTAATCCCAGCACTCTGGGAGGCAGAGGCAGGCAGATTTCTGAGTTCGAGGCCAGCCTGGTCTACAGAGTGAGTTCCAGGACAGCCAGGACTACACAGAGAAACCCTGTCTCGAAAAAACCAAATCCAAAAAAAAACCCAAAAAACCAAAACAACAACAACAACAAAAAGAGCATTTGCTGTCTTTGAGAGAATGCAAGTTTAGTTCTCAAAATACACCTGTAACTTCAGCTCCATGGGACCAGATATGCTATTCTGGTATCCATTGAAAGGTGCACACGTAGCGTATGTACACAAATAAAATAAATAAGTAAATTAAAAAATAAAAATTATTTGAAGTCTAATCCACCACAATATATTTAATAAGTGTATGATTAATTTTCAACAATGAAAAGCAATATAAATAAGCAACAAACCAAAGTACAATGGAACTAGACATCAAATTATAGTTTCAGATCCAGTCCTCTTCCAGTGTGTAGTCTTGAATGAGCCTGTATTATAACATTAATATTATACAAAAAATGTATAAAAATAAAAATTGAGAAGGCAAAAAATAAAAAGGCATATCAAGTTCAAGTAGAACAGGCTATAATGGAAAGCTTTTTGTTTCTGTTATAAAATATTCTCAACTTGTCTTTCCACTTTCAGAGGGGGCTTTCCTGGCCAGGGTAGAACTCAGTAACAGAATCCACTCAAGTCTGGTGTTCTCAACTCAAGTTCACTTCAGGAACTTTCTGTTCCTAGGGCATGCTTTAGCTCAGTGTCTTCTTGCCCCTCCTCTTTTTCACATTCAAGAGGCAGAAAAGTACAAATGTTTCTGCCCATATAAAAGTAGGTAAGCATCTCTTCCCAAAATCTCAGGAATGGTTGCCTCCAAATTCCTTGCTTACATTTGGAATCTAGACCCTGAATAAATATCTTTGGCCAAAAGAAACAATCCTGTAGATATCATTAGCAAATGACATTTTACTGCTATGGCTGAGTATGAGTTTAAACATCATGGAGAATGCCAAGCTTGGGTAATCGTTTCTCAATAGGAAAAGAAATGTTTCAAAGAGGAAATTGTAGCTGAATTTATGCCGCACATTCTGCTTCCTTTCCTTTTGTCTTTTCTTTGTCTTTAGAAAAATTAATAGAAAAGTAATACATAAAATTATGCAAGTCTAAACATTTCCTTTTTACCAAATGACTTTGAGCCCCAGAAACCAAATAAAACTCATACTTTTAGGGTGAAACTCAATAGCCCCAGTGTCATTGTGCAGCAATACATGTCAGAGTCAGGAGAAGTCCTAGAAGTTTGTAACCAGTTCACCATGTATAGAAAGAATGAAAAAATGAGAGAGAGAGAAAGAAAGAGAGAGAGGGGGGAAAGGGATAGAAGGAGGGAGGGAGAAAGGAAGGAAGGGAGGGAGGGAGGAACAAAGAAAAGAACAAAGAAAGGAAAGATAAAAGCAAACAGACCCTGTCATAAATGAAGTTACCTCTGACATCCACACATATACCACTGTAACATAAACACCTACATAAATAAATAAATTCACTAACACACACAAATGTACATACACACTCACACATAAACACATACACTCCCCACCATGTAATAAGGATACATGCTCTACTATGTTCATAGCAGCCCTATGTATAATTGCCAGATGCTGGAAAGAACCCAGATATCCCTCAACAGAAGAGTGGATGCAAAAAATGTGGTATATCTACACAATGGAGTACTATTCAGCCGTTAGAAACAATGAATTCATGAAATTCTTAGGCAAATGGATGGACCTAGAGAACATCATACTAAGTGAGGTAACCCAGATTCAAAAGGTGAATCATGGTATGCATTCACTAATAAGTGTATATTAACCTAGAAACCTGGATTGCCCAAAACATAATCTACACATCAAATGAGGTACAAGAAGAAAGGAAGAGTGGCCCCTTGTTCTGGAAAGACTCAATGAAGCAGTATTCGGCAAAACCAGAACGGGGAAGTGGGAAGGGGTGGGTGGGAGGACAGGGGGAGAGAAGGGGGCTTACGGGACTTTTGGGGAGTGGGGGGGGCTAGGAAAGGGGAAATCATTTGAAATGTAAATAAAAAATATACCGAATAAAAAAATTTAAAACACACACACACACACTGTACATACACCCACAAAGCATTTTAACTGGGAGAGAGAAGTTGGACAATAAAGACAGGGAAAAACTATGCAAACATTGGAAGTGGCCAGCCAAAAATACCATGTTAGTTATGAGACAAATCAAATGATCAGTCAAGAACGTAAGGTGAGAAATATAAATTAGGATTTCATCAACATAGAGAATAAATCTGCACTATTAAGGAGCTAATTTTTTCTGACAGAAATTCTCTCTATCTTAATTATTTATGTGTGTGAATTCTTTTTGTTACTCCAGGCTGAGGTCCTTAAAGCACAGCAATTTCTGGCTGACATTCATCCACCACTGTGCTGGTATCTGATGGATGCTAATAAGGATTTGTGTGAGCCAGAGCTTTGTCACTAAGGCCACCTCAACTGCACATCTGTTATCAAGCCTCTGCCCTGCCACAGGTTTGCCAGTCCTCATTCTTCACCTAAACGAGTCTTGCTTCTACTTGATGCAATTTGATGTCTAGAGATGGAGATAAATCTCAGAATCAATGTCTAGACAAGTTCTAATCAAGAATCTGGTGGTTCTTGAAATTATACCAGAACCTAAATTAACTGTGTCATGCATAAATAGATTCATGTAATCTTTGGATAATGGGACTAGGTATAGTCACACTTAGTGCTTGCTAAATAATCTCAGATATTTGAGTTGTGTTTTTGTAATGTTTTCTTTCTTTCTTTCCTTTGTTATTTTTATTTGTTATTTTAAGATAGGTTCTCATATAGCCCATTATGGCTTCACATTAAGTATGGTTTTGAGGATAGCTTTGGCCACCTGATTCGGCTTCCTTCAGCTCTTGAATTCTAGAATTATAAACATGTACCATCACGCCTAGCTGCTCATTCATTCATTCATTCACTCATTTTTTTTAATACTTGGGGCTGAACATAGAGTGTCATATATACTAAGTAAGCACTCTAAAACTGAGCAGTACAAGCAGCCCCGTCTTGACTTGTTATCTTGCCAAGTCTCACAAAGCTGCCCAGTCTGGATTTACAGTTGTGACTCCCATGACCATGAATCTCAGAAAACTGGGATTACAGATATATGCCACCAAGAATTGATTCTCTTTTGTTTGGTATGGGTGGATGTTCAAATGCACTGGGAAATATTTTTCCCTTGTCCATTTTAATAAGATGAATAGGTGAATATTTTCTATGTATATGTAGCACTGGCATCCCCAATCACCATCTGGCTTCCAGCAAAGGAAGTATGTAATGGCTGACTATTTATTTTTATGCTTTTAACAGTTGGCCTAGTAGATATATGCAGTGCATCCCCATTCATTTTCTTTTTTTTTTAATCGCAGAGCCTATTTCATTTTTTTTTAGATTAATTGCACACTCAGAAATTCTACTTTTATTTTGATACTACACATTGGAAATTACACTGAATCATATCAAGGTATGTTTTCCACTCACACCTCACTGTAGATGAGAGAGATGCCATTTCTCCTGTATACCCACTGTTCTGTACCTATTCATTGATCCCAGGCCCTTGTCCATTGCTTTTTGCTGATTTTTCCACCTGGAATTTCTTTTTTATTTATCATAAAGATTAAGAATGCTAAAAAAAAGAATGCCTTAGTTAGTTAATTAACTAATTACTTCTGTGTGGGATAAGAATAAAGAGAACCCATTTATCCATCATTTGGAAAATTTTTACCAAATGTCTAAATAGTAGTAGATGAAAAGAGTGTAGTATAGATTTTGAGGGTCAAGAAATATAAAATTAATAAATAAATTGTTGATCCTGACTATATATGTGTAAGTTTTTAATGTGACTCAAGTCACTCCTTTGACCCAACACTCTAGGACAGTAATGAAAATGTTCCAAAGCTACAGAATCTTCCCTTCTCTCCTGATCTCCTTTCTCTTTCACATATGAGACATCTCTTGGAGAGCATGCCTATACTGAGTATTCATTAATTTTCAAAGTCCCAGTGGTGCTTTGCCAGTTTAGATTTAAATGATGTCCCATTACACTGTTGAGAAGATTCCATGGTTCTCTAACCAAATTAGCTCATTTCTAAACACAAACATTTTTGTAAGAAACATGCCCAAAGCAATTGTGACTCAGTTCTCATCCTGTTTTACTTTTTTTTTTTTAAATAAAAAAATTGAACAGTGGGTTATTACGTTCAGCACATCACCTGCTGTGTGATGAGACCAGCAGAGAGGAGCTGCAGCCAACCTTCCTGCAACACTTCCTGCACACACTGGAGATCAGAGAGTTGTTATAGGACCAATATTCAAAGCCCCCTGGATTTCAATTATCCTTTATTTATTATCTGAGCTGCTCCACTGTTTGCAAAGTATAGTCCTCTTCTACACATTCACTGCTTCTACATTAATCGTTGTGAAGTATCTACTATGATGCATTTTGTCACTTAATATTAGGTTTACTATGCAAAACACAGCTAAATCCTGACAGGCCCCATAAAAACCCATCCTAAATGAACCATTATATTGTATGCTGTCAACGAAGACTAAAGAAATACAGCACTACTCCACTGAGCTTGCAGAAGCAGCAGAAAAGAATGAGTAGTACAACTTCTAAAAAGCAGTCTACCACTACCCATCCTGTACTAGACAAGATTTATTGTTGTAAACAACCAATCAGGATAGGGAGTGAGGCTAACCAGGGAGATAGCAACAATTAAAATTCAGTACAAAAGCAGTTTTAGAATGCATACATGGGACTAAATTTTTGGCAAAATCTAGATTCAGTCTCATATGAGTTTAGCAAATAGAGAAGCAAAAGAGGTATACACTTTACTGTAAACAAGGCACATTATAACTCTGACATTACAGGCATATAAATCCAAGACACTGTCTGGTGGTCACATACCGGCAGTTAATCATGAACACTGGGTATCCTGATTAGTCTTGTTCTCATGATCCTGGGGACCTGAAACTATTTTTACATGGTTGAAAAGATAATGTTGTATACCTACAATGTGATGACCATGGAAAACTGTAGACTCTTAGGTCTTGACATCTGATGAAGAGCTAAAGGTGCAAGGTATGTCCCTATCTGCCTCTTGTGGTCCAGTCATCATGTGAAGAACAAATAAATTATACTATCCTGTTCAACACCTTCTGCAACACCCAGATATGGTATAGTATCTATAAATTACGAGTTGCACAGGCAGGCACTGAACCCACTACAATGAAACAGTAACTGCCAGATGGGGCATTTTTTTGACATTTCTTCTGATCCTTACAGTTGCTAGACAACAAGATACATCCACTTACCTTTTACTACTCAACAACTACCTTCTGTGCCCTAGCTAATAGATTGGTCTCTAGAGTTCCAGGCTACATTACCTCTTTAGCTCTCTTCTAAACAGAATCCACTCCTCTCTGAGTAGGTCAGGTTTTCAGTCATACAGCTAAAGAAACCAGATTTTAGTATTAACATTTAAATATATTAAATGTTACATTAAATACATTTAGTATTGACATTTAGAATTGTGGGCCTGTAGAAAGTATGCCTTTAATATTGTTCATAGCGAATGTATAAAGCCTCTATATGATTATTGATCATTCACAACATAATCAAATATAGTGCAAATTTTTATATAAAACTTTTATATAAAATATGGGTTTTCATTTTATGGCAGTGACTAAACATGTTTGTGAATATGACAATGGTTAAAGTATATTATATACTGAAAGTGCAAATTCATTGTGAAGCTTCACAGCCCTGTCCTAGCAGTACAGAAGATCACTGAGGTCTATGGATTTCAGAACTGACTAATTTCACTATGTGATGCTTGTTATTTGAAAATATTTTATAATAAAGCTGCAATGGATTATTTAAATCTTCAAGAGAATTTAAGATAAGTTTCAAAACAAAATATATTTATTAAAAATTCCTATTTCTGTAATTATTAATTTTTACAAGCCATTTCAGTTTTCCCTCCATGTTCCTCCCAACCACCTCCCCTCTGTCCTTCCCTCATCCACTCCTCCTCCTTTTCTATTCAGAAAAGGACAGGCTTCCCATGGATAGCAACCAAACATGGCATATCAATTTGCAGAAAGACAAGGCAACTCCCCTCATGTTAAGATTGGATGAAGCAACTCAGTAAGAGGAAAAAGGTTCCCAGATGCTGGCAAAAGTGACAGAGGCAGTCCCACACGAAGACCAAATTACACAGGTAGAACAAATATGCAGAAGGCCCAGGTCAGTCTCATGTAGGGCCCCTGGTTGGCGCTTCAGCCTCTGTGAGTCCTATGAGGCCAGGTTATTTGTTTATGTGAGTTTTCTTGTGGTGTTCTTTACCTGTATGGCTCCTATAATCCCTCCTTGCCATCTTCCAGAGGATTTCCTAAGTCCTACCTAATGTTTGGCTGTGGGTCTTTGCATCTGTTTCCGTCAGTTGCTGGATGAAGCCTCTCTGGGGATAATTGGACAAAGCACCAATCTATGAGTATAGCTGAATATTATCAAGGCATCAAAATTCTTTGATTAAAGCTTAATGTAATTTTGATACAGATGCAAAAAGCAAAGGAAGCAATGGAAAGACGACTCTGATGAAATTTGTGGAGGAATTGAATGTTTTGAGAAACTTCATAGATGTTTTCCTTGTTTAGATATGATAGGGATTTGAATTTATTTTATTCAGACCCTGGGACAAGGTTTGAGCTAAACTTAAATATGGTAGATAACTTATTTAGGAGAAAATATTTCAAGGCAGCAAGCATTCGGGCAGACATGGGAGTATACCTGAATTTTTTCTTTTCCTTTTTCTTAGCCAAACTGACAGTAGAACTCAAGAACAGTAACAACAAAGAGGCAGAACAGAAAACTGCAGGTTAGCCATAAAACCAAACAAGTTGCTATTGCATTATGTAGCACCAACAAAATGTTGTGTTCTGCAATGAAATTGTATGAGAACTACCTTTATTCCTAAGATGCTTTAAAACCAGACCTGATAGACACAGAGGAGAGGTGGAAATAGGTTTGAAATAAAGATAGTCATTTTTGAGAAGAAAGGTCGGGGATACTCCCCATGATCAATATCATATGCAGATTCATTTTCTCATGATCATTGCCTAAGATAATAGAACCTATTGTACCCAAATTTCAAGCAGGCCAGCAAGCAGATCCTGTATGTCATGTTTTGGAATGGTTTCTATGGGGGATTTTGTAGTTGTTCAATATGCAACATTTATGGGGTCACAGACGCTCCACAGAGATTTCAGATGAAAGCTTGGGAAGTCGGACACTGCCTGGAAAGGTCAGAGAACCTGAAAACAGTTACAATAAAGTTATGTCTCGTGCTCTAAGGATGGAGCCAAAGCGGCAGTAGGTACTGAAGAAAATAAACGTTGCTAGGATCAGCAGGCAGCTTGAAAATCCTAAGCAAAAGTTGTCAGGTGGGCTAGACACAGCAAAGACATAGAAACAAGGTCATCCATGAAATTGAGAGCTCAGCCCATGTGATAGTTTGCTCTGATGCCAGCATAAACTGGCAAGATGTAATGGCTCCACAACTGGGGTTTTTTGCTATTCCAACCCTTCAACCTATTTCAATCTTTATCTCTTATTAAATGGAAATGTCTACACTGTCCTAATTCACCAGTGTAGCTTGGAATACATTATATTCCAAGTATGTACCTTCCTTGTACAAACTTACAGATGAATTGGTCTTGAGTATTAAAGATTTCAGAAGTAGATCTTGAAGCAATGTTGTAAAATAATCACAATTTTGGAGTTTTGGGGGATATAATAAAAACATTTTACATTATGAGATAAACATGAGGCATTGGTGGACATCAGAAAAAACAATGTTATGCATTGCCTAAGTCGTTGCCAAAAGTTCTTGGGCTTGACACTTGATGCTGAGACTGTGGTGCATCAGTAGGTCTTAGAGCAAGAGGTTAAGTTAGTATGAGACCTAGAAGTCATTAATAGTGTACCCAAAGTGTGTTATGGAACCTTTGGTTCTCTTTTTCTTCAATATAAAATGCTCTATGCATGCTTATGTTTTAAGTGGATTGTCCATAGATGGGGACACCATTTTGAAAAGCTTTAGGATCTTTATAAGATGGAATCTAGCTGGATGAAATAAAGTATTGGGTAATATGTTAAATGTTATAACTAATTTCTCATTCAGGTTTCATACTCTTTGATTCCTGATCTACCATACAGTAGGGAGTCTCCACTACAAACGCTTACTACTGCCCACTTAATCACACCAATTCTATGTTCCCATTGCTCCTCTTCCTCAGAGGTCTCAAAGGAATAGCTGACAAAGAAGCAGCTGAGAGGCATCAGTTCCAAAAACAGAAAGATGAACTTGAGGAAAGATTGCCCCATCTCCAAAGCAAATTTAATATTACATTTTATCTTACAAAATAGATATAAATTGAAGAATTACCACATTGTTATTAATGCAAGGATAAAGAACCTCCAGATAAAGAATCATCATAATGTAAACCACTACATCTTATGGATACATCTAACAATATGCTGAGTAGTATACAAAGGACACTCTAATCTTTGAAGTGAGATTTGGGGCATTTTAGTTTTCCTAGGCAACAATTTGCTCTGTGAAATTCATTGATATTAATAGTACTGATTACACACTTGCAATAAATCAATTTGTTATCACAGAAAAAGAAGCTCAAAGGTATTTTATGTGACTCATTAAATGCCCAACATGTTAAAAAATGAATACATCAAGGATACTTTTGCTGAATGGTTTGTAAAATTGCACGATGACAAAGATTTCAAAAAGAAATAATT
Organism: Apodemus sylvaticus; assembly: GCF_947179515.1. NCBI lineage: Eukaryota > Metazoa > Chordata > Mammalia > Rodentia > Muridae > Apodemus > Apodemus sylvaticus. The sequence continues at coordinate 22,373,401 of NC_067494.1, read as the reverse complement.
CACATTAAAGTGATTTATTCCTTAAATTTATTTTAGAATACTCAGACTAAACCCTTATACTCATCTACAGTGCATTTATTATAAAGCCAGCATGACTTTCCCATTTGTTACATTTCAGACATCATGGTTCAGGGTTTTATATATCTTAATGTATTCAGTAAAGCCCTAGAGAAATTGGTGAAAGTTCAAAGAAACCAAATGCAATAAAAGAAAGTGACTCTTATAAAGCACTCAGGAAAGTAGGGTTATTGATTCAGCGTCACCCTGGCTGAGCCCTGTGATTTCGTTGGAGCTTCCATGAAAACATAAAACAATACACTGTGCAGAATACACAATGCCTCGGAGAGACCTAGGACCAAAAAACCTCAGATATCCTCACAGGGCACCTGTGCTTGCACAATTTGAAAAACAAACAGAATATCTAAATCTATATGGCTTGGCCAAACTGATCTAATGCCATATTCACCTCTCTAACAAATGCAGTATATCAGAAACAAGCCTGTCCTATGCAAAAATTACAGACATTTGCCTGCTTGCAAGAGCATGATTCCTTTACAAGGTAAGTATGGCTGGCAGTGGCTCCTATTACTACATATATTTGTTTACAGTGCTTGTCCAATGTATGCTCTGTACTCACTTGTAAGTGGATTCTAGCCATAAAATGCAGGGTACCCATGCTATACTCCACAGAACCAAGAAAGCTAAACAGGGAGGAAGGCACAAGCTAGGAGCCTTGAATCTCACTTATTATAGGGAATAAAACAGTAATAAAAGTCTGGGGGAGGGAACTTCATGAGAGAGGGGAATGGAGAGGGGAATAAGGAGATTTAGGATCAGATGTGTGGATGGACAGGAGAGATGGCCAGATGGCTATGGGAATGAATGTAAATCTGCAACTCACAGGGGTGGGGACGAAGGGAGCATCTCAAGGACATGACAGAGATGTGGGATAGGGAAGGCTCCCAAGAATCAATAGGAGTGGATCTTATCTGTGACTCACAGCATTAATATGCGTAACATCAAGAGTCCACCTCCTGCTGCCAGGCAAGAACCCTAGATAGGGACACCAACCTAGCTGCAAAACTTTTGACTCAAAATGTATCCTGTCTACAAGAAATTCAGGGACAGGATAGAGCAGAGACTGAGGGAATGGCCAACCAACTACCAGCCTATGGGCAAGCACCAGTCCCTAACACTGTTAATGACACTCTGTTATACTTGCAGACAGAAGTTTACCAAGATTGCCCTCTGGGAGGCTCTACACAGCAGCTGTCTCAGAAAGCTACAGAGACCCACAACCAAACAGTGGATAGAGCCTGTGGACCCTTATAGAAGAGTTGGGGGATGGATTATAGGCCCCAAAGAAGATAGGAACTCCACAGTTCAGCAAGCAGATCAACAAATTCAACTAATCTGCACCTTGAGGTTCTCAGTCTGAACTACCAACCAAAGAAGAGCTGAACAAAAAAACAAAAAACAAAAAACCAACCAAAAAAGCCATCTAGGTTGACCTAGGCCCTTCTTATGGGTCCCAAATAACTGGAACACAGGCTATCCCAAAGCTATTTCCTGTCTGTGGGATATGTTATAATGGAGCTGCCTTGTTTGGCCACAGTAAGAGAGGATGTGCCTAGCCTCACAGAGATTTGGAATGCCAGGGTCAAGGGATACCCAGGGGAGTCCTCCACCCTCATAAAAAGAAGGGGTTGAGGGAAGGGAGGATTGTGAGAGGGGGTGATCAGGAGGAGGGACAGTGGGCCAGATGTAACATAAATAAACAAATATAAAAACTAGCATATAAATAAACAAAGTGTTAGTCCAACAGCAAATTGATAAGAAACCAAAATTGTGTTATAGAATACATTTTCCATATGACAGTGGATCTGAAATTTTTATTTTAAAGATGCAATTTTGAACAAAAGCTGCTTTAAGATTTTATAACTAGGAGTGGGATTTTAAAAAAAAGGTCTATTTTCTCAATATGTCCAAGTCTAAGATTATTCCTTGCTTAAGTCTAAGATTAAGACTTGCTTGTATGATAGCAAGTCCTTGTGGCCTAAGAACACCTTGGGAGGTGCTTACATTAACTCAAGTATCATAGACGAGTCAATGATTTGGGGAATACTTTGGCTTCATAGTTTCATTTTTTAAAAATCCCTAAGCTTTTGTCTTTTCATTTTTTGTGCTTTTCTCAATGTCAATTCATCCTAAATATTATCGTACTTGACCTTTAAGATTTTTTCCCTTATGTTATTGAGAGATTAAACTTTGCATTCATTTTGCATGATCTGAAAAACATTTAATAGGACTTTTAAACTGTATTTGAAACTTCAGTAGAATTAAATGATTAAACTTCAAGTCTATTCTGTATATTTGTACATTGCGAAAACTCAACATCAGTTAAATGGCGTATTTATTATTTATATTTACATTATATTTATTATTTAATGTCATTAGTTTATTACATAAGCTTCATTGGTATCCTCAATGGCATGTGGCTATAAAGCTTAAACAAATAAACCCCAGTTAGTGTTTTAGAATCATAATACTGCATGTTAATTGTCAAGATATGTTCTATTGATTAGAAAATGTACACTTTTATTCATAAATAAATGATGAAATTTCACAATTATTTAAATGTAGAATGATATTTTCATACACTGAAATAATAGAATTTTAGCAGATAAGGAACATAGTGATTTTCTGTCTAAGATACAGATTGAACATTAGCCAAACTCAAAGGCCTTCTACTCAAACATAATATTCTACAAAAGTCCAGATGGTGTGGTCTCATGACTAATATATTTTGCTGATGAAACATGACCTAACATAATGATTTGGTCATTGTTCACAAACAATATTCAGGGATGTCAAAATTAAAGTGAAGTAGGTATGTGGTCTTGAGCTCTCCAGCTGCTGACTCCGAAACTAAAACATCTCAACAAATATTTGACAACCTTGAGCCCCAAAGATCTCTGCACGTTTGCAGCTGGCAGCCAAAACACTGGCATTTGCAATTTCCTGGAGCAGTATTTTTAAACATGGAGTTTAGCTTTTTCCCCTGCCTGATGTTCTCTTTAAAATCATAGTTTGCTCTGTTTCTGCTTGTTTTCCAAAGTTACTTCATTGTAAGTCTACCTCATGTGGAACAAGGGGTGGGAATTGTGGTTGGGGGAAGCGGCAGCAATAGTTAAAGGCACACAGTGAGAAGCCAAGCAAGGTGGAGAGACTGTACTTATGGAAAATCCCTAGAATTGGGAGTCAGAGTGCAAGACAGGAGAATGCCCTGATTCAATGTATCCTATATAGGGAACCAAGTTAGCTGCAGAGAGCAAACCTGCAGGGACAAGAATTACCATGAGAAGTCTACCACCATAAGGCAGAGCTCTGATCACACCTAAACTGCTTTTAAGTCTAAGTAGATGTGGAAAAGTATTGTGAGAGACCACTGCACAAGTAGAGTAACTATAGATCAACACCAAGAGCCAAAGGAGACTTTGGGGAGTGTAACCCAAAACTGGGTAGGAAAATACTCCTTCAGAGGGAAAACACATTACAGTTTTGTAGGGCTTCTCTCCATTACAGAGACTTCTGCTCCTTCAATTCATGTTTGCATAATAGATCTTTTTTTTTTTCTTATCCTTGGAGACAGCAAGTTCCATTCTTTTTATCTTTGTTTTTATGCTTTGAAATTCTGTTGCAAGGTATTTCCTATCCATTCACATTGAGGCAGGGAGAGGACAGTGATTGGAGGGGAGAAAGGAGGAGGAGCTAAGAGAAGTGAGGGGCACGAGGGGTGAGGGAAGGGGGAGGGGGAGAGGCTCGGTGGACCACAGGAGCAGAGGAGAGAGAGAGGCACAGATATCCAAATGGCTTCAAGACATATTTTTGGTGTTTTGGAGAGGTTAGAAATATTGGGAAAAGACTTTCTCATTGGAAATTGGCATTATGTAATTGGGAGTTTTATAAACATAAAGATATTTGGTTAACTGTTTAAGTTTAATAGTCATGCTTTACCAGGTATTTGGGTGCAGAGCGGGAGCACTGGACTCCTGCCATTTACAGAGTCTATGGCAGAAAGGAAACACAATTGGGATGCTATGAGGGCTAGCTGAGACAGATTGGCTCCCTGGCAACAGTGAATCACTCTGAGTGAGACCCATCGGGACTCGGTGCAGAGGCCTGGTGGGGCAGAATTCTCTCTTAATTATTTACCACTACAAAATTCTGGAAATATTTTCTTATAAAAGATATTGTGTCAGCATAATAATTCATAAAACCCCAAGCAATCCTTATAGATGGTATTCTTTGGATGACCCTAGTCTGTCCTTCCATCTGTCGCTAGGGCAATGACACAGACAGCTGTCTATTCTTTCTCAGTCTGTGAAAATGAGAATAAATCAAGAACTTTCAGAAGGTTTCTGTCCTCCATATGCACTGTATCGCAACATGCAACTTAAAGAAGCATTGTGGCTATTGTAGAATTTATTCCTATTGTTAACAATGGATAGATAAGGCATTCAGAATAAAATCATGAACCAGACAATCATCTATAATACTGATTGCATACTTATCTTTTATAAATTTATTTAATGTGCAAAAGCAAAGCACTTTGGTCCATGAAAATTGTAATACATTGCAATTCACATTTTTTGTTCCAACAAGGTTTTCTCACATTATTGTTCTATATATAAGCTACATCATATGGATTCCACAAAAGACATGAGATATTCTTTATCTAGATTAAGTGGGTAACAATTGATCTTCTTTTATATCAATTGTTTCTCTATATTAATAGTACATTTTTAATTTATAATTAAATTTAAAGTTTCTTGAAATTGAGGTTTAAATTGAATTGTGCAAGTCCTAAAATAGTCATATCACAGATTACCTTTCGTAGCATCAGGAGCCACTGCCTTTAGCATGTACCAGCTGTTAATTCAGAAACAAGGCCCAGCCCTTATATACATGTGCTTTGCCAGGACAGCAAATTCTTAAAGGAAAACATTAGGTTTCATCATAGATGGTGTCTCATCAGCTCAGTCTTGCTCGATTCTTTCTTATGTCCTTATCCCAAAATCATTCCTAACATAAATACACATGTATGCATACACCCACCCACATACAAATCGGGAAGGTGTTTTTAGAATTGCTTATAAATAAACACAATTGATAGTTATAAAATTTAACAAACTATAGGAAATTATGCATGCCACTAAAAGGACTTGAGTAATTTGAAACTGTAGATTATTGAGCGTATCTGTAGGTGGGTGACAATTATGTTCACTGACTACTGAATCTCAGAAGGACAAGTGCATGGGAAAGTAGCATTATTGTCTCTTTCATCATTCCTCTGTGTATGAAAATAACAATAACTTTTATAGCCTACCAGCTTCTTGTAAAGACACAAGGTTAATCTTGCTGCATCCCCTCCGAATGACTCAGAGACAGATGCTAAGCAACTCATTTCCATCTCCTGGAAGAAATGGAGCTGACACCGTATTGTTTGATTCATAGAATCTTAATTACAGGATGTAAATGTTCTGCAAATGAGCCATTATGCATTTTTCCATTTTGTTAGTTATTTCAGTGGGGAAAAAAAAAAAAACTAAAATTGAGCAAATTCTCAGTTAAAGACCTGAGTTACACTTGCTGAAAAATAGCATTATCTAAAGAATAATACACTGATTTTTTTTTTGAGCCCCAAATTCTGAATCATTTTAGTTCTGTAGATTCAATACATGATCCACAGGCAACTGTGCTCCCAGCTTGTGATTCTTTACAGCTTAGAAAATGAAGACTAAATCAGCTTCAGATTGATCCTCTGACTCTGGAGATTTAAACAGTGATTTGTAAAGGACAGCAAGCTTTTGAAAGCAAATAAAGAAACGCAAAACAAGCATGTGGCTTTAGAATTATTTCTATAAATTCTTACATCACTTTAGGTGATAGTTTTCTTAATTAGAAATTTATATGAAAAATATGTTTCATATAAATATGAAAATATATTTGGAAAACTAGAATCAGGCAAAAATTCTATTAGTTTTTAATTTTTTTTCACATCCTTTGAATTCTGTTGCATTCTACAGAGAATGACTTTCCTTCTTACCCTTATGGGCAACTTTATCAGTCCAGTACACACTCTTCCTTTCGTATGCTTAAAAGAGGAAAAAGGAGAGGGGTGGAATAAGAGCTATGCATATTCTCAATGTAATTGTTTAGGCCATAAACACCCTTCAAAATATTTTTCATTTTCATTTACTGCCTAAACTTGCAGGACCTATAACCCAATATATCTGATCCTACACAACTGAGAGGAAAGTAGGCTTTTGCAAAAGGAATAAAGGGCAAATGAAATATTAAATCTGATTTCTCCAGGTGAGTAACCTGAGGAAAGGAAAGTGACTGTGCATCTCACATGGAAGAGGGCATCCATCCCTCAGACCTGCTGTGCCCAGCACCCTAAGTCAGCGCACCATCAAGGCTCCTCATGTGAAACTGTAACTAAGACTGGCAAGTTCACTTTATTTCTAGAGTAAATGCATTTGCTTTTCGGCTTCTTTTTTTCGTTTTCTTTTTCTAGGTTTAACATAGTGAAAATTGGTACAACGTGGCATCAGACTGCACATCTGAAGATAAAGGATTAGCATTAAAGAATTCTAGGCATATTTTATATTATAAAAATGACAAAAATGTGATACGCCATAATTCACACCCACAAGTATCTATATTTAACAATCAGGAATACAAAAAAATGACTGCATTGTTGGAAACTCCTGGGTATTTCATGTCTTCATTCAAAATGTACAGATTAATAAGCCCTTAAGAGGAAAGGAGCAAGGACAAGCAGTTGGTAGTGGGAGATAATCATTGGTTCACCCACTCAGTCAAGCTGAGTCCACGTGTAAGTCACATAATTATTTCCTTTGTCTCCTCTTTCTCTTTCCTTTAATTTATATTCATGGAAAAAATAGAGTCCTAGAAAGATCCTCTCATCAGAGATATGGTGAGATAATACAATCGGGATAACTTTTGGAGTCAGTATCTAACAATGACAATTGCTAAGAAGCCTGTTCACTCCATTATCATCTTAAATTACAGGGCGGTTTTTCTCATGCCATTTCTAAGAACTCTCATCCTAGCTTGATACCTGAAAAACACCAGCCCACAATCTTTCTGATGACCATTTCATCTTAGTTAATCCATACATATACACATACGCATAAACATGCACATACACATACACATAAACATGCACACACACATACACATAGACATGCACATACACATACACATACACATAAACATGCACATACACAATGAATTGAGCCTGCCTCCCAACAACAAATTCATGCATCTAATACTCTATAATTCAGAATATGATTATATGTAAAAATAATGTCCTTGGTAGGCTTGTCTAAGCAAGGAGAGCCTAATGCAATAGCATTAGCTTCTTATGAGAAGAAATTTGGATACATCCAGAAAGAGATACACCAGAAATTCATGAGCATGCACAAGAAATAGCCACAGAGACACACAGAATGGAAACACCCAACTTATAAGCCAATCAGCAAGGTCTCAGAATAGAGCATTCAAACTGCTGACCATCTTATCTTAGATCATTAATACTCAGAAGTATGATAGAATCTATTTTTGCTTAGTGAAACAATTAGTAGTCCATAGATTTTTACCACAGTCCCAGCAAAGTCATGCAATATTTTGCAGTTACTTTTTGATTCTCTAAATCTGTATTCTTCTCACAGAAGTTAAAAATCTAGATAATGATAAGTTTATGTAAGCCAAGAAAAAATAAGATATTTAAACATGAAATAAAATGTAAATTAGAATGAACATCCAATGATTGTCCCTTTTGTATATATTTATTTTTATTTCTTTAGAATTTCATGAATATACTTAATTAAATGTGACCATATGCATTCCCGTTTCCTTCTTCCAACTCTCTCAGACATCTATCTCCCAACTTTCTTCTTTATTATTTTCATTGATAACCCACTCAGTCTGTCCTCACAAGAATAAATATAATATTCTAGGGAAAATTACCCATAGCTTTTAAGCTCTTAATCAAAGAAATGTGTCTCCTCTGAGCAAATACAGTGAGTTCCAAGAATGTGGTCTAAATCTCCTGGATAGGGAAAAACAGCACGTGGATTCTTACATTTAGACAAATAATATGTGTCACGATACCTCAAAGATAGAGAGGTCAAGTCAGCTATGAAGCTAGATATTCCCAGGGAAAAAGTAGAGCTGGTTTATGTAAACAAATGTACTATCTTAAAATTGAGATTGTAAGATCGAAGAAAGAGCTGACCAGGGACCTAGATACAGCAAGGTGCCTTCAGATTCCAGTGATCCACACAATTCACTTTAAAAATAGTTAATATGTAACATTTAATATGCAATTCTTAAAACACAATTCTCAGCTTGGATTAGAATAGAAACATCAATTCTACATGTGTGGCACTATATCCCAGCAGTACAATGATGTAGTAGAGATAGTAGGTATCCATCAAATGTTGGCAAAAATGCCTCAGGAGGAAAATATGAAAACATAAAGTAGTAGAAAAGGATTTAAGAGTTTCCTTGGATCTTGCAATCCATGCAGTAGTGCCCGCTCAATATGCTGTATTGGATAAACTCTAGAGTTTTGGTATGACTGACAAGAGCAAATGAAATGATCCTTGGTTGGAAGATGGGATATTGTATGCTACAAAGAGGATATTCTGATTACCAAGGGGTTAATTTATAATTAAGAAATGGAACTATGCATGCAATCCCTTTTCTAGAGTAGGCTCTACTTGATACACAGACACTAAAGCCCTCTATATGCCTTTCTTTCTCTTAAAATTATTTTCTATAGGTCGTCCTATCTTTTTCCTTCTACTGTATATGTCAACATGTAGAAAAATATCTTGTGAATTGAATGGATGCATCAGCTGTCAATTATAAAATCCTATGGCCTATAGGATATAGGGTAGAATACAAGGTGGGGCATCTGGGGGGCAGAGATAATTCTGGGATAGGGCCAGGCACAGGAGATTTGCCCCAGGAAGATATGACGAGACAGATGCATGATGCCTGAACACAGGACACCAATCACATTGCAGAATATAGGTTAAAGTAAATGAGCTATAGTACGTAGAGAAAGCCCTAGTTATACTGCTAAGGTATTTGTAAATATATTTTGAGTCTGATTCTTATTTTGGGAGCATAGGGCTTGGAGGAAGAGCCAGACCGAATGTCTACATCGATATACTCATATAAACCTGCTCATCCTTTCTCAACAGTTTTAAAGTCCTAAGTCTATTTCTTCTTTTCTACTACTGAAGACATAGATAACTGACATCTATTAAAACTACCAAAAGTGTTTTCCTACCAACAGTTTCTGTCTTTTACTATGCCCCTTACATTATTCCTTTCTGATCCAATGTTTCAGCTACCAAAAAAAAAAAAAAAAAAAAAACCTGCTTGATTTTGTTGCTTTTTACTCTGGATTTTAGCTATTATTAGTTTTAACATCTAAAGCCTGAATACACAGGTCTAAATAATACCTCATGATGAAATTTCAATTTTAATAATTTATTAAATGAATGCTTTTCAACAAGAGAATTAACTTTAAGAGCTTTAGACCCATCATTAATTCTTTAAACATTTTTATTAAATCCCTACTATGAACTAGTCATTTCTTCAATATATATAATAAAGTAAATAATGAGATACAATTTTTTGGAAAGTCTACATCTTGGTGTAGAAATTTTTCATCTAATATCTTATATCTAAAAATCAAGATAAAAAGATGAACTTCACTGGATATTTATAATCTCCTAGTGATAATTTATAAATAAAAGTACCATGGTATCCAAACCATGTAGTTCAATGGGAAATCATCAGCCACGAAAATGCTAGTTATATTATAAGCAACATGTATGTATATACTCATATATAACCCATCCAGTCTATATAATGTAACTAGTATGTATATTTTTATTTATAATGGTGATTAATAAAAAAGTTGCCATAAATCTGAGCAGAGCAAGGACAGGTACATGGGAGAGTTTAAAGGGAAGAAATGGAAACGAGAAATTACATAAGTTCAAACATTTAAATTTTTTAAATCATATTTTTATGGTAAAAATCCTAACTTCAATATCAGAAAGAAGAAAAAAAAGGGAGGACTTGTGTGTAACATGAGAAACTTCTTTCCTTTTATAGGAATGTTAATAAATCACTAATTACCATAAGGACATTAAACTGAGGCATATAGCTCGGGGCTCTGGAGCAAGTGATTTTTTTTTTTTTTTTGTATGTCTCAATTATCTGATATAACAGTTTGAGGAGATCTATTAGGTACTTTTTTCACTTCTGGTTAACCAAGTCATTTAAGGAAAAAGTTTATTTTTACTCAGCTTGTGGTGTAAGCATGCAGCAGATATTCACCATGCAGAAAATAAGTACGCATGCAGGCTCTGTTTCTATTCCTTTTCATTTAGTAAAGGATTCCTGCCCAGGGAATAGTGCAGCTCATAGAGGGAGTTGGCTCACTTCAGGGAAACTGCTCTAGTGATGTCTTCACAGACATGTTAGAGGGCCTGTCTTCCGGGTACTTCTAAATCTGGTCAGGCTGACAATCAAATGACACATTACAGAAAACAAGTGAATCAAGAGTGGGCACTAGGCAAGACACACAAAGTTCTGTACTGTCCCCCGTAGGACAGTGTAAGGGACAGAGGAGGCTACTACTATAAGCCGAAATGCAAGGCCTCGCTAGACATTAGGTCAGCAGTCATCTTGATTGTGACTTCCTACACTGCAGAACTGTGACCAATAAGAATAAGTTCTTAAAGGATTTCAAAAAATAATAATTCCAAAACAATTGTTCTTAATTCTCATTTGAATTTCCTTTAAGAAATTAAAATGTCAACCTAAATGACTTGAAAGAAGGCAGTGGTTGGTTTAAAAAAAATTAAAGTCTCAATGCTAAGGCAAGACTTCTTTCTAATAAATATTTCAAAGACCATTTTTCAGTGTTCTATGAGCCTATTTTGGTAACATGTTAGTTAACTAACAAATATTATCTTTGAGATGATCAGAAAAGTTTTATGAGTCATTATAGATTCAGTTTGTCAAATTGATTTATTATATTGTCAAAATATGATATGCATAAAAGCACAATTACCAATTATAAAATGTGTAAAATACTTATTTGAAATCTTTCACATCTTTAAATAAGATGCATCTGAATAATATCAATCTTTGATTAGAATTTTGAACTTCTGATAACACACAACTCAATTTCTCCATCTTTTAAGATGGACAAAAGGGACCAGGTTACAAAGCTAACGAACAGATTTGTGCTGTCGTAGACTAGATTTATGAAGAGATGAGTGTGCCTAACTTACTTAGACTTCTTAAAGCCTGGGTGATATCTCTCCCCACAAACTTTATTATTTATTAAATATGTGCTGTCCAATTGCTGTCTAAGGAAACATGTGCTCTGGTCATAACAAAATACCATCATTAAACTAGGGACATCATGCTAATTTAAGGAAGAAAAGCTCAAATAGTAAATTAATGTCTTTTAAATGCTGTCAGCTCTCCAGAATGTTTAGCTTATCCTTAGCCAAACTCCTTAAAATCCCTGCATAACCATGGCCAGCATAAGTGACAATGTTTTCCTTAGCTTTATTTTGGATTGTTTCCTTGTTGGTTACTTTTACTTTTGTTTATGCAGAATACAGAGTTGATTCCAGAGACCCACATCTGACACGTAAACACTATACCTCTGAACTGCTTCTACAGATCTCCTTTTATCTTTTCCTTTGGAACAGAGTTCAACCAAGAAAACCAAGCTGCGTCTTTGGAAAGCCTCTCAAGGATGCCACTCAGCTTCTCAAAAAGCAGAGATGACAGGAAAGCCCAACTATGAAGCTTGTTATTTGAGGTTGAAGCTAACCTACTTTGGAGGCGGGGTACAGGCGTGTGCCTGTGTGTGTATGTATATGTGTTTGATATATTGACATGTTTCTTTAGATAAATAATTCAAAGATATTTGTCTCTAGGGATATCTTTGAAATTTATGGTCACAGGCATAAAACTCAAATATGGTAAAATATTTGCCACCAAAGAGTATAAAATATCAAAAGTGTTATGACTTCATCTAAGAAAATGTATATCATTTCTTGCCATAAGCTCAAAACTGTAAAGTCAAACGAAACCACCAGTGCTTGTGCATAACATGACTAATCTCTTCCCCTTTCCCCTGAAGTTGAAATAGTGAATATTAATGATCTAGAATTCCATAGATATACTCACAAATTATACTTTCATACTTCCCAGAAGCAAATATGACTATTAAGCATGTAACTACCCAGAAGATCTGTCTCTAAATGGGGTAAATGGCACAAGCAATCAACCTGAATTAAAGAACAGCAAAGAGCCCAGTTATAAAGAAGACACAACAATACAAATTACTGTACCAGCACCTAACCCTAACCCTATAGTCTAGTTCCAACAGAAATATAAATCTCAATATAAAATTCATAACTTCAGAATAGACAGACAGACAGACAGACAGATAAGAGCTGGGAAGATGGCCCTACCAGTAATGTACTTACAGCCAAGATTGATGACCTGAGTTAATTTCCTAGGTCCCCACACGATTGAAAGACTGAACTGACTTCAACAAGTTGTCCTCTGAATACCAAACATTTGCTATGGCAGGTATGGCCACATATACAAACAAGCTAAAAAATGTAAAATAAGGAAAATAAAGATACATGAGACATAGATCATTGGCCTTACCTGGCTCTGGCTGTGTTCTTCTCACACAAAGCACATTTTTCTGAAAATGAAGATATGTTCCAACTCTCACACTCTGACATATGGTAGAAGGCAGGTCTCAGAAAAGAGAGGATTGAAACAAGTATCAGTGATTTCGCAGCATTAGGAAGAGGGTTTTCCAGTAATAAGCATAGTCTCAAGATAGAAACAGAATACAACAGAAGTTAACCAGAAAGGAATGGGATTTGAATAGTGAGTATGTCACAGTTTGAGCCTGGAACGGGCTAAGTAAGCCAGGTCTTGGGTGTTTTGCTTTTTGTTTGTTTATTGTTTGTTTTTGTTTGTTTTTTGTTTTTGTTGGTGTTTTTTTTTTTTGTTTTTGTTTTTTATCCTGCTGTTTGCCCTATGTAGACAGGGCTTAACTAGGGAAACCATTCATTAGAGGTGACCCTTTGAAGGCTCCATCCCAGCCTCTAGTTCTAAATGCCCTCAGATTTTTTGCAAGAGGTGAGGAACCTCCTTCAACACTTCTGCTGCCGTGATGCACTAAAAGCCCTCTGAAACGAATAAAAACACAAAAACATCATTGAAGCCCTACATTTGATTGGCTGCTCTTAATCCTTCACTTCAGAATGCTACAATGTTTCTTACTTGAGGGGTTTTCCTATTTTTGTTTTTATCAGTATATCTTACTAAACTACAGTAAAACAAACTTTTTAATAAAAATAAAATATATACGTATATATTTTAATATATTTTGCCATATTCATTAAACCATACCTACAACTTAATGAATATATAAATATCACTCAAATAGTGCCTTTTCTGGGTGTGGTGGTTTACATCTCTAATCCTAAAACTTGTGAAGGATCAAGATAGATACAATGATTTAGAGGCTAGCCTCCGCATGCCAATTGCTTTGGCATTTGGTGTGACCACAATGCTCACATAAACAACCGAAAGAAGAAAGGATCATGTTGACTGGTAGTTGCAGAATTTTAATCCTTTGTGGCAGAGAAGAGAACAGAACAACCCAGTCCACAGCAGGAGCACCTGACAGAAAATGTTCACATTCACATAGACGAGAAAAGAGAGAACAAGGCAGGAATCGGGACTGGGACCTGTGCCTGATAATATAAGGCCAGCTTCCAACTTCTAAAGTTGTCAGAACATTCCAATGAAACCATTATGAATGGAAAGCCAAGCTATGAGCTCAAACTATGAGCTATTTCAAGCTACTCAGTATAGACACATTCTCTATAATACAAGTAAACCAATAGTTGCCCTGTGTGTCTTTGAAATTCCATTCTTCTCCTTTTACCTTACATCTTTTTTATTCATACACAACATTGACTTTGTTTTTTAAATCACAAATAATTAATTTGCATTCCTTAATTTCTTATATAAACATAAGCTATACATTATGTATTTGTTCCATTTTAAGACTATTTATTTTGAAATAATTCGTAAAAAAAATCAGTAAAAATCAGTAGAGCATTCCCTTCATTGAAGAGTAATAGTTTATTTTTTAACATAGCATCTTGTATTTATATTTTTTCCTGCTGGTGGAGCTCCGGAAACTTAGTAGATTTTGTCTCTTAGAAGCAGGCTGTTTATGGGATGGATCCCCAGGTGGGGCAGTCTCTGGATGGCCTCTCCTTCAGTCTCTGCTCCACACTTTGTCCCAATATTTTCTTTAGACAGGAGCCCTTCTGGGTTAAGAATTTGGAGATTAGTGGTGGCCCCATGCCCCAGGCTTGATTCCCCAGTGTACTGGAATGCCAGGGCAGTGAGGTGAAAATGGGTAGGTGGAATGGGGAACATCCTTATAGAAACAGGGGGAGGGGGGATGGGAAAGAGGAGTTCCAGAGGGGAAACCTGGAAAGGGGATAACATTGTTGGTCATCAGTGGGAGAAGCAGCCCTTGGGCCTGAGGGTGTTTGATGCCCCGGTGTAGGAGAATGCCAGGGTAGGAAGACAGGAGTGAGTGTGCTGGGGAGCACCCTCAGAGAGGCAGGGGGTAGATGGATGGCAGAGAGGGGTTTCGAAACGGAGACCTGGAAAGGGGAAAACGTTTGAAATGTAAATAAAGGAAATATCCAATCAAAAGAAGAGAAAATGGGAAAAAAAGAAGCAGGCTGTTAACAAAATCTCTGTTCAAATCGTTACATGGAAAAGGACTTCTATTTCTTTGGGGTAAATGATTAAAGGAGGAATGGCTAACTCAAAAGGTGTGTGTGTCCTTAATGTTTAAAACCATTTCCTATTTTACTAAGTGAATAGAGTCTTTTATATCCTCATACTTGGGAGGCAGAGGCAGGTGGATTTCTGAGTTCGAGGCCAGCTTGGTCTACAGAGTGAGTTCCAGGACAGCCAGGGCTACACAGAGAAACCCTGTCTCGAATAAATAAATAAATAAATATTCGTTTAAAAAAAAAAAAAAGGCTAGCACCTCTATCCTTGCCAACATTTGAGATGGAAAACTTCCTTTCGTTAGCTAAACTAATAATTACCCCGTCACATTTTATCTCTGCAGTCCAAATGACCATCAGAAACCATCCCATCATTATGGTGAAACTCTTTATTAGAAACAGTTTTAAGACTCTTTTTCCATCTTTCTCAATCTTATCTTGACTTTTTAATCTATTAATGGCATTTATTAACGAATATTAGTGTATTGAAATCCAATACAGTGTTTATTTCCTTCTAAAGATCATATTGGTAAGGTCTCTTCTTATATTCCTTAAATAGAATTTGAATAGACTAAGTGTCATTGTGTTAGGCTTTGAATTGGCATATAATACAATCTAAGTTTAAACTGATGTAACTATACAGGATTTTGTAGATAAAGGAAGTGATTTTTGTCTTGTTGGTGTGTTTACTCTCAAGATCTGATTAATCAATCCCATATACTGGAGTATTGTTTCTCTAGCGAATAAAACCTGTAATTCTGATTTTTAAAAAGTCATCTTCTTATGTAATTATCCACTTGGACTTGGCCTTCTGCTCATCCCACTGATTTTTGTCTGGTGCTATTGAATACCCAAATGCTTTGACAGAAAAATTCTGTCTTAAAATCAAGTAGTAGTACCTATCCAACATTTTTAAAAATCTGTACTTTCTCATTTTGATATGATTTTTAGAATGGATCTGTTATTTGCTGAGTGATATTCTTCTGTGATTTTCACCAAGATTAAATTAAAACCTTATTTTGGAGTGTCAATTATAACTTTGTTGATTGGTCTTCCCAGCTCCCACTCAGCAAGTTTCAGAAATTTCCTTCTCTTCACAGATTTCTCAGAGAGTCACTTACTGTGGATTTAGGGTTTACATAAAAGGCCTGTTCTGTATCTATTTTTGTTGATTTTATGCTTCCTGTTTTTATCTCTTGCCATGGTTAATTAAATTGATTGATTATTGAATATAAAATGAATGTTTGACTACCATGGCAATCTCCATATGAGTATGCTGATTTATGTTTTTGCAAACTACTGGAATAAATTTCTAAAATTTTGTTTAGAATCACTGAACCTAAACTTGTAAGAGGTTTTAATTTTCAATTTCTATGTCTTTTGATGTTTGACTGATTTTTGAATTTAGATTATGCTGACTTTCTAGAATTTACTGATAATAACTCACTTATTTTTTCAGAAGTCTACATGTTTCCCAACCTTTCCATCATATATATTTAGAATAATGAGGCTATAAAATGATTGCATACTTGAAGTTTTCATTATAAGAAAGTTTATCATTGTAAGTTCAAAGCGAGTAATGTTTACTTATCTTTTCAAGCAAGATGAAATATCACATGATTAATAAATATTTGATATTTCTCTGTTCTAAGACACTTGTAGACAAAGTATTGAATTTATTATCCAAATGCTATTCAAAATTCTCCTTCACTATTGTGTAGAGGCCACTTTCTTCATTCCTGGTATTGAAAATGTGTTTCTTTATTTCTTTTAAATTTTTCTTCCTGTTTAGACTTGCTGAAATTTGTCAGTTTTAGTGACTATTACATAGAAATGCTTTTATTTATATTGATTTTCCTCTATCATTATTACTAGTTTCATTGTGATTTTTGCGCTTATTCTTATTTACTGCTAAATTTTAATTCACCTTTGCTTCTTGGTTTTCTAAAAAGTCATGAATACTGTTTTTTTTTAATATTTTTATTTTCTACATTCTTTGTTTACATTCCAAGTGATTTCCCCTTTCCCGGAATCCCCCTCCCCATATGTCCCATAAACCTTCTTCTCTCCATCCATTCTCCAATCACCTCCCTCCTTTTTTTCTTTGTCCTTATATTCCCCTCCAATGCTAGATCAATCCTTTCCAGGATGAGGACCCTCTCCATACTTCTTCATGGGAGTCATTTGTTATGCGATTTGTGCCTTGGGTATTCAGGGCTTCTGGGCTAATTAATACCACTTATCAGAGATTGCATTTCATGTGTATTCTTTTGTGACTGGGTTACCTCACTTAGGATGATATTTTTCAGATCAAACCATTTGCCTAAAAATTTTACTACTCAGCAATTAGAAACAATGAATACTGTTTTGAGACACATTTTTATTTTCTAACACATGCTTTTAGTGGTTATAACTTCCCCCTAATTAGCACATTAATGCTGCATCATATATGTTGATATGTTGTGTTTGCATTTTATGCAGTATTTATGTTCTTGAAATATCTGTTGAGTTGAAGTTTGTTATTTAGATTTCAAACATTTCTGGGATTCCTGGGTATTTTCTGATGCTGATTTAAGTTTATTACACACACTATTGTTGGCTGAGGACATACTTTGAAGATTAGACTCATTTTGTATTTATGACACATTCGTTTTACCACTCAAATTCATCCCTTGATGAGTTTCCCATTCATTTATGGGAAATGAATTATCATGTAGGAGACATGGATAAAAATCAGACACAGTAAATAATAATAAAAAATTATTCATACTTTATTTAGCAATAAATTCAAAATAAATTTGATAACTGAATGAACATAGAAGTAATAGAAATAATATGTAAATTATTGAAATCAAATTAAAACGTATAAAGAACTATGTTTAAGTAAATTAGTTTATGTTTGTACAATCTACAATACCTTCATTGTTTACAAAAAGATACATTTTAAAGAGATTTGTAAGACTAAATAACATGCATACAATAATAATAATATAATTCATTTCATTAGAATTTATATAATTTAAAATAGCAAAGAATAATCATTGTTTTAACTAATATTACAATATTGTAAATTACACTGACATCTTTTGACCCTTAAGAAAATATGTATTTAGTACATGGAGTTAAAATTGTAGAGTAACCTTATATATTCATTTTCCAGATAAGTAACAACAGGTAATTAAACATTGCAGGATATTTGTGAAATAAAATTTAAATGGATATATTAAAAGTTCTGCACAGTGAGCATGGATTATCATCTTGGGGTTACAAAATGTCAAATCAGAATTTTCCTGTGGTCTGGCATAGGCAACTGTTTCTGTAACAAAGAAATCAATGATACACTGGAATCTCTTAAAAATAAGATATTTTTCTCCAGCATTTTTTTGTCCTAAACATAACTTTCCTTCATACTCATAAAATTGTAAGTCATGTAACATATAAACTCTTTTACTGGAGAAAGTATTTATTTCCATAATAACATGAGGGATTTTAAAATAAAAGAAGGTGAGTTTCCATGCCAAAAATATGAGTTTACTGTCCAAAAAATTATTGAGTAAAAACATGAGAAAGAATACTGCATACTTAGGTTTATCATAAAAATGCAATTAAAGGAACACCAATTTACTAAACTGGCAAAATCCTGTATACCAATGACAAATCTGGCAACAGCATCTGGGAAATAAGTACTCCATTCCTTCTTCAAGGTATATTTTAAATGCACAGAAGTTAAAATCTACTCTCCTGCTTTCATTTCTATTATCATGATAGCATACACAAGAAAAAGTATCTTAGGTCAAAGGTGGTTATTTGTCTTATAATTACAAGTTACACTTCATCATTTCATGAAAGGCAAGGTAGAACTCAAAGCACTCACATCACAATCTGAACTTTACAGCAAGGAAAGACTTAGCACATCCTTGTCTGCCGCCTTTCAGCCAGCCATTTTCTCTTATACAGTGCTTAGGACTCCCTGGCTAAGAAATGCGGCTGGCCACATGGGTTGGGTCTCTTCTCCTTAATTAGCAAGATTGTCCTATCTACAAACATGTACACAGGTCAACTTGATCCAGTTAAATCATCATTAAGACTCTAAGGATCTTAAGACACTCTTCTTAAGTGACTCGGGGTTGTATCTAGTGAACACTTAAAACTAACCAAGGCAAATTAACAATAATTTTACAAATAAAGTAGAACAACATATAACCTGGTGAGGGCTGTAACAAACTGCAGATTTGTTAGTTATCTTCAACTATAAAAGAACTAAAATATCATGTCTGAAGTAATAACAGGATTTTTTATTTATTAATTTCTCCTGGCCTATGAATAGTGGTCAAAATTTTATTCTAAAGGGAGTCTGATAGCTCCCTGGAGATTATATATTGAGCCATAAAATTTGCTATTAAATAACATTTTCTTGAAAGCAAAAGAAATTTTTGAAAATAGACGAAATGTTACCATGGGTACAACATTCACAAAGAGTATGATAGCTCTCTAGAGGTTGCATAGAAGGAAATAAACATTGTTATTAAGCAACATTTTGTTGAATGTTTAGGAATTTTTGAGAACAGAGTAAGAATTGCCATGGGTACAATATTTGATATGCATTACGACAGATTTTAAAGCAGAAGAGAATAACCACCAAAATGTCTCTAAATATTACTTAGAAATTTTTTCTGTCCTAAGATACTTTTGCATCTTGTCACTTCTGTGGTTATAGAAATTAAACTGCATAAAAGGAAGCATTTTACTTGAGTCTTCATAGCAATGAAATGGCAAGGGAAAAGAGACAGTTCAAAATCTGAAGAGTGAAGTAAACACAGAAAAAAGCAGGTTAAGCCAACACCTAAGTGATGGATTTGACAAATCACATGGACCAGGCAAATCACACTAGGAGAGTGAGAAGCAGAGATGTGGAGACACTAGCAGCTTCATGGGGATAAATACCAAAACACACAACAAGGTTTACAGCAGTGGGAAAATAAAGGTTTTTACTTAGTTATTTGTTTGTTTCCTTACTGCAAAAAGGAAGTAATCACTCTGAATAAAGTTTAGACGATGCTGTATAACATTCATAAGCGTACCCTCCAGGGTAATGGACAGAACCAGAGTCCTGACCACCATAAATGATGGACCCTTTTTTGTCTAGTACCTTCTACCTATACTAGCTTAAGTAGCAATGAATAGATAGGACAAAACAATAAAAAAAAAAGCCAAGAACACACTTGGGAACATCATCAACCAGGAATAATGTTTACTAAATTAATAAGATTTGTATAAGATGACTCCTCTTTCTCGTACCTTATAATTAGGTCTTCTCAAAATAATGTGGATAAGCGGGAAAGAATCCAGATGCCCCTCAAAGGAGGAATGGATACAGAAAATGTAGTATATTTACACAATGGGATACTACTCAGCAATTAGAAACAATGAATTTTCAAAATTTTTAGGCAAATGGTTTGATCTGGAAAATATCATCCTAAGTGAGGTAACCCAGTCACAAAAGAATACACATGGAATGCAATCTCTGATAAGTGGATATTAATTAGTCCAGAAGCCCTGAATACCCAAGGCACAAATCGCATAACAACTAACTCCCATAAAGAAGTATGGAGCAGGTCCTGATCCTGGAAAGGATTGATCTAGCATTGGAAGGGAATATAAGGACAGAGAAAAAAAAAGGAGGGAGGTGATTGGAGAATGGATGGAGAGAAGAAAGTTTATGGGACATATGGGGAAGGGGATTCTGGGAAAAGGGAAATCATTTGGAATGTAAACAAAAAATATAGAAAATAAAAATATTAAAAAAATAATGTGGATTACAGCTACATAAATAAATAACAAAATGTAAGTCCTCTGATTTTCAGATGAAAGTTAAAGGTGAAGGCCCCTGCCTTCAAGAAAGGCATTTGTAAAATTATTTTAGTTTTATAAATTTTATTTTGTTGTTTCTGAACATTGTTTTTGTTCTTTCCTTCATCCCTTGTTCTACCATGACTTAGAAGTTTGCTTAAAACTGAATTAATTTCATTTTCTCTCTTCTTATAGATGCTATACTTTCATGTGCTTTAGTAATGTTGACTACATTTCATGGTTATTTCTTAGTATAAAAGGGTGGAATTCTTCTGGGTGAGATTATACAGTCTTCCAAATTTATGAAGAAAATAAAGCATTAACATGCTTTCTAAGAGAAACATGTAAGCAGCAGAGACACACAGACTTAAAGTAAACAGATATAAAAATACAATCAACTATTTTAGTTGATTGGATATTAAATAAATAGTACATGTGAAAATTAATATTTTAGCTCCCTTCCTGCCCCCCTGCACTCCCAGAGCTGTCTGTTACTCTCCTTCTACTCCACAGCCCCTTCTTTGTCCCAAGAAGCACACTATAATTAGGGACACAATTGAGAGCCCAGCCCCATACTGGTCTTGCCTAGATCTCGCAGAGCCCAGAAGACATGGGCTCTTCCCAGTTCTGTTAGAATTCCACCTCCCTTCCAGTCCATAACTCCACCCTCTATTGCTCTCTCTGGTCAGTGTGAAATCCCTCTACCCCACACTAAATGCACAGAACAAAGAAAGAATATAAAAGCTGAAAGGAGAAAGGCCAAGTTAAATATAAAACCAGACCTATCAGAATTATACCTGGCGTCTCAAAAAAAAAAAAAAAAAAAAAAAAAAAAAGACTCTAAAAGCCAGAAGACACTGGACAGTTGCAGACACTAAGAGACCAAAGATGCCAGTCGAGACAAGTATACCCAGCAAAACTCTCAATCACCATAGATGGAGAAACCAAGATATTCCATGACAAAACCAAATTTAAACATTATCTTTCTACTAATCCAGTCCTACAGAGCATACTAGAAAGAAAACTCTAATACAAAGAGAGTAACTATACCCAAGAAAACAAAAGAAATTAATCACCTCACAGCAAATCCAAAAAGAAGAGAATCACAAGCTCACAGTACCACCTCCAACACCCAAATAACAGAAACTACAAATTATTCATTATTAATATCTATTACCCACATCAGTGGATTCATTTCACCAATAAAACAACACAGGCTGATAGGCTGGATACATAAACAGGATCCATTATTCTGCTACATGCAAGAAATATATCTCAGCAACAAAGATAGACCCTACCTCAGAGTAAAGGGTAGAAAAAGTTTTCCAAGCAAAGAGTTCTAAGAAACAAGCTGGAGTAGCCATTTTAATAGCTAATAAAATCAGACTTTCAACCAAAAGTAATTAAAAGAGAGGGAAAAGAATATTTCATACTCATGAAAGGAAAAAAAATCAACCAAGATGAAGTCTCAGTTATGAACATCTATGCTTCAAATGCAAGAGTGCCCACTTATGAAAAAAAAACTTTACTAAAGCTCAAAACACACACTGAATGCTGAACAATAATTATAGGCGATATCAGCACTCTACTCTGACCTGTGGACAGGTCATAGAAACAAAAACTAAACAGAGACACAATGAAACTAACAGATGTTATGAAGCAAATGGATTTAACAGATATTTATAGAATCTTCCATCCAAAAACAAAAGAATAAGCCTTTTTATCAGCATCTTACAGAATCTTCTCCAAAATTGACCATAAAATAGGACACAAAATAAGCCTTAACAGATACATGAAGTTTAAAATAATCTTTTGCATTCTAGCAGATTGCCATGGATACAGGCTAGACTTCAACTAAAAACAGAAAAAGAAAAGAAAAGAAAAGAAAAGAAAAGAAAAGAAAAGAAAAGATATAATAGTGGCAACTGAATAACTCTGTACCCAGTAATCACTTAGGGGAGAGAGAAAAAGAAAGAAAGAAAGAAAGAAAGAAGAAAGAAAGAAAGAAAGAAAGAAAGAAAGAAAGAAAGAAAGAAAGAAAGAAAGAAAGAAAGAAAGAAAGAAAGAAAGAAAGAAAGAAAGAAAGAAAGAAGGAAGGAAGGAAGGAAGGAAGGAAGGAAGGAAGGAAGGAAGGAAGGAAGGAAGGAAGGAAGGAAGGAAAGAAAGAAAGAAAGAAAGAAAGAAAGAAAGAAAGAAAGAAAGAAAGAAAGAAAGAAAGAAAGAAAGAAACTAAGAAAGAAAGAAGTTAAAGATGTTCTAGATACTCTAGAATTCAATGAAAATGAAGGTACAGCATACTACCCAAACTTATGAGACACAATTAAAGCAGGGCTAAGAGGAAAATTAATAGCACTAACTACCTTCATGAAGAAATTGAAGACAGCTCATAGTAGCAACTTAATTAACAGACCTGAAGCTCTAGAACAAAAAGAAGCAAACATACCCAAGAGAAGTAGAAAGCAGAAAATAGTCAAACTCAAGGCCAAAACTAATCAATTGGAAATAAAGAGAACAATACAAAGAGAGAAACAAAACAAAAAGCTGGCTCTTTGAAAAAGCCAACAAGATAGACCAACCCTTACCAAGCCAAACTTACTAAAAGGCAGAGAGACAGCAACCAAATTTACAAAATCAGAAATGATAAGACAGAGATAACAGAAACTGAGGAAATTAAAAAAAATATTTAGGATTTACTTTAAAAGCCTATACTGGTCAAAACTGGAAAATCTAAACAAAATAGATCATTTTCTTCAGAGATACCTTTCATCCAGAGTTAAAGCAAGATCAGGTAAACCATCCTAGGAGTCTCATAACCCCTAAGAAAATATGAGCAGTCTGCTTGTCTGTTCCTCTAAAGACCCCCACAGTCTGAAGGCCTCCCAGGAGTTCTGCTATATGCAAAGCAACAGGTAAGAGACCTTCCCAAACAACCACAGCACCTAAGAACCCCAAGCAGCTCAGGACCCAGTACTCCTCTACTAGTCTCAGTCTTCAGCCCAGCAGATCACCAGTTTTTCTGTTCCTCTAAAGACTCCACATATTGAAGGCCTCCCAGGAGAACAGTAATAACTAGGGCAACAGCTTGAATGTTCCTCCAAAGACACAACAGCCTGAAGGCCTCCCAGAAGATTTAACTACACACAGGGCAACAGATCATCAGCTTGTCTGTCCTCTGAAGACTTCACAGTATGAAGGTTTCCCAGGAGATCTGCTCCACTCGGGGAAATAGATCAGCAGCTTGTCTGCCCCTCTGAAGACCCCACAGTCTGAATGCCTCACAGGAGGTCTGTGACAGCTAAGGCCACAGGCCTCCCAGGAGACCCAGGGACACAAGAGGCAGGCTCCAGACAGAGACACCCAGGCCAGCTTACACCAGAGATAACCAGATGGCAAAAAGCAAGTGCAAGACCATAAGCAAAAGAAGCTCCCAGGGACTAAGCCATCAAGCAAGGGGTACACATGACTCCAGCTGCACTTGTAGCAGAGGAGTGCCTTGTTGGACATCAGTGAAAGGGGAGGTCCTTGGTCCTATGGAGGCTCAATAGATGTCCCAAAATAGGGAAATTGAGGGAGGGTAGGTGAGAGTAGGTTCAATGGGGAAGCACCCTCATGGAGGCAGGAGGAGAGGGAATGGAATAGAGGTTTTCTGGGAGGGGGGTGAACCAAGAAGGGGAATAATATTTGAGTAGATAAAGAATATATTCAAAAAAAAGAAGTAAAAGCCAATATACTTTGGCATCATCAAAACCCAGTTGCAAGCCCTGGGTTGCTACTACAGCAAGCCCTGAACAAACCAACACACTTGAAAATCAGAATACTGACTTAAATCCTATCTCAGGAAAATAAAAGAGTCCTTTACGAAGGATATAAATAACTCACTGAAATAAATATAGGGAAACATAAGTAAACCAGTAGAAGACCTTTAAAAGGAAGCAAATAAATCCCTTAAAGAATTACAGGAATACACAATCAAACAGGTGAAGGAACTGAACAAAGCAGTCTAAGACCTAAAAGTGGAAGAAGAAAAAATAAAGAAAATACAATTGGAAACAAGTTAGAAATGGAAAATCTAGGAATGGGACCAGGAACTACATATGGAAGCATCACCAGCAGAATACAAGCGACAGAAGGGACAATCTCAGGTGTAGAAGATACCTTAGAAGATATTGACAAAACTGCCAAAGAAAATTCAAAATATAAAAAGCCCCTAACTCAAAACATCCAGGAAATTCAGGACACAAAAGTCCAAATCTAAGAGTAATTGGAATAGAAAAGAGCAAAGATTACCACCTCAAAGGTCCTAAAAATCTTTGACAAAATCATAGAAGAAAACTTTCCAAACCGAATGAAAGACTGTCAGAAACATACAAGAAGCCTATATAGAACACCAAATATATTGGACCAGAAAAGAAATTTTTGTTATCACATAATAATTAAAACACTAAATGCACAGAACAAAGAAAGAATATTAAAAGCTGTAAGAGAAAAAGGCAAAGTCACATATGAAGGCAGACCTATCAGAATTACATAAAACTTCTCAACAGAGATCCTAAATGCCAGAAGATTCTGGACAGAGATCATGCAGACCCTAAGAGAACACAAATGCCAGCCCAGGCTACTATTCCTAGCAAAACTATTGATCAACATAGATGGATAAACCAAAATAAATTAGGAGAAAACCAAATTCAAACAATATATATTTACCAATCCATCCCTATAGAGGATTTTAGAAGGAAAACTCCAACACAAGGAGGGTATGCACACTAAAGAAAAAAACAAGATATTAATCATCTCACAACACAGCCCAAAGGAAATAATCACGAACACATAATGTGACCTACAACAACACACATAACAGGAAATAACAATCATGTTTCTTTGATATATCTCAACATCAATGCACTCAATTCTCCAATAAAAGACAGAAGCTAAAAGACAGGGATATACATGACTGGATATGCAAAGAGGATTCAGCATTCTGCTGCATACCAGGAATACTTCTCAATAAGAAAAATGGACACTACCTCAGAAAAAAAAGCTAGAGAAAGTATTCCAAGCAAATGGCATCAGGAAACAAGCTGGAGTTGCAATCCTGATATCCAATAAAACAGACTTTCAACCAAAACTCATCAGAAAAGGTGTGGACATATAGATATTCATATTCATCCAAGGAAAAACCCACCTAGCGAAAGTCTCAAACACGAACATTTATGCCTCAAATGCAAGGGCACCCACATTCATCAAATAAATTTTACTAAAGCTCAAAGCACACATTGAATCCCATACAATAGTAGTGGGAAACTTCAATACCTCACTCTCACTATTGGACATTTCACTGAAACAGAAACTAAACAGAGACACAGTGAAACTAATAGAGGTTATGAACCAAATGGATTTAACAGATATATACAGAACAATTTACCCTAAAAGAAAAAATATACCTTCTTCTTAGCACCTCATGGTTCCTTCTCCAAAACTGATAATATAACAGTCACAAAAGAAGTTTCAACCAATACAAGAAAATTGAAATAATCTCATTCATCCTATCAGATCACTGAGGACTAAAGTTGGACATCAATAACAACAAAATTAACAGAAAACCCACATACACATGGAAACTGAACAACTCTCTACTACTTAATGATAACTTAGCCACAGAAAAAATAAAGAAAGAAAGACTTCCTGGAATACTTCAAAAATGATAACACAGCATTTCCAACTTACAGGATACAATGAAAGCAGTGCTAGAAGGAAAATTTGTAGAACTAATTGCCCTCATAAAGAAACTAGAGAGATACTACACTGGCAACCACTCTGGAAATCAGTCTGGCGGTTCCTCCGAAAACTGGGCACCTCACTTCCAGAAGATCCTGCTATACCACTCCTGGGCATATACTCAGAGGATTCCCCACCATGTAATAAGGATACATGTTCTACTATGTTCATAGCAGTCCTATTTATAATTGCCAGATGCTGGAAAGAACCCAGGTATCCCTCAACAGAAGAGTGGATGCAAAAAATGTGGTATATCTACACAATGGAGTACTATTCAACCATTAGAAACAATGAATTCATGAAATTCTTAGGCAAATGGATGGAGCTAGAAAACATCATACTAAGTGAGGTAACCCAGACTCAAAAGGTGACTCATGGTATGCACTCACTAATAAGTGGATACTAACCTAGAAAACTGGAATACCCCAAACATAATCCATACATCAAATGAGGTACAAGAAGAAAGGAGGAGTGGCCCCTTGTTCTAGAAAGACTCAGTGAAGAAGTATAGGGCAAAACCAGAACGGGGAAGTGGGAAGGGGTGGGTGGGAGGACAGGGGGAGAAAAAGGGGCTTATGGGACTTTCGGGGAGTGGGGGGCTAGAAAAGGGGAAATCATTTGAAATGTAAATAAAAAATATATCGAATAAAAAAAAAGAAAATCTAATACCAATACTTCTCAAACTCTTCCATAAAATAGAAACAATACCTAATTCATTCTGTGAAGCCACAATTACTCTGATACCTAAATGACACAAGGACACAAAAAAATTACTGCAGACCAATTATACATTGATGTAAAAATACTCAGTAAAATTCTAGCAAGCCAAATCAAAGAACACATCAAAACCATCATTCATCACAATCAAGTAGGCTTCATCTCAAGGATGCAAGCAAAGTTGGTCCAATATATGAAAATCCACTAACGTCACCCACTATATAAACAAACTCAAAGAAAAAAATCATATAATTATTTCACTAGATGCTGAAAAACATTTGACAATATAGAACACCTTCATGTTAAAAGTATTGGAGAGATCAGAAATTCAAGGCCCCTATCTAAACATAATAAAAGCAATACACACCAAATCCACAGCCAATTACAAATTAAATGGAGATATTCTTGAAGCAATCCCACTAAAATCAGGAACAATACAAGGATGCTCACATTCCATGTATCTATTATATATAGTACTAGGTGTTCTAGCTAGAGCAATAAGACAACAAAAAGAGATCAAGAGATACAAATCAGTAAAGAAGAAGTCAAGGTATCACTATTAGAAGATTATATGATAGTATACAGAAGTGACCTCAAAAATTATCTACCAGAGAACTGGTAAAGAAGTTCTCTACCAGAGAGCTTCTGCAGATAATAAACTACTTCAGCAAAGTGCTGGATATCAAATAAATCAGTAACCTTCCTTTATACAAGTGATAAACAGGCTTTATCTGTAATAGCCATAAACTGGAAGCAACCTAAGTGTCCCTCGACCTAAGAATGAATATAGAAAATGTCGTTTATGCTATTCCCCTGCTTAGACAAGGACATCATGACTTCTGCAGGCAAATGAATGGAACTGGAAAACATCATCCTGAGTGAGGAAATCCACACTGTAAAGGACATCAACGGTATGCCATGAGTGATAAGTGGATATTACCCTAAAAGTACATGCACCCATGATATAGCCCCACAGATCCCTAGAGCATAAATAAGAAGGAAGGCTCAAGTAAAGATGCTTAAATCCCATTTAGAAGGGGTAACAAAATAGTCGTGGAAGGCAGAGAGAAAGAGAGACCTTGGTGGGAGAGCAGAGGGAGAGAAGAATAGGTGAGCAGGATCAGGTATGGAGGGAGACATGATTAAGGACCAGGAGAGTGAATGGAAATATGCAGCTGCCTGGGCTGGGAATTAAAGGAATCTCTAGAAAGTCCAAGAGACCTGGGATGGAGGAGGACCCTGGGAGTCAATGAGGATGACCTCCCAGAAGAGTGGGAATATGGAACCTGAAGATATCATCTCCAGTAGCCAGATAGGACCCCAGTGGAGAGATGGGGACAACAACCCACCTACAAAACTTTCAACCCAAAATTGATACTGTCTAAAAGAAATGAAGGGACAGAGATGGAGCAGAGACTGAAGGAAGGGGTGACCAGTGGTCAACCCAACTTGAGATCTATTCCATGAGCAGGAACCAATCCCTGACACCATTAGCACTATGTTGTACTTGCAGACAGGAACCTAGCATACCTGTCCTCTGAGAGGCTCTACCCAGCAGTTGACTCAGAGAGATTCAGATACCCACAAATAAATGTTGAATAGATGTCAGCATCCCTATGAAAGAGGTAGGAGAAATATTGAAGGCCTTCAAGGTGATGGCAATCCCACAGGAAGACCAATAGTGTCATCTAATCTGGACCAACGGGAGCTCCCACAGACTAAACTATCAACAAAAGAGCATACACAGGCTGGTCTTAGACCCTGGTACATACCTAGCAGAGTGCTGCCTTGTCTGGCCTCAGTAGAAGAAGATGCACCAAATCCTGCAGAGACTTAATGTACCAAGATAGGGGGGATACCCAGGGAGGGGACACTCTCTCAGAGGCAAAGGGAAGAAGGGATGGGGGGAGGAACATGTAAGGGGGAACAGGAAGGGTACACATTTTTAATATAAATGCATAAATAAATTAATAAATATAAATAAATAATATTGTTTTTAAATTTTCTCTTAATATTCAATATGAGCCATTACCTGTCCTATATACTATCCTTTAAAAATGAAATTTGAATGTTCTTTAATGTCCACCTAGATGTCATGGATTATCTTATTACTTTCTTTTCTATGTGTCTGTTTCTTTACTTTATCTTTAAAGAAACTCCTTTGATCACATGTCAGTCTTCAGAGGAATGATATAATGAGGTCTTTGTCTAATAAGAAAATGATTCCAAACAAAGGACTTTAATCATTTGTTTCGAAAGGAATAATTGTGGTCAACTTACCAGTTTTGTAGTGTCTCAATCAACCCAAGGTGTTCTGGATAAAAAAGTAAATGAAATCAAAGAAACTAAGTTTTTATTTCCTTAAAGGAAGAATATGCTCTACATAAAATCAATGTTAGTTGAACCAGCACCATTTGTTGAAAAGGCTATCTTTTTTCCATTGGATGTTTTCAGCCTCTTTGTCAAGGATCAAGTGGCCATAGGTGTGTGGGTTCATTTCTGGATCTTCAATCCTGTTCCATTGATCCTCCTGCCTGTCACTGTACCAATACCATGCAGTTTTTAACACTATTGCTCTGTAGTATTGCTTGAGGTCAGGGATACTGATTCCCCCAGATTTTCTTTTGTTGCTGAGAATAGTTTTAGCTATCCTGGGTTTTTTGTTGTTCCAGATGAATTTGATAATTGCTCTTTCTAACTCTGTGAAGAATTGAGTTGGGATTTTGATGGGTATTGCATTGAATCTGTATATTGCTTTTGGCAAAATGGCCATTTTAACTATATTGATTCTACCGATCCATGAGCATGGGAGGTTTTCCCATTTTTTGAGGTCTTCTTCCATTTCCTTCTTCAGAGTCTTGAAGTTCTTGTCATAAAGATCTTTCACATGTTTGGTAAGAGTCACCCCAAGATACTTTATACTGTTTGTGAAAACATCCAATGGAAAAAAGATAGCCTTTTCAACAAATGGTGCTGGTTCAACTGGAGGTCAGCATGCAGAAGAATTGATCCATCCTTGTCTCCTTGTACTAAGCTCAAATCCAAATGGATCAAGGACCTCCACATAAAGCCAGACACTCTGAAGCTAATAGAAAAGAAACTGGGGAAGACCCTTGAGGACATCGGTACAGGGAGAAAGTTTCTGAACAGAACACCAATAGCGTATGCTCTAAGAGCAAGAATTGACAAATGGGACCTCATAAAATTACAAAGTTTCTGTAAGGCAAAGGACACCATCAAGAGGACAAATCGGCAACCAACAAATTGGGAAAAGATCTTCACCAATCCTACATCAGATAGAGGGTTAATATCCAATATATATAAAGAACTCAAGAAGTTAGACTCCAGAAAACCGAAGAACCCTATTAAAAATGGGGTACAGAGTTAAACAAAGAATTCTCACCTGAAGAACTTTGGATGGCGGAGAAGCATCTTAAAAAATGCTCAACTTCATTAGTCATTAGGGAAATGCAAATCAAAACAACCCTGAGATTTCATCTTACACCAGTCAGAATGGCTAAGATTAAAAATTCAGGAGACAGCAGGTGTTGGAGAGGGTGTGGAGAAAGAGGAACACTCCTCCACTGCTGGTGGGGTTGCAAATTGGTACAACCACTCTGGAAATCAGTCTGGCGGTTCCTCTGAAAACTGGGCACCTCACTTCCAGAAGATCCTGCTATACCACTCCTGGGCAAATACCCAGAGGATTCCCCACCATGTAATAAGGATACATGCTCTACTATGTTCATAGCAGTCCTATTTATAATTGCCAGATGCTGGAAAGAACCGAGGTATCCCTCAACAGAAGAGTGGATGCAAAAAATGTGGTATATCTACACAATGGAGTACTATTCAGCCATTAGAAACAATGAATTCATGAAATACTTAGGCAAATGGATGGAGCTAGAGAACATCATACTAAGTGAGGTAACCCAGACTCAAAAGGTGAATCATGGTATGCACTCACTAATAAGTGGATATTAACCTAGAAAACTGGAATACCCAAAACATAATCCACACATCAAATGAGGTACAAGAAGAAAGGAGGAGTGGCCCCTGGTTCTGGAAAGACTCAGTGAAGCAGTATTCGGCAAAACCAGTACGGGGAAGTGGGAAGGGGTGGGTGGGAGGACAGGGGGAGAGAAGGGGGCGTGAGGGACTTTCGGGGAGTGGGGGGCTAGAAAAGGGGAAATCATTTGAAATGTAAATAAATTATATCGAATAAAAAAATTTATCTCTTCTCAAAAAAAAATTTAAAAAAATTCAATGTTAGAATAACTTTGAAAATTTACAACATCATGCTAAGTGATAGAGAATTACATCCAGTTATTAATGCCTTAAGAAGTAAGTTATGCATTATAGGTAGCCACAGTGTAACATTCAGTGTAACAGAATTGCAGAAAGATTTGCAAAACGCAGTGAAATTTCAGAACTTAACAGATGAGACTGAGGGAGATCAGAGCAGGCCTGGTGGAGGAAGTAGCATTTACACAGCTCCCCTTAGAAGACAGTAGTTTGCTCAGCCACCCAATGTAAGGAAGCGGGGGTAGTTTCTAGTAAAGAAATGGTTAGCCTGGAGGACAATGAAAAGGCCAGGAATTCTACATTGATATGTGATGGGGCCAGAGAAGTAGATGGGAACTTACTGTTGTCAGCTCTAAGTTTTCAGTCTCATCTCCATGGTAACAATTGTAAGTCCAAGCAACATGGT
Source organism: Apodemus sylvaticus (assembly GCF_947179515.1). Lineage (NCBI taxonomy): Eukaryota > Metazoa > Chordata > Mammalia > Rodentia > Muridae > Apodemus > Apodemus sylvaticus. Next base: position 22,341,358 of record NC_067494.1, on the reverse strand, counting down.
CATCCCGTTTCTAAAGGGCAGAAATAGTTGTATGGCTATTAAACAGCAGAGACTAGGCTAAAACTGAGGGGCAGTGGATACTCTAGCATGGCCTCACATTCCCTTGTAATCAAGAATGACCTTGTAGTTGATTATAGGCCTGCAATAACAGGTCCTCAATTTCGATGCTAGGGATCGATGCCAGAGCGTTGTGCATGTTATCTGAACTACCAGTTTAGCTATATTCTCATCTGTCAAATATCCCCTATACGATATATTCTGTTAAATGAAGGTCCAATGAGATGGCTCAGCAGATAAAGGCAACTGCCACCAATCAGGAGGTGGGGTGGGAGGGTGGAGTTTGAGTCAGATGGTGGAAGCAGAATACCAGAACCTACACATCCAAGTTTTCCTCTGACCTACACAGACACACACAGACACAGACACACACACACACAAACATGCTCACAAGCATGCACACATTTGCACATGCACACATGTACACATATACACCATGTGCAACACATCAAAATTTGAAGTTATATGAAATCCAAACACACCTGAAATCTTCCATTCTCTCACCTGGCTTCATAGTACTCTGAATGTCTTCTGGACAGCCCCTCCCCAGTGACACACTCCCACATATATCTGTCCATGCCTCTCATTCCTTGCCTGTAACCTGCTAAATTTCCTTAAAGCCAACAAAGCAGTCTTTGTATTGCTGGGCTTCAGTGCTTGAATACCCACTGGTAGCAGAACTATTGAGACTGTATTTCCGTCTTTCCCAAAATCATGTGAATATGATTCAAAGAGATCATAAAAGTTGTTCAAACAACACTCTTTAGTTCTTCGTACCATGTCACATGCTCTGTGCGGATTTCAGAATTTAGAGGCTCGGAAATACATAGAAAACTTGCTGATGGCATGCTCCATGTGAGAGTGAGGGTGATAAGTTTTAAATGTTAGGCTTAAAATTAGATTGATTTTTGTGCTAATGGTGTAATTTCTAGGTATTTGTTGTAATAACAAATGGTATTCAAAATGACTGCTATTCAGGGGCAACTTTGTAGATAATTAACAGAGTGTCTCACTGATGCACGCTAATGAGAGAAGTGCCATTACTGATCAGAGTGTGAAAGATTCAAGGATAACACCATAAAATGCAGTTTGCGGAGTTCTGTAAATATATGTTGTTTGCCTTATTTACAACAGCCCATAGATTACTCAATTGCATATAATACACTTGTGTATTAGATGAGAGAAAAATCTCACTAACTTGAGCCCTCACTGGAGTCCTCTGCTATGAAATTTTATTGAGAACTGAGATAAAACAATTCTCTTTAGAGAGCAGGAATTTCAGTGCCTGCTGATGATAAGTGAATGTGCATGAGTTGAAAAAGAGAGACAGTGGGTTTTCAAGGGCGGCGTGGCTGATCAGTGACCACTACGCTCTGACCTTGCCCTGCCCACTCCCAGAGGTACAGCAGGTCACTTCACACAAATGGATAACAGAACAACTAAATGTCCTGGAATGAGTTCTGCTGCGTGTGGAGGTATAAAGGCCACTCTTGAAATGCATGGGTGAATATAGGTTTTGTTGTTAGGCCCAAAAGCAGCCACAGAGCCAAGGGTAGAGTTCCACAAAGGGACCCCTAAAAATAGAGGGGTGCTCCCCTGCAGCTCCAATGGGGTTGCCCATGGAGTAGAAAGACAGTAAGAAAGACAAGGCTAAGCCAGGCCAGACATACTGGGCAAAAGTCTGAACTGGATTGTCTAGTCTTATTCAAGAGGAATTGAAAATGGGAGAGTTCCAGGGATAGGAATCTTTTCATAATCAAACTGTAGGTGTGGCATAATCTAAAACAAAAAGAGGAAATGCCCAGAGAGCTAATTGTTTTCACTCTGGTGCTCACTTGCTTTTTTTTTTTTTTTTTTTTACCAGGAGTCATCTCATCGGGTAAATTAAAAAGTGCTCCAGCCAGCTTTGAAAAACCAAAAAGATTTGTTCAAATTTCTCAACAAACTTTCAAATGACAACTTTAAGTGGACATTTGTTTTTGATCTATTCGAAATTAACAGTTTCTTCTACAGCATGGGGGAAAATAGCTCAGTTGTTCAACATCTAGTACACATTCAGATGCCTGTTCATCTTGGTGCCATTTTAACATTCTACAGGCCAAGGACATTCACAACAGATAATGGGGGGCAGGATTTTAATGTTCCTCCTAACACAAAGAAATGATAAATAATTGAGGTAATGAATATTCAAATCTTCATGATCTATTATCTTACATTGCAATATAATTATATGTGCTGAAATATTTCACTGCACTCTGTAAATACCTACAACTACTCTGTCAAAATAAACTATATATAAAAACACACATGCATTTGCCCATATATATATATATATATATATATATATATATATATATATATATATATATATATATATGGCTTTGTTACCTACTGGTTGCATGTTTTAAGTAAGGTCCTAAGATTACATACATTTTGTCATTGTGTATTTCAGATAACAATATAGACAGTTTATTATTATTATGAAGATTAAGTGAAATAATGCATAATAAAATACCTTACATTGAATATATTTAATATCCAACAATAGTATTATTTGTAAAGTGTTCCCTAAAATTAATATGATATACTTATTACTACAAATAATGACTATGTACTTGGTATTTAAACAATTAATAAGATGTAGGGTGCTTATTAAGCAAATAATCAATTTTGTACATGGTAGAATCTTGTACTAATTTGGAAAGTCATAGAAAAGACTAAATTAAATAAGTTTCTAGAGGACAGCACTCATTAGAGACCCATATTTAGTATGACCCAGCCAACTATGAAGCAAAAGAATCAGACTAGTTATTCATCAACAGATGACATAGACATACACATGTACACACTCAAATTAAAGCAACATTCAATAATAAAGAATTAAATTACTGGGCCCGGAGAGATGACTCAGTGGTTAACAACACTTGCTGTTCTTCCAGATGACAAGAGTTCAATTCACAGAGATCACATGGCAGCTCACAAGTGTCTGCAATCCAACTCAGACAAATTTGACACCTCCACAAAGACATATATGCAAGTAAATATTAATGCACATAAAAATAAAAGATTAAATTCACAGATTTACTGAGCAGACACTCATTGCAGGGAAAAGAAGGAAATTATGTCATTTTTAGCGAAATTGAAAGAATTAGCTCTTATTCAATAACTATACTATGAAGAGCATCGCAAACCATTTGTTTTCTCTCATACATTGAAGCCAGAATTAAACAAAGACCTGAAATTCATAGAAAGATTAATTAGAGAATAGGAAAGGGCATGGTGGAGTGGGACAAAAGTGAGATTGCTGAAGGAACTTTGGAGGGTGGACTCATCCAAAGCAGAAAAAATGCATGTGTACCTCAAAGTGCATATAATTAATATGCATGCATAGGTTAAAAAAAACCAAAGCATTAAGCAGAGAGAAACATTTCTGGTAATCTGTATTCTCTATGGCTTCCATTTATCCCATTATCAAAGCACTGACAATTCTGCACTGCTTTCAGAATGCCATCAGCCAATGGTCCATTTGCTGACTTCAGTGTCGCCCACCTCCAAGCCAGCCGATGTCAGATGCTCTTGCTTATTTGCTAAATAGCAATTGAGGACTGTTCTAGTTATGAATACAATTCACCGTTCATGAAGTTTACTGATTGGGCAGAGTCAGATAATAAGGAAGGAAGAAAACAGTTTAAAATAGCATAAATGTCAAATATTGAAAATTGTTTTAAAATTAATCATATGAGAGGAATTGCTGAATGAAGAGAAAGTGTGTGTTTAACAGAATGTGTACCAGAATGTCTAGCGATGATGATGTAAGGGTGGAAATATCTTGAGGCAACTTGGAATTTTGTAGGACAAATGGATGACCACTATGTTTTTTGCTTGCTTTCAGTAATGATAGGAGTATTTCCACTGGAGAGACAGTTTGAGTGGGAGCTTTCGATGTTCTTGGAGCATTTGGTAAGAGTATACATACAACAACAGAAAGAGCTTGGAGCCTTTTGAGGGAAGCCACTGATTGCAGTGATCTCTAGGCTATCCGTAGTCAACAAGACATACTTCAGGCCCTGACGACAACTTTTATGAGCAAAACTGAGAGGAATGAATTCGCTGATGAGTAGGGAGATACAGGAATTAACCATGGCAACCCGCGCTTTTCTCTGTGTGCTATTACCTTGGCTGGCATCTTCCTAAATCTGTGAGCCTGTTTCTATGTTTCTGCGGATCACTTCTCTCAATAACCCTTTCACATATTGGGCATGGATGACTACATTGACACTAAACACCCTAATTTGCAGAATCATTCCTTCAGTTGTGGGAACACTATTCCAAGGGTTTAACTGAAGAGACCAAAGCAGAGCAAGGAACTGCTGCTTGGTTACCCAAAGCTTTCAGTACGTGTGGATCCTTGTGTTTGGGACATTGAACACTGTGAGGGAACAGGATGGAGCCCTAAAGAGAGAGGCTTCTTTTTGAAACTTGGAGAGGAACTTAATTAAAAGAGTTAGATTAAATCAAAAGAGAGATAGACACCATTGAAAGGATAGTAGGGGATGGTCCAAACCAGGGTCTTTAGAGGAGTCTCCAGAAATAAGGAAACTCACTTTTATATCTTCTAATGTAGTGATGGTTTCACACTACATGATTTATCTAGGACAGTCTAAAAGTCTTGGGGCAGGAATGGTACCCTGTAGTACCATAAACTAGAGGCTGCCAATACCACAGCACAAGGCTTCTGAACTCTATGTCAGAGAGTGAGGAAAGGAGGGATAAAAAGAGGGTGGAGCTCACCAATGGTGGACCATGTCCTCCTACAACAATTAGTAGTCAAGAAAGTTACCCCACAGATGTGTCCACAGGCCAATCCCACTTGGCAAATTCCTCATTTGTGAGAGAGCTCCCTTTCAGTTAACTATAAGCTTTGTGAAGTTGACATTAAAGTTAACTTGGCCACCCCTCTCTGCCTCTGGGACATAGGTTCTTTCTTGACTCTTTATCCTAAACCTAGTCTGTCCCTGAAGGTAAAGCCCATGACGTCATGCTATCCCAATAGCTCCAAGCCCCTTATCTCAGGCCAGTTCACACAATTCAGTATGCCCTGCCTATGGAACTGGCCTTATCACTTCTCTACGTATTTACCTCTCAGGAGTCAAGAGATTCTCTTTGCACTGTGACCTCAGTGCTCTGAAGCTGGTGATTTCAATTTTGTTGAGGATTTTTCTGGTGGTAACTAGAAAGAAAAAAAAAACCACTATGAAGATTTCTCCACATTGGAGCTGAAGTCAAAGAGGATATTGCATTCATTCCTCACTTTTTTTAATTACTGTAAACTACTTGGCAGTATTGAGCACATTTTCTTTTTGCACTTCTCTCTTCCTCTGTGTGCTCTGTGATGGTTCACTGTAGCTTTTCTCCTTCTCTATGAGCTCATTTTCATTATCACTTGCATCTGAGTTTCAGCCTTAGATTTCTGCTCTCACCTGTTCATTCTCACTGAACCTGGCTTTCGCATAACACATCGGATGCAAAGAGTTCCCAATGGATATCATCTCTGAAGTGGTTTCCTACAATATCTGTAGTTGCGTATCAGGATCCCACTGGTGATTGTACCAATGAGTCTCATAAAACAATGTCCCATATAGAACTCACCATTTTATTCCCATTGTCTTCTTTCACTTCTCATTTTAATTTGTCATAGAATCAATTGCTCATCAGACAACAAAATAAGCAGACTCAATAACGTAGTCTCTGAGCAGACATTAACTTTCGCTCATTCGCAGTTTTCAACTCAGGCTCCTCAATTTCCATTACTTTCTATACCATCCATTTCTTAATCACTGCCATTATTTTCTACCTATTAGAAGAGAGGATGGTTCAAAATAATACCTTTTGCCTAATTTACCTTTCATATTTCCATAATGCCAGAGAGTGTATCTCTCATAAATTAGAGCATGACTACTACTTCTTTACGCAAATACTTCAAAGGCATTATGAAATTTAACATACAACAGGCGCTTTAAAACATAGTTAAAGCCTTTATGTTCATCCTGGCTTCCTTACCAGGCTTACCTCACCCCTGTCACTATTCTGAGAATGTGATTTTCTCCAATCACGCCAAGCCTCATAGAGTTATTTGATTATACTGTGTTTTAACACACATTTCGAATATACTTTGTGACTTCAATGTTCTCTCTTTGCTTCTCTCTTATATTAGTCTCCTGGAGCACTAAAGATAAATTCAACAGCATCTCTTTTTCACCTATTTCATAGTTTTGTAGTCTTTCTCTTTCAAACATCAAAAAGTAATACTGTGTTCTAAATTGGGCACTGAGGGGAAAATGGGGCTGTGTGTGTGTGTGTGTGTGTGTGTGTACTTGTATACAGGAGGGTAGTTCTCATGGAAGTCAAAAGATGGTATCAAATACCCTGTAGATGAAGATAAATGTGCCAGGTAAAGTGCTCCATATCCACATTGGTGCTGGGAACCTAAATTACTTCTCCTTTAAGAGTAGAAAGTTCCCTTAGCTGTTGAGACATGACTCTAGCCTTAAAACAAAGAGACAGACAGACAGACGGATGGACAGATGGACAGATAGACAAATTGATTGATAGATAGATAGATAGATAGACAGATAGATAGATAGATAGATAGATAGATAGATAGATGATAGATAATTTCGAAGTCTAAAGTTTAGTCTATACAGCACTATACCAATGTGTACTTTGAACTTTTTTTATCGCAAACTGGAAGCATTAAGGGTTTTTACACTTAAACTCTAGGTACTAACTTTGCATAACTTAAGTGTACTTCAAAATAAAATATTTATCTAAAATATTAGCTGGGAGGGGGAAAGTACCAGCAATTATTTCATAGCAGAAAATGTCCTGAGTGACCTTGCACATAACTCTGAACTCAGCTCTCGCACTCAAGTTTACATTGTTTGGGTGAAGGCACCTTAACAGCAGTGTTCCTCTCAGGTGAGCTCTAAACCAGAACAGCCATGTGAAGTATATCTGGGTTCACTGTGCTTGGACCCAGAGTGGAGTGTCGGATTAGCTGTTGGTATTATTGCTAATAAAATGCTTGCTGCCACACTCTGAACTTGCTATTTGCCTAATACTTGTTAAGTGTAAAATCTTGGGTAAATATTTGTGCAACAAATAATGGACGACGGTATAAATTTTAGCACTGTGCTCTTCTTTCCCTTGATAGATTTCTTCTAGGTGACAAGAAAAGAACCCCTGCCAGCTGGTTTACTTCGGAGATCAGAATTCACTGTAATATCAGCATTGCTTGCACTCTTACTGAACTCTTCACCACCTCAGACCTTGAGCGAAACTGCATTTCATCTCTCAACCCAGAATCCATGCCCTCTATTTATTCCACTGCACAAAAGAAATCTGAACTGCACAAATATATTTTCTAGCCAATACTCCTTTTGAAAGTCAAAACTCTCATTTTATTGAATTTCAAGCTTTGTGCTCAATCAGAATTCACAATTTGATCCCAGAAAGAGATTATTTTTAAAAAATATTGGACAGGCTTTGAGATTAAAATGGATATGTCATAGCTATGAAGTGTCAGGACAATACAGAACCATAGAATTTGCAGGGAGAAAAAAAAATGAACCACTTATTTCATTCATTAAGAATCACTATTTTTCAAGTTAAAATATAAAGCTAAATTGCATGTTGCCTTAACGTTGAATCGTTTATCTGCAAACATAAAGTAAGGTTGTTTTCAAAACCATTGTTCCATATACCTACTAGCATTTTAGAGGTTTATTATATTTTTATTGGTTTTAATAAAATATCAATATAACTATGCCCTATTTCTCTGGAAAATATTTTAATATGCCTACACATGCATGTATACACATACACATACACACACACATACACACACACATACACATACACAAACACACACATATACACATACACATACAGACACACACACATACACACACATACATACATACACACACACACACACACACACACACTAATGTACATTCACGCAAGCCATACATAAGAACTCCTGTTGTGTGGTCCCACCCAAGATACATGATTAAACCATATCAAAGGACTTATGCTTTCTACAATTATGTTCTCCAGTTTATCTTATTTGCTAGACTTTAAATTCTGTGATCAAATACTTAAGTTCATTTACTTCTTCATTGTATTTCTAGTTCTAAAGACTGTGGGAATCACTTTTCTCAATACATTAATTAATTTACTGAAACATTTGTTTCGAGTTTTAGAAGTAAATATGTGGTCTCAAATACAGACTGCTTCTGAAGGAAAGCAAACTTGATTTTTAATAAAAGTAAATATTTGAATTTTTCTCCATGTCACATGATCTCATATATTTGAATACAGACTAAAATTTACTGCTCTCTTCAAATTCAGACATAATTTATGTCTCGAATATAGACTTATTAATAGGAGACTAAAGAAATTATACTTTTATTTATTTACTCATAAAATAAAATTCTTTAAAAAGAAATATCCTCACAAAGACTGCCAGTAAGCGAACTTCTTTAATATGTAGCATTTTGCATCAGAATTGCAGTAATAGAGACATTCTTTAAATATGTACATGATGAATATAGAGAAATGCTGATCAAAGGCTTTATCCTGAATATGGAGCACGTGATTAGAAAATATTACAAAGCTCAATATGACTGGTCATTTATCCTGCATTGAAGGACCTTATTATTTCCATATTTGGTTCAAAAACATTCAAACACATTCAAAAATGTAACCCTCTACATAGTACAATATGTGGTCAGTATTCTAAATTATGATAGAGACTGCCCATCTGCTACTCAAAAACAGCAATATATTATAAAACTTCTATCTTATTTTATATGCATAATAACCCTAACATATCCAGAGGATGAATTCATTCTGAGTTTCCAAATTTGTTGGTTATGTTCACTGTCAACCTCACTGAATATAATCTCACGTGGGAGATGTGTATCTTTGCATTTCTTTAGTGATCTATAACAATTGTGTCCTTGGAGTTCAGAAGACCTGTCCACTTCAAGTGGCACCATTCCCTGACTGTGATTTTGAACTTTATAAATGGAGAAGAGATCTGGGCAACTACAATTATCCTCTCTCTCTCTCTTTCTCTCTCTGTCTCTCTGCCTCTCTCTCTCTCTCTCTCTCTCTCTCTCTCTCTCTCTCTCTCTCTGTGTGTGTGTGTGTGTGTGTGTGTGTGTGTCTTGCTTCATGTTCCTTACAACTTAATCTGTTTGTCACTGTAGAATATATCCTTACAGTCAGAAATTAAATAAGCTCTTTCTCTGAGTTGCCTTAGCCTGGTTATTTTTAAATAGTCACAGGAAAAGAAAATAAGACAGCTACTATTCTGAAACATTTCAAAAAATATCATAGATCAGAGTACTTACCTATATATAGTGACAAACACGTACTATATAAGCAAATATACCCAACATCTCTAAATATTTTAAAAATAAATTAATAGGGAAAAGATAATTATTCTTGTATTCTTGGAAGTGATACATGGAGAAGACAAATTGATGAGAAATACTAAACATGATAATTTATATTATAGACTACTAAAGATGAATTTGAGATGAATGGAAGTTATTTATTTGGGATAGCCTTTGTAAGGGAAGCAATCTAAACCATTGGTCTGTCTTTTATCCTCCTATGGGTCATTCTTGAATTATTTAATTTTAAAATGCCATCATATTGGCTAATTATTCCAAGGTTAGTGTTTATACATAAGAATAATCACCGGGCAGTGGTGGCGCACGCCTTTAATCCCAGCACTTGGGAGGCAGAGGCAGGGAGATTTCTGAGTTTGAGGCCAGCCTGGTCTACAAAGTGAGTTCCAGGACAGCCACGGCTACACAGAGAAACCCTGTCTTGAAAAACCAAAATAAAATAAAATAAAATAAAATAAAATAAAATAAAATAAAATAAAGGGAGAATAATCTAGGAAGAGGGTTGAGATTAACACACAAAAGCAATAAACAACCTAGTATTGTGTTCTAAACTCCTTGTTCTCTATAAAGAATTAGAGCTCATTTGGAAATGATGGGTCTAAGCTATGGTGATGAAGATAGAAAACAAGCTAATCCTACAGTACAAAAAAAGTGAACACGTGCTCAAGAACAGTGAATACATAAAAGAGAGAAATAAGCAATAGAAAATTGGTTTTTATTGGCTAAATAGTGTGCAACTCAGGCACTAAACCAAACGTGGACTACATGAAAAAATAAACAATTGCATAAAATAGGAACCCATGAATCCATATGGGCCAATGAATTGAGAAGTTGAAACATTGATGAAGAATGGGCATTTAAATATTCCCCAAATTATATTTAAAATATTTAAATAAAGATAAAAGTTTTCAGTACAGAAGGCAGCGGGAGACCAACTTCAGTTATTGACCCTATAATCAGTGGGGAGACAAAACACAGTTATGTCTATAAAGCAGAATCCAGGGAAAGTAACAGCACTACTAGACATTAAGAACTCTAGATTATACTTTAGTCACAAATAGATGGCAGGAAAATCAACCTGAATAACATTCTAAAGAATGAATGACATACATTCTTCAAAAGTGTTAACTTCATGAGAAACTTATACTTGTATGTGCACATGTGCACAGGCACACACACACACAGAGAGAGAGAGAGAGAGAGAGAAATAGAGAGAGAGAGAGAGAGACAGACAGACAGACAGAAACATGTAATGGGAGATTTTGTTGTCAATTTATTATTTGAATTATGTGGAAAATACTGCATAATAGTGATGCATTGGTGTCAGTTTTGATTATTTTATTGTGGTTGTGTAGAAGAATAAGTTATGGAAAAATGTTTTAGGTCTGGAATGCAGTGGAAGTGTGCCTGCTGTGTCTGAAGAAAGTCCTGGGATAGATCCTTGTATTGCCTAAATTAGACTTAGTGGCACAGAGGACTAATTCCAGCAGTGAGATTTGAAGGCAGGAGGGCTGGAGGTCCTGCTCCAGGCAAAATCCTGTTAAAGACATCAAAGTATTTGGAGAATGTGGTATAAAGTCAACACTTGAATTTTGGAAAAAAAAAATGTGTTGTGTTTGCTCTTGGAATTGCCTTTTTCTTACAGATTGTTACCATAAAGAAAGTTTAGGAATTAAAAGAATACAACTTTAGTTTGGAACATAAAATTTTTGAAGATCCTATAAAAAGAATATTTTAAAAGCTTTGCCATTAACTACCTAGTCCACCTCTGTAATACTTTTTCTTATATATTTTACCTTCATACTCTTTAAATATCTCTTTGATTTTATGTAATATTCCACAGGAGCATGAAATGATTAATTAAGGTTTGTATAACATAATCTTTTAAAAATTACATTGGAAATCTGCTGTACACTTTGAAAAGTTGTTTAAATAGTTTAAAGCTATCAGCTATTCTCCATAGCTGATAGTTTAAAGCTATGGAGAATTTTCTTTTGGAGGTGAATTCTCTGCTTCCTGCTTTTGAATTATGCTATGTTCACAATTTTTTTTAAAAACACAAATTTTATCTGTTACTGGGAATACATAGGACAATTTAAATGAATCTTGGGTAACCATTATATTGTGTTGACCTATAGACTGTGCAAATCAAATTACTTTCTCATAACATTAACTTACTAATAGATACACATGAGCATTTTATCACTAGAAATATCACTAGAGCAGTTTGTTACTAGAATAAACAGTGCTGAGAGCAAAGTTGCATTCCATTTTATTCATGATTACTACATCTCACTATGACAAAATTGTCAGGCATGCTAACATAGAACCTAGCAGAGAATATTAAACACCTATAGTCTCCTATATACTTTATACTTGTACATTCTTGCTCATTGTGCTCATTATTTGTTGGCTAAAACATATTTATAAATGCTGTTTAATGTTATATCCAACAGAATAATAAAGTGTGATATGTTTCTACTGTTTAAGTATACCTCTAGAATAACACCTTTACATAGAATTTATTCATCTATCTAGAATGAATTTCCAACAGATCAGCTCCTTGTTGTACACTTTTAAACATCATCTCTCTCCTGGCTAACATGCCCCTAGTTCCAGAAGCTAAAGGACATATTAACATTAGAATGAATGATGAGATTGTACCCTTGAACTCCAGTGACAAGTACAAAGGCACAGTCACTGATAGCAGTACACCTTGAAGCTACCACTACATCAGGGTGGCTAGTAATAAAATCAATGAAACTGTCAATTGCATAAATAACCTATCAATCCTAAATTAAACTCACCCTACTTACCTTCCCCTCTGCCTGATCCCACAAATCTAGCAACCATTCGAGCAGGACTTAAAATGAGGATTACATTGTTACAAGTGAAATGTTTAAGAAATGTCTTTAACAAGCTCATAAATCTCTAAGTCAAATAGCAATTAATCATTAGGAGTCTTAGATAAAGTAAAATGATGAGAGGTCAGTGTTTAGGCAATGATGGAGTGATAGTGATAAAGATTTATGGGGAAAAGGAGATAAGGATTAATAAAACAACAGGGATATTGTCCATGGCTCATGTTAGTTACAGAAACAAGTCCTTTTTCAACCACACTAAGATAAAAGAATTATAAATATGGTTGACAGCATTAGGAAAGGGGAATAAACTAGAAATTTTCTAGTGAAATGTTTGAGGATATGAAATTTTGTCTTTACGCAAAATCTTTAGTAATAAAAAAAAAATAGAACAATACGAACAATGGACAAAATCACTTGTCTCAAAGCCCAGCAGCCTGAGTTCAGCCCTAGGTTCATGATAGTGGAGGGGAGTGTTGCCTCCAACAATCTGTCCCCTAAGCTCCACAGAAATGCACACACAAATATACACACAAATGCACACACACACTAGGTGGATGGATAGATTAGATAGATAGATAGATAGATAGATAGATAGATAGATAGATAGATAGATGATAGATAGATAGATGATAGATAGATAGATAGATAGATAGATAGATAGATAGATAGATGAATAGACAATGGATAGATAGATGGATGAATGGCTAGATTGATGAATGAATGGATGGATGGATGGATGGATGGATGGATGGATGATAGACAGAAGAATGAGCCAGCAGGTAGTAGGGAGGACACATGTATTCGTGGAAAGATAGATGATAGATAGATAGATAGATAGATAGATAGATAGATAGATAGATACATAGATACATAGATACATAGATAGATAGATAGATAGATAGATAGATAGATAGATAGATAGATAATACAATCTTTTAAGGATAAAATAAGAATAAGAGCAGTTATTTGACTTTTTTTCAAGGTCATATGAAGAAATACATATTAACTGCAGATAGGATAATGATTACAAACCAAAGGAAAAATTATATTCAAGTACAATTTGGTGAACCAATGGGTGTGTTAGCATTATTTATAGTACCATGTTGGGTGAAAGGTTGATTATAAGCACACTAGGAATTGAAAAGTTGGTGAACCACAGAAAGGCCCACCAAAGCACAGGTGATCCACAAAAGTTGCATTACTAGATCTCTGCTCTATATAATGATTTTGGTAGTTTGTATCATCTTGATGTGAGACTGTGAATCTTGCAATGTTTGCATCAATACAGCCTTCCAGTTTCCAGGGCCTCTTGAGTCTTATAAGCTCCTTTTTCTCTCTAGAAGAAAATATTTCAACTCAATGGAAGTAAAGACACAAAAAGATCTACTAAAATCATGTCACAAGTTTCAAGTACCACAATATAAAAAATCATCACCTAGAGGAATAGTGAAAATATTATAATTTATCTTTTACTCATGAATACAGAATAAAAATTTAAATCAGTGTTGGAAAACTATCAATTTTTATTTTAAAATGACTCATGCCTACGATAAAATTACAGATTGAATACAAGATGCTTTGATGTGACAATGTCAATATAATGCACATCATGAAATTGGTGAAGAAAATTATCATTTTAATAAATACGAAAAAAATCTTTTTTAAAATGCCTACTCATGATTAACATGGTTTTTTGAAATGAAGACAAGATTGACTCATGTTAATTCATGAATTAATGAATAAAACACATATAAGAGTTTTTAGTATTACTTCATTCAAATCAGTATCAGAACTGACACCATTAATACCTATTCAACACTGCCTTCAATTCAGGCCAATAGACTCAATTAAAATAATGATAATTCTGTTAGCAAGAAATCAAGAAAGAAGTGACCAAATCACCATTAATTGAGTATGCTTCAGAAAATAACAAGAAATAATAAGAATTGAATAATGTTGGTGGATAGAAATCCAATTTATAAAATTTGATTACAAAAGAATTAATTTTAAGGCAACAAGTATGTGGTGTGTGTGTATCATAAAATATGATACATTGCATAAACAGAATTCAAGTTTTACTAAAAAACAAAATATGTAGGTAGAAAAATAGACTACCTCATGAATAAAAGGTCTCAATTTTTTAATGGTCTCAATTTTGAAAAGTAGAGAAAAAAATACAATGTCAGTATTCCTTAAATGCTCTTCCCATTTGTGAGGTACATATTTGTGATATTCTCTCTTTCCAGTGAAAAGGTCATGGCCAATACCCGATAATGAAATCAAACTTGGTCTCTCTGACTACATTTACCAGGCTTGCAGCACCAGGAAGATGCAAGTTAGATCCTCCCTACCATTCCCCTGATTGCCAAATCCCCTGTGGCATGACCAGTTACCCTGAGCTGCCACCCACCCCCAAACCTCCAAAACTCTGCTGTCCAGTCAACTCTCTGCCACCATTCACCAGACATATACCCTATACTAGCATACCACAAGAACACTTGCTCCTTTTGTTCATAGTAGCTTTACTTGTAATAGCCTAAATCTGGAAACAACCTAGATGTCCCTCAACCAAAGAGTAGAAAAAGAAAATGTGGTTCATTTTCACAATGGAATACTATTCAACTATTAGAAACAAGGATATCATGAAATTTGCAGAAAGATGGATGAAACTAGAAAATATCATTCTGGGTTAGGTAAGGCAGACTCAGAAATACATTTATAGTATGTACTCACTTATAATTGGAAATTAGCCATAAAGTACAGAATACCCATGCTACAATCTACAAATCCCAGGAAATTAACTAATAAGACAGATGAATCTTACACAGAAGAGGAAATCAAAGGTCATCTAAAGTGGATAAAAAGAAGAAACTGGGTGGGAAGAGGGGATGAGGAGGGGACAGTGAAGAGGATCACGGTGGGCAGAGGGGTATGTGACAGGGCTGGGAGTGAGAATGGAACTCAATGGGTACATCCTTGACACTAGCTGGACCCCTGAGAATGGGGAAGCTCAGGAAAGTCTATGAGGGAGACCACACCTGAGATTCCTTAGCTAGGGGATATAGAGATTGAAGCAGCCACTCCCTGTAGCCAGACAGTACCTCTGGGGGAGGGAGGGGACATCAACCCACATACAAAACCTTCAACCCACAAGATGTGCAGGAATAAAAATGGAGGGGAGACTGAGAGAGTAGCTAACTAAGTGTCCCAACCTGAAACTCATCCCATGTGAGAGAGCCAACCCCAATACTATTGATCGTGCTCACATATGCTTGTAGACAGGAACATAACATAGCTGTATGCTGAAAGACTTGATCCAGCAGCACATGGAGACAGGTTCGAGACCCACAGCCAAACATCAGGCAGAGGTTGAGGGGTCTTGTGAAGAGTGAGTGTTAGAACTAAGCAACCTGGAGTGGCCAAGGGCACCCCAAGAAGACTTAAAGCCTTCCTACTACTAACCTAGACTCATGGAGGCTCACAGAGACTGAACCATTAACCAAAGATCATGAAGGGACACCTGGCATCCTACACATTTGGAGTGAGTGTGAAGCTAGGTCTTCATGTGGGTCCTCTAGCAACTGAAATGGGAACTGTCTCTGACTCTGTTGCCAGCCATTGGATCCCCTTTCCTTAACTGGACTGCCTCGATGGGAGAGAATGCTTTTAGTCCTGCTGGGACTGGGTGTCCCAGGGCAGGGTGGAATCCAGGGTTGTCTTTCCCTTCTCTGAGGGAGGGAGAAGTGGGGATGGGAGGACCTTTAAGAGTGGGACTGGGAAGAGGGGAGATAGGGGATCTATGGTTGGGATGTAAAGTGAATAAATAAATTAATGAAAGAAAAAAGAAAGAAAAGAAATGAAAAAAGGAAAAGAAAAAAGGGAAGGGAATGTAAAGGAAGGGAGGAGAAGGGAAGGGAAGGGAGGGGAGGGGAGGGGAGGGGAGGGGAGGGGAGGGGAGGGGAGGGGAGGGGAGGGGAGGGGAGGGGAGAGGAGAGGAGAGGAGAGGAGAGGAGAGGAGAGGAGAGGAGAGAAGAGAAGAGAAGAGAAGAGAAGAGAAGAGAAGAGAAGAGAAGAGAAGAGAAGAGAAGAGAAGAGAGGAGAAAACTAATCGAGGAAACGTCAGCTGATTTATACTCAAAGGTTTCCATGGCACAGGAGGAGATTTGGGAATAAAACCATGAGGATCCAGGAGAAAATGCTTATTTTTATAATTTACTTTAATGAAAATGAAGAATGATATAAAAATGTGACTGGGAACAATGGGGTTGCTCTACCTGTACAGAGAGGCACACACACACACACACACACACACACACACACACACACACTGAGAAAGAGAGAGAGAGAGAGATAAAAGCAAAGAGACAGAGAGAGACAGACAGACTGACTGACTGACAGACAGACAGATAGACAGACAGACAGACAGGGGGGACAAGGGGGACAAGGGGGACAAGGGGGACAAGGGGGGAAAAGGACAAAACCCACAAAGCCTGGTTGTTTGATTTGTCCTTGGGCCTGTGTAGCTTCCTGTCTTCCTAGGCACAGTGCATGACCTTGTTAAATAATGTTTATGATGTGCCATCAGTTGAGGTGGGATAGGGAAGTCCACTTGGCAAACTCTTATATAGAAACTCATCATGAATATTTCTTGGCTTTATGGTGGGCATGCTAGGTTAAGCTTTAGTTTCTATAAGCTACCCTGAGAAGGAGCGCTCAGTCTCTATGGACAGAGAAACCCCAAAAAAGTATGAGTGGGTGTGGGCAGATGGAGATTGATTTTGAAAGTTTTCAATTTGATGTAATCACATACCAAAGAGCAATATACATGATTTTCACATGTTGAGACACAACATACTTCATACCACTCTGATTGCCTACACATATACAACTTAAACTATGTGTGGATGGTAGAAAGCTGAGACTGGCCTGCTTTTCCAGAGAATCAGGTTTGATTTCCAACATACACATGGTGGCTCACAGATATCTGAAACTATATTTCCTGGAGATTGAATGCCCTCTTTTTACTTCCAGGGTCACCAGGAATGTATACAGTATACACATACAAACACAGGGTGAAAATATATAAAACATAAAAACAAAATAAATGAACCTTTAGATAGCTATGTAAATGAGTTATTTTAATTCAATGAAGTATGTTTGAGGCTTAATTTAAATTTAAAGTAATCATTAAGATTACAAAGGTGCAAGAATTGTTTTGTAGATGCATCCTTTGAGATGAGGTTCTTAAAATATGCATTTTTATTGGCAGTGGTTTTCTGTAATGGTCTCCTATTGTAAAGAGAAGTTTCTTTGAGGAGAGGTGAAAACTACATTTATCTGTCAGTATAAAAACGAATATAATGTAGTGAGAAACTATGTTTGTTTAGTAACAACATCTAACTTGTGGTTGTATATTCTCCTCTAATAACCATTATTTCATTAGCCCTTTATAGTTAGCTAAGTTCCCAGTACCAGGCATGGTTTCCCTCTTGTCAAGTGTGTTTTAAAGGCAATTAGAGAGTTGCTAGGTACCACAAATTTATGCCTGTCACTACTGTACCCATAGGGATTTTAGTTCACACTGGTCATTGTTGTGTTTCGTAGGCTTCATAGCATGTAGAACTGTTGGTCACCTCATTCCTTTGGAAGCTTGCATGGTGCCTTCTGGTACCATGAAGTTACCAGATCAATTACATCTCCAGGGCCTTTGGGTCATGTATCTTAAATGCATGGCATCTTCAGTAAAGACAGTGGCCAACTCCCATACCTAAGGCACAAAGAACATGAGGAAGGGAGGACAGAAGGGTTGTAAAAGAGCCAGAGGACCACAGATTTTACTGCGAGACTGTGCTGCTAAGCAATGTCACAAACTACAGGCATACTTACTTACTTACAAATCTTGCATGACTGTCTAAACATAAGATGAACAAGGTATAGACATACCAAAGCCAATAGAGGAAAGGCCAGAGGACCTCAGCCCCATACAAGGAACTATAGGCAACTAGGAAATGCTCAGAATGAGAAAAATCATCTTTGGTATCTACTATCAAATGGTCAACCCTGAAAACACATACAAGTAGCAATATACAGACTAAGAAGGTTGAATTTAAGAATGTATCCTTATAGACCTATTCGCATACACATGTAACCACAATGAATAAAAAAGCAGGACATGAATTTGAAAAAGAACCAAAACATTTATGGAAGGGTTTGGAGAGAGGAAAGAGAAAAAAGTGACCTGTAATCTCAAAATAAAAGAAATAATTTTAAATACAAGATGGCAATGATGGTACAGGGAATAATTAGGAGACCAATATGATATATTATGGTTGTTTGTTTAGATTTATGTATTAATTTTTATTTTATGCTTGTAGGTGTTTTGTCTGCATATATGTATTTGCACCATTTTTATGTCTGGTACCTGCAAAACCTAGAAGAGGTCACTGAACACAGTTCTGAACAGATATAGAGTAGGAGAAGCCAATCTTGCCACACATTATGTACAAAACTCATTAATATGCATAATATGCCTTTAAAAATAAAACTCTTAGAAGAAAAATAAAGAAAATACATTTATGAAGTTCTGGCATGAATAGGTTCCTAAATAATTCTCTCAGAGCAAAATTTATGAAGGAACTTATATATATATATATATATATCTTTGTCTGTTTTTTAAAAAAAATTGTAGCAGTAAATTGAAAAGTCACCTAAAATATTAAATTACAATCTAGAGACCACAATGGTTTGACTCAATAGAAAGATGAATACAAATATGAAAATCAACTCATTCAAGTCAAGCTAAATGATACATGGAAATATTCAAAGGGGAATCCAAAATAATCAATACATGTTGAATGAATGCCTAACCACTTTGGTCATCAGGAAAATACAAATGAAAACATAAAACTAATGGTTTTTATGGTAATATGGTAGGATAAGAACACTCCATACTTGTATTGGCACATTAACAGGTGCCATTTTGGGGTGGATGACACTAGAACCCAGCAATGTATGATGGGAGTCTAGGAAAATATGACAGAGGAGAGAAAAGTAATCAGTAATGGTGAGGGCCACTGTGATTCTTTAAGGTGGAAATCTTTCTTCAGAAAATGCTAATGTCTGATGAGAAAGGAGCTTCACAAGTGCTACAGGCTCTAGGTTTAGTTAGAGGAGCTATTCTGAGTCCACACCATTATTTTGCACCACAATGGGACAATGCATTGCATCAACACTTCGAACCTGTTGAGTCCAGGCTGCTAGGGAAAGACAATTTATTTATTACATTTTCCAAGACAGGATTTCTCTGTGTAGCCCTGGCTGTCCTGGAACTCACTCTGTAGACCAGGCTGGCCTCAAACTCAGAAATCCACCTGCCTCTGCCTCCCAAGTGCTGGGATTAAGGGTGTGTGTTACAATTTATTAAAGGAGGAGCCACTGCCCCGCTGGGCCTGGCCATATATTCTACATTTCATAACTTCATCATCCTCCCTTGTCATTGCCAGCACACTCACAAAATCCTAAGCTCAGCCAAACATGTGCAGGAAGACTCTCATTGCTGGCATGACCTCCCTTGGGAACTGATCCAATGCTGGGTGTACATAACATCCAGGGTCAACAGAGTATTCCCACACCAGGTCACCCTTTGATACAAAGGAATATCTGTTCCTGTTTCCACAGACTATATGCCCAAAGAATTTTTAAAATAAGACTAAAATGATATTTCATGTGCTACTATATAGCATTTAAATGTTCTATAACACAAAGTGACTATAAATACATAAAAGAATAAAAGAATTCTTATGGCAGGTGACATTATTCTATAATGGTTACCTTCAGATACTGTGACAAAATACTTCAAACAAAATACTTCAAAATGCTTGGAAAACTGTAATTTGTTGCTCTGATTTACTTCTGGAGGACAGAAAGTCCAGCCAGCATAAAGTTGGCAGTCATTCTGCTTCCCAGTAAAAGGTTTTGTTCTGGCTTACTAAGAGGTCCCTTGCCACTGGTATAGAAAGAGAATTCTAATGTCTCTGCCGACTCTTAGGAAGGCACTGATCTTATCATGACTCCAAGATGTGAATTGCTGGAGATAGGAGTTTGGGGGCAGTAAATTCAGTGAATTGAGTGAGTGAGTGAGTACATGCTTGTATTTGTGTGTGTGTGTGTGTGTGTGTGCATGTGTGCTTGTGCCTCTGTGTGTGTGTGTGTTTTAGCCAAATTAGTAGTACATTAAGAATATCTAGTAAAGCAAATAAAACACATCCATCAACCTAGTAGTTTAATAACAGGGGGAAAAAAGATTTAAATATATGCACAAGAAACCAAAACAGCATCTGAAATAAGGAAAAAAAATACAAGGCAAACAACTTTAATCTCATTAACAGTAGAAGGAAAGCCTAGAATGCTTCACAGTTCTAATCCTTCATCAATGTTATCTAAGTGTGAATATATAACTACAGGGAAGGTTTACATTTTCAATGACAGATTCAATTTCTGAATACGTACAACACTAAGTCAAACCTATCCAATTTATTTCCCATTTTATTAGACTGTTTACACAATCTTGTCTATAACACAGCAGAGAAATCTTGGTTTTGTTCAAGTTCTGACCTACTACAAATCCTTTTTCCAATCATGAGAATCAGAAGGGCTAGAGGACAGTAAGAAAATGATGTTCTCTAATTCAAGAGAATGAATACACATGTGAACTCACAGAGACTTGAGGCAGTATGCATTGTGTCTGTACCTGACAGGGTTTTAGAGCTGAAAAGGTAAGTGGATGCACACCTCCATCCCTAATCCAGATGCAATCTTCAATCGATAACCTGGTAAATGAAAATTTAGTTTTCTATAAGAGACTCACACTGGGAAACAAACCATTCACAGGGTAGGCTGCGTGTCCAGCAGTAAATGACCAACAGAGAAATGAACTCAAAGATATCTTTGGGGTTTCTTTTCTCATACTTAATGGCATGCCAGGCAGGGCTTTTACATTTTATAAATTCTTTCTTCTTGTTAATATATAATTAATATATATTACATATATTATTATTATAATATGCCCTTTATTCATAAGTGTATGTATATATATATATGTGTGTGGGTATATAACATATGTACACATATATACTCTTTTTACCCTACAGGTCCTTCGTATAAATACATACTATATTTTATCTCATTTTATTTTTCTTATTATCCCTTGGAAGCCTGTTTATTTTCTAATGAGAGTCAGACGGTGGAAGATCTAGATGGAAGACTAGTTGGCAGAGGGCAGACTAGGAGGAACGAAGGGAGGTAGAAACAAAATCAGGATATGCTATGTGAGGGGGAAAAAGGAACTACTTTCAATAAAAAGGAAACAATACAACATAAAATATAATAAATCCTTTTCACAGAAATGCTCTTTCAAAGCCTTGAGAGATGAACATGTAGAGCTGTATGAGACCCTGTAACCATAGAAACTTCCCTAAGTCTCTGTCTTAGTCAGAGTTTCTATTCCAAGAAGCAAGTTGGGGAGGAAAGGGTTACCCTTTCATCTTACACTTCCACACTTCTGTTCATCACTAAAGGAAGTCAGGACTGAAACTCAAGCAGGTCAGGAAGCAGGAGCTGATGCAGAGGCCATGGAGGGATGTTTCTTACTGGCTTGCTTCCCCTGGCTTGCTCAGCTTTCTTTCTTTTTTTTATTATTATTATTTGATATATTTTTTATTTACATTTCAAATGATTTCCCCTTTTTGGCCCCCCACTCCCCGAAAGTCACATAAGCCCCCTTCCCTCCCCCTGTTCTCCCATTCACCCCTTTCCACTTCCCTGTTCTGATTTTGCCCTATACTGCTACACTGAGTCTTTCCATAACAAGGGGCCACTCTTCCGTTCTTCTTGGACATCATTTGATGTGTGGATTATGTTTTGGGTATTGCAGTTTTCTAGGCTAATATCCACTTATTAGTGAGTGCATACCATGACTGATCTTTTGAGACTGGGATACCTCACTTAGTATGATGTTCTCCAGCTCCATCCATTTGCCTAAGAATTTCATGAATTCATTGTTTCTAATGGCTGAATAGTACTCCATTGTGTATATAGACCACAGTTTTTGCATCCATTCTTCTGTTGAGGGACATCTGGGTTCTTTACAGCTTCTAGCTATTATAAATAGGGCTACTATGAACATAGTAGAACACGTTTCCTTATTACATGCTGGGTATATGCACAGGAGTGGTATAGCAGGATCCTCCAGAAGTGAGGTGCCCAGTTTTCTGAGGAACCACAAGACTGATTTCCAGAGTGGTTGTACCAATTTGCAACCCCACCAGCAGTGGAGGAGTGTTCCTCTTTCTCCACATCCTCGCCAACACCTGCTGTCTCCTGAATTTTTAATCTTAGCCATTCTACTGGTGTAAAGTGAAATCTCAGGGTTGTTTTGATTTGCATTTACCTAATGACTAATGAAGTTGAGCACTTTTTAAGATGCTTCTCAGCCATCCGAAGTTCTTCAGGTGAAAATTCTTTGTTTACCTCTGTACCCCATTTTTTAATAGGGTAATTTGGTTTTCTGGGGTCTAACTTCTTGAGTTCTTTGTATATATTGGATATTAGCCCTCTATCTGATGTAGGGTTGGTGAAGATCTTTTCCCAATTTGTTGGTTGCCGATTTGTCCTTTTGATGGTGTCCTTTTCTTTCAGAAACTTTGTGATTTTATAAGGTCCCATTTGTCAATTCTTGATCTTAGAGCATAAGCTATTGGTGTTCTGTTCAGGAACTTTCCTCCTGTACCGATGTCCTCAAGGGTCTTCCCCAGTTTCTTTTCTATTAGCTTCAGAGTGTCTGGCTTTATGTGGAGGTCCTTGATCCATTTGGAGTTGAGCTTAGTACGAGGAGATAAGGATGGATCAATTCACATTCTTCTGCATGCTGACCTCCAGTTGAACCAGCACCATTTGTTGAAAAGGCTATCTTTTTTCCAAAACTATTCTCAACAACAAAAGAAATTCTGGGGGAATCAGTATCCTTGACCTCAAGCAATGCTACAGAGCAATAGTGTTTAAAAAAAAAAAAAAAAAAAAAACTGCATGGTATTGGTACAGTGACAGGCAGGCGGATCAATCGAACAGGATTGAAGTTCCAGAAATGAACCCACACACCTATGGCCACTTGATCCTCAACAAAGGAGCTGAAAATGTCAGCTTGCTTTCTTATAGAACCCAAGTATACCAGCCCAGAAATGGCACCACCCACAATGGGCCCTCTCCCCCCCTTGATCACTAATTGAGAAAATGCCCCACAGCTGGATCTCATGAAGGCACTTCCCCAACTGAAGCTCCTTTCTCTGTGATAACTCCAGCCTGTGTCAAGCTGACACACAAAACCAGCCAGTACAGTCTCTAACACTAAACATGGTCCCTAGTTATTCAGGCAGGAATAATATCACTAAGTGCTGGTGTGGCATTGTCTGGCTAGAGGAGTTTGCTTATGTGTCACTGTCTTTGAGCTTGATGGCTTTCATGTTAAATCCAATGTTCATGTCTCAATTTTTACTAGAGTACACATGTTAATATGCACATGCAATACACGCACACACACACACACACACACACTGAGCCAAGAAGAAGCATTAATAGCAAATCTATGAACAAGTGTGCAACGTCAAGAAGGTCAAAAGTGAACAAGAGCACTAGTGCATGTCACAGTAGAAGAGGCAAACGTTTTTTTGGCTGTGTCTCTAACCCTGCAGCTTCACCGTGGGTGCCAAATGTAGCATATCATGTAAACAGAGTGCATTATGGAGTAGAGAGAGATCTGATTTCACATGCAACAGTAGGGTAATTTTATATCTGCTCCAAGAGTGGATTAAATAGTTGCAGACAATTGTTAAGCTACTAAAATAAACATGAAGGAGAATGGATAGAACGGAGCCAAGCATTGCACTCATGCTAATTAGCCTTGCATCTGGGAGATCAATTTGCATACAGAACCTTTGAAGCCTGTCAGGTATGAACTGAACTACTGAACAGCTACATTTGACAATCCAGCCAATGAGTTCCTTTTTTTTCCCCTGAAGATGTTGTTTATAGTCTCTCCGACAGATTTTCTCATATAAAAATGCTCCTTTCTGATTAATTTTCTCCTGTATTTAACACATGCTCACATGTGTGACATTCAAAGAAATTAACTAACCATCAAAAACATTGAGATTATTAATTAGATATGTGGAAGAAGAAAGATTTTGGGTAAGGCTTGGGCCTCAAAATTTGAAAATTCGGGAAACAACTGTCCCAGGGTACTGATCAATAGCAGTTAGCTTACAAAACAAGACACCATAAGAGTAGGCATTATCTACATTAATTTATTTAAGGCCCACAGTAGTCATGCAGAGAACAGAGTATAGGTTTATTTTCTTCTTAAGGAAAGAAATAACAGAAGACACAGAGAACAGTTATAAAATTATC
Organism: Apodemus sylvaticus; assembly: GCF_947179515.1. Lineage (NCBI taxonomy): Eukaryota > Metazoa > Chordata > Mammalia > Rodentia > Muridae > Apodemus > Apodemus sylvaticus. Next base: position 22,316,496 of record NC_067494.1, on the reverse strand, counting down.
AAAGTCATTAAGGACACAGCATGATCAATATTTAAAGCCAGATCAACTAATTCTCACCATCTTCTCTTTTCAATTTACCTCACCTAACCTAAAATGTCTCCTTGATACTGCATATCCTAAGGCGTAAGCGTCTTCCTAGTCAATCATAGTAACTTGGCCCAGAAAAGCCTATTAGAATCAGTGATATTCGGCAATATTTATCACTGAAGTTATTCAACTATTTCATCTAGTTTTAATTTTTGAAAATTAAAAGGCAAAGAGGGACAGGATATGGAATAAAGAACTTAGAAACTACATGGGAGGGGAAAGAGAAGTTGAAAGGACGTTAATAAGGTCAATGGTGCTTTTAGAAAATGTAGCAAAAGTAGAGTGGACAACAATCAATCAATTTTAGAATTTCACTCGAGCATCATAGAAAATGGGAGGTATATTACTTTGAACATTTATAAACTTCTTTTATCAATATTTTGATAATGAATGGGACATGACATTTCCTTTTCTTCATTTGAACATGGATCTAATGATTGAAATCGCCAATCACTTACATGGCCAAACCTTGTCAAATATACCTTACTTTAGGAACTGGATTGTTTTTGTGGTTAGGGGAATTTCTTGTTTTCGGTAAGGACCAGGGTTCAAATCATAGCATCGATATAGTAATTCATAACTGTCTGTACTGCAGTTCCATAGGGGACATGCTTTTGTTGCCCTTGAAGGCCATGAATCTACCTGATACCCAGAAAAATATGTATGGCCAAAACACCCACACACTTAAACTCAACTAAGATAAAATAAATAAATTTTTTCTTTTAAAATCTTACATCTATCCAAAGGCAAAACTTCCTAAGATCCCACAGCCGCTCTCATTGTTTCACCGTGGCTTCAATCCCATCCAATTAAATTTGCCTTCATCCCACATTCACAGAGCAGCTAATTGAGTTTTCATCAAAATAAATGTTACCGCGTTTGTTTCTGAAATGTAAAGAATATTCAATTACATTTTATAATTGGACATACAAGAATATTAACATGTGTATAAATAGGAAAAATGAAATTAAAACATGTAAGAAGATTGACAGCAATAGCTGCATTATTTACCATATGTACTGGCATGTACAAGTTAAATGTGTTACAGAAGAAATGGGGAACCCTGGAGATTTCAGAAATAGTCACGAAACCAGGACACTTAAGGAGGGCATTTTGTATAATGCCTGATCTGATCCGGGCACTGAATACTCTATGTTGAGAATAACACTAATGTTTCAATGTCCACCTGCTATAAAATGTATTAACTACGTAGGTTTGTCATGAAGTTCTATGTTTACATAACAGATATCAAACTCTAATGAGCATTTGAAATTTACTGATGCCTAACTAGAAGGTTATCTTCACTAGGAATGGCATTTCCTGCCAAGTATTAGGATCTGAGTTCATTCCAGTGTATCAACATGATTGAAGGAAATAACTGACTCCTGAAATCTATTCTCTCTCTCTCTCTGTCTCTCTCTCTCTCTCTCTCTCTCTCTCTCTCTCTCTCTCTCTCACACACACACACACACTAAATAAACAGATAAGATTTTAAAATGTTTAGTTTATAATGTCAAGAACCTATGGTAAGGCTGTGGTTTGCCCCAGAGATTATTCTATTTAGGCAAAATAATGTTGAGATAATCTCAAGGAAGGGAGGTATTGGCATTGATGAGGCAAGCCAATTTGCATGCCTAAGACAACTGACACATTTTTACTTTCTGACACTAAATTATTAAATATCCCATTTTTCATTAAATTTCATAACTATAAATATAGTTATTGGTATGTGGAGGAGGTGAGAGTTTAACTCGCTTTTGATATGCTTGGAAATTAAGTGGTAAATATACCCACATGGCCCAGTAGTCAAATAGCAGCTAGCAGGCAAGTGGCATTCTCAGTTAACTGTGATCCTACTTAGAAGGACTTCAATGGATGCAAAGGATTTAGGTTCTAGGAGTTCACAGTCTTGCAAATCTAAACACCTTAAATTCCAAGATCAGTAGAAGAATATTTCATGTCTCAATTAGATGTAAAATACTTATTGGAAAATCAGTCATCAGAGTCACATAAAAGGGACTTTACTTTGTTACCTAGAACAGATTATCTTCAAGCATTTACACCAGGCATAAAAATGTACTAGAGATAGCCTGCTAACAGATAAGTCCTCAATAGAAAATTTCTAACTATGACCACAATTGAAATTCAAATACATACAAACATATGTCCTACATTTAGGGAGAGTTTAAAATGTTATATTAATCAGTCCCTGAAACCATGTAGCCACAAGATTGAATATGCATCACAGGAAGTATTTGCTCTCTAGAGGCTCAAGATGAAGCTGTGCTTAAAGACACATAATTCCAACCTCCGGTACCTAAACACTCTAGGCTAACAAGTTATTTGTGGTCAAATGGAAAGAATTCTCTCAACAACACAAACACAGCAAAGTTTTAAGCATGTGTTTTTATTTCTTCAAGGATGCAGAATCTGAATCCGGTGTTATAAGTCATCATTTCACAGGGAATCTGAGATGGTATTAATTCAAAAAACTCAAAGCAGCAAAGTGAAGAATTAAGGAGAATCTGAGTATTAGATTGCTCTTCAAGTTCAGAGTTGAAATATAAACATTTAAACATGAGAACTAAAACAAGTGCTATGAGCCAAAATGAGATATAATGCTCTACACACAGAGCACATACAGTACAGCAAATAAGTGCATAAGCCATTAATCAATAAAAAGAACATATGAAGTAAGATATGAATCACAAATTGACAAAAAAAATATGAGCAGAGATTAAAAATGAGAAGACGAGTGAGCAATAGGAGTTTTAAGAGCAAAAGACATGCTAAGAAAGCCAAAAACGAAAGAAGGAAAGAAAGAAAGAAAGAAAGAAAGAAAGAAAGAAAGAAAGAAAGAAAGAAAGAAAGAAAGAAAGAAACAAAGAAAGAAAGAAAGAAACAAAGAAAGAAAGAAAGAAACAAAGAAAGAAAGAAAGAAAGGAAGGAAGGAAGGAAGGAAGGAAGGAAGGAAGGAAGGAACAAACAAAATAATGACCAGAAGAGCTAACGTTTGATTTTAACAGGTTTTTTTCCCCCTTAAGTCCCACGTTTTAAGATATTGGGGTTTTCTAAAGCAGCATTTGGAATAATTATTAAATCTCCTCTCATAATAGCTTACAGATTAGCCCATGGAAGGAAGAAGAAAGCAGGCGTTGTGCCAAAAGTAATTTTTGTCTAAAATGAAACATAACAGAAAAATAACAAGGGGGGGCAACAACAAAACAGAAACAGCAACTTGTAACACATATTTATAACTTTCATATTAAATCCTTGGAGCTTGTGAATAATCAAAATTAATCACTTATTATAACAAAACATATTGTAAATCATACTTCTCATAGCTTAAAATACTTTCAGTACTAAACAAGTAAAATAAAATTAATTCTATATACATAAATTTAATTCGAGACAAAGACAAAATAAGAGGAGAATAAAGATGGCATCAATCCCTAGGTAGGGCAGTCTCTAGATGGCCTTTCCTTCAGTCAGTGCATTTCCTTTTGACAGGAGGAATTCTGGAGTAATATTTTGAGGTGAGTGGGTGGCCCCATCCCTCAACTAGGGACAGTGTCTATTCACTGGATATGGTCTCTACAGGTTCTATCTCCCCTTTGTTGGGTATTTTGTCTAATGTCCTCTCTCTTGGATCCTCGAAACCTCTTGGGTCCCTGGTATCTGGGATTTTTAGTGGCTACCCCCAGTTCCTTCTCCCCACTGCTACACACCTACTTTCAAATTCCTGACCCTCTGTACCTCACCCTTAGCCCCTCCCATATCTGAACTGCCCCCCTTTTTTTCTCTCCCTCCTCTCTCCCTCCCAGATTCCTCTCTCCCTCTACCTCCTGGAGATTATTTTCTTCCCCCTTCTGGGTAGGACTGTAGCATCCACACTTTGGTGTGATCTTTCTTTTTAGGTTTCAACCAAACAGACCCCCCCCAAAAGTCCCAGGGCCTAAACCATCAACCAAAGAGTACACATGGGGGTACCCACGGATCCAGCTGGATATGTAGCAGAGGATGGCCTTATCTGGTATCACTGGGAGGGGAGGCCCTTGGTCCTATGGAAGTTCAATGACCCAGGGTAGGAGAAAACTAGGGTGCTGTGGCAGGAGTGAGTGGGTGGGTGGTCAAGCACCCTCATAGAGGCAGGGGGAGAGAAGGGGATGGGGCCTGTGGAGGGGAAACTGGGAAGAGGGATAACAAATGTAAATAAATAAAATAACCAATTAAAAATGAAAAAAATGAGAAATATTTGTGAAATTGATAATTCACAGTTCTGAAGTACATCTAGGTATTAATCATAGATCTATAGAATACTCTCCTTTGTCCCACGGTTTACTAACCACTAAAGAGCAACTTAAAACATGTTTGGCTATTAAGAAAAAAAAATCAGAATGTTCCAGAAGGAAATAAAAGACCCCTGTGTGGGAGAAAAATGTGCAAGCATATGAACTATCCACAGCTGGAATGTCCAACGTAGCAGACTCAGTGCGATCCTTTAAAACTATGATTAAAATCCTAAGGGCTCTAACGGATTAAGTCAACAGGATGGAAGAACAGGTGGGCAATGTAAGCAAAGGGATGGGAATGTTAAAAAAGAATGAAACGAATGCTAAATAATAATAATAAAGCCTACTGTAGCAGAGAAAAGAATGTGCTTCATAGGCTTTCTAGCAGTCGGGGCGCAGCTCAGGGAAGACTGTCTGAGACTGTAGACAGAGCTCAACACGCACTCCAATTGTTTTAAAGTAAAGCAAAGAAAGACCGGAAATGAACAAAATTTGAAAGGATTTGGAAATAACTACAAACAGGAATATGAACAAAAATGACAATATAAAGGAGCAGATGTAATATCTGCAGCATGAGCGAGGATTTCCCCCAAACAATTCATTCACATTGACAGGGATGTTGCCAAAAGCAGCCATCAGGTCGACATTTGTAACATCGAATACATGGGTTACATGTATCGAAAAGCTAAAAGATCTAACTCAATAATCTAAGTCGGCACCTCAGAAAACCAGAAAAACGAGAGAGAGATGAATCTGGATTAAACAGAAAATAAAAACTGTAAGAACAAAAAATAAAACTGACATTGAAAAGAGGAACTTGACAGAGAAAATCAACCTGATCAAAGATGTTTCTTTGAAAAGACCATTAAGAGCATTAAACCTCTAGGATTTAGCCAGGCTGCCTGGGAAATAGGATAAATAATAAAATAAAATGTGAAAAGAAAAATGTCTAACATCAGCACTACAAACAGGGAAATGGGGCAACCTAGCAGACCTCATGCTCATTAAAGGTATAATACAGAAATACTATGAGCAACTCCATGATCTTAATATTAATAAATTATATGAAATGGTGCAATCCCCTTCAAAGTCATGGCTGCAATAACCACACACAAAAAGGCAACTTAAATAAACTTCTATTTATTTCTAAAATAGAATCATTAATTAGTAATCTTCCACAAAACAGAAATCAGAAATCATACCAAACATCAGCACTATTATTCATGGGTAAGAACAAGTAGATTCGGCCTTATGCTATTTGTGCATGGTCCTAATAACAAAACCGAAAAAAAAGGCATTGTGAGAAAACTGTATATCAATAACTCTGATGATTATAAATGCGATAACTGCCAACAAAATATTAGCAAATTGAACTCAATAATACATTTAAAGAATAATAAAACCCAACTAAGAAGGGTAAATCCCAGCTATGCAGATTACAACTACATGCTAAAAGAAAAAAAAAAAAAACATGATCATATCCAAAAAGAGAAGTCATTCATCATATGCGTCAGTCATTCAAGACTGAAAATCTCAGTAAACTAGAAATGGAAGGAAATTTCCTCAAGTTCCTAACTTTACAAAAACCCACAGTTGAGGTCAGACACAGAGATGCACACTTTCCCACTAAGATTGGGTGACAACGAACACGTTCCCTGTCTTCACTGCTTTTTGATACATCGTTATAGATCTCGCAATAGAGCAACCACAATAACAGAAACACTTATACAGAGTGAGAAGTAGTAAGGAAAACTTCCTTCTTTGATACATAATCATCCTTATAGAAAATAAAACAAGACTTAACAAAAATGCTTATGGATTAATGTGCTATGTTATAGGATTATATGGAAAATGGTAGTACTGGTAAGCCAATCTCTGAGCAGAAAAGATATCTCAGAAATTAAAATAGTGACCTAACAAGCATAAGGACCTGAGTTCAATTCCCAGTTCCCTGAGTTCGATTAGCAGCATCCATGTAAAACTGCCAGAATAGAAACACATGCTTGAAATCCCAAAGCAGGCAAGACACATAGACCCTATGTATCCCTCAGGCTCACTGCCCAGCCAGGCTAACTTGCATGGTGAGTGTCAGGTCAATGAGAGACATCCCCGACCCCTGTCAATAAACCAGTTAGCTAGCATCAGAACTACAACATCAAAGACTGACTTCTGACCTCTTTGAACAATGCATACACACCTGCATACAAATGAACCAGTCCAAACAATAGAACACACACACACACACACACACACACACACATGCAGACATACTTAGAAAAAGTCATACACTTCCCTACAAGTAATGAAAAAGTACAGCTTAAAATGAAAACTACATTATCATTGCATCAACACTCCTTCAAAATTAAATGAATAAATCTAACACAGCATTCGAAATCTGTAAGTCCCTGATAAGTATTTTTAATTAAAATAGTCTTTTTTGTTTTGTTTTGGTTTGTAATGTTTGTTTTTTGAGATAGGTTTTCTCTGTAATCTCTTTTTAGTGATTCCTGGAAATCACTCCATAGACCAGGCTGACCTCGAACTCAGAAATCCACCTGCCTCTGCCTCCCAAGTGCTGGGATTAAAAGCATGCGCCGCCACCGCCCGGCCTAAAATAGTCTTTACGTCATAATTTACATAAAATATATAATTCGATTTATAAGAATATTTGACCATTAAGCTACATGTCAATAATTTTGAATAACAAAATAGAATGCTGTAAGCAACATGTCCATAGGACTTGTCAATTCTCAGTAACTATTCCTTCATGCTTACCTATAACACTCTTATAATAGGAAGCAGCTATGACAGAGCAATATTTAGTGGAGAAATGATAGCTTGTATATTAAACATTATATAAAAAAGTATACAGGATTAAATACAAGATGTAAAATTTGAACATAAGCATGTATGTACAAGCAACCTATTTTAGCATTCCTGTGCATTTTTTCTGTGATTTTCTAATATGTGAAGGGAAGACTATATCATTATTTAAGAGGAAAAGTAGTAACTCTTCAAAAGAGTTTGATTTCACAGACTATAGATATAGACAGAGAAACTGACATATCCAAAGGAGGCACTGAATTCTAATTTTTACTTTCTTAATTAACAGTCACCACCCCTCTCAAACCTCATCATAGGTTTTTACAAAACTTAGAACAGGACTTTTCCCTTCTGACCAAAGTAGGAAAAATATTTTCCTCCATTCCAGTCTAGATTTGTTTTTAATGCTTGTATAATTTGAAAAAAAAAAGATCACAACATCATTACCTGAATTTTGATTGAAATATTCTCACTATTCTCTGCTATTTCATTGAATTCTGTCTGAAACACTCTACTGAGACACCTACCTTCATTCAAAGATCTTTCACACAGAGCTCTGCACTAGGACCCAAAGATTTAAATAATCTCCAAAGGTACATAATATATTATATAAAATAGAGATTATTGCTCAATGCTCTGAGACAAAGCTCTTCCAGGAGCCCCACCCTCCATATGTGCTCACTTCAGTTCTGAGCTGTACCCCAACCTCTGTGATTGCGATCCAAAATCTCAAAGAATGGTTTCCCTCCTACTTATTTACTTCATTATGCATATGTATTTCTTTAATTTTCTAGCAGTGTGTGTGTGTGTGTGTGTGTGTGTGTGTGTGTGTGTGTGTGTGTGAGTGAGAGAGAGAGAGAGAGAGAGAGAGAGAGAGAGAGAGAGAGAGAGAGAGAGACTATGAAGCCTAGACTGATCTCACACTTCTCAGCTTCCAGAGTGCTGGAATTTCAAGAATGTTCCAATTCGACTCAGCTTCACCCCCAGGCTTCCAGCTCATAACTCTCTGCTCAATAACTAGGAAATGCCACGCTTTCCTATTGTGCCTTTGACTTGTCAAATAGCGTACCACTCTGAGTCTCAGATGATCCTTTAGATATATGCCAAATTCAACCTAAAGTCACAGCAAAGCAGTGTAATCCACAAAAGTGTCTGAATGGGGTCAAGGCTCATAAAACAGTGCAGCTTTTAATGTCATCTATCCTGTGTGGTTCTCAGACATAAGTTGTGTTTAGTAGTTATGTAAACCTTGTTCTTAAAGAACACACACAAATTCACAAACACACACACACACACACACACACACACACACACACACACACACATACTCACACAAAAGGGCCTTCCTAGGACAAACTTAGCTTTCAACATATAATCAATTTATCCCAGCTTGTAATAGGGTAATTTCCTATTTGCTTTATAGTTCACAAGGCTATTAACTTAGAAAAGAGTACTTATTCACTCACATGTCACATATGACAAACGCTATCCCCCAAGATCAACAATGAACAATAGAGAACAAAAGACATGTCACTATCAATGACATCTACCTTACCTGAATGAAATGACCCCTTAAGCTTACAAAGACTTTGAATTTTTCTTTCTGTAGTATGTTCAGTTTTTTTTTTCTCTCTAATTAGTATGAGGTAGGGGCAGTGGTCCAGTCACTCTTACTTCCTGATTTAATGGTAGTAACAAAAATCTAGAACAATCAAGTGCCTACTGGTGAAATACGAGTGTACAAAGTGTTCAGTAAAGTTTAGCTGTGACATCTCATGAGAGGCAAGGGGATGAGGATTTGCTCATGGCTCTAGTCATTTCAGAGTCGCATCCTCTGGTTTGTGCTACACCTCAAATATCAGTTTATAAAAAGGTAAAGGCTTATTTTGGCTCTTGGTTCTAAAAGTTTCAGTCCATGGTTGGGTAAGGGCCTGTGAAGAAAGAATATTATAAGACCTAGGAGCATATGGTAGAGCAAGCTGCTCACTTCTTTGCAACCAGGCTTGAAAAGAAGAGCAGAAATAAGGTGGTCCTGGTCCACCTTCAAGCACATTCCCCTAAGACTGGAAGACAGTCTCCCCTCCAACTCCTATAGGCTCCACCTCTTAACTATCCTACCACCATAACTGACAGATTGGTCAGCCAAGCCCCTTATACCAAGCCCTTTAGGAAACCTTTATAAAAATCAGAATACCTATCCTACTATGTTTTAAAATAAATTATAATATAAAGGGAAAACATTCATTTATTCCAGACCTTGTTGTCTCTCTATTGGCAGTAGAAAAAAGCAAAGTTATATTTATCATCAAGTTTATGGTTTAATTTATTTCTATATTCTCCATCAATTTATTTGAATTTCAATATGGAAAGTCAAATCTTTCTTTTGGTGTCTGTAGTTGGATAAATAAGCATTATGAAATGTGTAGAACTTCATGCTCAAAGAGAATTGTATGCTTATAAACATGACCAGTACTGATCTACTTTCAGTTTGGGGAATTGAAAAAAACAAATCAAGATTAATGAAATAAAATTATTCTCTGTTTCTTTTAACATTTTTGATGGCATAGGAACTTCTGTTTCTTGAATCAGTGAGGAAGGAAAATAAATATATTGGGAAGCACATATTAGTCTAAAAGATAAATTTCCCAGCTACAAATATATAATAGGCAATTATCAATGCTTATCATAATTCAAATATAATGATCTTTTTAAAAAATACATTGTTACGATTCTGTCTAAGCTCCACCCCACAATTGCCTGGCAACAGCCAGGTAGACCTGGCCTACTATAAAAGGGGCTGCTTGCCCCTCCTCTCTCTCTTACCTCTCTTGCCTCTTGGCACTCACACCTCTCACCTCTCTGCCCCTCTTGGGCTTTCCTCCCCTCCCTCCTCCATATGGACATGGCCAGTCTCTACTTCTCTTCTCTTCTCTTCTCTCTCTCTCTCTCTCTCTCTCTCTCTCTCTCTCTCTCTCTCTCTCTTTCTCTCTCTCTCTTTCTCTCTGTGTGTGTGTGTGTGTGTGTGTGTGCCTTTCTCTGCCTCCACTACTCCCATTAACTCCCATCCTCTGCCCTGAATAAACTCTCCAAACATGTCTGTGGGTGTGTGATCCCTCGGGGGAAGGGATGCCTGGGCATGGACCTGCCTAGGCACCCCCTTCCCCACACACTGCCATACAACATATTCTCTAACCCTTTTTCTCTTTTTATGAACCCAACATACATGCTTTGCAAACAAAGAATTCAGACCCACCTGATCTTGGCCTTGAGCTTCTGAGACCTCAAAACCTGCCCCTACAATGACACACATCCTCCAACAAGGCCACACCTACTTCAACAAGGCCACACCTCGTAATCCTACCACCCCAGATGGGATAAGCACCCAAACACAGGAATCTATGGAGGCCATTCTATTCAAACCACAACTCTACAAGATAGTTGATCATCTTCCATTCCACTTCATATTCAATGTTCCCTATTGTATTATAGGCCACAATGCTTCCAGAGTTATTATAAACATTAATGTTATCAACATGCATTGAACCACTTTTTTTATATTTTTATTTTCTATATTCTTTGTTTACATTCCAAATGATTTCCCCTTTCCCAGATACCCCCTCCCCACACGTCCCATAAACCTTCTTCTCTCCACCCATTCTCCAATCACCTCCCTCCTTTTTCTCTGTCCTTATATTCCTCTCCAATGCTAGATCAATCCTTTCCAGGATCAGGACCCTCTCCATACTTCTTCATGGGAGCCATTTGTTATGCTATTTGTGCCTTGGGTATTCAGAGCTTCTGGGCTAATTAATATCAACTTACCAGAGATTGCATTCCATGTGTATTCTTTTGTGATTGGGTTACCTCACTTAGGATGACATTTTCCAGATCAAACCATTTGCCAAAAAATTTTGTGAATTCATTGTTTCTAATTGCTGAGTAGTATTCCATTGTGTAAATATACCACATTTTCTGTATCCATTCCTCCTCTGAGGGACATCTGGGTTCTTTCCAGCCTCTGGCTATTATAAATAAGGCTGCTATGAACATAGTGGAGCATGTGTCTTTATTGCATGCTGGGGAATCCTTTGGGTATATGCCCAGGAGAGGTATAGCAGGGTCCTCCGGAAGTGTCATGTCCAGTTTTCTGAGGGACCTCCAGACTGACTTCCAAAGTGGTTATACCATCTTACAGCCCCACCAGTAGTGGAGGAGTGTTCCTCTTTCTCCACATCCTCGCCAACACCTGCTGTCTCCTGAGTTTTTGATCTTAGCTATTCTGACTGGTGTAAGGTGAAATCTCAGGGTTGTTTTGATTTGCATTTCCCTAATGACTAATGATGTTGAGCACTTCTTAAGGTGCCTCTTGGCCATCCAAATTTCTTCAGGTGAAAATTCTTTGTTTTGACCTGTACCCCAGTATCCCTGACTTCAAGCAATACTACAGAGCAATAGTGTTAAAAACTGCATGGTATTGGCACAGTGACAGACAAGTGGACCAATGGAATAGAATTGAAGATCCAGAAATGAATCTACACATCTATGGTCACTTGGTCTTCGACAAAGAAGCTGAAAACATCCAGTGGAAAAAAAGATAGCCTTTTCAACAAATGGTGCTGGTTCAATTGGAGGTCAGCATGCAGAAGAATGCGAATTGATCCATTCTTATCTCCATGTACTAAAAACTTCACTCCAAGTGGATCAAGGACCTCCATGTAAAACCAGACACACTGAAACTAATAGAAAAGAAACTGGGGAAGACCCTTGAGGACATGGGCACAGGGGAAAAGTTCCTGAACAGAACACCAATAGCTTATGCTCTAAGATCAAGAATTGACAAATGGGACCTCATAAAATTACAAAGTTTCTATAAGGCAAAGGACATTGTTAAAAGTACAAATCGGCAACCAACAAATTGGGAAAAGATCTTCACCAACCCTACATCTGATAGAGTGCTAATATCCAATCTATACAAAGAACTCAAGAAGTTAGACCCCAGGGAACCAAATAACCCTATTAAAAATGGGGTACAGATCTGGACCACTTTTCACATGCTCTCATGGTAATCCATTCAGATTTTGATCCTTTAAAGAATTATACCAGAGCCTATAATACAGATGCGGATGTTCCCAGACAAACATCAGACTGATCATGGAGACCCCAATGGAGGAGTTAGCAGAGGGACTAAAGGAGCTGAAAAGGTTTGCAACCCCATAGGAATAACAACAATATCAACCAACCAAACATGCCAGAGCTCCAAGGGTCTAAACAACCAACCACAGAGTAAACATGGAGGGACCCATGGCTCCAGCTGCTTATGTAGCAGAGGATGGCCTTGCTGGATATCAATGAGAGGAGAGGCCCTCGGTCCTGTGGAGGCTCTATGCCTCAGTGTAGGAGGATGCTATGGAAGTTAGGCAAGAGTGGGTGGGTGGGTGTGTCAGGGAGCACCCTCATAGAAGCAGGAGCAGGAGGGATGGGACAAATCATTTGTGGAGGGAAACTGGGAAGGGGGACATTTGAAATGTAAATAAATAAAATAATCAACAAACAAACATTTACACCATTCAGCACCAACACTCAGAATCTAACTCCACAACAGCACACCTAGACGTCTGCTTTGTTAATTCTTCTAGGCACTTACCAATTTAATTAAAGTAACAGTCAAAGTTAGTCATTAAAAATATGCAAAGTTATATATCAGTCCTATAGAATTACAGAGATGAAGAAAATCTATGGGAACACTAGAAAGAGTTTCACAGATGATTTCATATTCCCCCAAGGGAAAGCTTCAGGGAATATGAAATATTTGGAGGATAAAAATCAGAAAAAGTTGATGTACCAACTGAAAATATACACACAAAAAGAGTTGTTCCTTTGAGCTGGTGAGATTACCTGACAGAAAAAGTGTGCTTACAGGTAACAGAAATAATACCTGGCCAGAAAACATTACAATGAAACAAAAGAATGTTCTATTACACAAGCAATTACTGAAGCCCTTAAAGAGAATAATGTCATGAATTCACTGAAAAGCTTACAAAACTAAACATTCTCTTAGCTGATAGATCTACAGCTCCACAAATAGATAAAAAGTGTGAATAGACAAATAAATGACAAAACCTTGAACACCATCCTTGAAGTTGTAAGAACAAGCAATCTCTGCTAGAAAGCACATAGGCAGAGTATAGAGTTTTATAAACACTAGGCATCATGATATGCAAAGGAGAAAAAAAAACAAAAAGAATAAATTCATGCAAAGCACCAGCTGCTTTGTCTATGTATGTAATACAAGACTATTATAACAGCCATCCCATCATCTCAAACAACATTATATGTAACTTAGTATTTTCTCTGCAATTCTCCTATTGATCCAATTAGTATCTACAATGGAACCAATGTCAGAGAGTTGGTGAAGCTTATCTATATGGACTCTTGATGCAAAGGGCGGACGACTACTCCAGCTAGGATACTGATGGATCTGCCAAGATACTGAGTCTTTCTCCTCTCCACATTCCTCAGGAAGTCTCTTTTTTCTCTAGACAGTCTCAGAAGTAGAACAATAAGATATTTTTTATATTAATACATCAGACTGGGGTTTCCCCAAAAGACAAAATTCCAGACTTTTTGAAAGTTTCTCCTAGAATCTGGAACCATGTTATTTCCCCTTCATGGGCACACTAATCTTTCTTTCATTTTCCAGCTTGCTTTCCTAGCACTTGGTCTATTTGCTCACCATAAACATATACAAAACTACCCTGTGGGTTTTGCTGATGGTCTTTATCCTTACTAAAAATTTATCTTCATTCCTATGCCCCTTGTTAAATGCTAGTTGCATTGAAATTTATCAGAGAAACCAGTCATATGGAGTGGGACTATGGGGGATATCATTTTGGCAGATATTACTCATGAGGGCTTAGGTTTGGAGTCTATAAGGTGGCACCACACTGCCTTTTAAGGAAATTTCAGTAAATGTTTTCACTTCTGAAAATAAAACACTTAAAGAATGAATTATTGTCTCCTTTGATAGATGAAGAAATGGAGGTTGGGAAATGTTAAATACTTTAAAGTTACATATGTGACAAGTAGTAACATAAGTCTTGTTAAACTTCTAAAATTTAATTAATAGACTGCTCTACACTATTTGATACATAAAATGATTACAATTTTATAGGGATAATGTGAAAGTAAGAACACAACCATGTGATGTGCTTCCATATTTAATTTAAAGCAGGACAGCCACAAGAATAGCAGCCCAGGGGACAGCATGCTAGAAAGCTGCTATGTCTGTAAAATGAAAAAGTCTCTTCAAAGACACCATTTTCACTGAGCCTTCAGGCACCAAACTTAGTTTTCACTTTACAAATGATAGTCACAGACCATGAACACCTTTTTAAATGCTATTTTTCAAGGCTGAGAGCAAACGCTCCAATTATAAAAGAATTGATCTTGTTAAACTTATTCTTAAATTTTTTATTTCCCTCCTCAGTTAATTCAATTTCCCTCTCCAATGCATGAATCATCGGGACATAATGCGAACTTTCAGCCACAATGGAAGAGGATGTTACGTTATTTGGATGTACTTGATAGACTTCAGACATAGCAGCTCAGGCAGGGCTGAATGAAATCCACTTAGCTGATATCTCCAGCATCCATCACCATTATAATTTTCTTGTCTTTGAAGAACTATATGAAATATTTTGTATTAAAAAAGAACATGCATCTTCTTTGGTTATTTTATACAAACTGAGAATAAGTTTAAAAATATATGGGAAGCTAACATTTTTCTGTTTTCCGTGAGCCAGGGACTATTTTAGAAAGGTTCTCTTCATCTCAAATAGGTCTTATGACAATTCCCCTAGAATGTGGACTGTTCTATTTTCAAAGACGAGAAAAAGCAAAACTAAGAGAAGTTCGGTGACTTGCTCAAGTTCACACAACCAATCAGAAGTAGCAACTTAATCTGTGTGCAGAAATGGCCAACTACAAATTCCATGCTTACTAGCTGTTTGTGGTGCTTTAAATTTCAAGGTCGTTTATAACCACAGCCATGAAACTAAATATTCATGGGGGAAAAAATGAGCTAACAATGTGTTAAAGTAGACATTACAGCAAGAATCAAAAAGGTGAGGATCTTGATGCTTTTGATAAAGAATTTGGGAACAGGAGCCATTTATTCTCCAATCCCAGAAAAGGAAATTGAAATGTGAATAAAGCAGACCCCAGACACCTGTCTCTTTCATCAGGATTTCACTTGTGAAATATTTTAGAATTGCCCTCTTCCTCACCCACTGCCATTATCACCCAGAACCTTCTGATGGCACATTTGCCGAGGGGGTTTTACTATGGTAACCTTCAGGCATACACAAAGAACACAGTCAAAACAAATAGCTCTCTTTAAATGTCATTATAGGGAGTAAAATTCTATGTGGTGTATTAATGGGCCTCCCACAGCTAAATCCTGGCATACCACTTTGAAAAATGTCCCCTGTGGGTATCGCTTAAACCAACCAAAGTGAGGGAATTTGAGAGTTAAGAGAAAACCCAATCTTGCTCTAGTGGGAATAAATAGAAGACAGAAGAGTGGGAATAAAGGAGTGAAAAATTAGGGAAACAAATTAAATTTTCTTTGTTTTCATCCTTCTTAATGCTATTTTAATGTAGAAGGCCTAAAGAGAATGCTAGTTATTATTTTCCTTACATTCAATTTCCTTAGTTTTGAGTTTAATAAATCTTTAATGAAAGTAAAGCCCTGCCTTTCAAAAATATAACGAAGAAAAAATTATGTATTTCCTCTATAATCAGCAGACAATAATCATAAAGGATTAGGGCAATACACTAAGTAGGTTTTGTGTGTGTGTGTGTGTGTGTGTGTGTGTGTGTATGTGTGTGTGTATGTAGTGTATGTGTATATGTATGTGTATGTGCATAGTAAGTATGTATGTATATGTTGGTATGTGTGTGTGGTGAGTGTGTGTGTGTATGTGTGTGTGTGTGGTGAGTGCCTATGTATACATGTATGTATGTAGTGAGTGTGTACGTGTGTTTATATAGTGCTTACCTAGCATGGACTAATACATTAGCTACT
The DNA here is from genome assembly GCF_947179515.1 of Apodemus sylvaticus. NCBI lineage: Eukaryota > Metazoa > Chordata > Mammalia > Rodentia > Muridae > Apodemus > Apodemus sylvaticus. Next base: position 22,300,209 of record NC_067494.1, on the reverse strand, counting down.
CACTTTCTAAGGGCTCATTCAGGAATAACCTGCTCTCTAATGGTGATTAAGAAATAAGTTGTCATAGCTAATAGATCTCTAGAAATTTCACATCATAAATATATCTGAATGGTAGGAGCATTGTGTGATGAGAAATATTCATAACACATTTTAAAGCTTTTACACATTCTTCACTGTTACATCTACTCTTATTTGACAATTGCACCTTTTTTTAGAGCACAGGAACTAGTTAGTTCTCATTTGTTCTTCCTCTGCCTAGATTTATTGTTTCAATCTATTCTTTGACTCCTAAGGAGAGCTGGGAGATTTCACTTAACACATCCTACTAGGAAGAAAACTGACATCGAGCATGATCAAAACCATCCAGGATCAGAGTGATTATGACTCTGTAGTTTTTTTTTTTTATTTCCATATATCTCCCTTTTCCTTAAGTAGTCTCATCAACACTGTTTCTGAATATAATTCTAGTCCTGCAAAACCAACTTAAAACCACATCACTCTTGAACCATGCATATTTTAGTATGTTTTCTATTGCTGTAGCAAAATACTATAGACTGGGCAATATTTTTTGAGCAATATATGTTTCCTCAATTGTGTGGAGATAGATAGATAGATAGATAGATAGATAGATAGATAGATAGATAGATAGATAGAAGGATGGATAGATAGATCGATAGATAGATAGAAGGATGGATAGATAGATAGATAGATAGATAGATAGATAGATAGATAGATAGATAGATAGATAGATAGATTAGATAGACAGACAGACAGACAGATGGATGGATGGATGATAGGTGGTTGGATGGGTGGGTGGATAGATAGATAGATAGGAAAAAAAGCAACTTGGGGTTTTATTTGGGCTCAGAGTTCTAGAGTTCAGTCCTAGAGGCAGTCAGGAAGCAGAAAAGAATGACTTTTCAGGCTCCAATAGCTTGCTTCTTTTTGTGCTTTCTAGGATACAAACCCAGAGAATAGCATCCCTCCTTAAGGGTGGATATTCTCACCTTAATTAACCTAATCAAGATAATTTCTCATAAGGATGTCCAAAGACAGACTTAGTCTAAATAATCCTTCACATGTGGACTTGGAGATTTGTTTCCCACATGATTTTGTATCATATCAGGTTAACAATAAATATTAGTCATCACAACATTTTCTGGCAAACTAGTTATGAAGTTTTAGGAACACATATAGTTTTGTTAACTCCTGATCACTTGTCTCAATCTGTAAAATGTCATCAATATGTGGTCCAATGTGATATTTTGTTTAACAGATAATCAGGAACATTTCAAACAATGCTGTGACGTAAGGATGAGGAATTAATATACCCTTAAAGTAGAACAGTAAAGTACACTGATGGTCCTCCCAGCTGAAAGCAAATTGCTTCTGTTGGTCCGTATGGACTGATATCAGGAAAGGACATTTGCTAGATCAATATCCATGTACCACTGGAAATGTGTTAATCTGGTGAAGAAGGAAACAGCATCTGAGGGAGCAACTGCAATTGGAGTCACTACTTGATTAAGTTTACCATGGGCAATTGTTATTATCCATGATCTATCTGTCTTCTGCAGACCAAAGAGAAGAGTTAAAGGAGATGTAGTAAGAATGAATGACTACCTCTAATCCTTTACACTCCTTGATGGTTACACTAATTTCCAAAATTCTTCCAAGAATGTGATACTATTTTAGATTGACTACCAAGTTGAGGCTATCCAAATGGCTTCTATTTTTGCCTTTTCTTTGACTACAATAGATTTCATTCCATTCTTGAAGGCTTTCTGTAGATGTTTCATGGTCCTGGCATCTCTATTATCTTGGAAACTACATTTTGACTCAGATTTAATCATCCTAGTTTCATGCTGTGTTTCTTGGGGCTCCTTTATAGGGATTTCTCATCTGAATTACATTGTCTAGCCTAAGCAGCTCTCTAGAATCAAGATACCAAACTCCATTATACATACTGGGATGTCAACTTAGCACTTAATATCTAACTTTCTACTTCTCTTCTTCACATTATCAAGGCCATATCATAATGCAAAATACATTGTTTAACTTCAAAAGTTCCTATAGTCAAGAAAATATAGAGATGAACTGCCAGACAATATGTAGAAACTAAGAGACCTTGGAGCACTCAGCCCTAAAGTGTATACATTCAACAAATCCCTCCCCTCAGGGCTTAGGGAATTCTACAGATCTATTGAAGAGGAGGCAGAAAGAGTGTTAAGAGCCAGAGGGGATGTAGGACTCAAAGTAATTGATGGCTTCTAGACACAACAGGGCTAGCGCATATATTATTACTTGTAAATGATAAAAGACAAGAAGAAAATTGGGGCAATCATGAATGATTATCTTATAATAGTCCTAATGGGAAAGTCTAATGTCTTAGAATAACATGTTAGTTCTAAACTAGCTGACAAACCTACAGTACATTTTTAAAGACTGAATCAACAGTCATAAACACTAATTTTGATATGGGTTATGTGATATATAAAATGGACCAATTAATTCTGGAGTATCTAAGTGAGCAGAGTGTTAGTATTTGGGTACAGGTAAACATCTATGCTTATGAAATTTATGAAATAAGATCTTTCCAAGGTTATTTTATGACTCTAAAATGAGGCCATATGATCATCTTAAAATGTAATTTCAAATAAAGACATGTATTGTATGTCACTGTTAAGGCTGCTTTACTCTGGACATAACACTTCTAAGGTCAGGTGGCATTGGAGTATTTGTAGACATTATTGGATCCACCTAAGAGGAAACTGAGCAGGTTATCATTCTAAATTGTTAAAAATGAACAACATAAGCCATTCCTTCCTTTAGACATGTTTCTTTGAAATATATGTACAGTTTCTCTCATAAGGAAATGGAGGCTAGTTATTTATCTTCAGAATTGGACTGGTTTGTGACTTGCTTTTACCAGAAGATGACTACAGATATAAAGTCTTAACCATCTACCTGAAGAAGACATGTAACTTCTGCACCTATTTCTAGAATCCAGTTCCCATATAAAGAAGTCAAGGTAGTCCGAAGGGAGAGGAAACATCATGAAAGAAGGTCACAGCAAATGGGTTACCTTACAAAGGAAAAAAATCCATATAGAAGATATCTAGTGTCTCAGTATGACAATAACTGCCCCCAATAATGGCAATAAGACCACCTTTTTCCTTTGAGCCCTAGTCAAACCGAAGCAGATGAACACATAAAAGGGAGATAAGACATTTCCACCAACATAAAGTTTCAAATAACCAACCAAACAACTGTAAGCAATAAAAAGTTTACTGTTGGAGCCACCACATTGTAGAAAATTTAACAAAGCATTGGGGAAAATCTCATGAGTTTTATTCCAGTAGAATATATTTATGTGGTTGGCAGTAGCATTAATGTATGATGAGGTTATTGCTTTCTCCTCTCTCGCAGGCCTGGGATCCAACAATCCTTCTGCTTCTCATTACACTGTCTTTCTTGGCACTATGACACCAATGTTTAAAGCCAGAGATCATATAGTAAGACAAATGTGTCCTGTGATATCTGGCACCGAGAGGAAGAGAGAGTTAGAAGAAAAACAAAGCCAAATAGACAGCACAAAAGTATGTCTAAGGAAAATTCTTCCAAAATGCAGTTATTTAGAATTCTAAACAAGTTATTAGCTTGTTGTATGTATATAATCAGCCAAGAGTTTTGAAACTATGGTATAAAAACTACAAACTTGGCATACTGTTTCTTTCTTCTGAAACCCCTCTTCCTGCAGTAGAGCTTCCATGGTACCAGAAAAACACTATGAAAACTACCAAGGGAGGGAAGAAATGAATAGTCTGACAAAGCAGCAACATCTATAAACCAAAACAATGACCACTATGGCAAGATCATTAAAGGTAAAACACAAGGGACTCCTAAGTTGTAGGCAACCAACGTTACTTAATTGTAGTTGACACCCATTCCACAAGAGCAAAATCATGCCGGGAAGAGAAACCTAGGCAACCTTCCAGTGCTGGAAAGGTCATAGTCCATAATATAAAGTGTACTACCACTACTTTGATAAACCAGCACAGTTCCTTACAATATTCTAAAATTTATCCTTATATGCACAGATAAATGTAGCTAGCACCTCTTATCAAAGAAGTTTCTCTTTCCAGCAAATGGAGACCATCAGAAAGAAAGAAAGAAAAAACACACAACTTGACACAATACAGAAATCAGTACATTATGGAGAGCTCAGCCCTGCTGGATATATCTCCATTATAGTTCTTGCATCTATAGGTCAGGGAATACCTATAAAGAGAGAACTTAAGAACTATAAGAACCAGAATCCCACCAAAATCTGCTGTTAAGCAGTCTCCTCTGGAAATGCCTGCACAAACAAGATCAGTAAATACGGTGATAATATCAACAAACATGTTAATACAAAAAGAAGACATTTCGTGGGGTCCTATCCGCACACAAGAACAGCAGGTAGCTAATACTACAGGGAGAGGAAGAATTAGTCTCTTCCAGGGATGAGTCCTCTTATTGGTTATCTAATACAAAGTGGTCAGCCCTAAAACCGCAAAAACAAAAACAATAAAAATAGACTCAGTAGGTTATATTTATGTCTTTATGCATACATATGTGTACATATATGACTATAATAATCAAAGAAAAGAGAGTATCGATTTGAGAGGAGGAGATATGGGAGGAGTTGGAGAAAAATACCTGAGAAGGGATGGAGAGGGGAAAGAGAAGGGAGAAAGTGATAAAGTGATGCAACGCTATTTAATTAAACATACATACAACAATATATATGTGTGTATGTATGTGTGTGAATATATATATATATATATATATATATATATATGATGTAACTCAGAAATTCTCTTCTCCTAAAGCACAGATGTATATTGGAAACAACAAAAATACAAATATGTTTACAATGCTCATATTTATAAAATACTACATACATTTTGTCTATATGAACACAGTTTTTAAATATAACCATAACTTTTTAAGTTTTGTAAGCTTTTCAATGATGAGTTTGAATCTAAAATAAACTTTCCAAGCTATTATGAATTCTTTATAGAAAATGTTGTAATTTGCTATAATATAAAGAAGTGATCCAAATTATTTAATAAAAATATAAACAAAAAATTTGGGGGGTTCTAAGTTTAATAATTTCCTGGATTTTTAATTTATAAGTCATTATAATCCCCAATAGAGAAGAATAGGTGATGTGTTGTCTAAATTTGAATTTCCAAAGATCCTTAAGTTGTGTGTCTTGGGATTCAAGTTTAGGCGACTGGTGTGATAGTAAGTTCATATAATCTGAATGAGTTTAAAACTGAAGTCTTTAAAGAACTTTGAAAATATGCTGCCTGTTTGCACTCCACAGAATACTTAGTAGCCGCTAGAACAACATGGGTAATTCAGTTGAACTGTACAGCTTTCCCAGACCTTGCAGAGTAAGTGTTCATCCCAGACCTTGCAGGGTTTCCAATGTGGCTGTTAAAATCTCACATAGGTACCAAGGGCCACAGGATGAGAAGGGGAGGCAAATGCTTTTCAGAGTCGACAAAAGCTTGGAACATGGGAAGCAATCGATATTGTAGGATGGCCAATAAACAATAGCCCAAGAGTTCCTGTTTGTCAGTTCCTTCAAAGACCAGAAGAGCTATTGCGGTTCCCCACCCCACTGTGACATGGCACTCACCTGAAAGGCAATCAATGGTTGAAGATAGGGCCCTGCTGCTCTCTGTTGCTCTCTGTGTAGCAACAGTAATTGTTGCTACACAGTCTGTCAGTGACGACATTGCTCCCTCCCACCTCCAGTTATTTCTGATGAGTCCATAAGGAGTCGATCTGGCATTTGAAAACAAAGCAAATAATGAAGAACCAATCAAAAATAGATATTCGGTTTTTTGTTTTCTGATAATTTAGGATGGTCCTTGACCTAACATGCTTAAAGAAAAAACATGCACACAGAAATGCATAAAAGCAAACTAAATACAAGTACATCAATATGCAAATGTGTGTCAAACACAGCAATGCTTTGTTCCCATTACTAACATTCATAAATGACACACACAGTAACTGCTAGTTTGGGCAAACTCCAGGATTCTATCAGGAAAGCAGTGTGTCCATGGATGTTCTAAAGCATATTGCTTTGTTTAAGAAAGCTATTTCATCTGGTTGTACTTGATGTAAATTTAACACCTAGTCCCCACTTCTATTATTCAACTTCTACTGAAACAGAAATCCTTGGATTTTTAGCTTCATTATCTTTCCACTTTTTTTAAATCTATTTTAGTTCATAGAAATCTCCTAATCTTATCTTATATATGTATAAAGTTATCTTTCATGAGTCTTTGTCCAGTATTAATGAGCTCAAAAAACCCAGCATAATCAATCTGTGAACAAGAAGCTAATAGCTTAGCTTTCCAGACAGACTATACAAACTTGAAAGACAAAGACCTAGGAGACATCAAGTATAACAGACCCATGATTGTTAGGTTGATACATGATTTGCCTGTGCTTGAATCATAACAATGTTTAAAAATCAAAAACACAGTTTTAGTATTTCCTAGGCATAAATATGAGTCTTAAGAGTATTTGAGACTTTTTGAGATCTTTTTTCAATTTCCAATTCTAAGGATTTAGCCATTTCTTTGAAGGATTTACTCATTCTCTAAGGCAACACAAAAATCAATGTTTTCAGGACACAAAAGTAAAAGTAGTTAAAATGTACCACCCAAAATGCATTAAATACTATGCTGGTTACCTTGAACTGTCAACTTGACACAGCATAGAATCGCATAGAGAGGGGGTCTTGATAGGGAAATACCTGGATCAGGTTGAGATGTACCCATATCTGAAGGAGTTGCCTTGATTGTAAACTAAGGTAGGAAGGCCTGCTCTGAACATGGGTGGCATTCATATAAAAGAGAAGAGAAGCACAAGCAGAAAATAAGTAAGAAAAGATCCATTAATTTGTTCCTTCTCTGCCCTTGAAGGGGCTGTGATACTTCTAGTTCTTGCTTTGATTTCACGATGAGAGACTGCTCTCTGGAACTGTAAGCAAAATGAATCCTTTCTTTATGTTGCTTTCTGTTGGGCTATTTTGTCACAGCCACAGAAACAAACCTAGAATACACATTAACAAATAACAAGTTTCAGGTAAATGCTGGATTGTATGGAGGGTATGCCCATCCCTAACCCATTCAGCATAAGGTAACTAAAGCATTGCTTGAGTCCCAGCACTGGCTATTTTTAAGAAAAAACAAAAGCTGTTTGTTTAGTAAAACAAGCAAAGCAAATGTTATTCAAGTACCAGCTTCTTGGTCTCTTGGAGTTTTAAAATACCTTTCAGGGTAACGTTTAAAAATTCTATCAATGTTACGATAAAGAATGATTATATGTATTGACATGTCTGTATTTCTTCCAGAATGTTTCAAAACACTCAAGTAGATTTATGTATCTAAGTTATAACAATATTGTTTGAATGTGAATTCCCCCCTTGGTCTGTGTTTGTATACTTGTTCTTCAGCTGGTGGCACTTTGGGAATGTCATGGCACCTTAGGAAATAAAGCCTTGAACGGAGAAGCATGTGACTGGGCACAGGGCTTCCAAGTTTTGGGCCTTGGCTCTATTTTCCTTTCTTCTCTTCTGCTTCATGTGGGGCAGTAGCTCTCAAACTGTGTGTTACAACCCCTTTGGGGATTGAACGACCCTTTCAGAGTGATCACACATCAGATATCCTGCATGTCAGATACGTACATTACATTTCACAACAATAGCAAGATGACAGTCATTAAGCAGAAATGAAATAAGTCTATGACTTTGGGGGGCGGGGGGGGTGGACATCACAACATAATGACAGTCATTAAGCAGAAATGAAATAAGTCTATGACTTTGGGGGGAGGGGGGGGTGGTGGACATCACAACATAAGGAACCATGTTAAAAGGTAGCAGCATTAGGAAGATTGAGAACCACTGTTGTAGAGGGATGAAAATGTGATCAACCAGCACGCTTTTGTAGCCTTGTGTCATGCACTCCAAGCTATATGATGGACTCCACTTCTCTAGAACTATAAGTCAAAATAAACTCCTCCATCCTTAAGTTACTTTCTTATCAGAGTGATCTAGCACAGAAACAGGAAGGTTATTAACATAAATGCCTTTAAACATTATAATAAAATATAGTGAATATAATATCTGTATTATTTCATACAACTTGTTCCTTTTAGCTTTAAAAAACATTGTTGTGGGGTTTTTTTTGTTTTGTTTTTTTTGTTTTGTTTTTTTGGTTGTGTTTTTTTTTTTTTTTTTTGGTTGTTGGGTTATTTATTTGGTTTGGTTTGGTTTTTGAGACTGGGACTTTCCATGCCCGAAGATCACTCTGTAGACTAGGCTAGCCTGAAGTCTTTAATCAACTTTGTAGACTTTTCTCATGCTATCCTCCTTCATGCCTATTACTGTTAAGTAGCAAAGATTTTGAAATACTGAAATCCATAAGATAGACATAAAGAGTGTTAGTAAACATTATCAACAATCCTATTATTATAAATGTGATGATAATTTGAAAAAATAATTTCCCCTTTCTCAGTGAACAAGAATCAAGACCATAGATATTTGTCTGCATTCTTTGCTGAAGAACACATTTGTGAAGAATAAATGTCATTACAACAATTTTCACTTTCCATTTTTATCAGTTTCTATTGTATATTACTAAGATCCCAGAAATTTTCAAACACAGTTTAATATCTAAAATCATCAGCACAATATTCACAAATTATTCTGGTCAACCTTTTTTTTTGCCCCAAACCTTTGTTTACAAACAGGATTCTCATATTATTTGCCTTTGATAACAATAATTTTAATATGAGTCTGTTGCTAAAAAAAAATGCAGAGCATCACAGCTACAAACTAAAGGTCTCATATGTCTTCATGGGTCAGGATATTTTGAAGCCATCTGAGCACAAACTTTGAAGACGTTTACTAGAAAATGTTTGAGGAACACATACACAACGATGTGAGAGGAACACATTTTATCAAGTTCCATTTTCTATTGTACTTTAACTCAGGTGTAGAATCATAATTGAAAACAGTAACTCTGACTTCTGCAGGGTTTCATTTTAAGTGAGTATATCCTTGATGCATTAGGGTTGATAGGTACCCAAGGGATGCCTCCCCTTCTCCAACAGTATGGAGAGAGGGTGTGTAAGGGTGGGACTGGGAAGAGAGGAGGGAGGGGGCTGTGATCAGGTTGTGAACTGAATAAATAAAAATTTTAATGGAGGAAAAAATAAGAGTATATCGTTATATGTCCTATGATTAAACAGTCCTGTAGATTAACCTTTTTTATATCTCTTTTGAAAATTCTCATTAAACAAAGTTGACTTTAGCTCAGCTTAATTATGACATGGCTCTGTATCTATGGACATCGGACCGTGTAAACAGAGGAGAGAATATGAATAGTAGGAAATGTGCTACCTCAGAATGAATTGCAGAATTTTCCTTTGAACAGAGATATGTGTTGCTTACCTCAAGTAACAGACTAGAATACTAAGAATTACAGTATTTGTTACTATCGTTCTTTATAAAATACTAATAAGACTTTGTGTTTGGTTTGTGTTTGCTTCCATTCTGTTACAATAATAATTTCTATTGTTGCCTTGGCAAATTTTTCAGGAATAAATATACATATATATTGCCAAATTTTCCTGATACCTTTGATTTTGGTAAGCTAAAGATGAGCCTTGGATTTCACACTCTAGTCTGAAGAGTAAAAGAAATCAAGTTATGAGTAGCAAAGATAGAAACCACTTCTGAATCCCAGACTATAACAAGTTTCTCCACATTAATAGAAGTCTTCCTCAAGGTTTTAAGATGAGAGACACATTTTAAAAAGAAACACCACTTCAGTGTTTCGAAGATGATGGTACATGTAATTGCAACCATGCAACTGGCTCCAGTAAAAGAAAATCCCATTTTAAAGCATACTCTAGCCTTCCTAAGCAGATTAGCAGCGACAGTAACAAAAATAGTAAAGTGTTTCCTCACCTTACCTAGTTACTCTCTCACAATATTGTTGTCCTTCCCATGTACTAAGAATTTAAGTATCAGAGCTAAAATGATTAATTTAACAATGAAGACTACACAAAGTCACTTTGTTAATTAATTTTTTTTCATTCACACCTTAGTCACAGCGCTCTATTGGGAAATATGCAACTGAATTAATTAGTCTTGGTAAAAATCTGAATATCCCCAACGCCAACTGTTTTAGGGAGTGCAGTGAGCTGATACCCAGAATGGGTATTTAGAAGATCCTCTGCCGCCTTGTTCAGTACAAACTTGCCATTCATTACACTGCAAGGAACTTGTACACTGTGTTTTTCCCCCAAGTCAAAAATCCCTGTAGAGTTTTCCAACGACTATGAAAATGAGAGAGGCTCTTGTATCAACCCATACTCGGAAATAAATAAGAATATAGTAATACTTACCAGAAATGGATCTCATTCCAAACAAATCTGTGTGCGAGGAAGATATATGTTTGCATGAGAATATATTTTTGTCTTACATCTTACACCAAAGAATATGAGAATAGATTAGTTCTAGTGAGCATGAGGGCTATTCATCAGAATTAAGATCCTCGGACTGTAGAGCCGGAAGCCTTGTGGGGAGGTCATGAAGCAGAGTCTCCTCCCTATTAATCATAAGGAGCACCAACATATGCTCCCACATGCGCTATGGTTTGTAACTTGAAGTTGACAGAGTATAGATTTTCGAGAAACTGAAAGTAAATTACCTTACCATTTTCAGCCTTTGTACCAACCGTGTGCAAAATGATGACAAGAATGATTTGCAAGAAGAAAAAGAAAAACAGTGCAAAGGAATCTGAAACTTGTAGGGGGGGGAAAGATGTACAATGAATACAACATACAATTAATGCAACAGATTAATTTGTGACAAGTAATGCTAGGACAGAAAAATATATGCTAATAAATATCAACTATATTTAATCTCAGTATTCAAAATAGAGACTACATTTGAAAACATAGTACACACTACAGAATATGAAAACTGTCTTTCTGGTATTTTATATGATTTGATCCTTCTCTGAGTTACTTCATGGGTCCTCTCAAGGTCTGTATTTTAAAAATACTCCCAATGAAAAATAGGTTCCCTGTTGTAAATACTGGGTTAAAAATAACGCTTAACATAGAAGAGATTTGGAGGAAGGTACTTAGAATATTGATTAGCCAATAAGTGTCTTCCAAAAACAGACACAGTAATGACCTGAACCAGAATTCATATCTTAACACTTAATCAAGTTACAAAGCTTCCTTCTTCTACCCCAAATGCTGCCTAAATAGTAATTGAGAATCCTCACCAGTCAGCCTCAGAGTTGACAAGAGTGACCCCAGAACAGTGCCACTGTTTCTGATGTTTTAGAGTCTCTGTTCATCTGATGAAGGTTCTTTTGCGCAGTTTCAAAACAAGAGATTGTGCAGACATCATATTCAGAGCTATTCTTCAGTGACAGATCTAGAGCTATTGTACACTTGATCTCAGCAAAGTTTAAAAAATAAAAATGCCCTGCATGTCTCTGGGATACATATCCAATAGCCAACAAAAGTCAACCCATATCTGCTGAAGATGTAGAAATATGAATGATTAACCAAAGCATATATTACTTTCTTCTCTCCAGAGGACTCCAGAAAATGATGATTACTAAAAAATCATATTTTGATTTCATATTTTGCTCTTCATTAAATATGAACAACTTTGTGAGACATAAATTCTGAAAAATATAAAGATCAACTCTTAAAATAGCCATGGTGTCAAATAATAATCTTGCCTTTTTTTAGCATTGTGAAGGAACTGTTCTATTAGCTACCAGTAACAATAGAATGTCTCTCTCTCTCACACTAACAAAATAATTCTAAGATACATATTATTCTAATGTATTCTTAATATGTTTCATAATTGTCATTTATCAACCTTTTAAGGTCAAATGAAGACTGAGGAGATTAACTATAATCCCAAGATGTCTGTATAAATGACAAATGTACACAGTGGTTAATATGCAAAAAGCATTGTAAAAAAAAACAAAAAAAGGGGCTGGAGAGATGGCTCAGTGGGTAAGAGCACCGACTGCTCTTCCAAAGGTTATGAGTTCAAATCCCAGCACCCACATGGTGGCTCACAACCATCCTTAAAGAGATCTGATGCCCTCTTCTGGTGTGTCTGAACACAGCTACAGTGTACTTACATATAATAAATAAATCTTTAAAAAAAAAGCATTGTAAATAAGAGAAAAAATATGATTTAACTCTGGGTAAGCCTCTAACCCCAAATAGGCAACTCCAATCAATCATATAATCATATCACAAACAGTGCCTCTTTCCATACATTGTTTCATCCAACTGCCTGTGACAGTATTCTGTTTTCTTCATGTTCTTTCTTCATGTTCTACAGATTTTGATTCTTGATAGTGATACTGTATTTTAAAAATGCCCTGCAATACAGTTTTTAATATTTCAAAACTAATTATCACAGAACAGATGGTTTAAACAAGAAAAAACTTATCTCACAATTCTGGAGACCAGATATCCCACATAAGAGATGTCAATATGGATGGCTTCTTCAAGACATCTCTATCTTTGACTTTTTATTTGGTTGTAGGGTTTGGGGGGGAGGGTCCCCGCATCCACTCTGCCACAGGACTTGGCCTGCTGAGGGAGGCACCACACAGTTCTGACTGCACTTATCCCACACCGCCATAGGGCAGGTGTTGGCCTACTGGAAGCTGTGGGACACTGCTCCTGGGGTAGGAAAGCAGAGTTTGAGGTCCCAGGGACAGCTGGAGCTGGCTCTGGGGTCCCCGGGTCTGGAGAGAGGCTGGGGCCATCTGGTTCTCAGGTTCTTGGGCACCCAAGCACTGCTGGAGGCTGTGGAAGAGCTAAAAACAGAGTGGGAGTCCATGGGCTAAATCCAGCCCAGGACCAAAGGGGAAAGGGGAACACTCCAGCTGGGTCCTGCACAGATAGAGTCCTTGGTTTGTCCAGGGACAAACTTGGTGGAGGCCATGACTGGGAGCACTGAGAAGCCTTCTGCAGGAGTTTAGGCAGCTGGCTCTTTAGGCAAAGGCCTGGTCCATGACTCTCCACAGTAGATCCTCATGAAAAGAGATAGTCCATGGTTTTAAGACATTTACTGTCATTGCAGAAAGTAGATGAGTAAAAACTGAACCCCACTTCTCAAGGGTGGGCCTGAGGTTAAATACCTTTTGCAGGGAGGAGTGTCTGGGAAGGGGAGTTTACTGGCTAAGCCTCCAAGCCTTTAGATACCTCATTAAAATGTAGATCTGTCTTGAGGCTATGTGACCACAGGTCATATCCTCCACCTGTGGAGGGGCTTGGGGTATTGCCCTTATGTTACCGATGACCACAAATCTGTGGAGGGCTGTGGCCTCGTATCCGAGGTCTATTGTTTGGGAATCAAGCAAAACACTTGCTGTCCCTCAGGGTCACTGAGGTTTCCAACCTAACCTCAACCAGGAACCAGGCTGCCTTTTAGAGTCCTACACTTAGTCATGTTCTTCCTATTTTGTTGTTATTGTTGCTGTTGTTTTGTTTTGTTTGTTTTATGTGGTTTCTGATCTGTGTGTGTGTCGATGTCTAAATTTCTTTCTCTGAACAGGATAGCCACCATATTAGATATGGGATTACCCAAAAACCACCTTCTGAGTTTATTGCTTCTTTAAAGACATATCTTCAAATACAGCTATGTTCTGAGGCACTGAAGGTGAGGAATTCAATATGTGGATTGGGCAGAGGAATACAACTCAGCCAACCACACCAACATTAGTTGTTATTGAATTATTCTGAAAATAGCAGCCAACTTTCAAACGACAATAAAACATTTCCCTTTATATTTCAAATGATAATAAGTTTATGTATTTATGTGGATTATTTATACAACATCATGGCACAGTATCAATGGTAAATTGTATATTTAATTATTTATAATATTTTCCCACCATGGCAGTCATGAATGATAGCAACATCTGTAATTATCTTTACAGGGTGACTTATATTCCTGTATAACAATGATTTTAGACATTAAAATCTGTGGCTGTAATGATTCTTCACTCTTCTTGCTTCTTTCAATATATCCAGTAATACCATGATTTACAATTACAAAACTCTTAGGTCCTCATTCTTGTTACTATTTTGATATGTGTGTGTGTGTGTGTGTGTGTGTGTGTGCATGTACACACACATGCACTGTGTGGATAGATAGATAGATAGATAGATAGATAGATAGATAGATAGATAGATAGTAATTCATGTTATAGATGGTATTCCTTCTTCAAAGTCTTATTTAGCAAGCATGGTTTGCAGAATTTAGAGTCTGAAATTAAACCCTGAGAATACAGCTTCAGTGTGTGTGGTGTGTGTGTCTGTGTGTGTGTGTGTTGTGCGTTTTCAGATATTCTGTATTTCATTCAAATAGAAAACTCAGATATTTGTTAATCTAAAACAATAAAAACAATGTCTAGTCTTGGTTTTGTTCTTTGATAAGTGGAATTTCTTTTCTGTGATTTTGATGTGTGTCTGCTGACCTCTTACAGAATTTCATGAAAAGCTGAAGTTGAAGTTCTTCCTTGACAGTGGTCTTTAACTGGAGATAAAAGGAAGGAAGCATTTGGGAATGTGGAAGAACTTGCATACTCCAGCTGTGGAAACAGGAACGAGATGGACAGAACGCAAGGTACTAAAAATACATATCATTATAAGGAAGTCTGAACAAAATTATTTGACATTCTCTTCTACAGCACTCAAGTTTTTAAGATTCTGCTAACTTAGAAGAATTGAAAATATAAGCCTAGAGAACAAAGAGGAAACTTAGAGTTATATGCTCAAAAATCAGACGGAAAAACAATCATGACTGCCTTGCAAATGATAAGTTATTGTCTTATTATTTTTTAAAATCAATTCCCTGCATGCTGAATTAACTCACTAGCATCTGCTGTAGAAATACACAGGTATTTCGAACAAAAGTACAGAATCAGACAGATACTCTTAATCTCTAGGTTTTCTCTCACTCCCTTTGCTTTGTTTCTCTCGTTTTCTTTAAATTTAGAAGCTAAGACCTGTCTTTGCAACTATTACATGACTAAAATTCTTTTTACTCTTTCATATCAACCCTCTCCAGCAAGCATGAAGATACTAGAAATTTTGAGTGTTTATCACAAAACACGACACAGTCTTCTCCTGAGTCACCTTGTACTTGAGCTGACAGATTGAGTCACAGTGAGACGTGATGCTCTATGGTTCTGTTGGCCAGACTTCCATCTGCATGACTGTTGTGGTGTAAGAATATCCCTGCCTTGGCCACTGTTCTTTTCAGCACAGCCTTGCTCTTTCAGTGCCCTTTAGTTAACCTTGAGACAAAACACAAATCAGTCTCAGGCATTTTTGCCTTTTACCAAATAAAACTGCATTAAATATGTGCATGCGTGTCTGTGTGTGTGTGCAACCGGAATAGCCGAGGAGCACTGCCAAAAGAAAAAGTCACAACACAAGTTAGAACAGCAAGTGTCTTTGACTTATTGCTGTGATTATTCTAATTGCTCATCTACTTGGTGGGAGGCTGCAGGAAGTTGTTTTGAAGTAATCAAGCTGAGATGGGCCCTTCTATTTATAATAGTTCTGAAAATCCTTATCCCCCTAAAGACTTAATTGCATTTTTCTTTAAAAAATAGATTCACTGTTGTTTCTTCTTGCCATTTTTGTTGCTTAAATCCAATAATAAATATTTGATAGTTTCTTAGTTATTACACAAATAAGCATAAATTATCTTTCATTTGGTAGATTAAACAAAAAGCACTCAACATCCATTAAGGAATCTGAAGTGCAAAAGAAACCCTCTATAATATATCAATACTCTGTAAGCAGTCTCCAGAAGAGAACAGTTAGATGCATATCATCCATGTGAATACATTTCTTTCTTGAGAAAAGACAGTTGGGTTTTTCTCCAGCTTTGGATCAATATTGAGTCCGTATTCTGTTGTCATGATGGGTATTATTAGATGACAGAAAAGCACAGAACCAGCACAAATTAGCACCTGGTTGCTACTTAACCCTTTTCTACACTCCTCTTTGTTCTTCTCTAGTGTTGTGATTTGCTCAAGGTACCTGCAGCATCCCTTAAACACACACACACACACACACACACAGCACTTGTGCCACTTCTTAACTTTGTGTCTGGGGATTTCCTCAACCAGAGTCTAGGATTCAGTTTTAGTTGGCAACTAATAGTGATTTTAGAATTTTTGTTGAAATTAAATAACTACAATCCATAATAACCATCCATAAAATAGACACTAAAATTTACAGTGAGTTTCCTTTTTCTCAGATTCTACACAGAAATTACATCTCCTCCTTTTCCTTAAATTTGTCTAAAACGTATGTTTGCCCTATGGGACTCTCGTCTCTGTTTCCCATCTACCCTTTCTTTAATTCTTCTCTAGCCCATGTAGGTGCTAACAAAGCCAATCATATGAAATAATTTTATAAAATGTGTCTATGCAAATATGTAGCTATGTTCCTAAATTAAGATTACAGATCATGAAACCCTGGAACCTGGAGTATCCTAAAAGATACCAGGCCTCACTCCTTGCTTTTGCTGAAGAGGGCACTAAGTCTGAACTTTTAATTGGTTTACTGAAAAGCACAGAGCAGCAATGCTATATAGATCCAGTAATTCTTAGCATGGCAAATAATTACACTCTTAAAATTTCACTTCCATGTTATGCTCAAGGGAAAAAGTTGAATATAAAAGAACCTATTTTCAGATATTTGCTACAAAGTTAAAGATAATTATGTCTAGATGTTTGGGAGTTTGCGCTGGAAGAAATGGTTTTATCTTCACCATCATTTCTCAAATACATTGTACTTTTCTGTATGGGACTCTCTCCTGTATTTGAACTCTCTCCTCTGGGTTATTTTTATTAACTGTCCTTTCCAGTGATCGTATATCATGCCTGCCTCAGAATTTGTTAAGCTTCAGAAAGAACTCATCCTAACACTATAAAGGAAGGATCTACTAGAATAACTATCTAAATATCTCAATGATCCTTGAATTGAAGCATGGTTTGTAGATGTGAAAAATACCTCCAAACATAACACCAGTGGTAGATGTGGAAAAGAATAGGAAAAAAAAGAATAAGAAATCTGTAATAAGAAATCTGAACTCAGGAAGAGTTAAGATGGCAGTGTAATTCTATCCCTAACTAAGTGTCTCCTAAGAAGACATTCTTCCCATATGGATTCAAGCAACTGTTTCAATATCTCTGTGTGTTGTCACTTCGTAGTGCCCCTCATGGAGAGGTGACAGTTGACTTGTAGCTTCATCAACAAGTGCTATGAGAAAAGAAGAAATATTAGAAATGGTAAGATGTTCCTTTCAAGCAGAAACATTACAAGGATTAAAATATAGTAGAAGAATGCCATATCAATAATGCAAATTAAGTTGTCTTTTCTGACAAGTCATTATTGAGTATACTGATCATAAATCACTAATTTAACAACCTTCTCTTATCATTTGGGCAAAGAAAATAAGGTATAAAGAAAAAAAAAGATATGAGAATCTCAGGTGGACCACTCATGCAAGTGATTGATTTTACAAACATCAAGTGTGATAATTAGTCTTCAGAATTGCTATATGTTAAATTATCTGCATCTGATAATGTATGGTTGTTTAATTATCACTTTCTACATAACTCATTGGGGTTTTGCCCAAATGACACTCATCTAAGATCAAGGGAAGTTCTGCACTTAAAAGAAGGACATAAGATACTAAAGAACAAAAATCACGTACAAGTCATTTTGTAAAAAACCAGAAACTGTTTGTTATCTTGCTTTTTGGAAGATGGTTATATTTGTTTTCAACTCCCATGATACCTTGGACAGAAAATTCAGCAAGAGTAGATATCCAGTGTCTGTGCCTTGAGTGATTGGCTGATCTATTTCTGCCTGTTTCCTTCTAATGGTTGTTCAATAAATCATATAGGAATTACTATGGCTTCTGCTCTGAAGTAGTCAAGTGAAAAAGAATATCCTTTCTCTCCTGGGCAGTATTTTCTGCTAACAGCACACTTGTCAAAGGCTTTGAGTACCCCGGTGACAGGCACCAGATAAACATATAAATAGCTAGATAAATAACTGACAAAATACTATACACTGTTTGGAGATAAATGTAAGCACACCATAAATGGCAAGATTAATCCTTTGCATCTTTTTTCTAAAAGACGTTTCTAGACTTAGGCCATAGTATGACATTCAGATTACAGAGCAGCGATCTGAAATATTCAAATGCTTTTGTTAGACAATGGATATTTTCTAGTTGTTGAGGAGCCATGATAACGCAGTATATTTCAATTCTAGAAGAAGGCCTGAATGATTGGGTATATATGAAATAAAACTATAAATTATAAGGGTTTAGGGGTTGTATTATAAATAAGACCTTCAAAAATCCCATACATCCCAAATAGTATTTAACACCAATGAAGCATAACTTCTAGAATGCTAAAACAAAGAATTAAGAAATTATAAAAATCATTATTATCCAGTTTTCTAAAAAATAAGTTTATAGGTGCCACAAATAAAATGTCTGTGGTAGAGAAGGAAAAAACTCTGAATGTAAAACTCGGGATCATGAGTGCATGCAGCATGTTTTTGTTTTCAGAGGGACTGTTCCATATGTTGGTCGACCAGCTCTGCCAGGCCATTTGCAGGCTGTCCTGCTGGGCTTATCCTGAGTGTGACACACACCATGCAGAGATGGTGATATATAGAAGCCAGTAAATTTCCACTATGTGTCACAATCATGAGAAAGACAGAGCCCGGTCCCTGCTGACTGTGAGGGATGCTATTAGATGGCTTTCTGGAATGGCAGTAACAGAAATCTCCATCAACATATTTTAACCTTCAGAGTTATTCAGGCACATTCTGATCTCACCAAATGGGCTGATAAGAGCGAAGTACAAACTTGGCATCAAACAGCTGTTTCCAAACAACCAATGAGAAGCACAGTAAGGGAGAGGTTTTTTTTTTTTCCTTCTTTCTTTCTGTTTTTAGATACAGTCAGTGACTTTCAAGGTTAACTATTCCGTAATAATTTTTCCATTGCATAAAACAAGAAGAGCTTTCATTTAAGTGTATCAGCACACAACAGGAAAACAAAAAAAGAATTTAAAAAAAAAGAAAGAAAAGAATAACTCCAGTGTAGAGATGAAACCAAGCAGGTTCTAGGCAAACATGAGAAGCGATGGATTTGATTCTAATTCAACTTGAACAGGGTCCATGTTTAGTTTCCATCCTTTGTCCTTTTTCCACTGGTGCTTATCAGGAAATCTGATCTATTTGTAGGTTTAACGCAAGGACAGGGAAAAAGCTGACCTAACCTTAGTATTATAGGAGATTGTACTAAATGTGAGGGCAAAAGCAATAATTCCACAGCTTCCTACTTGGCCAAGGGCCCAGCTTCAAGAAATAAAAATAGAAGTGTCTGAAAGTAACTAAAAAGCTTAGCCACGTGGAATTAAAATTCCAGTTCTCTTCACTCTTCTTTTATTTATTTATTTTTTCCAGTCATGAACCTTTCAAAACCAACACATTTAAAAGCTCCTACAGCCAAGAAACATCATTTGGGTTTTCGATGATTCGAAATGACTGCCACCTTCAGGAGTCCCCACCTGGCTATTTTCATTCCTTTAAATCATTAACAACTAAACAAATTATCAGGTTTCAACAAACAAACAAATAAATAAATAAGGCCATCGAAACAGAACTCCAGGATTGGCACTTTCTCAGATGATGGGTTTCTTTGTTTCTAAAACACCCTTATATTAATGTTCCTTACGTTACCAGAAAAGGCTCCTAATGTTTTTGCCAGCTTCTGTTTCTAATTTGCCCAAGGGCTGTGTTTACCATATTCCCAGTGTCACCTATTGAAAGGGGAACTGGAAACGGAAACTGATTTTGGAACGGAAGATTTACCATTGTATGGGAGGATAATTTGATGTGCCTTGGGGTGACTGTACAGACTAATTGTTTTTATGAGTACTATGAGTATTGTACGCTATAGCTCTGTCATCTGAGTAAAAGAGAGATATCTTAATGGCTGAAAACATTTTTCATCTTTCTCCCTTCACTGTTTCTCCCTCCAGTGTTTAAATGACTTTATTTTATTTTGCCCTGAGTTGAAACTCTTTGAAATTTGGGGGAATTTGAAAGAGGTACTCAGGGTGCAATGGGAAATAAGAATCCAGCCCAGGCCATTTAAAACTCATGTTTATCTAGCATTCATCATTTTCTCGTCTAACATATGAATATAGTTTCCAAAACCACAAACCTCACAAGTGTTTAGATCCCAGACTTGTAAACAGGTTTGATTTCCTTTTACTGACAGTCTTCCTTCCTTGTCCCTTATTGCGTTCAGCTGGCTCTAATTCCTTTCCATGTACTTAAAGACATGAAATATTTCGTCTGAATTAAGAGTAATCATGTGTTTGAGAAGATCAATCCAGAAACAACAGAAAAGTGAATTGTTTTCAATGAAGCTGTTTACAGTGACTGAGCAACTGGGGGTTAGATGAATAAATAAAAAGACCAGTAATTTCATTGAATTATACTGTTCAATTTCAATTGTGTCTCTTAATGTAAACAGCTCGGTGATTGATGTATTATCGAATATTTGGGGAGTGTGTGTGTAATGAATATGTTTATGAATGACCCAGTGAGAGAAAATCAATCTTAGAAAGATTTCTCTGTTGAATTGGAGTTTAGATGATTGCAAATCAAAGTTTAAAATGTCTAGATTGTAACATTGAATATTTCAAACTTTCAGAGGGAAAATAAAGGACCTGAAAAGCAGCACAGTGAAGTGACACATGGGAAAGAAGTCAGAAAGCGTTTTTAACATACATTTTAGTATTCAAAGTCTTATTTCAAAGTAACAATAAAACTGGGAGACAGGTATGATGGCATACACTGACAGGATCTCAAGTTCAAGACCATCCTCAACCATTCATATTAAGAGGCTTTTTGAAAAAAAAAAAGAATGATTTTGTTATTGTTTAGGAAAAGTAAAGCCAATTATTATTTCTGTCATTCCGTGGGGAAAAAGCTGACAGAAACTGTTTAAGGAAGACATTTTGTTCTTGATTAGGGTTTGAAGGGAAACAATCCTTCGTGGAAAGACAAGTATGCCAGCAGAAGTGAGCTTCTGCTAGTCATATTAGACCCACAGTCAGAAATCAGAGAGAACTGAGGGGAGAAGACAGGAACAAGCTGGGATCTGTTCTGTTTTTCCCTCTTACTCACCCTGAGACCCCAGTGAATGGTATGGTGTCACCCACATTTGCAGTGGGTCTTCCCACTTGAGTTAACCCAATGAAGAACATTCTTTATAGACATGCCCAGAAATTGGTCTTCTAAGTAACTGTAGGTCCTGTCAAATTTATATTAATTTGCCAATTCATATTAACCACACCTATTACCCAAGCATCATTGAATCCTGATAATACATTCCAGTCTTTGAAAGCAATCATGCTTTTCTTTTAGAATTATGAAATTATAAATAACTGCCAGGAAAATCCACATTTTATTCTAACCAATGGATCGACCATCTGTGAAAATTCTACTTCCTGTGAGTTACTCACTGAACCACATACCCTGAGAGCCATGCATGTCCAAGTATCTGAAGGGAATGGCAAAGCATTGACATCTTTCTTTCAGGGAGTACCCGGTTGCAAAATGTCTCACTTCCCCATTTCATCCTGACTCCTCTAGTTCTATCACTGTGCTTAAATTACACTCAGCTTAAAACTCAAGTCCTCTTTTCCATTTCCTGTCTCCGTCAACCTACTACAAACACTTCCTATTTTATTTTGTCCCACAGTATGCAAAGTGTTTTATTTACTTATTTTTTTATTCATGTCATATCTGGGGAAATGATGGCATAGAGGTTTCCCAACCACAGCCTGGATGGGTGAGCAGCAGAATGAGCATCACCAGGGAACATGTTACATACAACAGTTTACACACAGACCCGGGCTAACCTAATCAGAACCTGTATTTTAGCAAGATACCACAGCAGTCAGTACATGAGAGTTCATTAAGCATTGACCAAGGAAAAGTGATAGATTTGCTTAAGATATCTACACCTCTAATGAAAAGAGCCCAATCTCTGGATTGGGAGCAGTCAGGGCCACATGCCCCATCCCCAAGCAGTGCAGAGTGCCAGTGGTGCATCTGGAGGCCGGCTGCAGGGAGGCATCTTGCAAGAGTGAGTCCTGCATTGACAACAAGACCAACTAACACCAGTGAGATCTAGATGGCAAAAGGCAAACGTAGGAACATTACTAACAGAAATCAAGGCAATATGGCAGCATCTGAACCCAATTCTCCTTTAATAGCAAGTCCTGGATACCACAACACCCCAGAAAAGCAAGATTTGGATGTAAAATCACTGGCCATGATGCTGTTACAAGAACACATGAAGGACATAAATAAGTCTCTTAAAGAAATTCAGGAGAAAAATGAGCAAAAGCTAGAAGCCCTTACAAGGGAAACACAAAAATCACTTAAAGAAATTCAGGAGAATATGGCTCAAACAATAGTAGCCAATAAGGAGGAAATGCAAAAATTACTTTAAAAAGTACAGGAGAAATTTGATCAACAGACAGAAGTCATTAAAGAAGAAACACAAAAATCTCTCAAAGAATTACAGGAAAACACAAACAAGCAAGTGAAGGAACTAAGCAAAAACATCAAGGATCTAAAAACAGAAGTAGAAACAACTAAGAAATCGCAAAGGGACACAACTTTGGAGACAGAAAACCTTGGGAAGAAATCAGGGACCATAGATGCAAATATCAACAACAGAATACAAAAGATAGAAGAAAGAATCTCAGATGCCGAAGATACCATAGAAACCATGGACTCAACGGTCAAAGACAATGCAAAATGCAAAAAGCTTGTAACCCAAAACATCCAGGAAATCCAGGACACATTGAGAAGGCCAAACATAAGGATTATAGGCATAGAAGAGAGCGAAGATTTACAACTTAAAGGGTCAGCAAATATCTTCAATAAAAGTATGGAAGAAAACTTCCCTAACCAAAAGAGAGAGATGCCCATGAATATACAAGAAGCCTACAGAACTCCAAACAGACTGGACCAGAGCAGAAATACCTCCCATCATATAATAATCAAAACCCCAAATGTACTAAACAAGGAAAGAATATTAAAGGGAGAAAGATGCCAAGTAACATATAAAGGAAGACTGATCAGAATCACACCAGACTTCTCACCAGAGACTATGAAAGCTAGAAAATCCTGGGCAGATCTCATGCAGACTCTAAGAGAACACAAATGCTAGCCAAAACTTCTATAACCAGCAAAACTCTCAATCACCATAGATGGAGAAACCAAGACATTGTATGACAAAACCAAGTTCGCCAAATATCTTACCACAAACCCAGCCCTACAAAGAATAATAGGTGGAAAACACCAATATAAGGAGGGAAACTTCACCCAGGAAAATGCAAGATAGTAACCTTCTTTCATCAAACCCAAAAGAAGATAACCAATCAAATATAAAAGATAACATCAAAAATGACAGGAAGCAATAATCACTATTCCTTAATATCAATGGACTCAATTCCCCAATAAAAGACATAGACTAACAGACTAGATATGTAAACAGGATCCTACATTTTGCTGCATCCAGGAAACACATCTCAGTGTCAAAGACAAACACTACCTTAGAGTAAAATGCTGGAAGACAATTTTATAAGCAAATGGTCTCAGGAAACAAGCTGCAGTAGCCATTCTAATATCAGATAAAATTGACTTTCAACCTAAAGTCATCAAAAGAGACCCTGAGGGACACATCTTGCTAGTCAAAGGAAAAACACACAAAGAAGAACTCTCAATCCTGAACATCTATGCTCCAAATGCAAGGGCACCCTCATTCATAAAAGAAACTTTACTAAAGCTCAAAGCACACATTGCACCTAACACAATAATTGTGGGTGACTTCAACACTGTACTTTCCTCAATGGACCGATCAGGAAAACAGAAACTAAACAGGGACACAGTGAAACTAATTGAAGCTTTGGACAAATTAGTGTTAACAGATATATAGAGAACATTTCACCCTAAAGCAAAAGAATATACATTTTTCTCAGCACCTCATGGTACCTTCTCCAAAATCGACCATATAATTGGTCACAAGACAGACCTCAACAAATATAAGAAGATAGAAATAATCCCATGCCTCCTATCAGATCACTATGGAGCAAAAGTGGTCTTGAATAGCAACAAAAACAACAGAAAGCCCACATATACATGGAAACTGAACAATACTCTACTCAATAATATCTTGGTCAAGGAAGAAATAAAGAAAGAAAGCAAAGACTTTTTAGAATTTAATGAAAATGAAGACACAACATACCGAAATCTGTGGGACACAATGAAAGCAGTGCTAAGAGAAAAACTCATAGCCCTGAGTGCCTCCAAAAACAAAATGGAGAGAGCATACACTAGCAGCTTAATGACACACCTGAAAGCCCTGGAGCAAAAAGAAGCGAATTCACCCAGGAGGAGTAGAAGGCAGGAAATCATCAAACTAAGGGCTGAAATCAATCAAGTAGAAACTAATAGAACCATACAAAGAATCAACAAAACCAGGAGCTGGTTCTTGGAGAAAATCAACAAGATAGATAAACCCTTAGCCAGACTAACCAAAGGGCACAGAGACAGTATCCAGATTAAAAAACTTAGAAATGAAAAGGGAGATATAACAACAGAAACTGGGGAAATTCAAAAAATCATCAGATCTTACTACCAAAGCCTATACTCAACACAACTGGAGAATCTGGAGAAAATGGACAATTTCCTAGACAGATAACAAACACCAAAATTAAATCAGGATCAAATAGATCATCTAAACAGTCCCATAACCCCTAAAGAAATAAAAGGGGTCATAGAAAGTCTCCCAACCAAAAAAAAATGTACAGGACCAGATGACTTCAGTGCAGAATTCTATCAGACTTCCAAAGAAGACCTAACACCAATACTCTTCAAACTGTTCCACAAAATAGAAACATAAGGAACACTACCCAAATCGTTCTACGAAGCCACAATCACACTGATACCAAAACCACACAAAGATCCAACAAAGAAAGAGAACTTCAGGCCAATTTCCCTTATGAATATCGATGCAAAAATACTCAATAAAATTCTTACCAACCGAATCCAAGAACACATCAAAACGATCATCCACCACGATCAAGGGATGTAGGCTTTATCCCAGGGATGCAGGGATGGTTCAATATAAGGAAATCCATCAATGCAATCCACTACATAAACAAACTCAAAGAAAAAAACCATATGACCATTTTATTAGATGCTGAAAACGCATTTGACAAAATTCAGCATCTTTTCGTGCTAAAAGTCTTCGAATGAACAGGAATTCAAGGCCCATACCTAAATATAATTAAAGCAATACAGCAAACCGGTAACCAACATCAAACTAAATGGAGAGAAACTTGAAGCAATCCCACTAAAATCAGGGACTAGACAAGGCTGTTCTCCATATCTTTTCAATATAGTACTTGAAGATCTAGCTAGAGCAATTAGACAACATAAGGACGTCAAAGGTATACAAATAGGAAAGGAAGAAGTAAAATTATCACTATTTGCAGATGGCATGATAGTATACTTAAGTGACTGAAAAAACTCCACCAGAGAACTCCTATAGCTGATAAACAGCTTCAGCAAAGTGGCAGGTTATAAAATCAACTCAAGCAAATCAGTGGCCTTCCTATACTCAAAGGATAAGCAGGCTGAGAAAGAAGTTAGGGAAATGACACCCTTCACAATAGCCACAAACAATATAAGGTACCTTGGTGTGACTCTAACCAAACAAGTGAAAGATCTTTATGTTAAGAACTTCAGGTCTCTGAAGAAGAAAATTGAAGAAGACCTCAGAAAATGGAAAATCTGCCATGCTCGGGGATTGGCAGGATTAATATAGTTAAAATGGCCATCTTGCCAAAAGAAATATACAGATTCAGTGCAATCCCCATCAAAATCCCAACTCGGTTCTTCACAGAGTTGGAAAAAGCAATTCTCAAATTTATCTGGAATAACAAAAAACCCAGGATAGCTAAAACTCTTCTCAACAGTAAAAGAATTTCTGGGGGTATTAGTATCCCAGACCTCAAGCAATACTACAGAGCAATAGTGTTAAAAATTGCATGGTATTGGCACAGTAACAGGCATATGGACCAATGGAATAGAATTGAAGACCCAGAAATGAATCCACACACCTATGGTCACTTGATCTTCAACAAAGGAGCAGAAAACATCCAATGGAAAAAAGATAGTCTTTTCAACAAATGGTGCTGGCTCAACTGGCGGTCAGCATGCAGGAGAATGCGAATTGATCCATAAGTGGATCAAGGACCTCCACATAAAACCAGACACGCTGAAACTAGTAGAAAAGAAACTGGGCAAAACCCTTGAGGACATAGGCACAGGGGAAAAGTTCCTGAACAGAACACCAATAGCTATGCTCTAAGATCAAGAACTGACAAATGGGATCTCATAAAATTAGAAAGTTTCTGTAAGGCAAAGGACACCGTCAAAAGGACAAAATGGCAACCAACAAATTGGGAAAAGATCTTCACCAACCCTACATCTGATAGAGGGCTAATATCCAATATATACAAAGAACTCAAGAAGTTAGACCCCAGGGAACCAAATAACCCTATTAAAAAATGGGGTACAGACCTAAACAAAGAATTTTTGCCTGAAGAAATTCAGATGGCCGAGAAGCACCTTAAGAAGTGTTCAACATCATTAGCCATTAGGGAAATGCAGATCAAAACAACCCTGAGATTTTACCTCACACCAGTCAGAATGGCTAAGGTTCAAATGCCGGAGACAGCAGGTGTTGTCGAGGATGTGGAGAAAGAGGAATACTCCTTCACTGCTGGTGGGATTGTAGGATGGTACAACCACTCTAGAAATCAGTCTGGCAGTTCCTAAGAAAACTGGGCATTACACTTCCAGAGGACCCTGCTAATACCTCTCCTGGGCATATACCCAGAGGATTCTCCAGCATGCAATAAGGACAAATGCTCCACTATGTTTGTAGCAGCCTTATTTATAATAGCCAGAAGCTGGAAACAACCCAGATATCCCTCAATGGAGGAATTGATACAGAAAATGTGGTATATATACACAATGAAGTACTATTCAGCAATTAAAAACAATGAATTCATGAATTTTTTAGGCAAATGGGTAGAACTGGAAAATATCATCCTAAGCGAGGTAACACAATCACATGGAATGCAATCATTGATAAGTGGATATTAATTAGCCCTGAAACTCTGAATACTGAAGATACAGTTAGCATATCAAATGATTCCCATGAAGAAGGAAGAAGAAGGCCCTATTCCTGGAAAGGCTTGATCCAGCATTGTAGGGAAGTACCAGGACAGAGAAAAGGGAGGGGGAAAGAAAGGAGAATGGATGAAGAGAAGAGGACTTATGGGATATATTCGGGGGGGGGGGGGGTGACTGGGAAAGGGGAAGGCTTTTAGAATGTAAACAAAGAATATAGAAAATAAGTTTTAAAAAATTAACAAAAAGAAAAAAAAGAAAAGAGCCCAAAACGAACAACAATGAAAAGATATCCCAGCTCTATGTCCCTTAGTCCAAATACAGCATTATTATAAATGTGACTTTTAGAACAGCAACAAAATCACCTGGCAAACTTTTGAGGCTAGCCTCAGATAACTAAAAAAAAACCACCACCAACAACAACAAAAACCAAACAATATCTGCAGGTGAATCCAATAGGTAAGGGTGTGTTTGGGGGAGGGGTAATTGGTGTGCATGTCTCAGTTTGAGAACATTGTTCATGTAGTACACATAAGCTAAGTTCAAATAAATACCAGCTGTCTCACATCATTCCTTCCTTTCTATGCCCTTCATCTCCTGCTATATCTACCTCATTGCTCCCTCTGAGTATAAGTCAGTGGCCACTTTATCCTACTTTGAACAACTGGCCTAATTATTTCTCTCTGTCTTCCTTTTCCTCTCCCTCCTTCTTTCTTTCTCCCCTCCCTGTTCTCCACGTCTACTTCTTCTACTCTCTCCCTCTCTCTCTCCTTCTCTCTCTCTCTCTTGCTTACTCATTCTCACTGGTATTTATTCTTCAACCAGCACAACTCTTTCAAAGACAATGACTTCATTGGAGTATTTCAGTGGATGTCCCACAGCCTCTTAAATAAAACAATTATTCTTACATGCCCTTAATAGATCTTCAGTATATCCTCAAACCCTGTCTTCTATGAGTGTGTTATGTTAAACATCACAAGGAACAATCTGAGAAATCCCATCAAAGAAAGCAGATGTATCTCTAGTTAAGTTTCTGTCTCTAGCAACAAGATCAAAACAAGAGTGTAATTCAAGAACTCTCCACAGCAAACATTCATTAGCTTCCTTCTTCCCTAAAGCCACATTGTAACTTAGAAAGGGGTTAATAAATGGAAGTGTCATAAATTGGACTGAGGGTACATGGGCTCAGGTAGTTTTTCAGAGTCCAGAAGCAGTTCTTTGAATGGTTAACAACATCCCCAATGTGAAGCCATGTGGAGGAACTGTGAAGACAGCTAGGAAAAGACTTCAGGCAGAGGTCCATATTCTTTGAATTGCCTCAAGGTAGGAACACAGTAGGCATCTGAGGTCTTCAAATGGCCCCATCTGCCAAGAAATAGGATAGGTGGGTTCTACTGCAGTCAGATACCTTATACTGAATTCAGTATCTTGTCTTTGTGCTCAGATACCCACTTTAAACTTTGTTGCTGTGATTCTGAGCCTGGGTGAATCTTAAAATTATCAGTGTGGTATTATGGAAAGTTTGTTTTTAGTGGCTTTAATCAGAGACCATATTTTTGATCTATAGCAAACCCTGGCTATTTTATTTTATTATTTTGTTTTACTGCTCCACAAAGTAACACTAATGAGAGATCAGAGGTGAGAATCATTGTATAATGTGCTGATTTTCATATTACAGTGTCTTATAAAGCAGCACTCTACTGCACCAGGGCCCTGGATTCCTAGATTCCTAATACTTTCTGAGATGCTGCTACTGCTTCACCATTCACCAACTTTCCATAACAAAGTATCATGTGACTTCGACCTCCAGTATAGTTCTCTCTGGTCCACAAATGACTTCTTTATGTACAATCAAATATGGGTTCCTCCTTGTCATAATCTCTTACACCCTTATACTGCCTCTATTAACTCAACAAATACTTTATATTTTACGTTAGGCATGCGTATAAAGACTGTATGAAGAGGCTCTAAGTTATCATAGTCACTTATCTTAAAGTAAAATCCTGGACACAACAAATGAAGCCATTCAAATGCAAGAAACTGATACTGGTGTACAGATTTAACACTATGTAAACTCACGGTTGTCTTGAAAACAAGAGACACAGT
This sequence comes from Apodemus sylvaticus, assembly GCF_947179515.1. Taxonomy (NCBI): domain Eukaryota; kingdom Metazoa; phylum Chordata; class Mammalia; order Rodentia; family Muridae; genus Apodemus; species Apodemus sylvaticus. The sequence continues at coordinate 22,270,635 of NC_067494.1, read as the reverse complement.
GAACGGCAGCAATATTGAATAGCATGGAAATTTTGCATTGCTAGGGAAAAGGAAACCTAAGGAGTACATATCCCACTCTCCATCTCTGAACAAGAATGATGACAGTAGCAAGAACAGGATTTCTGCACACCAGTCAAAACGAGATCTAGTGCCATTTTATAAAAAGAAAAGTACCACATTATTCTCATAAATTGGTTCTACACATCGAAATCCTGAAAATTGTTCCAAAAAGATTAACTTCTCATTGATGTGTAATTCTTCACAAATAAGTTCTGCGTTTTTTTTTTACTATATAAACAGTTTTGTGAGTTTTTTAGATAGTAGGAGGAAAATAATAAGGACAATGCTAATGCATGTTTCCTACATTCAAAACTTTATGATGAAATATTAAGATTAGATATGCAGATCTTTAAGTACAGGGGTTTCAAATGTGTTCTTTAACTTTTTAGAGTTGCTATATTAAGTTCAAAGCAGTAAGGGGAGATCATAAAATATGCAAAGCCCTACAATACACACAATTACTACGTGCATCCTTAAGTAAAGACCAGCCCTCAACAAATGAACATGTGTCCTACTATGAAAAACCTATTACAAGTGATTTTGTTGCATCTCAATGTTATAAAGGAAAGAGGATTGCCATCAGACTTGTGAAACAAAATAAAATGTTCCTTATTTTATGGGTTGAAAAGATTTTTATAATTACATGTTACTTTTTTAGTTGAGAAATCTACCAACATGCAAAATTTATCAGAAACAGTAGCAAGTTAGTCAGTTCTGCTTGGCACAGTCTCTGCAATAGCAATTATAAAGAAACACACTAGAAGGGAGATTTGATTCTACATATTTGTGAAATATTTCAAGTATGTTTCATATTGCTATGCACACTTTGGTCACATATGCCTACCTAGCTTTTCTTCTAAAATAAATGCTGCCTTTAGCTTATTTTACAAGGTCAAAAGAAAACAGGTCCTAATGGCTCCCAAGGTTCTGGGAAAACACAACACAATGTTTCACAACATCACTTGAGGGTGTCTTGGTGCTTTTTAAAGCTTAGTTTCAGATTTTGATGAAGTCAATAGCATTGTGCTGTGTGTATTTCCTAAGAACACTGACAAGGAAACCTGCCACTCTTTCCTTTAAAATATCTCAAAATAAGCAAAGGAGTACTATCTGAGGAATTAGGTGGGGAAAACAGCTCTGAAAAAGACAAGTGGTAATCAGTCATATCAACCACTGTGGATGATTAGTCTAAGATGTATAATGTTGATGAACGAGAAACATATTTTTACAAGTGATCAAATTCAAATATTCTAGAGACTTGATATGACAAACATTTGTGCCTCTGTCTGCCAGGGGGCAAATATAGGCAGCAGCTAGAGAATAATTAGTAGAAATATGACAACAGGGAGTAGCATCAAATACTATTAGTTAAAACGACAGAAATGTAAAACTGTGAAGACTCAATATAGAGTCAGCAAGGCAACAAACAGAACTGTGAAAGATCGCCAAGGATTAGGCTGTGACCCAAAGAAGCTTAACCTTGAAATAGTAACTTTAAAAAAATGAATCACCCCAATATAGCATACCCACTGTTTCTTTGCAGGTCAAAATAGATTACCTGGGAGGGCAAATCACAATAGCTCTACAACAGGGTCTTAAAATCCACTTAGGTAGCAGATCATTTGATATAATGAATTCTGCATGTCTCCCTTTCAGCATCCGTCACCTTGAAGACGGAAGACCAAAGACCTCGAGGTTGCCCATCACCTTCTGTAGCATCAATATTCAGACACAATGGGGACCCAGAAAAGCAAATCGGCAAGATCTCCCTAGACTTTTCCTGCACGGCATGATTTAAAAACTAATGAAAAATCCAAGTCCCGCACAATCTTCAGCCACCGATTTCCCATGCAATTGCTATCACTTTTTTTCCAGCGTGTCAAATCTTCTCTGACGGTAATTTTCAGTTTCTTATTCTCTCAAGTTCCAGCTGATCAGGCTGAGGGTTTTTACATCCAGAGTCATCACCTTCTGCATTTTTGAGTTAGTTTTCCTTCGATGGAAATGGCAGCTGCCGGCGACTGCCAGAATTTCTCTTTCTGCCTCAAGTTTCGGGTTTTTTCATCCACACCTCTTCCCTCAAGACTATACCTTCTCTAATAAAACCCAAACTCTACTGTTAGCAGGGAATTTTTTTTTTTTTTTTTTTTTTTTTTTTTTGCTTAAGCTCCCGGTCATGAAGGAAAAGAGAACGAGTCGAGTTCAAGCTGTACAAAGACCACCCTCGTGGAGCAGAAATTACTCATTCTCTGATTGTTACCATCGGATATTGGAAAGCACAGACTCCGGTTAGAGTTGCGTGGTGCTCGCCCTTTAATTACATTATGCTCATTATCATGCCGTCCAGAATAGCGCTAATGAGACCAGAAAACACAGATGAATTTACAAGGGATGCTTGTATTTTAGTCTGACTAATGGCTAATTTTCCACATCTAAAGGTGAAAGCAGGAGCAGAGTGTCTGTTCCTCTAACCTGGTGGGTTCTCACATTGGAAGTACAGAGTAATAAAGACCAGGAAATTATGAGTACATCCTGCTGCGCTTCCTTCCTACAAGAGGGAGAGGACAGTCAGCGCTCAGACTTCAACTTCACAGGCTTCTTGCTTCATTCATCATTGCAGGGGTGGGGGGAAATATGTTCATTACAAATATCAAATTTTATTAATACCCAGGAAATTTCCATATGGCCTGAATTACTGTTAGTGAGAGGGAATAAATATTATTCACAACCCACTGATGGGAAATTCATTTCCATCTCTGGGGTTGATTTTTATCCTAACAAACACACAATGTCACTCTTAACCACTGTATAGAATTAATAGGATCAGCCTACAAATTCAGTGGAATCTTTCACTAGTCTAGGCAGATTTTCTGGGTTTTATGTTCAAGCTACGATACTGGCTTCATAACATGATTTTACAACTGAATTAAACTGCCGATATCTCTACCCTCTGAGTGGTCTCCTTGTACATGTACACATATTTACATTGTGACGTGTTTTAAGTTCATACCAAACTATTTGTATAAGGTACTAAATAGGGCAGAAGTATTAAGCCATGTGAATGCTTCTATTATTTTATTTATTAAGCCCCTTTATGGCTTTGTCTTTATATCTTCATAAGCTATTGTTTGCCTTTGAGAACACAATACTATCTAATGTACACACACACCTATCTATCTATCTACCTACCTACCTATCTATCTATCTATCTATCTATCTATCTATGCCTATGTCTGTCTGTGTCTCTGTCTCTATCTCCATGTCTATCTCTGTCTATTTCAGTGTAGCCCAATAATGCCTACGAAATGGATTACTCCTGCCAGCAAATGCTTGTTAAATGAATGATTCTATCAATCAATGAAGAGGCACTGAAGACATATATTCCTGGCAGAAATCCTGTCATGACAAGAGTGTGCAATTAAAAAACCAAATTAGCATCTAACAACTTGAACTCCTGTGTAATATACCAAGAAGCCTCTTTGAATGGGAGGGGCACCTGTCTAGAGCAGCAATATAATAGTTAAATCCGCTTCATCATTAAGTATTTAATTATGCATTCTTACCTACTCATTTGGGGAGGTGTTGATCTTAATAACTGGATTACATTAGGAGACAGTTCAGATGCTTAAAGTAACATAGAGAGAAATTTGAAGTTTAAAAGTAAGTAACATTTGGTGCAAACCACACAAACCTCTGAGCCCTATTAAAATCACTGATAAGTAATCTCGAAAAAACATTCTCCAGTAATGGCTGACTGGGCTCTTGCAGCAAGGCAAATTGTTTTTTCTTGGCAAATGTCCCATAAGCAATAGGCAGCAAGAAATTGTTTGTTCTGCGCGTGCAAGTTTTTTTGAGCATCTATAATTCTAATGCCAAATTTGGTTCTATCTCAGAAGCCACTTCAACTGTGAAGAAAATTGCCATGAACTTTACCAGGACAATGAGTGAGTCTCAGCAGGTTCCATGGTTTCCAGAAGGAATCCTCATGTGTTACCCGTAGCTACCACAGAAAATCACTTTCCATTTTGCCTAAAAGAGTTTTGAAACTATTTTTCTTGGAGTTAATTTGTTTGTGTTTATTAGAATGTGCGTGGGTTCATGAGTGCCAGGGCACAGAGATGAAGTCAACTGGTAAGAATTTTCTCTCTCCATTTTCTTTGGCTTTTTGGTGTGGGATTCAGGGATCAAATTGAGCAGATCAGACTTAAAGCCAGGCACCATTACCCACTGAGCCATTTCACAAGTATAATAATTTTAAAACTTACATCATCTTTTCTACCAGCAAGAATTTGTGTGCTCAGAGCCATTTTGATAACATGCATCTCCCCAAAGATAGACTGCTTGCCCCTCAGTATTAGAATGGAAAATAACTTAAACTAAGAAGGAATTAGTATCAAAAGAAGAAACAGAAGAAATGGACATTGACTAATTGTTGGAAAGTCTGTAATTGCCTCTCCAGCTACTTTAGGCTAGAAAACAATAGAAGATCATAAATGTAAGTAGGTTTGAATAGAAGAAGAGTATATATAAATGAACCACTCGAATTGCAGAAAAAAAGGATTCTATTTGATTTACTTATGAGAGGGGAATATGGTTACATATAAGGGAAAACCTATAAAAACTAATGAAGAGCAAAGATTAGCTTCCCAGATGAGACATGCACCCTTTGGATGGGAGTATACAATGTGTATTTTGAGAGCCGTTTTCACCTAAGGTGACATTCTTGCTTATTGGGTGGTGAAAAATGGCCTTCTTCTGAGCAACGTATAAGTAACTTTAGAAATGTGCTGCTTTTCTGGGTAAGATTGTGTTTTATACCTGACATCTAGTGTCTGTCTCTTTACACCAAGAACAAAGAAAGATTGGAGCAGGGTTAGCCAGAGGCAGCACAGTCATCAAGAATTGTTCTTGTGCAGATGCTCAGTTCTAGAGGCTTCCTATTAGATGGCCCAGCTGGAAGGTAGACTAGGAGTCTGGTAGTATATGCCGAGCTGGCTCTCCTTGGTAGCTATCACACTAACCCATTCAATTGCTGTCATCCCTAAGCTGCATCTGTACTGGAGACTTACTTAAGAAGGTCCTTTGCTTATCTAAGGGAGGATGTTAGTAAAGTCAGTCTACTAAGTGTGTGTTGGGGGGGGGGTGGTCTATGAGGTGATAAGACAGGAAAACTAAGAACCAGATTCCCTTCCTGTCTTCAACAATTCTTTTCAAAGAGAGGAGCAAATAAGGTTTATTATTATAATTATTTAAAAGACTATAGTTTCCCATCTTATAATTCCTCACATTAAAAAAATAGTTATTTTGATTTTTTTTCTCAGAGTATTTTTAGTTTAGGGCAAAATCAGGAAAACAGTCAAATAACTTAAATAAGAGCATCAAATTTGCAGAGAAGTTGACAGATGGTGGTGTCACTCAGGAGGCACAGGCAAGGGAATCTCTGTGAGTTCAAGGCCAGGCTGGTTTGTGAAGGGAGATCCAGAACTGCCAGTGCTACACAGAGAAACTCTGTCTTAAAAAGCAAAAGGAAAACAAAACAAAACAAAAGGGCTGAAGAGTTAAGAAATACCATCAAAAATGAGATAAGACGCCATTAAAATTTCATTATATCTCCACACCTGATTATTATGCTGATTTAATAATCAGAAAAAATAATGTTGATTCATAATTGATTTTGAGAGTCCATTCTGGATTTATCCTTATGCCTTAATTAATTTTACCATCCATTTTTATTACCCATCTGAATGCTAGAGGTGGAATTTCTTTATATTTAATGTACTGAAGTCATAGTATTGCTGCTTATGGCTATGTAGTGTGGTGTCCCCTAACAGATTAATGTTTCACTCACTGGTTATAAAATACAGAAGAATCTATTTAGTATTGGAAGAAGCTACCAATCTTGAAATATGTCCATAAAGAGAGTAGAAGGATTAAAAAAAAAAAATCCCTGAGCTGTATATGGCTAGAAGAGATGCTTCAATGTGGCAAAATTCCAAAGAATAAAATCCAACTGGAGAAACGGGGGAAAAAAAGCATTAAGATACCTTCAAAGATGAATTATGCCTCTCTGGGAGACTATAATGTCTGGGAACCACCATTTGTGAAAATCAGTTTCACACAGCAAATTTAACCCCTTTCCATGGAAGTCGCGCTGGCTGCTATATTAACTGCATGTTGTGAAGACCACATCCATCTTATAATGGAAGAAATGTGAAAAGAAGGTTAAATGCTTAGAGGTTCTCCTTGCACATATACTGTGTGGAAGACAACCCCAGATTCCTGACTAAAGAGTTGACAGGAGCCTGCTTACTGGCTCTGCCAGGGAATCAAGCTGCACGGCGCTGTGAACCAACTTCATCTTCTAGACTACTCCAGAATCTAAGGAAAGGAACAAATGATGATAGACTAGCCACAACAATTCCTGTCCAAACCCCAGAGAAATAATGAAAAACCCCAACATTTATTGCTGTTTATTTTATCCTTAACTGTTAAAATTTCAGAAATTGGAAACATCACCAAATACAAAAACCTATTCATGACATCAATAGTAATTGCATTTATTCTCTTCACGTGAGGTGGGCTTTATGTGACTCATACCAAAAACAGATTGGTAGAGTCTGCTGACTATTTTAGTCTATGCAAAGGGCAAAGGGCCTGAGGCATTAGGATCTCGCTTTAGGATCAGCATAAGCATATACAGATACTTGCATAAGAAAAATCAGTTCAAAAGGGCATTGGGCTTTTTTTTTTCTTTCACTAATGAGTAAAACCAAAGCACAGCACCTTGTGTATACTAGATAAACAGTTTAACAGTAATCTATATCCCACGAAATTGCTCACTCCATGAAGTTACCCATGTTGGCTCTTGAACTCTGCAACATCCTACCTGGCTCACGATAATCTTTAGAAAGGCAGAAGGGCCTTCTGATTAACAGTAGCATTGGTTCTAATGACATGGTTCATACCACTTTCTGTATATGAAGCTTTTGGAAAATTATATAAAGTCTCTTCATTTTAATGTCCTCACTTACTTGAGATCAAAATCGCATCTATCAAATAGCACTATTAAGATGTTAATTCAGTTACTATTTAGAAGTATCTTTACATGTCACAAGAAATATGTCATGTGCTTACTAAATGCAGTAACTAACCTCACATTGATTGTCCAAGAGCCTGTGCTTCATACTTTCTTCAGATTCCTCCTTTTGTTTTGACCTTAAATAGTCAGAACTGCTAGACTTGAGCCTTTGTTGCCAACATCGATCCTCTGGGGACAATAATCAAGCATGCCATTGATAGCATCTTTCTATTTCAATGAAGATAAGATCCTAGCCTTACTATGGAAATTCATAAAATTCCTTTTCACTCAACTAGTTTCTTCAACTGTGAAGTGATTTGGGATATTCTAAAAGACTACTGGAGCAAAAACAGATATATTAGTATTTGTACTACCAGTCTATTTTTAATAATAGCTTCCAAAACCATATGAAACTAGATCAGGTATATCAGATATATCATATCATTATATAATTCTGTAGTATCTTTGTCATAGGTTCCCAATTTATATGAACATAAATCTTCCACACATCATTACATAATTCTATAGATTCTAAGTAGATTTGTCTTAGATTCACAATTTATCATGAGCAAGTCTTACGACTGTCATAGTGGAGCAAAAATAAAAGAATCTAGATGGAGATATAGAATCAGATTCATATTTTAAATGTCAAAACCGACTTTGTAATTGAAGAAAGGTTGCCTATGAAAGACAGAGGAAAATTCTGGGGACAGCCATGCTTAATGTGCGTGTGTAATATGTCCAGGTTTACAACAAAAGAAAAAACATAGAAAGCCATGAGGATGTTAATTAATATCCTCAGAGGCACAAACCTAGCCTTTAACTTGAATTTTCCATAACCCTTAGTAGCTTTCAAAGAACATGATGAAGACGATCAGTGGTTGGTACTGTGGGTTTCCAAAACATGTTTTTAATATTCTGAGATTGTTCTCCAGAAAGGTGACTCTAAGCACTGGCTGAATTGTCCCAACAGCATACTTTACTGGTAAGTGCCCAAGACTTGGGTGTCAAACTTTGATAGGAAGAAGAGTTTGAAACTTGGATCTTTTGGATTTTTTTTTAAGTGTTGGTTAAATATATCTGTTTACAGAAAAACTGTCATAAAAGGTGTGGAGAGAGCAGAGGGTTTAGCGCTTTCAAATCATGAAGCTAGAGAAAGAAATAGATGATCAACGAAGCAGGGAAGATGCCATTTCCAGTGGGTGTACATCCCAGTTTTGAAGTGAATCAATAAAAGAAAAAAAAAAAGAAAAAAAGAAAAGAAAACGGCTCTTCCATCTTAAAAGCTTATCAAAAGCAACCATCCTCAGAGATACCCAGCAAAGGTTTCCTGCTGCAACCTGGTTTCTTCTTTCATCCAATACATTAAAGAGGAAATGGAGGAAACAAAAAAATGATAGTGAGAAGGATGAAGAAGAAAATGAAATCTTGTCCCTGGAACCAAGGAAACATACATATTCATATTTAAACATGAATGAGCCCTCTGACAGTGTGAACAGTTCCCACTGGAATGCATAGGGCAAGCCCAGGACAGCAAGGAATTTATTATCTGTAATGTGAAGATCAAAGGTCCGGAAATCCCTTATCCAGCTTGGCTTTGTTGAATATTATTTAGTGTGATTTGTCTCAGGAAAGGTGGAAAAGAAAAATCCATATTGCCTTACAGGAAAGCACATAAGAATATGAGTATGTCAGAAGAGTATTAACATCCTAATGCACCCTGTGGTAAAAGAACAACCCCTTTCTCTTGACTAGCAGTGTAGTAAACCACGCTGTCTTCTTGACTAACTTAATAGGCATCATTTCCCTCTTTCCTTCTATGATTTCAGTTGATCAAGTTCTTCATTCTTCTCCTAGAAAGACCAGTTCTAGAGACCTGATTTCTACAACTAAAAAGAAACCTTCTTATTTCCTGGTTAGAAACATCTTTCACAACCAACCCAATGTCACAATCTTCCCCAGGAGAGTGCCAATAATTTTTCTGCAATCACTTCCCAGTTGCCAAGATTGGTACCTTAAGTGAATATTGCACATTATTGGGCATTGTCTGTTCAGGGGAGGTGTGAGGTGATAAAACCTATTTAGGAGGTACTGAACTTAGAGAAAAGATTCAGATACAATGAAATCTTGTAGAAAGGTTTAAGGTTCCTTCATTTACAAAATAAGAGAACATCTCCCTGGGAAAGGAAAGAAAATACACAAGTGCTCCTAAGTTTAAAATTATAAATGAATGCAAACCTCAATAGAGTTTACCTCTTGACCACAGTACTTCATTTGGTGAATAAAAAAATGTTCAAATAAGCTCGTGTTTTTGAATACTTGGTGCCCAATTGTGATGCTGTTTGAGGAGGTCTTGGAAGATTTAAGATTTGGAGCCATGGTGGAAGAAGTATCCCAGCGGAGTGGACTTTGAGAATTCATAACCTTATCCGAGCCATGGTTCTCTCTCTGGGTTTTTTGTGTGACAAATTGTGTACAGAAATCTTTTTATTTTGGCTTATAATTTCAGAGAAGAAATTCATAACCATGACTAATGTATGGCAGCTAACATCCAGAAAAGAAAGTATTTTTGTGCTCATGGTATGCTATCACAGCAACAGAAAAGTAACTAGAGCACATACTATTGCATACCTATTGGGCAATTTAAAGTCCCTATATCGTGGGGCACAACCACCTGTTACTCCAGCTCCAGGTCATCAGATGGCCTTTTCTGGACTCTGTAGGTTCCTGCACTCTCATAACCATATACCCAAGAGCAGTACACAGATACATAAAGATAATTAAAATAAAATAAATTCTTTAAAAATGAAAATAGTTCCACCCTCTGTTCTCTCTTCTTCTTCTTCTTCTTCTTCTTCTTCTTCTTCTTCTTCTTCTTCTTCTTCTTCTTCTTCTTTTTCTTCTTCTTCTTCTTCTTCTTCTTCTTCTTCTTTTCTTTTCTTCTTCTTCTTCTTCTTCTTCTTCTTCTTCTTCTTCTTCTTCTTCTTCTTCTTCTTCTTCTTCTTCTTCTTCTTCTTCTTCTCTCCCCCTCCTCCCTCCTTCTGCACTCCTATTGCTACCATTTCCTTCCTTCCTTCCTTCCTTCCTTCCTTCCTTCCTTCCTTCCTTCCTTCCTTCCTTCCTTCCTTCCTTCCTTCCTTCCTTGCAGTCTTTAATTCCACTTGGAATTATTTTTCAGAATATTAAGCCTCTTTTCCTTAGATTGTCACCAACTCATTACCACAGAATTCCACTTTACAAACAAGACTAGCTAGAGAGCCGACTTAGCTTAGCCATATGATGTAAGGGGATTATTTAGAGAGTGACTTTCTTTGCTTTGAAAAACAAGCTCTGCCTGCTGAACTGCTGCCTGTTCCTCCCCCTTGGTACTACCTCCTGGCCTTTGCTCTTCTAGAGTCACTCTCTGATAAGAGTAAATGGCAGTGATGTTGTTTTTCTAACTGGACCAAAATCTCTTCTGCTTCCTTGCAAGAACATCAACCACAGCTTTATTGTAATCAGCTGGAAATTTTTTACTTGTACTGACAATTGTAAGTCAAAATTCCACAATCACAATCACAATCACACATGAACACACATGCCATAGGACTAACAAATACCCATATGCACCCTCTTTCATTTAAGAAAAATTATATTAATTATATTAAAGAACAGTTTTTAAAAAGATAGTCCATGAACTACAATTTTAGAAGATAGCATATGTGTATAATATAACAAAATAAAATAAAAATATTTATCTCTGTTAAATTCATGACCTTTAACCTACAAATGCTTTTGTATTCAGATAACTTAGGAAAGATGTTTAAATAAACACAATATTGAAAGTTATGTAAAAATAATGAAACCATGCTGATTCTGATTCTATATTGAGAAAACCATGTAGTAAAAATCTTTTCTTCTTACACTCACAAGCAGGTCAAAGAATTTTTTTCTAAAATGTAAACCTACAGAGTTTATAAAATGAAATGAATGTTTCATTTTAGCAGGAACTTTAGATTTGTTTTTTGTGTATTTTGCATTTGTTGTTTTTGCTTTTATTGTTTGTTTTGTTGTTCTTTGTTTTTGTTTGTTTGTATGTTTGTATGTTTGTTTTTTCTTCATTCTTGTGTGTGTGTGGTGTGTTTTCCTTTCTAGATCCTGGAATCAAATCCAGGACTGGGTACACTAGCCAGACATCTGCCACTGAATTATCTCACTTCTACCTCTCTAGTCCCATCATCTGCCTTCAGTAGTAGCTCCAGTGAACTTAAACAAACACTATAATGTCATCCAATGATTCATTTAAAAAAGAAACCAGAACTAGAGAATGCCACCAGTCTGTGTAGCCCACTCCTGGAATTTTGATACATTTGTTCTTCTGTTTTAAGAAAAGTCTTTTACATTTTTTTCTGTATTTTTGGTTATGCTGAAGTCTTTATTTTATATTCTGTTGTCTTTATATAACATGGTGGCAGAAATTTCTGGTTTTGCCTAGTAAGGTTTCCTATGGAATAAATTCTTTTGATTAAAGAGAAAGGAAGAAATTATCTATCTCCTAGTAGTAAGCATTTCTACTCCTGCATTCCTACCTGCCCTCCAAAGCAATTCCTTCTCTTGGAGTCCATTTATTGAGAATTGCATTGGTTTGAGCAGGTATCTGCTCTTTTCAGAGTGTTAACGCTTCTATGTCTAATGTTCCTTCCAGAACAGGCAAAGATCTTACATGCTCTTGACTTCATGATGAACGTGTATGAGCAATTTAGAATACATGTTACCTAGAAAACACTACAGCTTAAGTGAACTAAATTTGCCTTAAAACCCTGACTCACACCAGTTTCTCCAGAGCTCAGCCTTTCTCTCCATGTCTGTGTTGTGAAAGACTTGAGTCTGGCTTGACCGCTGAGGACTAGAACAGGCTTTGCTACACAAAGGTCTGTATTCCCAAGGCTGGCATCAGGGCGATGACAGGAAAGCTGCTGGTGTACAAATGACTCTGTTTACCATAGTAATTGGCTCTTCACAGGCTAGAGGAAGCCAGCTCTGAAACACAGCCAAATAGGGTTTTTCCCCTACTGAGCTCTCAGAAATTCCCAGTAAACACTGAAACAAAAACTAGACGGTCTTGTTACCTTGCACACTGGTGTTTATTTGTGGCACAATTGTTATACCTTTATAAAGTTAACAGTGAACTTTAAGTAAGCTTTTGTCAAATGGCCAGTGTCTTCAAATATTAAAACCCATTGCATGAGTGAGCCCAGACTGACTAAGCAGGCATCTGTCCAAGCACTGGAGGTCTTTAAGACGAAAGTCATCAGCCATTCCATTTAATGTTTTGATTTTGCACACTAATCAAAGCATGGGAGGAGTCTGGACTAGATAACCTTCCAACTTAAGAGATTCCATTGATCAATTTTTCATATATCTTCATCATGCAAGTATTCCAAAAACAAAGAAAAAGAGAAATTCAGACACTGTTGTGGTTTGCTATGTTTTTCTCTCTGCCCCTCTCCTTTCTCCTCCCCCTCTGGCGTCTCTCCCTCCCTCTCCTTCCCTCTACTCATCCCACTCCCAAATATGGTGCAATAACAAATTCCTTTACTGAGGCTACAGAGTAGTTAGTCATTTCGAGTCATGTTTTTAAATGCTCCACTAGCTGACGAAAACAAGTGATATGAAATGCTGAAGAAACCTCAGGGGCATTCCAAGCATTTATGGACAAAAAGTCAAGACTTGTGGTATTTTCCTCCAAGATGCATGTGAGCTGAATCAAAGAGACAGAAGAATTTAACCTTCAAACTTTCAAGACAAAAACAAATGCCTCCTGTCGTTGCCAGTCTCTGAGCTTGGTAATACTGAAGAAGCATAAGTCTTTGTAAGACCTCATTATCTTATCTAAACCTTTAATGTGGTTTTCAAACAGCCCTTTCTAATCCTGTTTCAGAAGGCCTTTATTCAGGTACTAGCTTAAGCTTCTAAGGGCCCTATTCTGATTCTGTCACATCTCTGTATAAAAACATCATTAGCTTTCTTCTGCTTAATTAAGTGCCTTATATTAATATTTATAAAATAGCCTTACTCATTTGTAGCTTTATTTTCTGTGATATCCCTATGCATTTCTATTGTCTAATGTCTTTAAATCTTGTCAGTGAGGACATGAAAGGCTAAGTTTTGGTTGTTATGGGTTGTTCTGTGCCTGGAAGAATCTTTAACAGACTACCAGACCTCTATTCAATATCTGCCAGTAACACCTCAAAAGTTACATCAACCCAAACTGCATCCAAACATGACATATTTGTTCCTAAGAAGCAGCAAACAACCCGTGAAGAGGGTGAGAAGCACTATTGTAATGAAATCAAAGGGGATTATTTACACTTCCAAAGCCTTTAGAGCAAAAGAAAAATTTTTTTTACTTCTAGGTCTTCTCAAATACTCACAACTTTCCATCCATACCATTTAGTGTCTCATGCACATATTTCAGGACATCTAGGGCTTCTTCCACAAAATATTCCACACCTAACTATGTACAAATTAGTCATCTGTTCTCTTTAGACTTATAGGATTCACAGGGATCTAAGTAGCCATTTGTCCTTAAAATGTTCTGATTCATTCAGCAGTTCATTGGTTACAGAGTCCTAAGAGTTATAAAGACATGAACCATAGAGTTCACACAGTCAGCTCAGTTCTTGTCCTACTGCATTAGGACAGGAGTTCTGAACAACATTAAGTGCTTAGTCTAGCTCACAACTGTAGGGAAAGGAAACCATGCTTGAGTGGAAAAGGTGATAATAAATGACTAGTTTTTTAATATACCATTAATGGAAAGAAACAAGTAGAATAATATCTGTACATAGAAACTATTTTTATAGAGAAATCAGGTGTATCATTGAATTATGATATTTAAACTAAAGATTCAAGTATTAAAATGACTCATCCTCTGGTCCATGCAATGTTACATGGGTAGGAGTGTGTTTGGTGATTGATGACCTGAGTTTGATATGAAGAACCCATCTGGGAGAAGGATGTAACAGACTACCTCAATTTGTGCTCTGACTGCCACAAGTCCTGGAGTATACACACACACACACACACACACACACACGTGCAATAAATAAAATTTTTGAAAAGATGTGCTTTAAATGTTGTCTTTAAAGGATTATAGGATGTGTTACTTTCCTCTCATAGATAATACTCCAGAATGATCTAATTCTTCATTCTAGAATGTTTTGCATACATCACCAAAGCATTAGGGAAGTTGGGTTAGGGAGATGACTGAGTGGTAAATTGTATGCTTAGGCAAGCATGAAGTTGTGAGTTCAAATCCCCTGAATCCAATGCAAAAAAAAAAAAAAAGTAAGCATGGCAGTACACATCTTTAATCTTTGTACTGAAGGCATAGAGACAGAAACATTGTAAGGACTCATGGTACCCAGTCTAGACAAAACAATGAACTCCAGGTTCAATGAAAGACATTTTCTCAAATAAATAAATAAATAAATAAATAAATAAATAAATAAAGTGGAGTATGATTGAAGAAGACATTCTCATGCCAACCTTTGTCTTACACAGGCAATCTGACATAGATGACTGCAGCTCTGCACACAGGTGAACACTAAAAGATATGACACACACAAAAAAAACACTTAGTGAAGACATGGATTCTTGATGACTCATCCCTGAGACAGAAGACTTCTGTCTGTTACTTCAGTGTATCATAAAGATATCATCCTTTCCTATGCATGTCACAGCATCAAAAAAAAAAAAAAAAAAAAAAAAAAAAAAAAAAAAAAAAAAAAAAGGAAAGACACGCTGCATTTATATAGGCTTGAAACAGACATTTCTGTATGACAATTGAATATCACTAAAGGACTAGGAGCTTATGACCCTGAAGAGATCCTTTCTATACTTGCAAAACTCTAGAAACTAGATAAAAAAGCTGCTTTATATGAGCTGAGTCAGGAATGTGTGGGACGTACTGAAGAGGATGATGAGAGGATGTGGCTCACACAGGAGTTCTGCAGAGAAACAGCTCATATAATACAGGAGAGCTAACCCAAAGATGATGCATCAGCCCACAAGTTGTCCCTTTGTCCCACTTTCTATCTATATGGCTGTGTCCCCAGTATCTGTTTTTAAGTCTGCCAGTGATTCCATTTTGCCTTGCTGGCTTTTGATGTGATGCAAATACAGCCTCTAGCCACCCCTACCCTCCCTAGGAGATCAGTCTTCTTCCTACTTTTCTCGTTCTTTCTCCTCTGAACTTGGAACTCCTTGAGGACAATGATATTCATCTTGATATACTGAATGGAAAGTAAAGTTAAACTCCAAGAGACTAATGAATATTTGTCAATAACAGGGAGTGCAGTAGGAATAGGCTTCGGATGGAAATTTTTCACAGCAATCTTTAATCAATGATGAATGTGACTTATAACAACATGTATTACACTAATATCATCAAGTGCCTATGTGCAAGGGATACAAATACATAAATTGCACAAGAACATAAATATCTTGTCATGTGATAAGTTATATCCCAATCCCCTCAAAATAGACTGAAAAGTGAAATTCTCGTGCATTGCAATGTGAGCATTTTTTGAAAGACAGAGGTTTGAGGGTGCTGTAGTTGTTGTTTGTTGTTCCATACTTTATATATGAAATAGCTCTCATAGACTATTTTGTGGCTGTCTAGTCCAGCTTGTCAGAATATTTGGATACCTTTGGGACTTTAGATGCTGGGGCTTGGCTG
This sequence comes from Apodemus sylvaticus, assembly GCF_947179515.1. Taxonomy (NCBI): domain Eukaryota; kingdom Metazoa; phylum Chordata; class Mammalia; order Rodentia; family Muridae; genus Apodemus; species Apodemus sylvaticus. Next base: position 22,254,775 of record NC_067494.1, on the reverse strand, counting down.
GCTGCAGTAAGTAATCGTAAAGGTTAGGCCTTTATGGATTTTATTCAAACAGTTTTCTATAGCTTTCATGCTTACTGTCTTCAACCACATCAATGCTTCTGCTTCCCAAAGAGCAGCTGTTGTGAATCTGAGGTTTAAAGATTCCCTGCTATAACACCCTGAAATGTAAGGTAAACCTTGTAACCTTTAAGTTGTTTCAGTCATAGATTTTTGGCCTCAGTGACACAAAAGGACTAATACCTGGTTGCTGCTGATATAATTGCTGAGGTCATAGTAACATAAAGACTGCACACAATATACTATGCATGACGCTCTTGTTTGAAGACATAGACATGGACATAGGCGCAAGAAGACAGAGTGTCATGGAGATGGAGTTTGGAATACTACTGTTGAGCTGGGCAGGGTAGCTCATGACTACAGTCTCTGCTCAGGAGACAGGAACGACACCACAGTAAGTCTCAGGAGGCTAGGGGTGGAGGGGATGGTCAGTGAAATTGAGGCAAGTTCATGGTACAGAAGAGAGAAACTCCCTCAAAAGAAAGAACAAAGAAAAAAAAGGAAATAAGGAAGATATATGGGGAAATAGATTTTTTAAAAGCATTAAATATGAAAGGCAGGAAACACAAAAGTCCTTACAAACCACTGCAACCAGGAAGCAGAAAACTGGAATCGCCTTTCCCAGTTTCAAAACAATCTACTGTCATGTCTTGACTTCACCTTACCTCAAATGCAGAGAGATAATAAAGTTTTATTGTTTTAAGTCACTCAGTTCAAAGACTGGTTGAGAGTGTCCGCCTCTGTACTTGTCCCCAATGGGGGAGCTAGAGAAACAACCCAAGGAGCTGAAGGGGTTTGAGGGCCATAGGAGGAACAACAATATGAGCCACCCAGTATTCCCAGAGCTCCCAGGGACGACACCATCAACCAGATAGTACACATGGAGTTACCCATGGCTCCAGACGCATAGGCAGCAGAGGATGGCCTTGTTGGACATCAAAGTGAGGAGAGGCCCTTGGTCCTGGAAAGTTTCAATGCAGCAGTGTAGGGGAATACCAGGACAGGGAATCAAGAGAGGATCAATTGGGGAACAGGGGGAGGGGAGATGGTTTATGAGGTTTTCAAGGCAGGGGAGAATCAGGAAAGGGGAAATCATTTGAAATGTAAATAAAGATATATAATAATAATAATAATAATAATAACAACAACAACAACAATAATAAGCTACTCAGTTTGTGATAACTTTTGGCATAAGCTGTAAGAAATGGATCCAATTCTCTATCAGAGGCTTTGGCTTCCATGTGTTAAGCAATAACTCAGGTTTTTGAAGACTGGTAAGTTGGGACAGAGGAAAAGGAAAAGAAAGTGGACATTAGAAAGGTGTTCCGTGAAGACAATTCTAAAAGCAGTGTTTGCTGTGTTCACATACTGTCGCTTGTTGTGAGCATATCAGCTCAAGGGAAGCACCCGGGCATCCCAAGCCATGCTAAGCTCTGAACACCCTGGTTAAATTAATTATTTCAAATAAACATTTGGGTACATAAGCTACTTACGGAAAATTTAGAGGTAAAACATTCTAACCACATTGAATTCTCACTCTTCTAAAGTAAAAATCATCCTCTCATTTTATTTAATTGAAGAGGCGAAGCATGTAGTAAATTAAGTCCAATTTGCATGAAATTGTGCATGCAATGTAGCGAGTAGGTTTAACTATAGAGTAAACCGTGTACGGAGCTAAACACCCTTATATTGGAAGTTAACATTAATTGTTTGTTTACCATTTTCTCCCCTTGCTTTCAAAGACGAATACAACAATTTTTTTCTTCATAATTTCAAGCCCACAAAATCCATATCTGATAATAAGAATCTATCCCTTGGGGGCTAATACGTTTCTCTGCTAGCACAGTATTAATGGCTACAAGCTCACTGGCAAGCCTGTAATTCCATAAGGAAAAAACAATCTTCATGGCTTTAATTCACATGCTTTCACTCTACTTAATTATATTTATCATCCAGTAATATTCCACACTTATAAAAACACTGAGCTGTATGGAGGGAGCAATGTACTGGATCATATTTTATGAAATTTCATATGCCATGTATACTGATTGGCTATAAACTAGGGAACATGCTTTGTTTAAATTAAGGCTTTAAATCCAATTTCATACCGATTCCTTCAACTCATTATCTGTAATATATTTGTTTACATCCATGAAAATGTTACCTGGTTAAACTACAGGATTTCGCCTAATTCAGATTGATAGAAGATTCTATCATCTCTACATGTGGGATTTTATATGCTCACGGTGTAATGAAGGATGGACCAGGGGGTTGATCGAGTGACAATTGTTTCCCATGAATGTTAATTAAAGATGTAAGGCGCAGAAAATACATAAAGGAGAATCCAGACATGTCAGGACATGCTGCATAAGCTCCTCAACAGAGGCCAGCAGAAGCAATACTTGGGGTTTTTCATGCCTACATCATTTCCATGGCCGTGAAGACTCACTGTTAGGCTTAACTCTAAGAAGCACTGGTTTCCAGAAACTTATTTGAACTCTTCTCCCTGAAACTATATCCATCGGTAGCCATTCCTAAACTTCTCTTGGTCATAATTGTAAAAGTGACAAGATTCTAGGACTAAATAAAATGGACTTAAAACAGGTCCTTGCAAGACAAGCGCCAATGTCTTAAGCCACTCTCGAGACCTGTATCCGACCGAAGACCTAAAACCATTCCTGAACACTTGATTGGAAGTTGTGAGTTCTCCCTCCTTGCCCTCGTATAGACACTCGGTTCAAACCAAAATCTTTCTGTTTGTATTTTCTCCATTTAGATTTACATTTAGTTATGTAGTCTGAGTGACTATCTCAAGCTAACGGGAGAAAGCTAGGAATATTCCACAATTCACATAAATTTATCTTTAAAGATTAAAGATAAAAGTAGTTGTCTTCTGTAATACTGGGGAAAGGTGTAACCTGAAGAGACTCTAATGATAAAAGTCTCATGCATTCCATGCCCCCCCAGGAAATATTTAAATACACCTGTAGTCTTCCTAGTGCCAATAAATGGGAGTGAATGGTAAAATGGACCTTAGCAGTAGCTAGGTTTCAGCTTGAAACCTAAATCCATTCACCACATGCTGTCTGTGGAACACAGTGTCAGTCAATGTGATTTTACTCAGTCATATATTTTTAATGATATAATTTATATATTCTAGAATTACTTAACAATCATATATGAAAAATACATAGGACATAAGCCCATAGCAATCAATAAATGGTAGTAAAGATGGCCCATAAATCTGCTTAAAATCTAATCTCATTTCTTGAAGAAAATTGGCAGCTTATGAAAATTTTGCATAACCAACAGTGACCATGGCGGTGGGATTTGGCCCAGATTCTTAGCTTTAACTTCAGAGTAGACAGTAAGGTTGTGATTAAAAATAATGGCAAGGTCATTTAAATTAGTTATAATTCATTCTTTCCTAATCTGTTGGGCATAGAGTTGGGGTATGTCTAGAAGCTGTACTATCTTTCTAAAATGACCTGTCAATCAGCAACCACAAGTCAGTTAATTAATAATTAGATTACTGAAAATAATAGAATTCAATATAGGGAAGAGTTTTACTTCTTCTGTCCAAATACCATATTTTTGGAGCATATCATTGGTAGATTTCCATCCTCTTGGTTTTCTGGGACTGCACCAGAAGCGTTGGAGCCAGTCTGTTTGTGTTTTATTCTTTTCATTTGTTTGGTTAATTGTCTGTAATGAAGCAGGCATGAAATGTACACTCAAATTCATGCATTAAACATCCATGACACAAAGGACATCTCCGATGTCCTTAATCATTAATGAGCTGAGTACCGAGTTTCACTTGTGAGAGTAGTACTAAGTTTCAGTGTCCTTAAGTGTGTAAATGCAGGGACATCTTCCCAGGGAAATGGGAAGGAAGTTTATGGACTAGGCCTAGAACTGCCAAGATGTCAGTTTCTGTACCTTATATATCACTACTCTTTGCCAAACGATCTAATTACTTAGCCCTAGAACAGTAGTCAACCTAAAATCCTGGGCAAGCCTAATGTAGGTTTTTGTGAATTCATGGAGTTTGTTCAACACTATTATATTCCCCTTTTCATAGGAAACATAATTCACCTTCAATATTGCTAAGACTTGAGTATATGCAATGTTTATTTTGATGATATCTCTGAAGCCTTTTTTATATATTTTTCTTGAAATGTTACTTAGGTTGTTGAGTGAAGGGACTCAGAGGTATAGCTGTAGTTTATACATCAGGAAATACAAGAAGAGTTAAGTGTCTAATTTGTGTATCATCTAAAGAAAACGTGTATGATAAGAGAAGAGCAGGAATAAACATCTGACAGACCATCTGCAAATCCAGCCCATCACCTGGGTTTGAAGCTAGACTAGTATTGACTGAAATGTGTCCACATCTATTTTTTGTGTTGCTACTGGGTGATTTCACACTAAAAATGGTAGAGCTAAAGGCATGGAAGGTAGGGTTTTTTGATTTACAAATTCAAATATATATATATATATATATATATATATACATACATACATACATATATATATGTGTGTATATATGTATATGTGTATATGTGTGTGTGTGTATATATATATATATATATATATATATATTCCCCTTTTCATAGGAAACATAATTCACCTTCACTATTGTTAAGACTTGAGTATATGCAATGTTTATTTTGATGATATCTCTGAAGCATTTTTAATATATTTTTCTTGAAATGTTACTTAGGTTGTTGAGTGAAGGGACTCAGAGGTATAGCTGTAGTTTATACATCAGAAATACAAGAAGAGTTAAGTGTCTAATTTGTGATATATATATATATATATATATATATATATATATATATATATATATCCTCTGGTCTAACTACAACCTAACCTGTAAAGTACATATCTGTAGCCTTCTACAGATTTTCCCATGTCAACAGGATAGTAGATATAAACTAACCTTAATAAATCTAGCAACATCATATTTTTAATTAGGAAAAGACATCTTAATTTTTGATAAAGTACCTTCTGGAAACTTCCATAATTCTTTGCTACATGATATGCTTTACAAATGGGTTCCTAGCAACACTGTCCTGTTCCTCAGCCCTCTTCAGAAGTCTCCAGAGTATGCATATAAGGCAGCAAGCACTTTCACAGCAAATGAATTTTTGAGGTAGCTCTTGAGGAGAAAAAAAAATGACATGACGGTAATGTATTTAAATTGCCATTAGATTTTTGAAGATTATACATACACACACATGCATATCTATATGTATATATATATAATACATGCACACTTGAATTTCATATATGTACCTCATGATAATTTAATCATACAGAGCTATAACTCAGAACAAATAACTTAAAATTGTATATTTACTGATGGTTTCAGTTAAGTATTTGGTTTTAGAGGCTGATAAACTCAGTTTGGACATAAAACTTCTCTTTTGGGTTTCTTTTTCTTTTTTGAAAAGATAAATTTATTCAGAGCTATACCATCCTCAAAAAGTCAAAATATTCTCCAGAAAAAGAAGGGAGAAAGACTTTACCCACATTATGTGCCAACTATGAAAACAAGATAAAATGCTAAAATGCAAACAAAGCAATTAATATAAAATTAGCCCTCAAAACTTTATTTACTTTGCAAAGTATTGGACTTTAGATGGCTATTGAGAACTAAATGATGTGTCTTCATCCAATGCCACATTAGAGGGAAATAAGTCAATATAAAGGGATAAAGACTAAAGGCACTACTCAGAGTCCATCAGCCATAGAAAAGACTTCCAAGACATCATTTTCTCTAGGTCTATGTCCCCTGAAAACAGAAGCTGCTTTGTCCTTGTACTGACCTGGCACAATGATGCAAGGACCAACTATGTCAAAATCAAACTACACAGTCACATGCCTTACAACACAATCTTATTGAGTGACTCAGGCATTTGGACTTAGAATTCAGAGCCACAATATCCTATCATGAAGCTTGTGCTTTGCAGTAAAGTAAGACAAGTCATCCAAGACGGCTGATATTGCTGCACCCAACAACGATTAAAACCTACTCCTACTAATGACTCCTACTAATACAATACAAGTAACTTTATTCTGCTCGGGAATTGATGAGCAGAGTGTCTTGACCATATCAAGACCATCTCCAGATAGGAACAATGATAAACTAAGATTGACGGGTAAATAGGAAGTGGACTCATGTCCAACAAAGACATAAATCTTTGGCGTTCTTGGCCTTACTTGGCAGATATTCTTTTCAGGAGGAAAAGCCTGTTGGCATGTAATTTTTCAGAGTCTGAGATGTTTAATTAGTAGTAAGCTGTGAGGTGTACTAACAGGCACCTAATTAATCCTTAGATGGTCTTGGTTCCAAAGGACAGTGAATGGTGACTACCCACATGTTTTGAATCATTTGCATTTTCTGAAGCACAAAATAAGACATCATCAACCAGGGGTTAGGATGGGTAGCAGACAAATGCTATTATTTGAGCTGATACTTGAGAGGGAAGAGGAAACTGGAAAAGGATGCAAAGATGAACACTTCAGAGAAGGAGGGAAAATGCATGGTAACTCTACGTGCATTTCTATGCTCCTCTACATATTCCACCTGCAGGCTGACAAATCACAGAAGCCCTCTAGAAAAGGGTAGGGAAAAAAACATTATTTCTACGTTTACCATGAGGGCTAGATGCATTAACTTCTGATAGGTGTGGTCTGAGAGATATGCTCCCACGGTGATATTAACCGAAACTGGAGAAGGCTGCGGATACCTCCACACACCTAGGATATGTCTTTAGGACCATGAGCTTAACGGAAGGCTTAAAAGAGTAGAGAGGGGAGAAACTGATCGCCTATTTCCTAGCCACATGTGTTGCCTGTCTGAGTCAGTTTGTGGTCTCTCACTTCCCCTATTTAGAATTCTGTACATCTGGGTGTATTTTTTTCTCCTAGTGTTTCCTATCATATCAGTGACAGAATTGCCAACACTGAGGTATCCATAAATTACACTGCAGTCTAGTGTTTTCAAATGTCTGGAAAGCTTAGAACAAAAGACTTGGATGCAAATGCACGCTGCTTAATTCAGGGAGTATTTGTGATGTTACCCAGGTGCCAGTGACATCCCTCTGACCAGCTCAGAGGCACCAGGGACCAACCCAACATACATTTTTAATGTGCTCAGCTGTGACAGCACACACAGACAGAAGACCTTAAGGCCCTAAAGTCATATTATTGGAAAACGCTGTACTTTTAGGGACCCAGAAGAAATGGTTTAATTAATCTTTTTTTCAGGGTAGCTTTTTTTTTAATATAAATTATGTACACTGAAAACTTGCCAATTATACCAAATTAAGGGAGTTGGCAAGTGCATCCCATAGAGGCAGATGGTAAATAATATCCAGATTCTGATTTGAAATAGGACGAGAGATTAGCTAGTGTAAAATGTAAAAGCCATCCATACATAAGAAATAAACAGACTTCATGTGAGCATGAGGAGACAGTTTTGCTATGGGACAGCTACACAGACTGTTGAAAACAGGAGTTTGTGATCTGTTTCGGCTTCTGAGAAGTGCCTCTCCTTAGGCCTTTCATTTTCGATTCCTTCACAAATCTGTTTCGTTTGTGTCTTTGTAAGGACATGCAAATGCCTCAGCTCTCCCACCTGTGCAAGGAGCACAACACACATGAGTTTTAAATGACATCATCATTTAGTATGCTCAAGGCTCAACCTTGAGCCCAGCAAAGTCCATAAATCTAAGCTCTCTTTTTTTTTTCCAGTGCTGTTACAATACAATTTCCAAAGAAATAACTCATGTGGCACACCTTCATTACTATTTCCTCTTTGCCCAGAATAAAACTTCATGTTTGTGTCAGTCATGTGTCACAGAATTTTTCAGACTGTGAATGAAGAATCCAAACATGACGACTGTCTCAAGAGTAGCAAGAAGTATGTCCTGAATGTTTACTTATCTTAGTTGTAATTAGTCCCTCACCCAAGGACTGATAGCTCCTTATAATTCGGAGGCCATGGCAGAAGCATAAACTCACCCCGTTGTTATATCCTGGGAAGCACAAGAAGAGGTTTAGGTAAGTAGACGGTGCTGTGATGGTTTGGCAAGGAGATCAGACCAGCAAATAACAAGACAGGGTCTGTTCCGTCTCACTTTCGCCTGCCTCCTAAGTCAGTTTGTTTCTGGCATCCCTATAGCCAGGCGGATGGTAAAAGGCTTATTTGCCTGATAATCAGATTTCTTTCTCCCTAACTGACCAGACAGAAATCATTTAAAACAATTGCAAGTCTTGGTCAGACTCTGTTTGAAGAAGAAAAAAAAAAAAAAAAAAAAAAAACAGTTGGCAAAAGAGGCAGGAAGACACCCAACCAGACAAGTAAGCAAAGACCATCATGGGTTAGAACAGAGGGAAACTGGTTGATCCTTCAGCAAAGTTCTCTAAGCCTGCATGCACCCTCTCCTCCAAGCTCTGCCCCTCTCAGAAAAACACCCGCTATGTGAGCCAGGCCAGACCTAGAGTCTTCCAGCACTCTCAAGTGAGAGATAGAACAACGTCAAGCACTTGTTCATCTTGTAATTCATGTTTAGCCTGGGTTGCTAAAATTAGGGAGTGACTCAATCCTCATACATCATTACAGCTATTTTCAAGGCTGTAAGTGATGCGGAGCAGGAGCGCTGATGCAAAAGCTTACTCCAATTAGCTTCTGCAAGAGCTCTGCCGGCAACAGGGCTCTGTTTCCTAGGAGCCTTCAATCTAATTACAAGCCTTGATTCTCCCGCAGGGCCTGGCTGGCCGGATGATTTCGTTTTACTTTTAGGCTAACCTTTGCCATCGGTGATGTCACGGGAGTGTTCCTTCACTTGAGAGGACCCTGGGAACACACCGAAAGGTTAATTTGTTTGATATTTGGTTAAAGAGACTACTCTACTGGAGGGGCCCTGTTTTGCTTTAGGCAGGTAATGGTACAAAGCAGACAACAGGAGATAAAGGCAATTTGCACCCAGCTGGCACCAACCTAGCTTGATACACTCACTACCCAGGAGCCACTCGGATGGAAAACCACTGCTGAGAGAGAAATCAGAGAATCTGTCGACTGCTCAAATTATTCTTTGTATATTTCCTAGTCGTTTCTTTTCCCACAAGAACGAGTACTACAGGAATCAGTAGAAAATGAGAAAAAAGAAATTCTGTTAAATCACCTTAAAATCCTGAAAAAGTACGGGGCGGGGGTGGGGGGAGGCGAGGAAGACAGGCAACCCAGAATCTACCATCCTATTTTGTTTTCCAATTGGAGACTAGCTAAGCATCCCCTCCACCCCATCCCCACATTCCTCAATGATGCTTGCTCAAAGTAGAAGTGGAGATAACCACAGAAGAGTTCAGTCCCTGACTCTAGCCATCTTGACGCATTTGCCTGCTACTGAGAGCCCCTGCTCATCAGAAGCGCCTGTGCACCTACCCGGAGGCAGGAGTTGAGGAACGTAAATCTTGGCATTTCTTCAGAATCACAAGATGAAAAGGTCCTGCTTCCACTCGTTTTTAGTCATAAATATTCCAAATACATATTCTGGCCTGAATTTTGCTTCCATTTTCTTCTTGAATGAAGCCTTCCCTTTCATCTGTAAGGACTTTCAGCAACTAGCCCTGCCCCCACCCCCGTTTTTCATTGCATTTTGTAGATCATTATTTTTGTTTAATTAAAAAAAGCCTCACTTCCTGTCGTTATGCAACATTTTAATTTCTATTATTTCAGTGAATAATGGATAAACCTTTACAACACAATGAGAGCATCAAGCACAGTCTAAAATCAGCATATGAAAGAAGCAAACAGAAAAAGTATAGACCTGTTAAAGCAAAATTAGAAGTCTATGAACAAATAGACAAAACAATGAACTGTATGGTCAGTCTGGACTCAGAGTTATATGTTAAGCCTTGAATATGAAAATGTAGTTCATACTAAAAGCTGGAACGCAAATATAAAAGAAAATGTAATAGAAAAAAATTAATTTTATTCAACAGGCGATAAATGATAGGGCTTGTCTAATAATAGTTGCAAGTAAAATTTTAAACACAAATGCTTCTTTAGATAAGTTTCTGACAATAAATAAAATTCAATTGCTAGACTTTTGAGTAAAGAAGGCAGTGTAAGAGCTACTATATCACACAATTTCCACTTTCCACTTTGTGTTCACGCATGGCCAAATATTCTTTTTCAAAAGCAAATAAGTCATTATCAACACCAGTCAAGGTGAAAAGAAGGTGCAACTTTGAGTAATAAATATCCACAAGAAGTCGCAGAGGACCTACAGAAGATTCTAGAAGAAAGCAGCTCATTTGCCTTCTAAGAATGCTAACATTGTAGAAGCACAAGTCCTGTCAACAATGTACTGGTGACAATTTACTAACAGGACCATACTTTAAAGGAGCCAGTTAAAATAGCTCCTTATTATATATGCTCCACTATGTTCATAGCAGCCCTATTTATAATAGCCAGATGCTGGAAAGAACCCAGGTGTCCCTCAACAGAAGAATGGATGCAAAAACTGTGGTCTATATACACAATGGAGTACTATTCAGCCATTAGAAACAATGAATTCATGAAATTCTTACGCAAATGGATGGAGCTGGAGAACATCATACTAAGTGAGGTAACCCAGACTCAAAAGATCAAACATGGTATGCACTCACTAATAAGTGGATATTAACCTAGAAAACTGGAATACCCAAAACATAATCCATACATCAATTGAGGTACAAGAAGAACGGAGGAGTGGCCCCTGGTTCTGGAAAGACTCAGTAAAGCAGTATAGGGCAAAACCAGAACAGGGAAGAGGAAAGGGAAGGGTGGGAGAACAGGGGGAGGGAAGGGGGCTTATGTGACTTTCGGGGAGTAGGGGGGCCAGAAAAGGGGAAATCATTTGAAATGTAAATAAAAAATATATCGAATAAAATAAAAATACATCGGAGAAAAAATAGCTCCTTATTTTTGTATTCTTGTCGTAGTTTCTAAATTAGAGAAGGATACAGGGAGGAAGGATGGATAAAGGAAATTGAATAATTGAGGCAGTGAAGCATTCATGGAGTCACCATGAGAAGATGATAATCTAGACAGGAATGATGGAGAAATCTTACATTTTTAGGATTCCATGATGTAAGGGGTACAACATGCCTCATCTCAACTTTGTTTCATCTCTCATATTCGAACTGCTGTTCAAAGGAAAAGAAAGACAAACTAACATCTATCATGAAAGAAAATGAATACAGGAACGATTCATAACATTTTATCACAAAAATTGGCTAGTGAGATTATTTGTATCAAGTAAGTCACAAATATAAATGCTCCTCTATGACAGTTGGATTCTATTTGAATAAAATTACCTTAAGTTGACCTCTTTTCTCTTTCTTTCAAAGATAGGGGTTCTTTGTGTAGCCTTAGCTGTTCTAGAGCTAGCTCTATATACCAGGCTAGCCTTGAACTCACAGAGATTCACCTGCCTCTGCCTCCCTAATGCAAGCATCAATGGTGTGTGACCTCCTAGCTAAGCTGACTAGTTCTTGAGTTGAAACTGCATTGTGTACAACTAACTAACCAGGTATCATAGCCAAACAATGATATCATCTAACAGATAATTCTTAATCCATCTTAATAGGTGGAGATGACTGAAAATTATAGCTGGATCTCATCATATCACCCTTGGCTAGCCTTGGGAAAGATTAAAATTCTAAGTCCTATTTCTGACAAGTAAATATTTTTCATTCTGTGATAATGTTAAAATATTCTAACTTGGGACTTCCCATATGAACAGGGAATTGGAATTAAATAATTTAGACATATTATAGGGGGAAATTAATATGTAAAAAATAAGGGGGAAAGATACAAGACAAGAAAGTATGTGTATAAACAAAAGCAAAGAAAATGAAAGGATATTTAAAAACCAGTTTCAACATTGAGCAAAATTAGAGTCTGAAGAAATATTATGGAACACATTAGTTAACTGCAGAAAAGTACATATCTAAAAATAAAGTTACTATGCTAAACAGCTTCTTTTAATCAAAGAAAAGAAAATACAGAGAATGAAGAAAATATACCAAGAGACAGAAAAAAGGAAGAAACAGAAAGCAGAATAGAACTAAGGAAGGATGAGAATAAGGGAGGGAAAAGAGAGAGTTTAAGATAAGTTTAGCTCCCCTAAAGAACAAAGCTCAACTACTACAAAGCACCCACATATAAAAATAATATAAAGCAAGAAAATTTCTTGGAGAAGATAGGCAAAATAACTAAAATTAACAAATCCAGGCACAACTAATGATGAAGACTCAAAGCTAAAGGCCCCCGGTTTACTGATGAATGGTAAGGATGTAGTTTACCTTACTCAAGCTACCACCAGAAAACCTTAGGTGCCTGTCAGCCAAGAGGACAAAGCTCAGCTGAAACAATTATAGCCATATGTAAAACTGAGAGATCTGCAAAGTACTGAATACAGAGAAGACTATGTCAAGAGTGTAGTCTATCCAGCCAATTATCATGTACAGAAGCTATTAAAAAGGGATTCTGAGCAATATAATAACCCCAGAAAATAATATCGATATTATTAATATTGACCAAAAATATATCGATATTATTTTCTGGGTTATTATATTGCATCTGGGTTATTTTTAGGTTATTATAATCGATAGTCATCACGGTCTAGTTTCAGGGAGAGAACATGTGGACTGGGGAGTGTGGGTGTGAATGTGTATTTTATTACAATTGTGTGTACCTGTATGATGTGTGTGGGGTGTGGAGGTCAGAAGACAACTTGGTACACTCCACCCATTGTGTCTATCTTTACATGGGATTTGGGGATGGAACTTGGGTTGGAAGGCTTCCACATATACTTGATTCACTAAGCCACCTTAGTGACAGGCTGACAGTGTCTTTTAGTAAGTGATGACTGAAATGAGTTTGAATACTAGGGACCAACTGAAGGTGATAACGATGGATGGATATATGAAGGCATTAGAAGGTGGCAGCAATACTAATAAAAAGGAGCAGATACTACTATGTGTGAAGCTACAGAGTTTGCAAACAATAGCAGCTAACTTGCTATTGTCTTGTATGCCCAAATCTCTCAGCTTTGCAGAGGATTTAACTACCCTAGGATGCTAAGTCACTCTTCATATTTGTATACATGCTATACCCATTTTTGTCAACTTCGAAGCTTGTTTTGTTTGCTAAAAATATTTGCAAGTCAAATCACAACACCTTTGCTTCCAGAAATGTAAAAATTTATGCAACTTTTAGAATTGGTAATGTAATTTACACAAAATAATTGGAATATCCATTATAACTTGTGAAAATTGATAAAAAATAGTTTGAGTATTACTCCATTTCTATTCATGCTTAAAGGATTAAAATGCCATGTTTTAAAATGGAAATTTTTGGCAACTTTGCTGAATTATTATTTTATTTTGATGGGATGCTGTTCTCTCTGGGACACTGAGTAATATCCAACCTCCATGTGAAATAGTTACATTAATATCACCTATAGGAAAATTCAGCATTACAATCATCTCCAAAGCCTGTTTGTTAATCTACCAATAGGAATATCACCCTAACAATATTCCTTATACCTTATGCGTTATACATCTCAATATCACTCATAGCTATTGTTCTATCTGATAAATACCATGACCAAAAGGAAATATAGTTTACAAACTATAGTCTATTTTTGTGAGGGAATTCTGGACAGGAACTCAAGAGGAACCTGGAAGCAGGAGCTCTACCATAACCATGGAGATAGGCTACCTAGTGACTTGATTATTTTCCATACAATTAAGGACCACCTCCCTAGAAATGGAACCACCTACACTATGATGGAGCCACTAAGATAAATTATTAACAATGAAAACTCTCCACTTACTTTTCTATCTCATGATAACATTTTCTCAATTGATGCTATTTTGTATCAAGTTGATAAAAAGCTAACCAGCACAGCTTGGGAGATCTGACTGAAAGTTTGAATGATGCCCAGAACGGAGTTTGCATCTTCCAACACAGATCTTTTCCATTTTCTTCCTTGCCCCTTGTCTTAGGCAGGGTTTCTATTCCTGCACAAACATCATGACCAAGAAGCACATTGTGGAGGAAAGGGTTTATCCAGCTTACACTTCTGCATTGCTGTTCATCACAAAAGGAAGTCAGGACTGGAACTCAAGCAGGTCAGGAAGCAGGAGCTGATGCAGAGGCCATTGGAGGGATGTTTCTTACTGGCTTGCTTCCCCTGGCTTGCTCAGCCTGCTCTCTTATAGAACCCAAGATTACCAGCCCAGGGATGATACCATCGACAAGGGACTCTCCTCCCTTGATCATTAATTGAGAAAATGTCCCACAGCTGAATATCATGGAGGCACTTCCCCAACTGAAGCTCATTTCTCTGTGATAACTCCAGCCTGTGTCAAGTTGACACACAAAACCAGCAAGTACACCCCTCTACCATTTTCTTCTTTGTTCTCATAAGTTCCTAATATTATCTCCTATTTGATATAATACAACCCATTTAATATTATGACACTTGCCAGTTTAGTCAAGGCCTGAAGAGATGGATCAAACAGTCCTATGAAAAGTGGAGTTTAGATGATGAAATTACAGGTCATAATTAAGAAGAATGATTACCCTTAATCACAAATCATGAGAATACAAACAATATGAAAAAACAAAGACTATATGTCCCCTCCAAAGATCACCAAACTTAATAGCAACTGGTCTCAGTTGACAACATCTTACATGAAACGTAAGAAACAAAATTTCTAAGGGGAAAAATCACAAAGAAGTCAAGAAATTAAAAAGGATATGGATAAAACCCAGAAAGAACTTAAAGAGGAAAGGACAAAACTCCTGATTGAATTCCAAGAAAATACAAATAAACTTCCAAAAAAATAATGAGGACAATAGAGGCATAGGGATATATATGCAAAGTTTCTCTTGTGGGTGGGGCATAATGAACACATACTCTTCAGCAACTACTCACTGAAAGTATATAGAACTTCTACTAAACAGCAAGCCAATTATTATAAATAGTTAGGACTGTGTTTGGGGGGCCATTGTCCTATTCTCATATTCATCAATGCTACCTAGACATGGAGAGCTCAGACATCAGGACATGTAGGGGAGTATAGATGGAGGCATTCAGCCCTTATCTTATCCTACAGAAGTCTGACTTATTGTGATTGATTTTTACAGAATAGCAGTGGTTCATCACCTGACTTTGCGTATTTGTGGCTTCAGTACCTTACAGAGCCATAGGCTCTAGAATGCCTACTTCCTCACAGTGTGCCTGTACTCTCTCTCTCTCTCTCTCTCTCTCTCTCTCTCTCTCTCCCTCTCTCTCTCTCTCTCCCTCTGTTCCCCAAATATATCACAAGAAGTAACAAATCTGAGTGGGTCTCTTTTATAGATTCAAGTGGTGTCTCAGGTGGGATGTATCTAACTACCTTGGACAAATGGCCAAAATCCTATGTGATACTATGTTTCTGTCTCTCTTTAATACAACCTTTATAATAACGAGCTTAATAATATTTATCTCTGACTTTTTGACTGTTTTTTAATTATTTCATAAAACAAGAGAAAAATAGATGTGATTAAAACTCTGCAAAGTCCAAAAATCTCTCTAGTGATAATTAAGTTTAAGAAAAGACGAAAATGACCCTTATAGCCTAACTCATGGGCTAATGAGTTATTAATACCAACAGTGGACCTACATTGCATGCTTCACTTCTTCTTTGTATATAGTTAATCCAACTTGATCCTGCTGTTCCCACCTTCCCATCAGTAAGACATGTTCCTCCCTTCTTTGGAGGCTATCTAACTCTCCACAAACCTCTCCTAGGAACTTTTTGTTGACCTGCCTTAGGGTAAAGCTTGATTTACCTGTCACCCTCAGGGTATCCACCCACCACTCCTAGGACTCCAAGAGTCCCAGGATACTCTGTTCCAATATGTCGTCGGCCCAGCTTTTACAGCTCTATCCAGGCTCAACCTCTGTGCCATCCTTCCTACCTCAGACTCTATCTAAACACACAGGCCACATGGCCAGCCAAATTTAGAGAGAAGTTTTCCTTGGCCCTATTTTCTTGGGACTCTCCAAAATTGTTCACCCCACCGCCCTGTCTTGAGACACTCTTTAGTACTCAGCCCTGAGGAGATCTCTCCTTTCAACTCTGAGTTCTTGGGACCCCATTCAAGCTACCCAGCCAGGTTTTCTACTTCATCATGCTCTTGCAACTTGTACAGCCATACACTCTATGGAAAATTTTCAATGCAATGATAATCACCAACTCCAATACCCAACTTCCACTGAGGGGCAAGACAAAAAGTAAACAGTTAAATATCAGAACTAAATAAATCTATATACTAAATGAATTATATGGATGTCTGAAAAATAGTTCACTTTGACACTACAGAATACAAATCCTACTCATCAGCCCTTGGAAGTTCTTTCCATAAGCCGCATGGTCTTATGGCTCCCCAAAATTGAACATACTACTCTCCTACCTTGGGACTTTGACCTGGAGGACTAAAATCATTTATGAAAAGACACACCAACAACCAAACTCCAGATATCCAAGTCTCTCTGCACAAACACAGACAATATAAAAAACAAAGGCAATATGCCTCCTCCAAAGACTACTAAACCTATAGCAACTGCTTTCATTGAGAATACTCATATAAAACTGAAGAAAGGTTTATCTAAAATAGATTACCTGTTGAGACAAAAAAAAGTCTCAACAATTGAGATGAATTAAAATAACTCCATGTACTTTATCTGACCACAAGGAAATAAAATTTGAAATCAATACTAAAGGAACTCCAGAAAATGCAAAAACCCATTTCTATTAAACAATGCTATAGTGAATGATATATGGATCATTTAAATCAAGGTGGAAATAGCCAAATTCTTGTTATTAAATAAAAAATAATAACCACATCATTCCAAATACTTAAGATGTAATGTAAGTGATCATAAGAGGGAAACTTAGAGTTCTAAGTACCGACATTAAAAATAATATCAAAATTGAGTAAAAATAAACACCTTAACAATAATGTTTAGAAAAGGTCAATAGAAGGCGGCGGCGATGGCAGCAGCAACAGCAGCAGCGGCTGGTCCACAGGAAGGGCCATCAGAAGTGGAACCAAGCTGACAGGGTTCAGGCAGGCCCTGCACCCACGACCACAGGCCATCTCTGGTCAGCCAGGCTGCAAGCAGCGGCAGATTTATGGTGCCTTTCACCATGCAGAAGCCACATCAGAACTCTGCCTCCCGCCAGTCAGTTAGGAGAGACTGGCCTCCATCTTGGTTCTCTGACGCCAGAGAGATCAGACAGACTGAGGTACGCAAATAAAACCCGAGACCAACATTGAGGGGGTCTAAGCCCGACGGGCGTTGTCCTGCACCCAGGCCCTGGGCTGGTCGGGGGGCCACCGGTGTGCAAACCCAGCCAGGAGGTTGTTTGCCCTGGCCAGCACCTCTTGTGCGGGCGTCACCGCCATTTTGCCTACAGGAAGTCAGAGAGTCCTAGCAGGCAAAACCAACTAACAGGCTAGCCTGAGGCTGACATAGCTGGGGTCTAAGACGGTCAGGCCCTGGACTGCCCCCATGCCCTGGGCTGCTCAGTGGGCCATCTGTGTGCCAACCTGGCCAGGAGGTTGTTAGCCCAGCAGACTCTCCCAGCACTCTCAGCGAGCACACGCATGCCGCCATCCTGACCGACCCAATTAACACTCACAGCTGAGGGGAACTTTGCTCAGACATTGGCCTGCCAGGCTTTTGCCTAGACTCAGGGCCTGAGCAGCAAGGCTAGCCTTGTGTGCACCAAACCGGTTGGGAGTTCTGCTGGCCAACAGAGTGATCAGCACACAGAAAAGGTCCTTGCAGGATACACCCTCAGCACTCCCTGAAGGAGCAAACAGGCACCATCTGGTTCATAGACACAATCTGGGGCAAAGCATACTAGGGCTACAAGAGCACCCAAGAGGAGGACAGCACATCAGCAATCTGCAACAGGGGAAACCCTGCCATTCAGTGTTGCAGAAATAGCCCTAGAGCCTCTCAGGAGGCTGAAACACCAGCCAGAGACAAGACCAACTAGCTCCAGAGAACAAGATGGCAAAGGGCAAATGCAGGAACGCTACTAACAGAAATCTAGGCAATATGGCAGCATCTGAACCAAACTCTCCAACATCAGCAAGTCCTGGTTAGGCCAACACACCAGAGAAACAAGATTTGGATTTAAAATCACTGGTCATGATGCTGCTAGAAGAACACAAAAAGGACATAAATGAATCTCTTAAAGAAATACAGGGGAACATGAATAAGCTAGAAACCCGTATAATGGAAACACAAAAATCACTTAAAGAAATGCAGGAGAATAAGGCCCAAGAGATAGAAGCCAATAAAGAAGAAAGGCAAAAAAAAAAAAACTTAAAGAAATGCAGGAGAACTTGCGTCAACAGGCAGAAGTCATGAAAGAGGAAACACAAAAATCTCTTAAAGAACTACAGGAAAACAGAAATAAACAAATGATGGAAATGAGCAAAACCATCCTGGATCTAAAAACAGAAGTAGAAACAACTAAGAAATCACAAAGGGAGACAACTTTGGAGATAGAAAACCTAAGGAAGAAATCAGGGGCCATAGATGCAAATATAAACAACAGAATACAAGAGATGGAAGAAAGAATCCCAGATGCTGAAGATACCATAGAAACCAATGACTCAACTGTCAAAGAAAATGCAAAATGCAAAAAGCTTGTATCCCAGAACATCCAGGAAATCCCGGACACAATGAGAAGACCAAACCTAAGGATTATAGGTATAGATGAGAGTGAAGATTTACAACTGAAAGGGCCAGCAAATATCTTTAACAAAATTATGGAAGAAAACTTTCCCAACTTAAAGAGAGAGATGCCTATGAATATACAAGAAGCCTACAGAACTCCAAACAGACTGGACCTGAGCAGAAATACCTCCCGTCACATAATAATCAAAACCCCAAATGCACTAAACAAAGAAAGAATATTAAAGGCAGTCAGAGAAAAAGGCCAAGTAACATATAAAGGAACACCTATCAGAATCACACCAGACTTCTCACCAGAGACCATGAAAGCTAGAAGATCCTGGGCAGATCTCATGCAGACTCTAAGAGAACACAAATGTCAGCCAAGACTACTATACCCAGCAAAACTCTCACTCACCATAGATGGAGAAACCAAGATATTCCATGACAAAACCAAATATTCACAGTATCTTTCCACAAACCCAGCTCTGCAAAGAATAATAGGAGGAAAACTCCAATACAAGGAGGGAAACTACACCCTGGAAAAAGCAAGATAGTTACCTTCCTTCATCAAACCCAAAAGAAGATAACCACTCAAATATAAAAAGAACATCAAAAATGACAGGAAGTAATAATCACTATTCCTTAATATCTCTTAACATCAATGGTCTCAATTGCCCAATAAAAAGACATAGACTAACAGACTGGATAAGGAAACAGGACCCTACAATTTGCTGCATACAGGAGATACACCTCAGTGTCAAAGATAAAAACTAGCTTAGAGTAAAAGGCTTGAAGACAATCTTACAAGCCAATGGTCACAGGAAACGATCAGGAGTAGTCATTCTAATATCAGATAAAACTGACTTTCAACCTAAAGTCATCAAAAGACACACAGAGGGATACTTCTTGCTGGTCAAAGGAAAAATCCACCAAGAAGAACTTTCAATTCTGAACATCTATGCACCAAATGCAAGGGCACCCTCATTCGTAAAAGAAACTTTACTAAAGCTCAAAGCACACATTGCACCTAACATAATAATTGTGGGGGACTTCAACAATCCACTCTCCTCAATGGACCGATCGGGAAAACAGAAACTAAACAGGGACACAGTAAAACTAATTGAAGCTTTGGACCAATTGGATTTGACTGATATTTATAGAACATTTCACCCTAAAGCAAAAGAATATACCTTTTTCTCAGCACCTCATGGTTCCTTCTCCAAAATCGACCATATAATTGGACACAAGGCAGACCTCAACAAATATAAGACGATCGCACTAATCCCATGCCTCCTATCAGATCACTATGGTATAAGAGTGGTTTTCAATAGCAACAAAAACAACAGAAAGCCCACATACACATGGAGGCTGAATAATACTCTACTCAATGACACCTTGGCCAAAGAAGAAATAAAGAAAGAAATCAGAGACTTTTTAGAATTTAATGAAAATGGAGGCACAACATACCCAAATCTTTGGGACACAATGAAAGCAGTGCTAAGAGGAAAACTCATAGCCCTGAGTGCCTCCAAAAAGAAAATGGAGAGAGCATACACTAGCAGCTTAACGACACACCTGAAACACCTGGAACAAAAAGAAGCCAATTCCCCCAGGAGGAGTAGATGGGAAATCATCAAACTCAGGGCTGAAATCAATCAATTGTAAACAAAGAGAACCATACAAAGAAGCAACGAATCCAGGAGCTGGTTCTTTTAGAAAATCAACAAGATAGATAAACCCTTAGCCAGACTGACCAAAGGGCACAGAGAAAGTATACAAATTAACAAACTTAGAAATGAAAAGGTGGATACAACAACAGAAACTGAGGAAATCCAAAAAATCATCAGATCCTACTACAAGAGCCTGTACTCAACACAACTGGAGAATCTGGAGGAAATGGACAATTTATTGACAGATACCCAATACCAAAATTAAATCAGGACCAAATAGATCATCTAAACAGTCCCATAACCCCTAAAGAAATAGAAGGAGTCATAGAAAGGCTTCCAACTAAAAAAAGCACAGGACCAGATGGTTTCAGTGCAGAATTCTATCAGAACTTCAAAGAAGAGTTAACACCAATACTCTTCAAACTATTCCACAAAATAGAAACAGAAGGAACACTACCCAATTCCTTCTACGAAGCCACAATTATTCTGATACCAAAACCACACAAAGATCCAACAAAGAAAGAGAACTTCAGCCCAATTTCCCTTATGAACATCGATGCAAAAATACTCAATAAAATTCTTGCCAACTGACCCCAAGAACATATCAAAACGATCATCCACCATGATCAAGTAGGCTTTATCCCAGGGATGCCGGGTTGGTTCAATATATGGAAAATCCATCAATGCAATCCACTACATAAACAAACTCAAAGAAAAAAACCATATAGTCATTTCATTGGATACTGAAAAAGCATTTGACAAAATTCAGCATCCTTTCATGCTTAAAAAAGTCTTGGAAAGAACAGGAATTCAAGGCCCATACCTAAACATAGTAAAAGCAATATACAGCAAACTGGTAGCCAGCATCAAACTAAATGGAGAGAAACTTGAAGCAATCCCACTAAAATCAGGGACTATACAGGGCTGCCCCCTTTCTCCTTATCTTTTCAATATTGTACTTGAGGTACTAGCTCGGGCAATTCGACAACATAAGGAGGTCAAAGGGATACAAATTGGAAAGGAAGAAGTCAAACTATCATTATTTGCAGATGACATGATAGTCTACCTAAGTGACCCAAAAAACTCCTCTAGAGAACTCCTATAGCTGATAAACAACTTCAGCAATGTGGGAGGTTATAAAATCAACTAAGACAAATCAGTGGTCTTCCTATACTCAAAGGATAAGCAGGCTGGGAAAGAAATTAGGGAAATGACCCCCTTCACAATAGCCACAAACAGTATAAAGTACCTTGGGGTGACTTACCAAACATGTGAAAGATCTGTATGACAAGAACTTCAAGACTCTGAAGAAGGAAATGGAAGAAGACCTCAAAAAATGGGAAAACCTCCCATGCTCATGGATCCGTAGAATCAATATAGTTAAAATGGCCATTTTGCCAAAAGCAATATACAGATTCAATGCAATACCCATCAAAATCCCAACTCAATTCTTCACAGAGTTAGAAAAAGCAATTCTCAAATTCATCTGGAATAACAAAAAAACCCAGGATAGCTAAAACTATTCTCAGCAACAAAAGAAATTCTGCGGGAATCAGTATCCTTGACCTCAAGCTATACTACAGAGCAATAGTGTTAAAAACTGCATGGTATTGGTACAGTGACAAGCAGGTAGATCAATGGAACAGGATTGAAGATCCAGAAATGAACCCACACACCTATGGCCACTTGATCCTCGACAAAGGAGCTGAAAACATCCAATGGAAAAAAGATAGCCTTTTCAACAAATGGTGTTGGTTCAACTGGAGGTCAGCATGCAGAAGAATGCGAATTGACCCATCCTTGTCTCCTTGTACTAAACTCAAATCCAAATGGATCAAGGACCTCCACATAAAGCCAGACACTCTGAAGCTAATAGAAAGGAAACTGGGGAAGACCCTTGAGGACATCGGTACAGGGAGAAAGTTTCTGAACAGAACACCAATAGTGAATGCTCTAAGATCAAGAATTGACAAATGGGACCTCATAAAATTACAAAGTTTCTGTAAGGCAAAGGACACCATCAAGAAGACAAATCGGCAACCAACAAATTGGGAAAAGATCTTCACCAATCCTACATCAGATAGAGGGCTAATATCCAATATATATAAAGAACTCAAGAAGTTAGACTCCAGAAAACCAAATAACCCTATTAAAAAATGGGGTACAGAGTTAAACAAAGAATTCTCACCTGAAGAACTTCGGATGGCGGAGAAGCATCTTAAAAAATGCTCAACTTCATTAGTCATTAGGAAAATGCAAATCAAAACAACCCTGAGATTTCACCTTACACCAGTCAGAATGGCTAAGATTAAAAATTCAGGAGACAGCAGGTGTTGGCGAGGATGTGGAGAAAGAGGAACACTCTTCCACTGCTGGTGGGGTTGCAAATTGGTACAACCACTCTGGAAATCAGTCTGGCGGTTCCTCTGAAAACTGGGCAGCTCACTTCCAGAAGATCCTGCTATACCACTCCTGGGCATATACCCAGAAGATTCCCCAGCATGTAATAAGGATACATGCTCCACTATGTTCATAGCAGCCCTATTTATAATTGCCAGAAGCTGGAAAGAACCCAGGTATCCCTCAACAGAAGAGTGGATGCAAAAAATGTGGTATATCTACACAATGGAGTGCTATTCAGCCATTAGAAACAATGAATTCATGAAATTCTTAGGCAAATGGATGGAGCTGTAGAACATCATACTACGTGAGGTAACCCAGACTCAAAAGATGAATCATGGTATGCACTCACTAATAAGTGGATATTAACCTAGAAAGCTGGAATACCGAAAACATAATCCACACATCAAATGAGGTACAAGAAGAACGGAGGAGTGGCCCCTTGTTCTGGAAAGACTCAGTGAAACAGTATTCAGCAAAACCAGAACAGGGAAGTGGGAAGGGGTGGGTGGGAGGACAGGGGGAGAGAAGGGGGCTTATGGGACTTTCGAGGAGTGGGGGGCCTAGAAAAGGGGAAATCATTTGAAATGTAAATAAAAAATATATGGAATACAAAATATTTAAAACCTAAAAAAAAAAAAACAAATTTAGAAAAAGCCAATTCCCAAAGAAAATGATAAAAAGAAATAATCAAAATCACAGCAGAAATCAATGAAAAGGAAATAAAAATAAGCAACAAAAGGATGAGCTGGTTTGGGTTTTTTTGTAATTTTGTTTGTTTGTTCGTTTGTTTTAGTTGTTGTTGGTTTTTTTGGATTTGGTTTTGTAAAGAAAGATAAATAAAGACTCACAGCACTACATTAGGTGAAGTTCAGGGAGTGTTGAGGAAAAGATATAGTGGTTACCACAGATATTAAGAAATGACCAATCTACATGACTGAAGGGTGTCCAGCGATAGTTTGAAAACTCCATCAAATCCCCTTCCCTGCCATCTTAGGAAACATTATGAAAGAGGAAGCAAAACATTTTGACATCCAAAGTTTGAGGAGAGCTACTGCAAAATATTATCCTCTAGTTATAACATGGTTGTTAACCTCATGATCTCCAAGAGTCCTGGGACTGCCTACAGAACACCTGTACAACATCAGGCCACACAGAATTCTAGCACAAATCGGAGAAGAGCACGGATACAAGCCTCAGGTACAGCCATAAAGACAGTATCTCCATAACCTTTATTCTAGTAGGAAACCACTGGATAGCTCTTGCCTGCCTTGTCAGTAATATAACAATGGAATCCAATCCAGGATGAGAGCATTTCTGGAGAGAATTTGAGGAAAGAGGAATCCTTATCCACGGATGATGGGGAATCAAACTTGTTCAGTCATTATGGAAACCAATGTGGCTATTTCTAAGGAGGAGGGGAAAGAGGAGGAGAAAGAAAGAAAGAAAGAAAGAAAGAAAGAAAGAAAGAAAGAAAGAAAGAAAGAAAGAAAGAAAGAAAGAAGGAAGGAAGGAAGGAAGGAAGGAAGGAAGGAAGGAAGGAAGGAAGGAAGGAAGGAAGGAAGGAAGGAAGGAAGGAAGAAAGAAAGAAAGAAAGAAAGAAAGAAAGAAAGAAAGAAAGAAAGAAAGAAAGAAAGAAAGAAAGAAAGAAAGAGAATATAGCTATTCCATATGATCCAACTATTCCTTACAGAGCATATATTTAAGGTATTCTATATACTGCTACAGAGATACTTGTTCATCCATGTTCATTGTTACAATAGCTAGAAAACAGAATCAACTTAGTTGTCTATTTACTAATGAATGGATAAAGAAAGTATGGTACATACGTACAACAGAATTTTATTCAGTTGTAAAGAAAAAGTGATATTTGCAAATAGATGAAAGAAGCTGGGTAACTATATTAAATAAGATAACACAAGTACAGAAATATAAACTCTGCTTGTCAGCCATCACATGTGAATACCCGCCGTTAAACTATCACATGTGAATTTTTAATTGTGTCCATTCAACTTAGAGGTCCTGTTGATATTAATAATATAGAAAAGTACCTTTGGGCGAGTGTTTTTGAAGGGACAGGGGTTAGTAAAGTGTTTTGTGAAAACGGAAAGGAAGAGTTACTGGGCGTAGAACGGTTTAAACAAAGATTGAGTCTGGAGATGCAGAATGTGTAAGGGTAGAGGGAACGTTTATCATAATGAAGGGGCATTGAAAAGCCTATATGGATAACTGCTATCTCATAGCCAAACTAAAATATAAGATTCATTTTATAAAGAATTTGAAGGCAGATACTGTAAGGCTAGATAAAACTGTTCCCAGAAGACGTGCGTTATTAAAAGAAAAACACCTAGTACCAGGGATGGGACACCGCATTTATTAGTTATATAGAAATATAACTGTAATAAAATATCATGACCAAAAGTATTTGAAGGTAAAGAAGTTAGTTTTGGCCTATAGTTCCAGAGAGACTGAGTCCTCATGGAAGAGAAGGGAGGACACCATGACTTCTCAGAGCAGAAAATGAGTATTTATACACAAATTTTATAGACGAACATTTATACACACACCGGAAACAGTGAGCGAGCAAGCAGAGAGTGGAGGGAGGTCATAAATCCTGAAACCTGCTAGGGTGACAAGCATCTGCCAATACGGCTGCATCCCCTAATGTTTCCATAAGCTTCCCCCAAATTACACCAACCAGGAATCATTAGTTCAAATGAGCCTATGAGGCTTGGGATTTTTCACTGAAACCACCAAGGCATCCGAAACAATAGGTACTCTTGCCATTTCCTTTAGTTCCCTGTCAGAACTAGATGCTGTTAGTGTCCTGAGTTCCGTAGGGTGACTGGAGAAAGAAAGACACTGCAGAACAAACTTAAGCTTCTGAGCAGCGGGGCAGATCAGCCTCTCATGGACCAAACCTGAGCCCTGCAGAAGCATATGTATTGATTGTTACACAAAAGGTAGTTTAATGAGGGAGTGGAGGTGGAAAACAAGTTTCTTATACCAAAGTCTCTAATCTAATCAATATTTTTGTGAAAGAAAACATCAGTCCCACGAAACTTTAGTCCTTATTGTGCCCTGTTTGCAATACCCAATAATGGAAGACATTCCAGGTGTGACAAGACTGTCCTGTGACATATCCTAAATGACTGTTTTCATTCTAGGCATGATGCTACCAGAAATTCATTACAAAATGATGAGACCCTATTGCTGAAGTTCCTCACATTGAGGTGACCACTGGCTGCCAAATTATCTCGTTGTTACTTCACAACTATAAGTTTTCTACTGTTATGCATCATGATGTAAATATCTGATATGCAAGGTATCTGCCATCCTTAAAATGGCCAAACCTACAAACTAATTACCATTGGTACACTTAAATGGAACAATTGGAAGTAAGCTTGAAGCTTCCTCTATGAGAGCCAGCTTTCATAGTCCCAGAAGGTTCTACGGAGGCTTCTAGAAGAAAAGGGTTAACCGTGGCCTTAGATGGCTATATATACTGTGATCTACAACACCATCATGCCAGATAAAGTCCACCCATTTGTTCAATACTACTGTTATAGGGATAGTCAACTGGTCTCTGGCTTAATTAAAGACCCACTACACAAGGGGGAATCAATGCCTATTACTGTATACATGATCAAAAACCCATGGCAGGGACCTTCCATGCTCGTGGATTGGCAGGATTAATATAGTTAAAATGGCCATCTTGCCAAAGGCAGTCTACAGATTCAATGCTATTCCCATAAAAATCCCAACCCAGTTCTTCATAGAGCTAGAAAGAGCAATTCTCAAATTCATCTGGAATAACAAAAAACCCAGGATAGCTAAAACTATTCTCAACAGTAAAAGAACTTCAGGGGGATTCAATATCCCAGACTTTAAACTCTACTACAGAGCAATAGTGAAAAAAAACCGCATGGTATTGGTACAAAATCAGGCAAGCAGATCAATGGAATAGGATTGAAGACCCAGAAATGAACCAACACACCTATGGTCACTTGGTCTTCGACAAAGGAGCTGAAAGCATCCAGTGGAAAAAAGATAGTCTTTTCAACAAAAGGTGCTGGTTCAATTGGAGGTCAGCATGCAGAAGAATGAACATCGATCCATTCTTATCTCCTTGTACCAACCTCAACTCCAAATGGATCAAGGACCTCCACATAAAACCTGACACTGAAACTAATCGAAAAGAAACTGGGGAAGACCATGGAGGACATGGGCACAGGGGAAAAGTTCCTGAATAGAACACCAATAGCTTATGCTCTAAGATCAAGAATTGACAAATGGGACCTCATAAAACTACAAAGTTTCTGTAAGGCAAAGGACACCGTCAAAAGGACAAAACATCAACCAACAGACTGGGAAAGGATCTTCACCAACCCTAAATCTGACAGAGGGCTAATATCTAATATATACAAAGAACTCAAGAAAGTAGAAACCAGAGAACCAAAAAACCCCATTAAAAAGTGGGGTACGGAGCTAAACAAAGAATTTTCACATGAAGAACTTCGGAGGGCTGAGAAACACCTTAAGAAATGTTCAACATCATTAATCATTAGGGAAATGCAAATCAAAACAACCCTGAGATTTCACCTCACACCAATCAGAATGGCTAAGGTTAAAAACTCAGGAGACAGCAGGTGTTGGCGAGGATGTGGAGAAAGAGGAACACTCCTCCACTGCTGGTGGGATTGCAAGATGGTGCAACCACTTTGGAAATCAGTCTGGCGGTTCCTCAGAAAACTGGACATGTTACTTCCTGAGGACCCTGTTATACCACTACTGGGCATATATCCAGAGAATTCTTCAGCATGCAATAAAGACACATGCTCCACTATGTTCATAGCAGCCCTATTTGTAGTAGCCAGAAGCTGGAAAGAACCTAGGTGTCCTTCAACGGAGGAATGGATACAAAAAATATGGTATATTTACACAATGGAGTACTATTCAGCCATTAGAAACAATGAATTCATGAAATGGATAGACAAATGGATAGAGCTGGAGAACATCATACTAAGTGAGGTAACCCAGTCTCAAAAGATCAATCATGATATGCACTCACTGGTAAGTGGATATTAGCCTAGAAACTTTGAATACCCAGGACATAACCCACAAATTAAGTGATGTCAAAAAAGAATGGAGGAGTGGCCCCTGGTTCTGGAAAGACTCAGTGCAAGAGTATAGGGGAATTCCAGAACAGGGAAGTGGGAAGCGGTGGATGGAAGAATAGGGGGACGGAAGAGGGCTTATGGGACTTGCGGGGAGTGGGGACCCAGAAAAGGGGAAATCATTTGCAATGTAAATAAAAAATATATCAATAAAAAAACAAAAAACACAAATGAACAAAAAGAAAAAAACAAAACAAAACAAAACAAACAAACAACAACAACAACAAAAAAACATGGCAGGGGGACCACAGACCCTATGGGGAACCAAACGGTATTATTTAGCTAAATTAACATACCATGAAAAGTCCTTCTAAACATTATGATTATACCCATAAACCAGTGGTTCTCAACCTTCCTAAGAAGGTTCAACTCTTTATTACAGTTCCTTACATTGAGGTGACCACTGGCTGCCAAATTATCTCATTGTCACTTCACAACTATAATTTTTCTACTGTTATGCATCATGATGTAAATATCTGATATGCAAGGTATCTGCCAGCCTTAAAGTGGCCAAACCTACAGGCTGAGAGCCACTGACATGACAAATGCTACTCCTTGGCTTAACCAGAGAAGCCTCCCTTTCCAGTGTACAGTAGTAACTGTAGAGACTTGTGGCTTTACAAGGTGCTGAGAATAAGTGTTGGCTAAGTGATCAGCCCTAAAAAGACACTTACATCCTCCCCTTGAGGGTTCAGGGAACACTGTACAAGAGTGGTCAGAAAGAATTTAAGCTCCAGATGATATAAGAAAATGCTCGAAAATGAAATGTCATTTTACTGGCAGGACACAGCCATTGTAATCACGAATACACAGCAGCTATTGATAACTGCACTCATAAGAATGAGACTATTAACAATCATACATAGACACAGGATGGGACCAGTGGACCATACCCCTAAACCCAGAGCCACATGCTCCTGAAAGACTTACAGAGAAGAGGAATCATTGTCATCCTTCATATATGCACTAATGACACAACTAAACTCCAATGAGTAGTTCCAATCTAATGGTCACACAGATGGCCCAGGTGAAACTAAAATGAGTCACAAAATAACACCAAAATCATCACTCTGGGAAAGTGGCTAATAAAGATGAAGCTGGATATGCATGGGTGTGATGTGAAAAGAGGAGGCGTTGGGGAAACAGCCGCAGAATACATTATATAGAGGTATGAAACTGTCAAAGAACAAAATCAATTTTAAAAGACCCAAGATTAAGGCCCTACATTCAATTCCCGAAAGTATATATAAGAGGCTGTAAAGTTAGTCAGTAATTCTTAGTCCTTTGTTCTCAGTTCCTAAATTTACTGTGTGCTTCCTTTCCTCTCTCTGTCTCTCTGTCTCTCTCTGTCTCTCTCTCTCTCTCTCTCCTTCCTTTCTTCCTTCCTTGCTTTCCTTCTTTCCATTCATGATGGTTTTTCATATAACCAGCTTGCTTCAAACTCACTGTGTAGCCAAGGATAACCCTTTACTCTAAACTTCTCCCAAGTACTGAGATTCTAGGCACATGCCACCATGCGTTTTATGAACCCAAGCTTTGTGCATTCTAGGCAAGAACTCTATAACTGTCTTATACCTCCAGCCCTACCTATCTACCTATTCTTTTGTTTTCTTCTTCTTCTTCTTCTTCTTCTTCTTCTTCTTCTTCTTCTTCTTCTTCTTCTTCTTCTTCTTCTTCTTCTTCTTCTTCTTCTCCTCTTCTTCTTCTCCTTCTTCTCCTTCTCCTCCTCCTCCTCCTCTTCCTCCTCCTCCTCCTTCTTCTGTTTAATCTTTAAAGAAT
Organism: Apodemus sylvaticus; assembly: GCF_947179515.1. NCBI lineage: Eukaryota > Metazoa > Chordata > Mammalia > Rodentia > Muridae > Apodemus > Apodemus sylvaticus. The sequence continues at coordinate 22,224,880 of NC_067494.1, read as the reverse complement.
TAGGAAGTTAAGAAGACACCAGTCCTGATGATGATGATGATGATAATGATAGATAGATAGATAGATAGATAGATAGATAGATAGATAGAACTATTACAGATAGGTGATAGATAAATTAGAGATAGAGAAAAAGAAAAAGAGATATAAAGATGTATCAGGGCCTGAGATTGCTGACTTGGGATGGACATGGAGTAGCCTGCCTCTCTTTTACAATTCCTCAAAGAAATATCAAGCCATACACATACTAAGAGCTCCATTTTTCCACACTTGTAGTAATACTAAGATTCTATTAACATCAGTTATCTTATGTTTTCCAAGTAAGACACCGTACAATACATAACTCATTTCATCCTGCTCACCAGTGACCTAGTTAAAAAGGAGCGCAAAAGGCTGGTCCTCTGTCCTTTGATGGCTTATCTTGTTTACCAGCTCTCATATGCCACTCTGATTAACTGCCAAATAATTAATAATAATGGTCATAATAATAATAAAAATAATAAACTTTCAATTTGGTTGATAAACTATGTTCAATAATGGTGCTAGTCCCCTTCATTAGCTTATATTCTAGCATGAAAAATGCTAAATAACACACTGACCTTTAAAAAGCAAGCCAAAGGATACATCAGGAAGTTCAGAGAGGCTCAGTTTCCGAAGCTATCTTTAGCCTCTAAATTCATTCTCGACCTAACATAGCTTATAATCACATTCATTTGTCCTTGCTTGGAGAGTGGTAGCAGGCATGTGTCTTTTATAAGCTTCCTTAAATATTTTTGGAGCAAAGTGGGGTTATAAATGCAAGGGCAGTTTACTCATGACAGAGTGCATTAAGAGTTAAAACACGGTAATTGCGTTTTTACATGCAATGGAGAGGCAGCATGAAAGGAGAAAGGGATAATGAATCATGGCAAAGGGTGGTTTTGAAGCTCAGATCTATTTTGAGGGACACAGAGATGAGCAGCTTGATCATCTGAACTTAGAAAGGGCAGAACATCAAGGTTATCATCTTAGCTGTTGGGAAAATGATTGCACAAGCTTTAGTAAGTGGCCTGGAGCAGGATCTGTGTTCAATGACTCATCTGAGAGGTGGCCCTTCCATTAGCTCCCCAACTATAATAGTGAGACATCCATTTAATTCTGACTCACGCTGTTGAATGCCATACGCTGAATCACCAATCCTACTACATAAAGCGCCTGGCTTGAACATATCTATGAAATACTTATCCAGGCTGAAAAATATCCTCTGGGGCCTGAGAGGCACTAGACACTGTGGTTACAGCCAGTTGCCTTGGAAGTCACAAATGAGTTCAAGTTCACTGTCTTCCTGGATGCAAGATAAAGCCCAAATAGTCAGCACATTTTATGTCCTTAGGGTGCTTTATGATCCTGCTTACACCTTTATTGTGTGCAATAAAATTTCTCAATAATCCTGTTTCTAGTAATTCTTACTTTTAAAAATATTTCTCTTGAGCTGCATATTATCTTTCTATTTATGTTGCTTTCCAAAGGGGTGTTCTGTATACAGGGAGGAAAAGACATGCTACAAGGACCTTCAAAGGAAATGTAGTCGCTAACTGTCCAGATGTTCACTTGGGTGTATGCATCATATAAATCTAAACTGATGAGAACAGTAATGGCCCAGCACAGTCTGTCTTACTTGCTGAACTCTGAAAGGAGAAAAATAAAAAATGTGCTGCTTTTTGGAAGTTATGAATTTTAACAACTCAAGAAAAGAAAACACTTTTTGAATTTTATTGCTTTGATTTTGTGGACAATAAAGTTGACTTCTCTCAGTGGTTTTCTTCCTATGTAGCAACAATAACAAAAAAAATCTCTGCTTCAAAAATCAGATCTAAAAGTTTGCTGCTCAGTGATAAGGCTATGTTTGTAAAAACACAAAAAATAAATAAACAAAAAAAAAACCGTAGTCCCAGAACACATTTAACAATATGATTTAACAATATGACATTTTTTGTTTTTTTTTTCTGAAACAACAGAAAATTTTTTTCTGAAAGTTTTTTTTTTTTTCTTTCGGAAAAGGTATATACATCCTTACATTTGCTCCCACACATCTCAAATGTGAGCAGATGGGAAAAATCTCTGCTTCTTCCATCTCCAAGAATTTATATAACATTATAGCAAACACCATGATACACAACTTTGGTCACTATGTGATGACAGATTAGCAAAATGATTCCAAATAAGGCATAGCTTCAACAAGCCACGAAACCATTAAAACTAGTTATCGAAGTAGCTACTTATTCTGGTCAATCACTCTAAGTAGAAATTCTCTAAGGAGAGATAGTGAGGCATCCATTTAACTCTGACTCACCCCGTTGAATGCTGTACGCTGAATTACCAATCCTACAACATAAAGCGCCTGGCTTGGATGTCAAGTAGAGTTCATGCAGGAGGAGCAAATGGTGTTGACATTGCACAGTGCTGGTCTTGTTGAACTTTTTGGCATTGTGACGGGAAGTTGTCCTCTAGAAAAGTGTTGAGCACATTCATATATCTATCACCTATAGCAGATGTGTGTCATAGACAACAGGTAGTAAATTCCATATTAAAAAAAAAAAAGCATTTACCTCTCTTTACAGCACCTAAAGTGAAGAAGCCCTGAAATCATACACATATACTTGGAAGGGCTTTAGATTTTTCCCTTCTGACATATGTGTTGTCAACAGAGATATGGTGTGCAGGCCACGTTCCCAGAAGCATAATATTTTCTCTGTGGGAGCTTGAGTGAGGTGCTTGATCCTATACATTCAACCACCCAAGTCGTTTCTGCAGTAGGAGCCAGAGTTAATACCCATTTGTTACCCCTCAATACACTAGTGCTAAGATATTACCATATCTAAAGAGACGAATGTTTCCAGGGACCCTGCCTTATACACCATTAACAGCAACTACTAATTATTTCTACCTTCTGCTAATCACAAAATTTAGCCACTTGAGAACATCAATACATACTGGTCTTGTTATCTTCAAGCCTCTATAGCTATCATTTTTCCAACACTTTTATAATTTTGGATATAAAAAGGAATAGCATCTATTAGAAAAATTCCAAGTGGATTTTTTGTTGTTTGTTGTTTGTTTGTTTGTTTTTAAACAAAGGCCTGAAAGAAAACAAGGACTATAGCCCTCTCTAGTCACAGTCTGTCCTGCCCTATGTATTTGCCTTTGGCTACACCATACCCAGTTTTCTAAGGAACTTCTCTTGTTGTTCTTTTATAATTCTACTCCCCTCTGACACCATCAGATCATGAACTCTCTCAAATACAAGGCCAAGCTAAGCATCTATTTCTTTCTGAACTTTTCTACATTTCTTAATATGGTTCCCTTAGAAGACTGGTGAAAACAGTTATTTCAACAGAACTAGAAACAAAGATTCTTCGTGGCACCAAAGAACAGCTTGGAATTTTCTTGGCACAAGTGGAAGAATCAAGTTTAGCATTTGCAAGAATAAACATTATTTTCCACGGAGTACATTTGGTGTCATAACTTGGTTTAATTCAGGGAATTACCCAAATGAAAGGTCCACTCCACATGTTCATACACTGCCAAATTAGTACAGTCATTTCAAATGTTAAATAAGAATTTTTGAAGGATTTCCTGGAACCACTGAAATAAATACCTTTAAAGGCTGGGGTTTATAATTTATCTTGTGGCACTAATGCTAAGAATGTGGTTATAATCTGGCACAATAACATTTTCCCGGATGAGAATTCACGTCTTTGGGACAGTTTCAAAGGGGACTACCCAAAGACAAGAAGATAAACAGCTAAAGCTATCCAACTCAAATGCAGTGTGTGTTGGGGTCTCCTCATCTACTGCAAAAGCATTACAGGTGATCATGGGACACAAATCTCATTTTCAGGACCACAGGCCAAAGAGCATCACAATTACTTTTAACTAAACACCTCTTCAGGGCCTGCCTACCCCTGAGGACATCAGGGCTTTTCTGTAACTAAGTGAGCCTTATTAGCAACTTCTCAAGTTCTTTACACTTCAACTTAGTAGACAGTTGAATAATGTGGGCATTTTATTTGCATGTCTTCCTCTACATGACCAGTGGATGGTATTTTGACTAGTTGATTCCCAGGGATCACTTGTTTTTCAAGAACTTCCCACTGTTTTCTTCTGACAAATCTTTTTATACAGTGATTTATTACTTAAGCAAAAGTCACCGGTAGTCCTTCCTCATGGAGTAAGAAACTGGCCACCAAATGCTCAGGTTTATTTATGATGATAACAGACATCTTTATCATCTCATGTTAACAGCTTCCTGTTTGCAAGGTAACATCCTGTTTACCATGAGGAAGGCTGCCAGTATGCCTATGATCTCACTCCCACGAGTAAGGCAATGATTCAGTGTGTTTCTTGCAAATTCATGAAGAAAATGTTTGTCTCCCTCCCATCAACTGGCCAACATCATCCTCTCTGGTTCAGAGATCTCTCTACATACCTCAGGGGCAAAGCTAGGTCCATTTGCAATCTGGCCCTATAAATATTTAATAAAGACGTTGAGAGGAGAATGCAGAGAGATCCATCTGGTAAACTGCTGGAGACAAACCAGACATTGTGAATTAACTACAGAATAAGCCCATTATGTTGTCAGGGTTCGATAGCAGGCCAGAGAGATGCGGCTGATCCCACATTTCAAGTGGAGGAACACTGTGATAAGGATGAAACAGGCACATGCAGAAGAATATAAAGTCCGCCACCAAATAAAGCTAATTCCTTATGTAAATCAGTCAACAACGGTCCAGGCCACTCGAAAACAACACAGGCAAGGACCAGCAGCTCTCAGCTAAGCCTGAGTACACTAAGTTTGGTTCCCACTGCTATCCCTCAGGAAATAAAACAACGATGCCAGGAGAAACACAGAAAGTACAAATGTGATGTGCGTGTTCTTTGGTTGTCATTCAGCTCTTAACTTCGTAAAACTGAATTTCAAGATAGTCATAGAAGCCAAATACACAACCACAAACCGAACCGCTGGCATGCTTTCTGTCATGTGATGAAAGATGCTACTTGTGTTTCATGGAACAGAAAGGTATCAGAAATTCTAGAAAAATGACTAATGGTTCAGGAAAAGTAGATGTGCCCCCCATCCCCCCCCAAAGCAGACACAGCTCTATTGATATGGTGAGTGATGAGTCACAACTGACTTTAGAACTTTCTCTCTCATATCTCCTTCTGGAAAAATTAAAATAAATGAATAAGATTATGAAAAGTGCAAACTTTTGCACAACAGGATACACTCGATTTTTCCCTTTTCTGGGTTTCTTTTGCCTGTAAGTATGTGGGGAAGAAAATTTCTTCAACTAAAAGTGTTCACAGGTTCTTGTTTCTAGTATTGTGCCCTCTATCCCTCCTGCTTTTTGACCTAGCCTGTGACCCCAGCAACCCTGCTCCTTAGACATAAAAGGAAAGGGCATCTATTACAAGAATCCCTTTAAGATAGTTTCCTTGAGGGTGAGAAATTAGACAAAATAATGTTTGACACTGAGAAAATAAAGCCATGATTCAAAGGTCAGGATGCACTCAAATGCAAAATCCTGGAAGAACCGTCCTCTCAGTTCCATAGCTTCAATTTCCAGTGTGTACAGACTCACATCATACGTTGAACAAATACACACATGTGAACATACAGTCCCACTGGCATGAATAAAATCTTCCTAGGGGCTTCAGATAAAGACAGGAACTATATTTACCTCCGATATATTTCAAATGAGTAGATATACGTACCAAGAGTATCATACTTTCTCAGCTTTTCTCATATAAGCCTAGCCAAAGAACCATCAATAAATAATATATTCGCATTTTCCTAAGACTAAACCCATCATTTTATCATATTAAAATGGAACAGTTGCCCAGTGGGAGAGTAACAGAATAATAATCCCTAAATCAAGATCAATGATCAATGATCCCTAAATCAAGATCACCTATGCAGCTGTTTTGTCTCTGTACATTTAAACTTACCTACTTGAAAAGTAAATGTTTTGTACTATAAAGGGAAACATCTCCATTATTATAGAATAACTCTTCTCTGCAAGTCTTGGTTTTGTTGTTGTTTGTTTTCTGCTGTTTGTTGTTTTTGTTTTTGTTGTTGTTGTTGTATGTTGTTGCTTTTTTTGTTCATAAGACACTCAAATGATTAAATGAAGTACATCTGTAATAAGGATCATAAATTTTTACTTAAATTCAACTCACTGTATATTTTAAGTACTATACAAGATCCTAATAGCAACACTTAAATGTTTGGCCAAACTAAAAGCACCATATCATTATAGATTAATATAATAATACATATACTTTATTGATTTATCACTCATGTTGAATAAAAAGCAGCATTTTATAATGAGCTGTAGGTTATTCTGGAGAGCACACATGTTTGGATTCTTTTTTGTTACTTTGAGGAATTTCTCAGAGTCAAGGCTATAACAGAGACCTAACACAATAGTGTATGAGAGCTTACAATAATAAACTGAGAGTTTAATCTTTCCCCTTCTCCAAGTTTAGGGAGAGAGGTTTATTTAATGTCTATAAGGGACCCGGGACTCTGCTAGCTTCTCTGACTCGTTTATCCAGTGCCTCTAGCACCTGGCCCAAACTAACAACTTCAGCTCTAACCACAATTCCTTTGTTTTAATTAGTTAGGAGAAGACACAACAAAGGTGCAAACTTTTCATTTTGACCCAGAGAAGTCACACACATCTCTTCCACTCAAATCTAGCATGCTCTAGCAATATTCAGCTCCAGAGAACTCTGGGGGAACTGAACTGGAAATTTCAGGTTTCTTGAACGACTCACTTGTGCCACATGATGCTTTTCTGGAAGCTGTCTTGTGAGAAGGCATGAGATGTTTTGCTGAAAACAGACACTTGAGAGGCATGTGATGTTTAGAAAGAATATAAATAGAACCCCACAAACAGTGAAAGGACACTCCATGCTACACGTCACTGGTCTCCATTGGTCTTTACTGGTCTTTGTTTCATAGAGAGAATCTCTTAAAAGAACTCATATTCTGGCTAATTCTGGATCCTTCTTCTAACTAGTGCTAATTTGATGAAGCCTTGCTGTTTCTGCGGGATCATGCCACTGCTACTGATTCATGTTTGGTGTTTGCTATTGAGTGGGACTGCTGGTATCCTGACAATGATGAATGGAATCACACCAATGAACTACTTCTAAGTAGATCCACAATCCCATTTTCCTATTAACCATCTTTCTCTCCTGCCTCTGGTTGGTGAGTTAGAAGGGAGGTTGAAGTGGTTAAGAACCCTAAATAAAGTTGGTTTGAAAAAGAAAAATCTAAGCCTGCAATAAACAGTCATACAGGACGGTAAATAATGTAATGATGTCAAGGTAAGTTTCAGAATTTGGGGACTGAAAAAAAAAAAGAAAGGAGGACATATTTCAGGACAGCTAGCTATTTCTGTGATCTTTTTTTCTAACAGGTTCCTGAAGAGACATCTGTAACTACAGATAAGGGTTAGGATGAGTGGATAGGAAAGGGATCGATTTTCCTATTTTCTTCCATAGCGGACAGAATTGAGTCAAGTACATCACTTTCGTGGAAACAGAGATAGGAAGCCATGCTCCAGTTCAGTGCCTTCTTTCAGCATGAAGCTGCCTGGCCAAAGCAGCCACCGGGAAGTCTCCCTTTTCCAGGGAAAGGAGTGGTAAAGGAAAGGAAATTCAAAAGTCAGACCACTTACATCTCATCGCTTCCATTTTCTCATGGTCCCCTGGGTATGACTCGCTGTGCCTCTTTCCAAGAGCAAGAAGGAACACAAAGAGGAAATGAGCCCAACATTCCTCCTCTTCTGTTTCAGTCATAGTGATTCCCATAGCACACAGCTGGGGAGAAGGGCACTAGCCACTCTCGAAGTTCAGACTAACCACAAAATCCCAAGTTATTTCCTTTTCCAAAGCAGAAGGCCTGTGTGGTTGGGGGAATAACCAAAAAATAAAAGCACACAAGAGCATATAGAGATGATTTTATATAGACAAATAATGTTTGTAATGTTCGGGTAAGTATATTTTAACTAACTAGTGTAAACAGCTTTTATATCAAAACTGCTTAATAATGGAACAAAACAGTCTGTAAGTATACAACCAATTCTCAGTATTACCACTTCCTACACATTATAAACACATGCACAAATTCCATCAGAGAATAACAGGCATATTTTATAGATCTTTCTGTAACCAGGGTAACAAAATAGTGACCTTCCTGTCAACTTTAAGACCTTACCAGTAGGCATTTGCCTACTGACCATTTCTCTGTTAGAAAGCTTATTGCTAGGATGTTTTCTACTATTTTGAAGATGGAGGTGTGCTTTGGGAATTTATTTTCTTCTAGGCAAAACTATAACTTCAGCAGGTTACTGAAGATGTCCATGTTATAAGTTAGACTTTTTTGAGCTAAACAAGTACAAAATGACTATGATAGAATCCTACTTATTTCAAAATTTTATGAACACTTGATAAGATAGCTAAATATCAGTTAATATATACTTATAAATTAATTACATGATTTGTAATTATGTGGCATATACAAAAACTACATATGCAGCATAAACAGTTTGTTGGCCTACTATTTTTATAAAGGTAACTTGCCACATTTTCATAAATTTGAATCATCAGTTTAGTTTACATTTATATCTACTTTTCTAATGAGACTGAATAAGAAAATCTATCTCTAATTTTATATATCTTATCAGAAGATAATTTCTCCCAAATGTGTATATCACCATCTTTCTCCAAATGGATATTCTTTTCAAGGGTTTATGTAGATGCGTAATTGTGTAATAAGGACAAAATGTTTTTCATATGCATAAAAGCACTTCTCAGTAGAAGTTTTGAATTCTGTGACGTTAGATTGCCCACACAAAACCCCATTGCCCTGATCTCAGTTTGACAGGAACCTTTTATAGTGCTGTTCTCATTGCCTTCATCCCTATGTGGATCCCTCTCTGTCTTTTGAAAGTAGCTAATACTTGATACACATTTACCTCAGAAAGACTCTTATAGTTTTACTGTTTTGTGTTCCTGGTAAATAACTTCTGATATTGCTAAGACCTTGAAGATGTTGACTTCTGTATGTTTTTGTAATTAGCACATTTTTACATTTGTGCATGTGAAAAACTAGAAGGGTTTACAAATCATCAAGCATGTACTTATTTATATTTGTGTATGATCAACGTTTCTGGGAATGTTTTGGGGGGTATGTTTATTTGTAGTTCTAGAGATCAAATCTAGAGCCTTTCACATACTAGGTAAGTACACTATCACTGATCTATATCTCCAGCCTATGTTAATATCTCCAGGGCAATGCTTCAGTTTACTCTTCTATTAGATTTACAATTTTGTTGTTTTGATTTTAGAAATAAATGATTATTTGTAAAGATTTTTACCTACTCAGTAAATATTAGAAGACCTTTATGCAAAATTTCTATCATCCACTAACAATAGGGACCAGGTCATAAACTGTGAGTTTTCTTTCTGAATTTAGTAGAGCAAACATTACCTTGTTATCATGGTGCCCCCAGTGTGCCCTGGGAGAACAACCATTCATCCGGTTCCCTCACAATTCTCTTAGATTAAGAAACTGTTGCTACTGTCAGATCCAGGTTTATATTCCCAGGAAACTGAGTCCCTTATATGATTTAGTTTGATAAGAATAATTTTTACACCTAATGAGAAAAATGAAAGTATATAGCAGTATAATTCACATGTCACTGGATTTCCCCAGCATTGTAGACTTACTAGCTATAAGAAGCTGCAAATCTATGTTAGATTTCTTCAGCCTAATGACATTTACCCTGGAGCTTTTGAATTGAATATTTTAATGTAACCTCACAGATGTCATTTTGGCTTCTAACTCAGGAACATGGCAATGAGGGTTATTTATACCATTTCAGAGGAACTTTTTATTGTCTTTCTTTCTCCTAAGTTAATTTTAAGGCAACTTTTAATCTTAGTATGTTTTATTCTTTGTTCTTTGTTTGGGGGAAGAAAATGTTGAGTAATACTAGAGATAGCAGGTACTAGAGATTCCTACCTAAAACTTAAGACTACAAAGTACACTTGTCATTGGCTCCTCAAAACCAGATGTGTGCTCTGTCAATTACATCCGAGTTTGAGCCACAGTAATGACAGTAGTTGCTAATTTTTCAAAGATATTAAGGTAAAACTAAATGCCGGCATGTTAGTAATAAAAGCAAGTTACCTCTATCCTGGAGCCACACCTACCTGGACACTTGCAATCTGATCTTACCCAAAGAACATCTGTTTCAATATGATACTTCCCACACCAACCTAATAGATTTGGTATTTTAGGCAAAAATTAATAGGATTTTTGCCACACTGCATGAAGTTAAATATATCTGTAGTTA